>NW_027411644.1:315795017-316512215 GCF_047663935.1 Musca autumnalis | reverse complement strand
ACAAGATCAAACCACAACAAACCTATGGAAAAATGTATAACCTCTAATAGCCTCAGATAAGATCTATGTTATCTATTGTTGTCTTTGGCAAAAGTGAATGCGTAAACGGTAGCTGTCGGGATGACACAGATGCATACTTTGATAGGGATTGGATCGTCTATAAAAGCCATAACCATAGCGAGTATTAACATTATTCACTTAACAAACTTTCAAAGAGTCTCATCTTTTTTTTTCGATACAAGTTTTCAAAATGAAATTATTCTTGGCTCTATTAGCGATTTGTGCTACGACCTACGCTCAGGTAAAAATGTTCTGATACACTGGATTATCTTTAAAATAACTAAATTGTATACATTTCCTTAGGCCCTACCACCCGTAGGCATGTATAGCGGTTTCCCAGCATCATTTGCTGGGGTTTCGCCCGGACAATTCTACCAAACCATGATTTTGCAAAAGGAAGCTGGCAAACTTTTGGTTAGGCCAGATTTACCCGATGATTTGAGACAGCGTGTTATGGAAACTATGGCCAGAACTGAACAGGCATTAAATAAATGTAACGCTCCTGCTGAACCGGCTACCACTGTCGCAACTGGTCCTTCCACCGCTGCCGCAGCAGCTGGTCCTGTTATTTTACCCTGGATGCAAATACAATGTTCTGCATTGCAAATGAAGCTGTACAAAAGTCAACTGAAAGCCATCAAATATGAAGCCAATGCAAGAGCCATAGCTGCCAGAGCTGTTCCTGTTGCAGCAGTCGTTCCTGCTGCAGCGGCCGGTCCTGCTCCAGCTGCCATGTAAATTGTATATTAAAAATGAAAAAGTGTCGCTTAGCTTCCTATACTTCACCACTCTCAATATGAACAACTATTACAAATTATTTGAACACACCAAAAATATGTATTTAAATAGAATTTAATAATTGCAGAATAAAACATTAAAATATGTTTACTAATTAAATTGATTCTAATATGTAACAACAGCATAATGCTCAGAAGACAAGATATATACTCCAGCCTGTGTGAATTGAGACTTTCATCTATTGACGTCAAAAAGTTGTTAACGTCGAAAACGTCATATAACTGTATAAAACGTATAACAAGTTGTAAACGTCCCCCTATTTGGCCAAAGAAACGCCATAAATTGGTAAGTTCTGTATTTTTTGCGATCGTCACTGTCCAAGTTTTCGGGCAGCAATTTTTATTCCCAATAAACGTGATTCATGTAAATTGATGTGCTTTTGAAATATATTTCTATAACTTTCTTTCAATGAAGAGAAAATTCGTTTGATCGGCTCACATATCACTCTTTAATACGATCTTTTGTTGTTCTATCTCCGAATCTTTGTTTTGTCTGCCAGTGGCAAAATCGCCTAATCATCATGTTGGGATTTATTTTTTTCTTGCCAACCAGACGTTTTAGTTGGTCATCGAAGCCATTTTCCTGTAAGAAGCGTGGGGCCACACAATTAATACCCTTATGTATTTAGGGGGTTTCTGAATTTTGTGGTCTATTTTGAGCTCAAAAACTGTTGCGGAGGAGGTACCATTGTAGAAGTTGGTCAAAGTATAATTTAGAGCTTTTGGGCCACTACGTCAGGATGTATGCACTTGCGCGGGAAAACATAATATCGCTGTAAACAGAACCACAAGGCTTGGGATCAGTCATTAAAACAAAATCTGCAATGTTATCCCATTTTTTGAAATGCTTTTTCTTGAATAGTATCGTTCTTTTTTAACCTAGAAGCTTGAAATTTTGTATTTTGACTTTTAGGAGATACGACTTCGGGCATTTATGGTGACGATGTACCCCCGTTAGCATAAATGCTGAGGGTATAAAAAGACCAAAGAATCTAAAAGTGAAGCTCAGACATTAATGGTTCGTATGGCATTTCAAGAACTATTGAACCACTACCTCCAATATCTTTACGCATGGTTCCTCAGCAAATACTGATATACTAGGTCCAATGTCACTGGAATGGTATGCACACGCGCCTTGCACACATAACGTCGTGGGTTCGATTCCCCGGCCAGGCAACATCAAAACACTTTTCAACGGTGGCAAAATACCCGTCAGTAATGTTGGCGACATTTCCTGAGTATTTCAGCCACGTACAACTTCTCTACAAAAGTGGTGTCTTAGACACGCCGTTCGGACTCGGCGATAAACTGTAGGTCCCATATCATTGAGCTAATACGAATCGGGGTGCACTCATTGATATGAGAGAAGTCTCCATTGTCCCTTATGGGATGTTTGTGGAACAATTATATATACATATGTATGTAGATATATTATATGTCACTAGTGACTTTCAAATGACATGTTCTTACAAAATGTTTGAATTTCATACAATTATGTGAAGATTACAATATGCTGATTTTAAACGGAATAACGAGAGGTGATTCTTTACATACGTAACAACATTAGGCGAGTCTGTAAATGACTTATGTGCGGTTTCTAAAGAAGTCCTGGAAAGAATTGAAGAATTTAAGGTTGATGAAAAGATATGATCCGATCACTTCCCTATTTTAGCAAGGATAAATGTAAAATCTGACATACAAAGTGGAGAAAAGATGTCATTGTTGCCGAAACTTATTTGGAAAGAAAAGGATAAGAATACATATCAGCGAAGAATAAACATGAATCTGAACGTAATTGCATAGACACAGCAGATAACCCTTAAGGGAATTTGCAATGTGATAACAAATTCTTCACCAAAACAATAACAAAGATGAACAAAAACAAAGATGAACAAAAACAAATATGGTATAATATGGTATAATGGTATGGTATAATAACTGCAATAAAGCTGGTATTAACCGTTTCAATCTGCTCAAAGTATATAGAAGAACAAATGATGTGAAAGACAGAAGAAGATACATATCTGCACAAAAACAATACAAGATCATATGTGAATCTAGCAAATCTGAATATTACAAAACCATCAGTAATAAACTAAACTGCATAAGAAACTCCGGGGATGGTGGAAAATGGCACGAGAACTACGGAATAACCATGTGTATTTATGAATCTCGTTTCCGAATTTAATTAGCGTAGAATTAATTGTTCACAGTGTCTTTAGTATCTTCTGTGGGGCATATCAATGTACGTGTCTTACATTGCTCTCGAATCGAGCCATTATCACACGGTCAGGTATTGGTTTCCATGTCTGCAATGACCTCTTAGCGTTCTTCGACATTATCATTCCAATTCCATTTTACCACCATTTGTAACGTGACAAGTGTCACATACATACAATGACATCTACTGTCTTCCCATACCATCATAGTAGCAATGAGTCGATATGCACTCAGCAGAATCTCCATCTACGCCAATTACTCAATACACAATAATTCGCATTCACTTCATTCCAGTTGAGCCTTTAGTATTCCAGATTTCGCCGTTGAAGTGAGCTTCTTGCTATCCACCAAGGTGAGGTGTTGGTAAATTTTGGAAAGGGCTACCTATTGATACATTGCACACAGAGACTTATTGTTTACTGTCCCACAATGAAACTTTGATTTTCTCTCCCTCACGGAGGCTTCGGCTTTCTGTACCACACAGAGATTTCGGCTTTCTGTACCACACGGAGACTTCAGCTTTCAGTCATACACAGAGGCACCTTCTTTCTGTACCACACAGAGACTTCGTTTTCTTTCCCACACGGAAGCTTTGGCTTTCCGCCCCACACAGATAATGCGGTAGTCTGTCTCTCACAGTAATGTCGGTTCCCTGTTTATAGAGATACGTAGTAGTTTGTACGAGTTCGTAACAGTAACTATAGTAGCGTTAGTTAGTTATTACATCGTCGTTCCAGATCGTGATCAGCCGACCTCCAGAAATCATCAGTCAACACGTTCCCGATCATCACTAAATCGTAAAATTAACCAGCTTCATAGCTCCCGTTCATCGACAGTTCTCATCGATCATCAGCCAAGTTCACGATCATCGTCAGCCAAATTCCCGAAGTTCATCATATCGTCATCAACCGAATAATCAGCAGTCAACGCGTTCCCGATCATCGTTTAATCGTAGAACACGAATATCAAACAGCTTCGCCTTCCCAACCAGCGCATAACCCGATTGGCAATCAGGCTCGCCGTACCCGACCAGTGTAGATCCTGATCATCAACGCAGTTCGTCATTAAACGTTTAAACACCCCTTAATGTTCGTACGCGTAGCACAGCTACAAATCAGATGTTCACATGATCAAATCCAGCAGAGAGCAAAATAAAATAAAATAAGTAAAAAAGCGTTAAGATCGACCGCGCCGAACCTTTTATACCCTCCACCATAAAATATTCTGAACTAAAAGGGAATTATTATTTTCTTTCCGGACATATTCTGTGACCACTGATACCTAAATAAGGTAACAAATGTATATAGGAATGTCTTGAATCGGCTGGTAACATTATATGGGTATAAATCAAAGTGTGGACCTACAATGTTGACGGTTTTCGGTGGAGAAGTTTTGTGACCACTGGGAATCTCATATGTCGAATTACTAATAGTTCGGTTTAAAATTATCGCTAAAATCCTTAAAACACCGAAAATCGGGAGGTACCGTTATTTGGAGGCTATAGCAAAACTTGGACCTATATTGACAGTCAAGTTACAGTGCTACCGTTGAAAATTTCATGTTGCCTAGCTGCTTAAATGCCCTAGCTGGACTTAAATGCCCATCATGACTTGCTGCATTCGGTCCTCGGCAATGACCAGAGGGGCACAGTGTTGGCTGAGCAGATTGATAGCTCCACGTTTTGCACGGTCAATGAGGACGCCTCTACCAAAATTAACGGAGAGTATCACAGTCCGCTAGATATAACCATCGTGTCACTTGGTCTGATTAATGACGTCACTTGGCAATCATCTACCCATATCAGACCATCTCCACACATTCGTCAAGCTTGAGAAAGGTACTTTCAGAGAGTTCACTAATAATCGCTTCAGAACTCTGTTCAACACTTCTGATGTTCGACTAGCAGAAGGGACGTTTCGAGACATCTTCACTGCTGCAGCCTTTCGCCATATACCTGCTGTTTGAATACCCGAAGAGATAGCAAATTTCCCAGTAGCGACGACGGGATTTGCAAACGAGCGTGATGAGCTTCGTCGTGCCAACTCCAGTGACCCAGAGACAGGGAGCTGGCGTAGGAAGTTAACAGCTTAGTCGATGATCATAAGCGGAACAACAACAACAACGAATATGTCATGATAATAAACGATTATTAATCCACTAAAAAGTTGCATAAATATGGATGGTGCACGAAGAACAGGACGCCAAGGCTACGAAAACAAGAAAAACAAGATATATGGAATTGGAATCGTAAAGCAACAAATAGAGAGGAATGGAAATATTTTCTTAGTGCAGCTTATAGGACAAATGTTCTGTAGAGAGCCAACTAAGTAAGTATATAAACACTCATATTCTTTAAATATGAAAAACTTCTAACTCAAAGAAAATTTGGGAGTTAAAATACCTTACCATTTAAAACGAACTTTATTTCAAGATCTTAGTCAGCTTTACTCGACTCCAAATACGATACCATTTGCCACGGTTCACCAACGAATTATGGCATATTTAATTTCACTTAAATTGCAATTATTTTTACAAAACATTGCCAATTTTCATGCATCACTAACAATCTTTGTTTGAAGGCTCTCGCTCTCCGTTTCTGTCTCAAAAGAAAACAGCAACAACATGGCCACAACGATTACCAGCCAAACAAAACAAAAAAAAAACTCAGCAATGGCATGGCAAGCCAAAAAAGGCCAATTCAATAAGGCGTCAATTGCAGGCAGCGACAGTAAAAGTCACTCACTTCAAGTTGTAGTGTAGCGACAACAAGCGGCAACATCAATGTCTAAATATAAGAGTTTAGTAGCTACAGTTAAGTCATCATCCATTCTTCGAAAAAACGAAAAATCGAACAAACGAAAAAAACTGCCATACTTTGTTTGACCCTCTAAACCACTTGGTCTCCTACACTCACTCATAATATTGAAGGGAATGAGTGGAAGGAACGACCACAACTATGTACTTGAGCAGCAAATCCATCTAAATTGGCTTCACTACACACACACGTACGCAGTGCCATGGTTGCTGGTTTTTGGAGGTCCATGAAAACGGAACGGAAACTGCATTAAATAGTTGATGGCATTTTAGTGGCTCAGCTGCCAAATACGGATTTTTCTTCGAATAGCTTAAAAAAGGAAAATTTGATTTTTCTCCCTCTCTAGGAACTAACCAATACACACCCACGTTCACACAGCATACTACACCACTCAAGGCTAATCTCGTGAAAAAGAAATATTGCAAATAATACTCGCAAGAATTTTTGGCACATTTCACTTAACGTTCATCAAAAATTTGTCCCATTAACAAGAAAAAAACATTGAGGAGATTTATTCCAGGAACTACGAATTTAAAAACAAGAAAAATAGAAATACCAAAAAAATTAAATCAAATCTTTAAAATTTAGAGAATAAATACATTATGTGTACACGGTGCTCTTGACCCAACTTTAAATGAAAGGAGTTTACACCTGGGAAGTTTTCGCTGATTTTGAAACTACAATGTTCATAGATGAGAAAAATCAAAAAACAAAAAATCCCTGGAGCGTTTTTTAAATAAATCTCACATTTTTAGAGTTTTTTTACATTACTCTCTGTAATAGAGGGTAATAAATGAAGTTGAGCCAATGGGGGAATACTCCACTCAAACAAACGAAAATGAGATTGAACTTCAACAATAAACAAAACAAACAAAAAACAGCCGAGGCACGGGCGAATTGGAGCTTTGTTAAAAACAAAAAAAAAAACAAAGTTCCAATAAACAACCTCACAAGTAACTGTGTTCGTGTTCTTTTCAACTCACAGAATTCGAAGAATTCTTAGTTGATACGTGCTGACATGTTGCAAAATATTTTGATTTTGGTGTTTCTTTGGAAAAGCCGAAAAGTGAGTGTGATTCTCATTCATATGAGAATACTAGACACTTAAAGAGTTCGGTTTTTCGCTAAAAAAGGCATCATTTCAAAACTGAGAAGCCAATTGATAATTCCCTTCGCCGGGATGAAATCATGATATTGGTAGCGATCAGTAAAATTTTGCAACACTGTCAGTTCGTTTTGAAAAACATTACTCTCTGTAATAGAGGGTAATAAATGAAGTTGAGCCAATGGGGGAATACTCCACTCAAACAATCGAAAAAAAGTTTTTTAGATTTTCACACTTTTGCTTGGAAACCACAAGTCCTATCGAAATGAGATTAGAGAAAAGGTTGTAGCAGTGAATATTCTCTACAAGATTGTCCTTTATGATATTTTCGTAGGTATTACCGTTTTGAGATATAGGAGTTCAAATTGGAACAATTCACTGACTGTATCGTCTCCTTATAAAACAATGTTATGTACGGTGCGCCTTAACTAACATTAAATGAAACCCGCTTACATCTGGGAAGTTTTTGAGGATTCTGAAACAGCAATGTTCATAGATGAGAAAAATCTAAAAACAAGAAAAGCTTATAGGGCTTGCGGTTTCCCAGCAAAATCGTGAAAACCTAACAAACCCTAACAATGTGAAATTTGACCGCGATTTATTTATTGTTTTTTGATTTTTCTCATCTATGAACATTGAAGTTTAAGAATCTGCAAAAACTTCCCAGGTGTAAGCTCCTTTCATTTAATGTTGGTTCAAGAGCACCGTGGTGTAATGTTTTGATTCATGGAATATTAAACTTATTCTGAAACCGTAGCGTGATAGAAGACCAAACAATTAATTACACATGTCGTAGTTGAGCCTAAACTACCCTGGTTTGCAGTGGCAGCTAACGCTCTTCAACTGCCACAGATGGGGGATGTTCTCCGAGGATCGCATTCACACGGTAGTTGTTTATGGCATCCGCGACTGCATCTGTGTGAATGCTTTTAAAACCTGCTTGATAGCCCTGTTGATCTAGGGGTTATCTCTTGTAACGTTGGACCTCCCTTTCTAGATCATGAGGATCCCTACTAACATGTATTAGGGACGAGCAATCCAAAATATGGTGATTGGACGGATATTGCGGTAACACCCGAGCAAGTACTGCAACTTGAGCATGTCATTGAGTTGCTATACTGGAAGAATCTTTGTCTGCTCGAGTAGATGGTCCACTGAAGACATGAGGAACCACCTTGTTGCAGTTCTCATTTAGGCATTCTGAATATTTTTCCATCGCGGACCACACTGGCGCTGCATAGCTTACCACAAACCGACCTACCGCGTTATATATATAATCAAAAAGGTTTCGTCTCAACTTGTCGCAGATAGCTATGACATGCGTGGACAGTCGATGTGGTAAACAGAATGGCCGTAGATATAGTGACGGATATTTGCATATTCCTCACGTGGAAAAAGGTGGTAAGATCAGTCAAAGAGGAATCCAGCCTCTAAGTAACGACAGGTACCTGACGCCAAGATCGTACAAACATCCGCATACGTTACGATCTCAAGGGAAGGCTGAAGAACGAAATCACTTCCAACTGGCTTCCGGTATACTGTGGCATTGTTGCAAATTAAATTGCCGATGAGCTGACATGAACAGGATCACAGTCTCCCGATATTGAAATTGAGCATGCTGTGGATTCCCCACTGTGTCACTTCACCAATAAACTCAACAACTTCTACACAGATCTATCTGCTCGCGAATGGCAGAACGGTTTTGGGATCTCGAGGCTTATCTGGCCGGTTATTTCGACGCGTAGTCTACGGGACATGGACTTCTTGTTCCTGAATTCCACATACGACTGGCGTCCACACATTTAATTGATTTTCCGGAGAGTAGTCTGCTCAACATCTTCAAATAGCATGCAGTATCAAAGGCTTTTGATAAGTCAAGTGCCACTATGACTGTTCTATCGCACGGCTTGCTCTGGTTGTGTCCTCGACTTAGGAAGAATAAAGTCTCAAGGGACTTTGCTACGAGCGACAAAAGTCAAATCGGTCTTTGTGATTCACCTTTGCTGGCATTCTCGCTTGGCTTCAATAGCAAGACCACCCTCCCATTCTTCAGAATTCGGGAACTATGTGGAAGGCTAGCGACACGACTCATCCAGCTGTTTCAGCATTACCATGGATATTTCAACAGAGCCCGACGCGTTGCACGATTTAGCGTTCCTGATGGCATTCGCAATAAATTGTGGCTGAAATTAGGTCAATTAGCCTTCCCATGAATGATGAAAGTGCTTTGTTCAGAGATGATGAAATCGTTCGGTTTACTGATGGAGATAATTATGTGAAGATGGTCCAACCCATGAGAAACGACGGGTTGCCAAACGTGATTGAGATCCTACCTTCCTTTTTTCCAAGGTTCGAGAGTGATTTAAACGTTGCCACCAATTCAATTATTCCGGCTCTAATGCTGCAACTCCACCAACCTGTTAACTTGACACGATGAAGCTCATCGAGGTCAATTGCTAATACCATCGCTTCTGCTAGAAAATTTGAACTCACTTGAGTATTCATCGACCAACCTCTTAACATTCAGTGTTAGCTCCTTTATTCTGGGGGTGTTGGTACGACGAAGCTCATCACGTCAATTTTAAATGCCGTCGCTTCTGCTGGGGAATTTGGTCTCACTTCGACCAGCAGGTATATGGCGAGCGGCCGCAGTATTCATGATGTCTCGGAACGTCCATTCTGCTACCCGAATATCAGAAGGGTTGGACAGATCTCCGAAGCGGTGATTGGTGATTAAACCAATTAGCT
Source organism: Musca autumnalis (assembly GCF_047663935.1). Classification (NCBI taxonomy): domain Eukaryota; kingdom Metazoa; phylum Arthropoda; class Insecta; order Diptera; family Muscidae; genus Musca; species Musca autumnalis. The sequence continues at coordinate 316,502,470 of NW_027411644.1, read as the reverse complement.
TTCCCATGATTGATGAAAGTTCGGCGTTCAGAGGCGATTTAATCGCCTGGCCTGTGGATGGAGGCCATTACGGGGAGATGACCGTGCAAAACGTAAAGCTGTCTATCTACTCAGCCAGCATGACCTCTGGTCATGCCCGAGGAGCGAATGCCACAACTCATGATGAGCGATAATATCCACCAAGACCAGGCGGTTTTGATCTTCAAAAGCGGGCTGATGCTGGCTCTATAAGCTGGAGTACAGCTATTTATCGGCGGAATGTATACATTAAGTAATTCTACCTCGGCAGCTCCACACCTTAAGCAGTTCTAAACCTTTTTGCTACACCCATATATTCCATGTACGGGTCATTAGAGTCAGGCTTAGTTAGAGTCTGTATTGAACAGGCTGGTACAATGGGGAAGTTAATCCTCCACGTCCACTTCTGGTGAGATCCTTTCTCTGATCATGCCCAAGGAGCGAATGCCACAACTCATGATGTGCGTTAAAATCCACCAAGACCAGATGGCTATGACCTTTAAAAGCGGACTGAGTACAGCTATTTATCGGCGGAATGTATACATTAAGCAATTCTACCTCGGCAGTTCCACATCTGACTGCTACCACCATACATTTCATGTATGGGTCATTAGAGCGAGATAGGTATGTATTGAACAACTGGTGCAATAGGAAAGCTAATCCCCTACCCAAAAGTGGTGGTGGGTGCGATCCTTCCTCAGTACGTTGTGACCATCACAACGCTTTAAGCTGCAGTTGCTGTTGTGCTGGTTTCCTGCATGATATGTTTCCGATTCATAAAATCCGCTATTTCTTCGATCTTACCTCGGAGTCCATTGCAATTAAATTGCAAAAAGGATGCATTTTCAGGGATTGAAACAGCTTTGGCTGGTGTTAAGTGCTGATTGTGCGGCTGCTGTGGGCGAGTCTTGTATTCTGTTGGCGACGAAGAAGACTTACGTGGGTCTGTGTTCACGCAACATGCAGCAACATAGTTCTGCGTCCCGGCACGGACCAGAAGATTCACATGAAAAGCGATACAAATACAAGGTGGCAGCCGCTGTTCAGAACACCATCCGGTACTGAAGAACCCTCGCCGTGGGATCGCCATTATTGTAATTGATTGTTTTCTTGAGATTTGAACGGTGTAGTATCTATGGACCAGGGCCAGAGAAGAAGATAACAATTTGTGTTTCTTAAAAGTAAATTTACTTTTTATACCTTTAAGAACGGTTTCTTAAGAGTTCGTATGTTCTAGAAAGTTGATTACCGAGTTCTTAGGTTCATTTTTGTAGTTTAAAGTTTGCTTAAATTTTGAACGGTTTAATATCTGTAGACCAAAACCTAAAAAAACTACACCCTCAGCCACTGACCAAAAAAGTTACATCACTTCTTCACGTCTTCTCCCCCGTCTCGCCTGTGAAACGTCTCACCAATGTATGGAAATATATTAACATTTATCGATATCTCCACAGTATTTTAATTCCTCCCTTAAATCTTTCTCATTATTAATTCAATTTTATAGTTTCGCTTAAATATCATGAACAATTACAAAGTATTTTCCATTCATCATGTGTGAAAAATGTCAAAGTGACAAAGTTCACTTTCGAAAAAAAGGAAGAAAAATATTAAGTAGACGATTATTTCCACCTCGTTTTTCGGATTCATCAATTTCATGGAGTTACAGTTTGTCAAGTGGTAGATGAAATACTTTGGCGCCTTTTCCACATGCATCCGCATGCATTCACATCCTCTGCTCAAAATCTACTCACACAACTCAGACATTCCTCCAACAAATATAATTCGCTTAAAAATGCAGAGGATTTTAATGTGTCAAATGGAAAAACGAACGACACGGGAGAAAAACTTTTCACATTCGAAATGTTCACACGAGCATTTTATTGTAAATGTTAAGAAAAAAACTAATAAATTATTCTTCAATCTGCAGCAGCAGTGAAGGCAACAAAAAATCTGCAACGTTCAAATTGTAATTGTAGTTTGTATTACTTTTTTTGCTCACTCTTTTACTTCAGATTTAACAAAAACATCGCCGAAAAACAACATAAGGTTTCTCTCTTATCATAGATTGCAGTTGAATTGTACTTTTATTTTTCCTATCCTCGAGTCTGAATGCTAACAGGAACATAGTACAGCTCTAGCAGAGGAGATGAACATGGTTTAAATAGATGGGAAGCTTAAGCCAACTTTACACTGACAGTTTTGAAGTACCGTTGCAAAATCTGGGGCCTAATTATGGTATTCACGTTTCAAAATACATATTCAAACGTAGGGGATGGAAGATACCAAGGAACGGTCCTGACCGGTTTTAACATGGCAAAGCCCAGGATATATCTCGGTCCCTCTTTCATCTCCAGTGGACACTGACCTCCCCGTGGCGTCACCTGGGCAACTGCCTTTAACATCCGTTAAAGGTAGCGAGCTAACATGTGCCGCGCGTTCAGCCATAAGAACGTAAAAAACTTGGGTTTGGGCGTCGGGTTAGTAACCCTCCCCTAGAAAAAAAAAACAGCCTACTATGAAAAAACGAAAGAAAAGAAAAACAAACCCCTCTAAAGTTGACGAACCCCGCAAACGTTTTAAGGACCATGATCTGCGAATCTGCACCTGGAATGTTCGCACTCTTTATAGAGAAGGTGCAGTCTTCGCATTGGCAGACGTACTTGACAAGTACAAGGCCGATATTACTGCCATACAGGAAATACGATGGATTGGGAAAGGCGTCACAACAACACCTAAAGGTGACGCACTGTATTATAGCTGCAATGACGTAAAGCATGAGTTTGGTTGCGGATTCGTAGTTAGTCGGAGACTAAAACATCTGGTATCCAACTTCACCCCAGTGAATGAAAGACTTTGTGCAATTAGAATAAAAGCTAAATTCTTCAACATCAGCTTTATTTGCGCTCATGCTCCCACTGAAGAAATGGACGAACAGACCAAAGATATATTTTACGAGCGCTTAGAAAAAACATATGACCGTTGCCCTGCCCATGACATTAAAATCATTTTAGGCGATTTAATGCCAAAATTGGAAAGGAGAAAATCTTTGGCCCAACAGTCGGGAAATTCAGTCTCCACAGTGAAACATCTGACAATGGTATGAGGCTGATAGACTTTGCAGCTGCAAAAAACATGGTAGTTAGCAGTACCAGATTTAATCATCTCGATATTTATAAGGGCACCTGGCTGTCTGCAGATCAAAGAACAAGTAATCAAATTGATCATGTTGTGATAGATGTAAGACATTCATCGAGCGTGTTGGATGTACGATCGTTCCGAGGCGCAAACATTGATTCGGAACACTACCTTGTTACATCAAAGGTACGTACCCGTCTAAACGTTTCAAATAAAGTACGAACAGACACAACGCGGAAGTTGGACATCGATAGGCTGCAAACACAGCAGATAGCCACAAAATATTCCACTCAACTAGCCCAATTGCTTAATACGAGCACTCCTTGTCCCGATAACATAACAACACAATGGCAACATATTGCCCACTCCATGCAAACAGCCGCAAAATCCATAATTGGATTCCGGAGACCTCCACAAAGGAATTCATGGTATGACCAGGAGTGTCGTCCTGCTACTGAAGAGAAAAATGAAGTCCGAAAATTCTACCAAAGAGTGAAAAATCAAACAGATGGCTTTGGTACAGGCACATCCTCCTGTAGAGACCAGCAAGGTAATATGGTAACAAATACAGACGGATCATTTCTCCAATCTGCTGGTATCCAATAGTAGCGAAGACGATGATACCACAGATCCAATCCCAGAAGATGGTATAGAATGTATACCGCCCGGCCAAGATGAGGTAAAAACAGCAATCAACCGGCTGAATAATAAAAAACCGGAGGCGACGCGCTGATAAGGTGTATGCATCAGCTAGTTAGCACCATCTGGCAGGAAGAACGCGTACCGGACGATTGGAACCTGAGCATCCTGTGTCCCGTCCACAAGAAAGGAGATAAGACTGTATGCTCCAACAATAAGGGCATAAGTCTTCTCCCTATTGCCTATAAGATAGTGTCAGGGATATTGTGCTAACGACTAAAGCCAATGGTCAACGATATAATTGGACCATACCAATGTGGCTTTAGACCTGGCAAGTCCGCCATTGACCAGATATTTACCCTGCGGCAAATCCTGGAGAATACCCAAGAGATGCAGATCGACACATATCACATTTTTGTCGATTATAAAGCAGCATTCGACAGTCCCCTCCGATCAAAGGTATTCCATGCAATGTCTGAATTTGGTATCCCCTCAAAACTCATCCGGCTTTATAAGATGACTTTAACTGATACTAGGTCCACAGTTAAAATTGGAAAGAACCTCTCCGAACAGTTCAGTACCAAAAGAGGTTTCAGACAAGGAGACAGCCTTTCGTGTGACCTATTCAACATTTTGCTGGAAAAGGTAATACGAGATGCAAATGTCAAAAGAAATGGCACAATTTACACCAATAGCCACATGTAACTTGCTTCTGCTGATGACATAGACATCATGGGACGATCAGTAAAGGAAAAAACTGATACCTTTAGGAAGGTCGAAGCAGAATCTGCGAAAGTGGGTCTGGCGTTAAACGGCGAAAAGACAAAATTGATTGTGTCGACGCGCAAAGCGTCCATAGAGCTCGGACCAACTGTGAAAGTTGGTACCTATAATTTTGAGGTAGTTAAAGACTTCGTTTACCTCGGCACTGCCATAATCACAACAAACAACATCAGTTGTGAAATAAGAAGAAGAATTGTATTGGCCAACAGATGCTACTATGGTTTAAGTAAGCAATTTAGAAACAAAGCCACATCTCGTCAAACAAAAATAACACTATACAAAACGCTGATACTACCCGTGCTAATGTATGGCTTCGAAGCAGATAAGCCAGTGCTTGGTGTGTTTGAGAGGAAAATTCTTCGAAAGATCTACGGGCCGATTTGCGTTGACGGTGAATATCGACGTCGTATGAACCACCAGCTATATCGGCTATATAAAGACATGAATATAGTTAAACGTATCGAGATGCAACGATTGCGTTGGCTAGGCCATATCATAAGAATGAGCGATGATGAACCCGCTAAAAAGGCGTATGAATACATGCCACATGGCGGTGCACGCAGAATCGGCAGGCCTAAGCTTCGATGGAGCATACAAGTGGATGAAAAAATGAAAAGGAGCGGTATTCCAAAAAGCGAAGCGAAAAAACAGAGGGGATTGGAGATCTTTTCTTAGTTCGGTCTATGGAACAAGTGTTCTGTAATGGACCAGCTAAGTAAGTAAGTAAGTAATTACGGTATTCGATTCGATCGAGTATTTGCTCGTGAATGAAAAAATCGAACTATGAAAACCTATTCGCGCCACTAACAGTACATTTGGTAAGGTAGATTCATTAGCAATCTCTTACAACAATGTCAAAAAGTTTTACAAAAATAAGTCATTTCGTAAATTTTTGTAACACAACTTTATTCCGAAATTATAACCCAAAGTATTGTTCAACGAATTCAACAAATATTTAAATTTTTTAATTAATAGTACTGTGCAACATTTTCAAGGCAATTTTGTGCAAACAACTTCTAGTACGGTTTTTATGAAAGTACAGACCCAATAGATAAAAACCGTCTTTGGGTTTTGTTTTGTTAGATCGGGTTTGGATTTTATGGCCCTATCTAAACATGGTTAAATATTTTTAAATATTTTAAATATTTTTGAAACAAATCGGGGCTATATCTTTCAAACCAATGCGAATCTTTCCATGACATATGCAGCAAACTTGTATATAAGAACAAGAAGAAAGTATTTGCAAAAATAATGAACATGAATAACCTCATTTATTGCCTCAAATTTTATAATACATATATCTAAAAATTCTGTAAATCGTATATATTTCGCAGCGTACCTCCAAAGCGGTTAAATTTTTCTTAATGTTATCTTTGCGAAAAATATTCGCTGGAATGTAATACACAACTCTTCAGAACATATCATTGTTGTAAAATGTCTCTATCGCATTGTTTCTACCTATTATTCAACGACAATTTAATAAATATATCAACAATACATTGAAATTTCAAATATGAGAATAAACAGCTGTGTTGTTTGAAATATGTTTTATAGAAAGTATGATATGAAATACCCCCTAAAAATGAAATAAGTATTATACATGTTCTGAAAAATTGCTGAGCAAATTATTTGGCAAATTTTTGCGAAAGGTTGCTTGGCTCAACTCTCAATAGTTTGGCTGTAACTGACCATAATTCCAGAAATTATGTAAACTTTCATATATTTTTTAAATTTTGATGCGCTAGGTGCGGTTTTTCCTTGTTCGTTTATTTGACACTTAAGTTCTACTACTTTAGGGCTACAATATTGCAGACGACCGGAAAGCAAAATTCTTATTAGTATCGGAGATAAAGCCCGGGTCAATGGAAAAAAGTGTCGTTTTAGCCCGGTACAGATGAGGCCATAAAATCCAAGCCCAATCTAAAGACACGAAGACACGAAGACACGAAGCCCTACTAGGGGTTTTGTAGTCTCAATATGTGCTTTCAGAAAATGCCCACTAGAAGTTGTTTGCATTTTCAGTGTTGCACAGTGTAATTTTGTTTTTTTTTAGATTTTACTTAAAAATATACAATTTTTTTACCACCTACCTTCTTAATATAAGGTAACAGCAATACTCAGCTGATATATGTATATGTACATATATAGTCTCGATAATCCGGACACTCGTTAATTCGGACAACGCGGTAATCCGGACACTAGAATTTTTTACATTGTAGACTCTATAATCCGGACATCTCACATTTTTCGTACCTCGATAATCCGGACATCAATATTTTTTCCTATGTTGAGTATTAGATTTTTATTTATTTTATTCACGTTTTCATTCTTAGCAATAGCAATTGGTTACAAATAAGCCAAATTAAGTTTTTCAAAGTTTTCTGTCCTCATCTCGCCTTGTTGGCTAGCCACTGTTGACTCATTTATACAGTCAATATGGAATTAACTATCTGAATCTGTCGATTGATTTTTCTACCGTTCAACCCTTTATGGATGAATATGAAAGCAACAGTATTTAAAAGCCAGCACAAGGTAGTCTAGTTCCCTGAAAATTTGATGTTGCGTGTTCCTTTTCTCTAAAGGAATTAGTTCATTAGCCCTTAGATCAGTGAGAAAGTCCCTTGGGGGCATGTAATGTATTCCAAGAATATTTTAGCCAGAAATGTTTAAAACATTTAAAGCGTTGGGACTAACAGCTCAGTTTTTAGAACTAGATTTTTTAGATTCTCTAACTCACTTTTTGACTTACTGTCAAAAATCGGTAACATTAATGGCATGTTCCTCTAAGACGATTCGAATTCAAATTCGTTCGAATTACTACCAAACTCCTGTTGTTGTAAAAAATGTTTGTTTGCTTGAAAACAAAAATTAATCAAATATTCTCAAAGAACGGAAGTTCGAACGAATTTGAATTCGAATCGTCGAATCAAGCCATACAAATTATGAATGAAAAATTTAAATTAAAGTTGACAGCGTTAATTACCGAAATTTTAATTTTACCAAGTTTTGTAGGCAACGCAAGAAATGAGTTAGAGAATCGCACTACTTATATAGAAATTTCAATAAATTATAAAAAAAAAAACGTGTGAGTTTATTTTCATTCTTTGATATACAAAATTAAAAAAAAAAAACTAAAAAAAAATACACACCAAAAGTAGAGATGTTTTAGACTATAAAAATACACGGGAAATGTTACTTTATTACCCTGGAGGAGCAAAATTAGCCAGGATAGCTGCTCCTCGTTTAAAAATTGACACAGTCCGTGATATTTGCTTAACATGAATTCGTTTTACTTTGATGTCAGGTTATTATCTAGTAAACGTCCGCACAAAATTACAAAATTATATGTTTTTGTAACTACTCGGTAATCCGGACAATTCGATAATCCGGACATCGCCCAAACATGTGGTGTCCGGATTATCGAGACTATACTGTATATTATATATATATATACATATACATATATACATATATATACATCATATATGATCGATGTATTTTAGAGATATATATTTTTGAAGAAAAAATATATCATTCAGAAAAAACTATTTTACGCAAAGACTTCTTCATTTCAATGACATGTAACCTCCTCCAAGTCTTAACGACGTGCCGCACACTAAAGCACGGGACAACATTTGTTAATATGTGTGGTATTCTGTTAAATTTGGAGAAAAAAACTAAAGCCCTAATAAACATGGGATTTTTGATTTCAAAAACAAAATGTTCAAACACCTTCTCCTTTCTCAATGATTGTCCAGAAACCGCAAACATTTTTGCAAGAATTCTACTTTCTGCAAGAAATTATCCATTTAGTGGAATGATATGGAAACATGCAAATTGAAAACGGAACGCATTTTCATTCTTGTTTTTCAAAATATTCAATCATAATTAAAAATATTAGTTTTTTTTTAAATTCCATTTCCTTGTTTTTATACCCTACACCACAATGTGGAAAGGGTATTATAAGTTTGTTTTGGTAAAAATTCATGTAACACCGCGAAATATTCGTCGGAGACCACCAGTATAGTATACCAATCTTCATATCTCGACGAGATAAAGCGATTTTGAGATGTCTGTCCGTCCGTCCGTCTGTCCATTATAAATTGTAAACACGCTCCAGGCCGCAATTATGGACCGAGCGTCACGAAATTTTGTATGGAGGTCGGGTTCAGGCCAGAATAGATCCCTCTTCTTATTGGTGATGATCGAGAAATATTTAGCGGGTGAAATGGACCAAAAACATAATTTTTATCCAATTTTGTAGCGGCTCTGTAGGTCGCAATAATAGTCTTAACAACGCGAAATTTTAAGTAAGGTATGTGTATATGACAAAGAAATAGCTTGCAATATCTTTATTCCTAGAAGAGATATTCCCGGCAAGTAAGCTACACTTGGAAGACGATCTCTTGACCTTTACATTGATGCCATTTATGTTGATTTACGTGCTCAGATAACAGACTAATATATCCAGTTATTTGTTTGTAGTGCAATCAGAAGCACGCTAGAGGTCGCAATTATAGCACAATAGTCACGAAATTTTGCACGATGTAAGAGATTAGGACGAAGAACATGCCTACAATTTTGAATGATGCACTCATATTATCTAGTGGGTTAAATGGACCATTACTTTTGTATGAAAAATATAAAAAAAAATTATTTTTGGTCCATATTTTAATGCCTGGAGGGCATATACCGGCAAAGTAGCCTACATATGGACAAATAACTACTGACATTTCCCCTGATGCAAATTGCAATAATGTGTCTGCTAGATAACGGACCTACTGCCTAATATATAATGGGTTTTGTGTAGAGAACCACAATTTCCTCCCATACTACAAATTGTCTCTATCATGACAGAGAAATTTTCAGTTCAGTTGGATTTTTATACAAATATTGCAGCACGGGGTCGCTTCGCCACCTCTTTTATACCCTCAGCCTTTAGAATGAAGGAAATATATACAAAATACGACCAAAGATGTACCTCATCGAAATAATGGTTTTAGACCCCACAAATATCCCAGTAGAGACGAGTGAGGCTTATCTTATATCAACGGATTCATGTTATGGTGATATGTGACGTAGTTTTTATCGCTGAATCCGAAAGGCGTGTCCTATGTTGCCACTTGTAGAGAAGTTTTTCATGGCTGAAATACTCAAATATCGCCAACATTACTAAGGGGTATTATGCCGCCGTTGAAAATTTGATGTGGCCAGGCTTGGGAATCGAACACGGACATTCAACGTGCAAACTGGTTGCACATAGCTAATTACTAGAGGTGGTGGTGTAGGGTATCACATGGTCGGCCCCGTCCGACTATAGCCTTTGCTTACTTGTTTTTACATAAATCGATGACACTAACATTACAAACAAAAACAAAATTCTATATGGTTGTTGTTGAGTTGTATTTGTTGTAGTATTTACTTTACCTTGTTTGTTCAGTCATGCATTATGTGGAGGTTATGCCAAAATATGGACCTATACAGTCTGATTTATCGCAAGTAATGTTTTATACCTGTAATAATATTTTGTACCTTTAGCGAAGACTAAATACTAAATTTGAGGCATATTCGTTAAATAATGTGGCTAAAACTAATAAATTACCGAAAATCGGACATACCGTTCCATGGAGCTGTACATGAAGTCATGTGTCATGAAAACGTGGACCAATAAGAAGACTAACTTTCAGCCACTTCGGTAGTATATTGATGGTACAACCTTCAAAATACCGAACATCGAGAGGTACCTTTCTATGGGGGCTATATGAAAATGGGGGCTCTATACCGACAAATTTCTAGTGGAAATTTGTATACCCCCAACGAAGACTAAATACCAAATTTCAGCCATTTCAGCCTTCAAAGTACCGATTTTAACAGACGGAGAGACAGATTCCAACGAAGACTATGCAGCGAATTTTATCCATTCCTGTAGTTTAATGCAGCTAAAACCTTGAAAATATCGCAAACCATTCTACAGGGCTGAACATTTTCTGGGGGAAAGTTTGGAGCACTAACCGACTATAATCTGTTAAATTAAAACGCAAAATTATGAATGAAAATTCAAATAAATATTGACAACACTGTTGCTATCGGTAGAACTTTGCTACTATTTTCGCTAACTTACCGAATAATATCGTTAATTACCGAAATGAGTTAGAGAATCGCACTACTGATCAAGAATGTTGTAATTTATATCATACATGATCACATTTGGCACGGCGGTGCCGATGATCTTCGGCAATTTACACGCACACGACCCGAATGCACAGAAAGAGCGTACAAAAGAGAGCAAATGTTTTGATTTGTTATTGTTTTGTAGCTTGCGCGAATACAAACTTACTGACACACTGTTATAAGTTGCACATATTTTGAATACATTCACAAATTTCCATGTTCTCTTCTTGGTCATGTCTGATTTATATGGTATCTGACTAATATTTTGATGTGTTACAAACAGAATGACAAAGTTAATTATACCCATCTTATGGTATATATAAAATTTTTGACGAAACTATATTAAAACGTAGACCGATATAATGGATCAACACCAAAGAACCTCGCTCCCGAAAATGTGTAAAGGGTAACGGGATTTCCACGAAAAATTTTACATCAGGGAAGTTACGAGCATAATTACTACTCACAGTAGCTACGATTGCTTGAGTTTAAGATGAAAGATCTTAATCATAGGAGAACGAGAAGATATATATATGGTTATATTCATACTGCACAGTTTACTCGAAATATCTCTTAATGTACATTCTACATCGTCTTAAATGTTTAAAATCAAAGATTAAATTCTCAAGTGCTATTGATCTCTGCAACGTGATCTCAAAGAATAGATATTTGGACTCAAATGATCAAATTTACCCACGTCTGCGAGACGAAGATCGCCGAGCCCACTAGTCATATATATTTACATATATATATTTTAAGTAAATGTTTATTTCTTTTGTTACATTAATTTGCTCCGCAGCTTGAGAAAGGTCTAACCATAATATTTTTGATAATGTTGTCAAAACATCCGAACATTTTATAATATTTATTGCTAGCGAAAAAATAAAATAAATATTTTTCTTCTTGTAATTTATTATATTTTAATATCTATACAATGTTTCCCAAGATAAATTCTGAGTCATGGAGGATCTATTTAAACGACGTAAAAATCATACTCACCTTTTTTAATTTTAATACAATCTATGAGTTGACATAATGTAAACGCAAATCGCAACAAAAAAAATAAACATAAAAGACTAACAAGTGTCACATTTTTTCACTTCTCCTAATTCAGTCGTTGATGAAGGCGGGAGACGGTGACACAAAGTAAATATAAACACGGCGTAAATGCTTTGTACGAGACAGGTGCAGACTTTTTAGTCTTCATCTTCTTCTTCCCGCCCATGATTATAATTTTTTTTGTTTTCTCATAACACTGTCTGTGATATCTAATCTTAAGTTAATAAAACATCTCAGCAAAAAAAAATGAATGGAAAGGTCCGAAGATTCAAAAAGATAAAGTAAACGTTTCTATCAGAAAATATTCAGTACATTTTAATAAAGTCGGCCAGACCACTAAGAAAGCAATTGGGAACGGAAATAGCAAAAATACACCAACATGTTGCAAATTACAACAGCTTCTTTGTTACTTTGTGTGGTGAGTGAACATTTAATTAATGAATATACTTTCTTTGCAATCCTCATATAAAGATGGCAATTTGCATATCGGCGAATCAAAGGATTTGCATTCCTAATTGGGAAGATACTTTATTGTAAGAAAATTTATCGTGGAGAGGACATTAGGATGATTATTAGTTTTTATTATTATGCCACAATAGCAGTTATCGAGTCGTGGCAATGAAAATTTACCAAATATTTGTATCGTTATACTTAAAGCTAATAAAATGGTTCGGAACAGGATATTAGCTGAAGTTTAAATACATTACATTAAGATATCAACTCGAAATTCATACGATGCCGATAATCACCAAAGATCTTTTGGTGATTTTTTAAAATATAACATCCCAGAAATATCGATCCAAAACCAAAATCGCTGGGCGACCAGCTATATGCAGCGAATTCACTCATAGTAATTTTTGAATCATGGCCCCTCGGGATGACTTACGAGAACATTTGTTCCATAGGCCGAACTAAGAAAAGATCTCCATTTCTCTTTATTTTTTGCTTCGCACTTAGGAATACCGCGCCTTTTCATCTCATCATCCACTTGTTTGCGCCATCTATTCCTTGGCCTGCCAATTCTGCGTGCACGGCCAAGCGGTCTGTATTTATACGCCTTTTTAGCGGGTTCATCGTCGCTCATTCTTATGATATGGCCTAGACAACGCAATAGCTGCATCTCGATACGTTTAACAATATTGATGTCGTTGTATAGCAGATACAGCTCGTGGTTCATGCGACGTCGATATTCACCGTCAACGCAGATTGGTCCGTAGATCTTTCGAAGAATTTTTCTCTCAAACACACCAAGCACTGCCATGTCTGCTTGCGCAAGTACCCAGGCTTCGGAGCCATACATCTTCCAACTTCCACACTCGGTCCGAGCTCAATGGACGCATTGCGCGTCGACACAATCAACTTGGTCTTCTCACCGTTTACCGCCATACACACTTTAGCAGATTCTCCTTCGACCTTCATCAAGGTATCAGTTACTTCTTTTACTGATCGGCCCATGATGTCTATATCATCAGCATAAGCAAGTAACATGTGACTATTGGTGTAGATTGTGCCACTTCTTTTGACTTTTGCTTCTCGTATAACCTTTTCCAGCAGGATGTTGAAGAGATAACACGAAAGGGTGTCTCCTTGTCTGAAACCTCTTTTGGTACCAAACTCTTCGGAGAGGTTCTTTCCTATTTTAACTGAGCTAATGTAATTTTGCAAAGCCGGATGAGCTTTGCGGGGATACCAAATTCAGACATGGCTTGGAATACCTTTGAACGCAGAGGGCTTTCGAAGGCTGCTTTATAATCGACAAAAAGGTGGTAGGTGTCGATCTGCATCTCTTGGGTCTTCTCCAGGATTTGCCGAAGGTTAAATATCTGGTCAATGGTGGACTTGCCAAGTCTAAAGCCGCATTGGTATGGTCCAATTATCTCGTTGACCATAGGCTTTAGGCACAATATCCCATAGGCGCACAATATCCCTGACACGATCCTTTAGGCAATAGGGAGTAGAGTTATGCCCCTATAGTTAGAGCTTACAGTCTTATCTCCCTTCTTATGGACGGGGCACAGGATACTCAGGTTCCAATCGTCGGGTACTCGTTCTTCCTGCCAGATGGTGCTAACTAGCTGATGAATACACCTTATCAGCATGTCGTCTCCGGTTTTGAACAGCTCGGCTGGTAAGCCATCGGCTTCTGCTGCCTTATTATTATTCAGCCGATTTATTGCTGTCCTCCTCTCTCCTTTTCTCCCTGTATCTCTCGTGCGCTACGCGTTGCTACGGATTGTAAAAGTAGCCCTATATGCCGCATTTTTCTCTTCGGTGGCAGCACGACACTCCTGATCATACCATGGATTCCTTGGTGGAGGTCTCTGACATCCAAGTATGGATTTGGATTTGCGGCTGTTTGCATGGAGTATGCAATGCTTTGCCATTGCGCTGATATGTTATCGGGATGAGGAGTGCTTTGATTAAGCAATTTTATTTCTTGTTTTCTGATCTGGAGACAGCCAGGTCCCCTTATGAATATCGAGATGATTAAATCTGGTACTGCTAACTACCATGTTTTTTGCAGTTGCAAAGTCTATCAGCCCATACCATTGTCAGATGTTTCACTGTGGAGACTGAATTTCCCGACTTTTGGGCCAAAGGTATTCTCCTTTCCAATTTTTGCATTAAAATCGCCTAGTATAATTGTAATATCATGGGCAGGGCAACGGTCATAAGTTTCTTCTAAGCGCTCGTAAAACATATCTTTGGTCAGTTCGTCCTTGTCTTCAGTGGGAGCATGCGCGCAAATAAAACTGATGTTGAAGAATTTAGCTTTTATTCGAATTGCAGCAAGTCTTTCATTCACTGGGGTGAAGCTTGATACCAGATGTTTTAGCCTCAGACCAGCTACTAATCCGCAACCAAACTCATGCTTTACGTCATGGCAGCTATAATACAGTGCGTCACTTTTAGGTGTTGTTGTGACGCCTTTCCCAATCCATCGTATTTCCTGTATGGCAGTAATATCGGTCTTGTACTTTTCAAGTACATCTGCCAATGAGAAGACTGCACTTTCTCTATAAAGAGTGCGAACATTCCAGGTGCAAATTCGCAGATCACGGTCCTTAAAACGTTTGCGGGGTTGTCAACTTTAGAGGGGTTTGTTTTTCTTTTCTTTCGTTTTTTCATAGTAAGCTGTTTCTTCTAGGGGAGGGTTACTAACACGACGCCCAAACCAAAGTTTTTAACGTTCTTATGGGTGAACGTGGCACATATTAGCTCACTACCTTTAACGGGTGTTAAAGGCAGTTCCCCAGGTGACACCTCGGGGAGGTCAGTGTCCACTTGATATGAAAGAGGGACCAAGATAAATCCTGGGCTTTGCCATGTTAAAACCGGTAAGGACCGTTCCTTGGTATCTTCCATCCCCTACGTCACCCCCCTCTGGATGACACTAATATTTATTTAAAAAAACCCAAATATCGCTTTTGAAGCTTATTTTAGTAGACTTTGAATTGGCGACTAAAAATCGAAAATCCAGTTTTAATTGAAAAGTCGACTTTGGTTTTTAATTACATATCAGTAAGTCTGTACCGTTTGCAGGATTGAAACGGTTTCAGGATTACTAACATAGCAGTTATTTATGGTCTCATTACCAGAAAATATATCTGAGGGTCCACAACATTATCGTCGTTGGAAGCGAGATGCCCCACAGTCTGCTTAACAGTCACAAACGCAGCACCTTAAATCGCATATTACAGTTGTAATTACAGTACATTTGTTCCATAAGCCGAACTAAGAAAAGATCTCCATTCCTCTCTTTTTGTTGCTTTATTTTCCCAATCTGGGCTATGGAGTTTTCTGATGTTATATTTAACTTGTTCGCTCCATCGAAGCCTTGGCCTTGCAGTTCTGCGTGTGCTGCCACGCGGCCCTTATTTATACGCTTTTTGAGGATTCTGATTCTTATGACATGGCCTAGCCAACGCAGTCGTTGCATCTCGATACGTTTAACTATACTGATGTCGTTTTATAGTTGATACAGTTCGTGGTTCATAAGACGCCGACATTCAACGTCAAATCGGATTGGCATATAGATCTTCCTAAGAATTTTACCCTCGAACACACCAACACGCTGCTTTATCTGCTTGCGAAAGTAATAATGCTTCGGAAGCATACATTAGCACGAGTAGTATCAGCGTTTTGTAAAATTGTATTTTTGTTTTCCGAGATGTGGCTTTGTTGCTAATTTGGATTAAGTAAGCAGTTTAACTTAACACAATAATCTAAATTAGCATCTGTTGGCCCTTACTATTCTTCTTATCTCACAGCTGAGTCTATGACAGTACCTTCTTAAAGGTAGCAGTTACTTCTATACTGATCGGCCGATGATGTTTGTATCGGTGTATTGGTGTAAATTGTGCCATTTCTTTGTTAACGTCAAAATCCTGGGTCATAGAGGTCCTTGTTGACTTCTGGCAACACACGCACCACTCACCCATTTATACATGTGTTATGCTTTCTGTTTCGAATCATGTCGTGTGTGCTTTTCGGAATCTTCTATTTGTCACTCACTTCACTTTCTATTCAACCATTTTCAGATTCAGTCAGGTTTGCAAAACGTATACTTCTTTCGCAAATAGCGAAATTGTTAGATCCAGCCGATTTCTTGGTTTTCTCCATGTGTGATTTTAACAAACATTCTGATGCAGAGGATTTTGGCTTCTGGCATAGATTGGGATGATGCTTTATGTCATGACATAGTGTCTGATTGGCTGCTTTTCCAGACTAATTTTTCTTCCCTCAATAAAATCTGAATTCCACGCTGGATAGATTTCACTCCAGCCAGCAATATTAAATTTCATGGCATCTGTGACGCGTCGTAGAGCGCTTGTGCAGTGGCGTTGTACGTTTGCATTTCTTGCGGTGCTTCTATTTCGACGAACTTAGACCATTCAACGACTACAGTAGCTCCCTTAAAAACTCTGCCCATTCCGAGACTTGAGTTATGTGGATCAGCACTTCTTTCGGACATTATCGATATCCTTCTTCCACTTTTGAACGTTCAATCATATTCCATATTCTGTTGGACAGACTCCACAATTGTTCTTTGGTGATTGACTAAGCCACCTTGTTTATGCAAAAATTTCGTGGCGATTAGAGTTTCCAACATAATTCAATTTGTTGATTCTTCTAAGTGGCGTCGTGCCTCTTCCGAGACGAATCCTGCTGATCTGGCAAGCAGATGCGTTCTTCTGTCCGACTTAGTCGATAATCGGACATAACTCTAGAGAGAAAGTCCATTCACGCCTATTTTGCCGAATTCGAAGACGTTCTGAAAAGGTTATCTAGCCTATAGATTCATCTCTCATACGCATCCAAGGAATCGTTCCAATTCCTTCCCTCAATCTGTGTTTTGACTAGTAATGAACTAAAAGTGGAACCTCTGGATTCAAGTGTGTTAGAAAGCATTCTATTCGAACGAGCTCAATGCATTATGCGCTAAACGTTCAAGTCCTGCTTCTAGTTGTATTAGAAATAAGTATACCTTCATCGATCCAGAAGAAATAATTCATTCAAGTGGCCGCCTTTCTTCCACACCTGGATTGTCCTACAATGAGAAACAACCGATAATTCTTCCTTCCGGCTGTCATTATTCAAAGTTGTTGGTTTCATTCGTTAATTCGACCTCAGTACTGTATTGCTATGGTCAAGAATCTCATCAAGGATACTATCAATTAATGTAAAGCTTGCATTCTTTAAAGCAGCGTTGTCAGCGACAGTTGATGGCAGCCCTCCCTTAAGAAAGGGCTGAGTTCTCTCGTCCGTTCACTCGAACTGGTCTAGATTTCGCTGTTATCGGCAAAAATAGTAAAAATTAGTAGATTCTTGCAGTTTTGGAACATACCAATTGTCCACTGCATTCACATTCTGACAATGGTACATTTGTAAATGCTTCGAAGCTCCGTACTCGTAACTTCCCTCAGGTCGCTCGTTAGGGCTCACTTTGTAACTCAGCAACAAACGTGGGACTTCATTCGGCCATGTGCTCCTCACATTCACAATTACATGGTATGTGGGAGGCAGGGGTGAAAAGTTTCAAAGCCCACATCCGTAAATCCGCAGCAAATGAAAACACCAAGATTGGACGTCGGATGCTTTCCTGTAGAGAATGGAAAAGCTTGAAACAACAACCCAGAATTTTAAAGTTGACAATCTGCATTTCGTATAACCTTCTCCAGCAGAATGTTGAACAGGACACACAAAGGGCTGTCTTCTTTTCTGAAACCTCTTTTGGTATTAAAGTGTTCGGAGAGGTTCTTTCCAAATTTGACAGAGGAGTGAGTATCAGGTAATGTTATCTTTGCGGGGCTTTGCGGGGATACCAAATTCAGACATGGCTTTAAAACCTTTGAACGTAGCGTACTGTCGAATGCTGCTTTATAATCGACAAAAAAGTGGTAGGTGTCGATCTGCATCTCTTGGGTCTTCTCCAGGATTTGTCGCAGGGTAAACATTAGTGTTGGGGAATCTGGTTCGTTGAGCGGATCGATCTTTTTCATTCCGTTCACAAAAAAGATCCGGATCTTTCACTTTGTTCTTTGGCTATTTTTCGTTCAATAAAACATTTCAGTCTATAATTTTTTGTGAATATCGTTAGTTATCTGCATCAATATTCATTAGTCGTTTTATCAGTCTTTGGCCATTAGCGATCTAAATTAACGATATAAACGAATGTGCTGGACAGTGTGACCATTTTAGCCTTTTTGCAGCTAAATTTAGCATTATTTTTTTGTATTTAGCCGCAAAATTTCCATATGGCATTTAGCATTTTTCTTAGCATTTTTCCATTATAAATTTAGCATTATTTTATCCACGAAATCTGAGATATTTTAGTACTTTTTTATTTAAAAATCTTATAAATGTTGGTTGAATTGAATAGAATAGCTGTTTGAACAGCTCAAAACACCAAATTTTTCGTCTTTGCTCTGATTTAAAGGACTAAAAATGTGAATAAGCAAATAAAATAAAACAATTAAAAAACGTTAAGTTTGCCCGCGTCGAACTTGTTATACCCTCCACCACGAAACATTCAATACTGATATGGAGTAGTTATTTTTTCTTTTTGATACGAAAGTACCAATACCACTATTTTAGATGGAGAAGTTTTTTGACCACTGGGAACCCCAAATACTTAATAATTCAGTCATCTAAAAACTTGAAACCACCTGAAATCGGGCGGTACCGTTATATAGGGGCTATAGCAAAACTTGACCCTATGTACTCAATTTTCGATGGAGAAGTTTTTAACCACAGCGAATTTTAAATACCAAATGATATCCAATTTTGCCCGAAGATGTAAATAATAAAATAAAAAAAACCGATGGTGCCGTTATATGAGGCCATATGCAAAAATTGGGCATGTGTCCTTTATTTATGGTGAAGAAGTTGTTTAACCACTTTGAACCCAAATGACACCCAAAATAACTTTAATTAGCCGGTACCTTTTTATGGGACCTATTCGAAAACATGGGCTCTCTTTTTGGTGGAGAAGGTTTTTGGAACCTCAAATAGCAAATTATAGCTTATAAAATGTAAAATGTAACCGTTTTATAGGGGATATATTAAAACATGGACCGATCTAGTCCATCTTCGAAATTGACCTGACTGCAAACAAAAGACGCATCTTTTCAACAATTCAGTGCCCTATCTCAATTTTTGTGGATGCTAGAGTGATTACCACAGACGGACAGACATGCTTAGATCGACTAATAATTTTATCATGAATATATCACGAATATTGTCAAATATTTCATATTCCATTTCAGAAAAAAAGGATAAATTTTTTTCGCGCTACATCACCGATTTTTGATATGTAGGTTAAGAAAAAAATTCCCAGTATGAATCTGGTCGCGAGCCAATTTTTGGTTGTTGCGGAAATAAGTTATGGCGCTTTTATTTCGCTTTTTAAGAAAGAAAATATTATAAAAACGCTAATTATTTTAATTATCACAATTGTTACAAAAAAGTTCTCTCGAAGTGACTTCAGCGAGTAGATTGCATAATACCTGCAAAATGTTACACAGAATTCGCGGAATGTACATAAAATTGAGAAATTATTGAATATAAGTCAACTTTTTTCAAAATTAAGGCCCATTTAGTGGTCATAAAATTAACTAAAAATTTGTTGTGGATCAAAACTTCACGGCGAATCAAATGAGACTACAATCGTACATATTGGTGTTATAGTTTTGATGTTACAGCCAAAATAAGCACATATTTTGGCCAAAAAAGATTTTTTTATTTGACAAAATATTTTTTCACATGCATTATGTAGTAGAAAATATTGGAAAAATCTATAGGAATACTTCCTTCATTTTGTTTAAATCTCCCAATACAATAGACGGATTTTGCTTTATTGACATTCATATTAAAGCTTTCCCATTAGGGAAGGTAATTGGGTTGATGAGGATATATCTCAAAGCTTCTGAAATGGAAACAGAGGTCAAATAACCCATTTTAATTTATATTAATTTTAAAATACGTGTAAATCGCGTAATTATCAAAATCATTTTGTCCGCATGTGATTTTCATGTACAGCAAGACCATATCTTTTAATTTATATACATTTTACGAAATTTAATTTGAAGGCTAAGATGTAGCATTGGCAGCATCTAAGCACTAAAAAACCTATAAAATATCGCTAATTTGCGCAAAGTGAATAGAATTTTTGTCCGCATCCGATTTCAGTGTTCACCATGAAAATCTATATCGAAATATATCTATTTCAAGGCGATCAATCAAGAACCGTGGATGTAGCATCACACACTATTTTTTCGGATAAAATGAATATAGCTCCCTTATCAGTGAAGTTTTCAAATCTCTGTTTCCGCTAAAACGAAGATGCTCTACTAGTTTTTTCATTGCAGTGGAAACGAACCGTAGAAAACGTGACAAACTACGCGATATTTCCAAAAACAATTTTAGATGATTTTTCTACTTTGGAATTTCTTGTAACTCGCGTTTCAGTAGATGGATTTTAACGGGGAATGTTTTATTGGATCAGGAACGTAAAAAACTAAAATGTGCAATCAAGTACGAAGAAATCGAATGACAATTGTTAAAATCAGGCCCGAAAAATACGATTTTTAGAAAAATGTTCGCACAAAATGTTCGCATTTGGATACAGATTTCTATGAATCTGTGCAGACTACATTCACAATATACGTATCAAATAACTCAGAATCGCAAGTACTACAATCCTATATATGGTTTTTTTAAAAACCTGTTTGCGGAATGAAATTAGAAGATAATTTCAAAAAACACTGTAAATCTGGCTTCAAAATGTCAGCATCATTTAATGGTAGAAGCAGATGAAATTTTGAAAAGTACTTCACTAGTGAGATAATCCTTATTTAGTTTGCTTCTGCTTTTACTTTGACAGGAAACTCGAGAGAAGTGTGGTTTACTCACAAATCCAGAGAAAACAAAAAAAGACATGGTGGCTTCAACCCATTTTCATCAATTTTTTAACATAAATATAGCCACAGCTTCCACGCAAATTATCTTTTAAGGCCAATATTTTTTGCCACGTCCAAAAACATTTCATTTTATCCAAAAGTATTTAATTTGTATAATATACAATCACGAGTCGCGTGTTCTAAAAGGGTAAACCTTGGCTTCAGCTATGTTAAATTTTCAAAAATATTGGTGATATACGTTATGATTAGTTCAATGCGCTACTAACGGAAAAACGGACCTTGTATACCTTCTACACTGTGGTGGAGGGTATATTTTATTAAAAAACTAGCTGACCCGGTCCGCGTTGCCTGGCCCGTTTTTGAGGTCCCGGTATAAATAACTTTTTTATACAACGGATTTCTACAACCAACACACCAACTACTGATGCAGACCACAATTACCAATGTCATGTTTACCAATAATAATATCTGAAATTTCACGTTTTGGTCAAAACAGCTGTGGGGGAGGTCACCCGAGATCACTACTTCCCGTTATACTATAAGAATTTGCATTGAAAGCTGTTATTTCGATATTTTGAACAACTTTGGCTGATTTCCCAATCGATTGTTTTGGAATTTTGGTCAAGTGCCATTTCAAATTATCGGAATTTTACTGTGAAAATTGTGAAGTTGACCGCAATGTCTAACTTATTGAAGGCAGTGTTTATAGCGCTTTTAAAGACACGCGTATTAACATTAAGGGTATTATCTGCAATTATACATTTGTGAAAAAAAGAAAATTGTGGACCGCGATATTTCACTTACGCGATGACCATTCAGGGTCAGGGCAATAATTACCATAGCATTGCAAACAATTTTTAAACAATAGGTTGAAAAATATCTTCGATTTCACGTTTTGTCAAAAAAAATTTGTGTGGGAGGTACCCTGGTCACTCCACTGACCACTATAAAAAGTAGTTCAAAACCTATTCTCAGACCTACAAACTCCACATACAAAATTTCATCAAATTCGGTCCAGCCGTTTCGGAGGAGTTCAAAGCCGAACACCGTGACAGGAGAATTTTATATATACAGTATCGGCCAAAACTAAAGCACCCCCTCAGTAAATTTTTTTGAAATGATAATTTTTTTATGAAAACTAAATTATAAATTTATTTTTTATTTTTCTTTTTATTTATTTATATCTTTATAATTGAAAAATACAAAAATAAGGAGATCAGAATTTAATAAACAAAAGTTAAAATTCAAAAAACATTTTAGGTCGCAAATATAAGCGGACAAAACTAAAGCACCCCCCCATTTGAGGTACAGCAAAAACTATTGAAATCAATATTTCGTTGCTTATCCTCTATTCTGGATGACACAATCACATCTTTTAGGCATAAAGGATACTAAATTATTAATTATTGCAGGCGAAATAATCGGTTTTCGGAAAATTTAGCTTAAATCCTCAAAATACTGAAAATCGGAAGTTACCGTTATATGGGGGCTATACCCAAACGTGGACGCAGGTCCACGATTTTTGGTGGATATGTTTTGTGACCACTAAGAACCCTAAGTACCAAATTACAGCTAATTTAGTAGGAAAATGTGGCTTAAATATCCGAAATACCGAAGATCGGAAGGTACCGCTATAAGGGGGCTATACCAAAACATTAGCCGATATTGTTCATATTCATCCAAAAATGATGCTACAGCATCCACTAGTCAAATACAATACGCTTACGTTTAAAAATTAGCAAAAGAACGAATTGCAGAAGAACGACAGACGCCGGCTTATTCAGTAGACGACCAGCAAAAAAAAACCTTTCATATCGTCTAAAAATGAAGGAGCCAGACTGGCATTCGCCAAGACCCATTTGAACTGTTTTCCGATAAATCTATGTTTAATTTATAGTATTCAGATGGTAAAAGGCTTGGACCAAATGGGCAAACGTTAAATCCAAAATATTGCAAAGGCGCTGTAAAACATGGAGGTGGAAGGTTTTTGCTGGTCGTGGACTGAATAAGCCGGCGTCTACCGTTCTTTTGCAATTCGTTCTTTTGCTAATTTTTAAACCTAAGGGATTTAGTATTTGACCAGAAAATGCTGTAGCATCATTTTTGGATGAATATGAACAATATCGGCTAATGTTTTGGTATAGCCCCCTTATAGCGGTACCTTCCGATCTTCGGTATTTCGGATATTTAAGCCACATTTTCCTACTAAATTAGCTGTAATTTGGTACTTAGGGTTCTTAGTGGTCACAAAACATATCCACCAAAAATCGTGGACCTGGGTCCACGTTTGGGTATAGCCCCCATATAACGGTAACTTCCGATTTTCAGTATTTTGAGGATTTAAGTTAAATTTTCCGAAAACCAATTATTTCGCCTGCAATAATTAATAATTTAGTATCCTTTATGCCTAAAAGATGTGATTGTGTCATCCAGAATAGAGGATAAGCAACGAAATATTGATTTCAATAGTTTTTGCTGTACCTCAAATGGGGGGTGCTTTAGTTTTGTCCGCTTATATTTGCGACCTAAAATGTTTTTTGAATTTTAACTTTAGTTTATTAAATTCTGATCTCCTTATTTTTGTATTTTTCAATTATAAAGATATAAATAAATAATAAATAAAAAGAAAAATAAAAAATAAATTTATAATTTAGTTTTCATAAAAAATTATCATTTCAAAAAAATTTACTGAGGGGGTGCTTTAGTTTTGGCCGATACTGTATATAGATAACGATTTTAAATTTAGCATTATTTTTTGGCATTTTAATATTTATTTTAGCATTTTTAGCATTATTTTAATACTAATTTAGCTGCACCACTTTTTCAAATCTGGTCACACTGGTGCTGGATACGGATTAGAGATGGGCGCGTGCCTAAAAAATTGGGCACGAACACGGACCAAAATTTTTATGCACATTCACGCACAAACACGGCGTTTTTCAAGAAGGCACATTTATTTGTTTTTAAAAAAATATTCGTATGTATATTCGTTACAGAACATACAAAAACACAAAACACAGTTTTTTTCTGAGAAAACAGGGGTAAATGTCAAAAATGACTATAAAAACGCGACAAACTCGATTAGTTGCCAATGAGAGCCGTACCTCACAACATTTTTGCAGAAACGTCATCTAGTGGTATTTTTTTCTTAAAATTAATGACGAAAAGGTCATTGACGGAAGCGAGTGAGAAGGTCGAAGTGCTCTACGAAAATAATCCTCATTCGATTCGACTGAAGACATGTAATCTCAAAAATAAGCTAGAGCAACAGTGAACAAAGATATAACGCTAATTCTTGACGGCTTACAGGGTCTCTAGCTAAAACTTCATCACACCATAACGTGGAGGTTCGACTCAAGGCGGATCTGTCCTTTAGAGTTCTTAATATACTTACCAATGCCTTTCTTCCCCAAGAGGAATTTTCAGTGTCCCAGACTTTCATCTCCATTTTGTTGCACAGTGTAATTCGTGTAAATGTGGCATTGTAATTTCCTGCTTATCATATGTTCTCACTTTGTATATCAAGTAACATTGCTTTTACATTAGCTAATAAAAAATCATATTCTTAAACGACGGAAATGAAAACATCCCTATTAGATGTGTCATTGTTGGTACAAAGCGTTTAAGCAATGATTGTTTAGTTTTAGCTTTCAAATCTTTCATGAATTAAGAGTCAATGGTATCAATTGAGCAGACATTCAAAAGTTTTTTAAACCAAAGGGCAAACATGTGCATAGTAGGGTATTTTTCTGAGCTTAATGTATCGGAACACTCTTTTAATATTTTATGAAAACCCAATAGAAGTTCTAGAAATGAAAACTTTAAGTCAGATATACGATCCAACTCATTCTTTACTTACAAAATACTCTTAAACTCATTCTGGACTTGGTATATGTTCTCAAGCACAATATATGTTGAATTCCAACGTGTTCTTATATCTTGTTTTAACATTTTTGACAATTTGTTGTTTAGCTCCGAGTGTTTAAAATATCTTACAACGTTTTTTGGGCAGTCAATCATTTTTCTCAATTTGGGAAGAATATGTTTTTCAATAACATCATCCAAAGCGAATATATTGCGTTAACCCTCAGAGTAGTTTTTGTATTTGCTTCTCTTATGAACAAAACAAATGGCAAACAAACATCATCTTTTTCACTCATACTCTGGCCTCTCCATAACGGCAATAAGTACCAGACTACAAAAACGAAGCAAATAATTTTAGGAATATTTTGGTCGGTTTTATATACATCTTCGATGTTCGTGTTTAGTAAGGTATCTTGCACGACTTCTAAAGGGAGACCAAAAATTTAGCACGATCGTGTCACATAGTGCAGATCGTGTTTAGTCGTGTCGTGCAAAACCGTGTCGAACAAAAAAACAAGATCACGCACGGCCAAAAATGCATTCCGGCACGACACGCACAAACACGGCGTTTTTCGAGAAGGCACGAACACGCACTACTCACGGCACGACTCGCGCCCTCATCTAATACGGATCCGTTCGTTCTTTTCACGGAGTCGTTCCTTTGACCCGGTTCGATCATGAACGACACAACTCTAGTAAATATCTGGTCAATGGTGGACTTGCCAGGTCTAAAGCCGAATTGATATGGCCCAATTATTTTGTACTATAGGTTTTAGTCGATCGCATAATATCCCTCACACTATCTTGTAGGCAATAGGGAGGAGATTTATGCTCCTATAGTTAGAGCATACAGTCTTATATCCTCTCTTCGGGACGGGACACAGGATGCTCAGGTTCCAATCGTCGGTTTTGAACAGCTCGGCTGGTAAGCCATTTACACCTGCTCCCTTATTATTCTTTAGCCGGTTTATTGCTGACTTTACCTCATCTTGGGTGGAAAATGCTCTTTCTATATCCTGAGCACACTATCTGTATCAGTGACCAAATTACCTTGCTGGTCTCTACAGGAGGATGTGCCTGTACCAAAGCCATGAGTTTGATGTTTTACTTTTTGGTAGAACTTTCGGACTTCATTCTGGCTCCTACACATCTCGATTTTTTCTCACTCTCTCTTTTCCATTTCTCTATTTTTCCTGTGGATATTGTGACGTCAATATCCCACCGAAATTGCTGAAATTCGTTATTTAGTTCTCCAAGAGTTATAAAATATTCCAGAAGAGTATTATCAGTATAGGTCCGCGTCTTCCTATATCCCCATACAAGCGTACTTCTTGATTTTCGGTATTTTTTTAAATTTTAGCCACATTCTCTTACCGAAATATAGGAAATTTGGTATTTAGTCTTCTTTGAGTCTAAAAACTTTCCGTCAGATATTTGTCGGTATAGATCGACGTTTTGATATAGCCCCCATAGAACGGTGCCTCACATTGTTTTACCGGAATTGCTGAAATTTAGTATTAAGTCTTCTTCATACACGAAAGGAAACTAATTATTCCATTTTACTTCAATACAACTTGTGGTGGAGGGTATAACAAGTTCGGCCCGGCCGAACTTAACGCCGTTTTTACTTGTTTTATATTATTTACATCTGTTCTTTTATTTCTTTTCAGATTTCCATTAACTTCATTGTGGCAAATGGTCAATTGTTAAGTAATTCCACTATTCAAGATCCGGAAATTCAAGAAGCCTTACAATTTTCTCAATCAATTTTGAATACAGCTCAGTCGTACATTCAATATGATTTGCCCATCGAAGCCAGGCCAGAAGGTGAAGTTATTCTGGCACAGGTTAAACAAGGTCTAACTAAATGCGAAAATCTTATCGAATCGGCAGTTAACATATGGGAATATAAACAATGTGCCAGTATTTTACTACGGGATGCAATGGCTGCTCTATCGTCGTTGCAAGGCAAATATCGACCATATGCCGTTTCGTCTGCTGCACGACCATCGTTATTTTGGTAAAATTTAAAATAATTAACTTTTTCATGGAGCTTATAGTTGGATGTATGGTGTTGTATAGTTTGATTAAAATTAGTGTCCATATATGTATATAAGTTTAAACATATGCAGAAAATATAATACAACCTAATGTTTTGAAATTGTTTAGATTGTGGTTTTTAGAAATTGGATTCATTTGCTGAAAATCATTATATTTTAAACATCGATAACCCAGCCTTCAAATGTCCTAGATACTAATCCTTAGTTAAACTGTTAATATAAGATAACAATTGATTTCATAAGCATACTTACCCACTAAGGTGACCCGATGCAGATCGTTTGACGAACTATACTTATGGCTTAGCATTATGGCTAAGGAGAGCACAAACACTTTGATACGATCAACAATGTATCTCATCGAAATAATATACATGTGCATATCTTAACTACATACATTGTAATGGGTTATTCGGCTCATGTGGTTAAAGTACTTATTTAAATTCTCATGGATCAACATTTTTAATATGACCAATAAAACTTCAATACCTCACCACTAATTTAAAATTGACATAATATTATTTCAGAATATATAATTTGAGAACCAAATGACATTTCCAAAAATAAGAAAAATATTAAATGGATATTTTAATCCAACATTTTTTGGGATTCATCAATTTCTTGGAGTTACAGTTTGTCAAGTGAGAGATTAAATACTTTGGTGCCTTTTCGACATGCATCCGCATTCATTTACAACCTTTCCAAACTTCCAATCACTCACTCATACGCTCACCCAACACAGTCTCTACTCGAACAAATGTAATTCGCTTAAAAATGCACAGGGTTTTAATATGTCAAATGAAAAACGTTGTTGGGGAAAACTTTTTACATTCGAAATGTTCACACGAGCATTTTATTGTAAATGTTAAAAAAAAACTAATAAATTATTCTGCAACGTACTACTGCAGCAGCAGCAGTGGTGCAGCAAACAGTTCTTGAAAGTTGAAATTGCAATTTTTCGTTGGATTTTCTTTGGCGGCAAAAGAAAGATGCTATGCGCATTAAGCAAATTTGTCACAATATGTACATTTGTCTCAAGTTTGAAAACAGGAATAATTTATGTTGGTCTTCAATGGTATCATAAGGTTAACTAACATTCATTGCTACCACAAATGCTAAGTAAAGTAGGCAATTAACATATTTGAAAACAAGTAGGAAAGTGTCAGTCAGCTGTGCTGACGGAGATATACCCTCAGCCACTGACAACAAACAACAAAACCAAACAAAACACAAAAACTATGCCGTATATAAAATATATTGATTTCGAATCATGAGCTTGCTTTAAAATCTGTAGGCACTGTAATGTGGGGCTATGCCAAATCATTAACATATACCAAAAATTTTTAGTAATTAAACTTCTTCATAAAGGACTCGAAATATTTATTTACTTTAAACTAAGTTTGGAATAAATTTTTGAAAACGTTTTGGAGTTACCTTGCGCAATAGCCATGTGCCGGCAGGGGTTTGGAGCTTTTGGGCCATTATTTCAGGAAGTGTTGTCTTATTCCGGAAAAAAGTTGGATCGTTGTAAAGGAGGCCGCTAGAACAACCTACTGGAAAAAGAATCAAAAGATGCAAGAGCAGCTCTTAAACTTCACATTATCCGAATTTTGTGTGGAAGACACCCAAAGGAGTGGACCGATATAGTTCATATTCCAACCTTATACAAATACTGGATGAAATAATACGATCTTCCAAGTCTACACCAATCAAAAACTCCCTGCGTGAATTATCTTGGGGATTCGCAATTTTGGTTGGTGCCGTAAGGGTTTCTTGGAGCTTTTAGACCAATATCTCAGGAAGTATGGACTTGCGCAAGAAAAAAAAAATACCGTCGTAATCGAGCCGCAAGGATAATCTACTGAACAAAATTTGAAAACGGTCCAAGAGTATAGCTAACGACGTTGAACACATCGGTATATCTCATTTGCCTAGGTGGCAAAAAAAGCGGTGTACGCGATAATAATTCTCGAGAATCAATTGAATCATTGATCAAATCAATAAGAAAGAGAGAAGAATGAATTTTTCTACGATGTTTAAGAGTTTGTAATCCAAATAACAAACACTTAGAAATGTAAGTGGGAGCGCAAGCAGAGGGAAGCGATTTTAAAGTTTAAATTTAAAGCATGTTTGGTAAAAACTCGTTGAATTCTTTCAACGCGAGAAGTATGGGTTATAACCAGTGTTGCCGAATTTGACGATTTATCGTCATTTTGCCGATTTTTTGACCCAAAATTGTAAAATGACGATTTTATGGCCTGAAATGACAATTTTTCACGTATGCCAAAATTGGGTGAACGAAACCAGGATTACTACATTTTAACCAAAATTTACCGAAAGAATTTCAGGGAAAAAAGTCTTGCAAACTCGATTTTATGAGCTTTTTTAATGTTCTGAGCATTTCCAGCCAGATTGGCTATTTTAAGTACATATCTGGACTACAGGTAGTTTGCCTCACATCCAATTTTTGTGAATGGATAAAAATAGTCTATCTTACTTACTTACTTAGTTGGCCCATTACAGAACATTTGTTCCATAGACCAAACTAAGAAAAGATCTCCATTCATCTCTGTTTTTCGCTTGACTTTTTGGAATACCGCGCCTTTCCATTTCTTCATCCACTTGTGTGCTCCATCGAAGCTTAGGCCTGCCGATTCTGCGTGCACCGCCATGTGGCATGTATTCATACGCCTTTTTAGCGGGTTCATCATCGCTCATTCTCATGATATGGCCTAACCAACGCAATCGTTGCATCTCGATACGTTTAACTATATGCATGTCTTTGTATAGCTTATATAGCTCGTGGTTCATACGACGTCGATATTCACCGTCAACGCAAATCGGCCCGTAGATCTTTCGAAGAATTTTCCTCTCAAACACACCAAGCACTGCCTTATCTGCTTGCGCAAGCACCCATGCTTCGGAGCCATACATTAGCACGGGTAGTATCAGCGTTTTGTATAGTGTTATTTTTGTTTGACGAGATGTGGCTTTGTTTTTAAATTGCTTACTTAATCCATAGTAGCATCTGTTGGCCAATACAATTCGTCTTCTTATTTCACAACTGATGTTGTTTGTTGTGTTTATGGCAGTGCCGAGGTAGACGAAGTCTTTAACTACCTCAAAATTATAGGTACCAACTTCTACGGTTGGTCCGAGCTCTATGGACGCTTTGCGCGTCGACACCATCAATTTGGTCTTTTCGCCGTATACCGCCAGACCCACTTTCGCAGATTCTGCTTCGACCTTCCTAAAGGTATCAGTTACTTCCTTTACTGATCGTCCCATGATATCTATGTCATCAGCATAGGCAAGTAACATGTGGCTATTGGTGTAAATTGTGCCATTTCTTTTGACATTTGCATCTCGTATTACCTGTTCCAGCAAAATGTTGAAAGGCTGTCTCCTTGTCTGAAACCTCTTTTGGTACAAAATTCTTCGGAGAGAAGAATAGAGTCATCTTACAAAGCCGTTCCATTGCATGGAATACCTTTGATCGGAGGGGACTGTCGAATGCTGGTTTATAATCGACAAAAAGGTGAAATGTGTCGATCTGCATCTCTTGGGTCTTCTCTAGGATTTGCCGCAGGGTAAATATCTGGTCAATGGTGGACTTGCCAGGTCTAAAGCCACATTGGTATGGTCCAATTATCTCGTTGACCATAGGCTTTATTCGTTCGCACAGTATCCCTGACACTATCTTATAGGCAATATGGAGTAGACTTATGCCCCTATAGTTGGAGCATACAGTCTTATCTCCTTTCTTGTGGACGGGACACAGGATGCTCAGGTTCCAATCGTCGGGTACGCGTTCTTCCTTCCAGATGGTGCTAACTAGCTTATGCATACACCTTATCAGCGCGTCGCCTCCGGTTTTAAACAGCTCGGCTGTAAGCCATCCGCTCCTGCTGCTTTATTATTCTTCAGCCGGTTGATTGCTGTTTCTTGGCCGGGTGGTATACATTCTATACCATCTTCTGGGATTGGATCTGCGGTATCATCGTCTTCACCACTATTGGATACCAGCAGATTGGAGAAATGTTCCTTCCATATCCTGAGCACGCTGTCTGTATCTGTTACCAGATTACATTGCTGGTCTCTACAGGAGGATGTGCCTGTACCAAAGCCATCTGTTTGATGTTTCACTCTTTGGTAGAATTTTCGGACTTCATTCTGGCTCCTGTACATCTCGATTTTTTCACACTCCCGCT
Organism: Musca autumnalis; assembly: GCF_047663935.1. Taxonomy (NCBI): domain Eukaryota; kingdom Metazoa; phylum Arthropoda; class Insecta; order Diptera; family Muscidae; genus Musca; species Musca autumnalis. The sequence continues at coordinate 316,471,111 of NW_027411644.1, read as the reverse complement.
TTTCCATTTCTCTCTTTTTCTTGCGGAAAAGACGTTTCTCTTCTCTCCTTTTCTCCCGATATCTCTCTCGTGCGCTACGCGTTGCTACTGATTGTAAAGTAGCTCTATATGCCGCATTTTTATCTTCGGTAGCAGCACGACACTCCTTGTCATACCATGAATTCCTTTGTGGAGGTCTCTGGAATCCAAGTATGGATTTTGCGGCTGTTTGCATGGAGTGGGCAATATTTTGCCATTGTGTTGTTATGTTATCGGGACAAGGAGTGCTCGCGTTAAGCAATTGGGCTAGTTGAGTGGTATATGCTGTGGCTATCTGTTGTGTTTGCAGCCTATCGATGCCCAACTTCCGCGTTGTGTCTGTTCGTGCTTTATTTGCAACGTTTAGACGGGTACGTACCTTTGCTGCAACAAGATAGTGGTCCGAATCAATGTTTGCGCCTCGGAACGATCGTACATCCAACACGCTGGATGAATGTCTTCCATCTATCACAACATGATCAATTTGATTACTTGTTCTTTGATCTGGGGACAGCCAGGTGCCCTTATGAATATCGAGATGCTTAAATCTGGTACTGCTAACTACCATGTTTTTTGCAGCTGCAAAGTCTATCAGCCTCATACCATTGTCAGATGTTTCACTGTGGAGACTGAATTTCCCGACTGATGGGCCAAAGATATTCTCCTTTCCAATTTTGGCATTAAAATCGCCTAGAATGATTTTAATGTCACGGGCAGGGCAACGGTCATATGTTTCTTCTAAGCGCTCGTAAAATATATCTTTGGTCTGTTCGTCCTTTTCTTCAGTGGGAGCATGAGCGCAAATAAAGCTGATGTTGAAGAATTTAGCTTTTATTCGAATTGCAGCAAGTCTTTCATTCACTGGGGTGAAGCTGGATACCAGATGTTTTAGTCTCCGACTAACTACGAATCCGCAACCAAACTCATGCTTTACGTCATGGCAGCTATAATACAGTGCGTCACCTTTAGGTGTTGTTGTGACGCCTTTCCCAATCCATCGTATTTCCTGTATGGCAGTAATATCGGCCTTGTACTTTCCAAGTACGTCTGCCAATGCGAAGACTGCACCTTCTCTATAAAGAGTGCGAACATTCCAGGTGCAGATTCGCAGATCATGGTCCTTAAAACGTTTTCGGGGTTCGTCAACTTTAGAGGGGTTTGTTTTTCTTTTCTTTCGTTTTTTCATAGTAGGCTGTTTTTTTTCTAGCGGAGGGTTACTAACCCGACGCCCAAACCCAAGTTTTTAAAGTTCTTATGGGTGAACGCGCGGCACATGTTAGCTCACTACCTTTAACGGGTGTTAAAGGCAGTTCCCCAGGTGACACCACGGGGAGGTCAGTGTCCACTTGAGATGAAAGAGGGACCAAGATAAATCCTGGGCTTTGCCATGTTAAAACCGGTCAGGACCGTTCCTTGGTATCTTCCATCCCCTACGTCACCCAAAAAAAATAGTCTATCTAGTTTTGAAAAATGTAGGAGTCCAGCTTCCTTCCCTCTTTAAGCGGACAGCTAGTCCATCAGTTTGGATGACAATTTTTATCGATTTTAGTGTACTTGGATAACCGACAAGCATGGACGGTTACACGGTCAATCAGTCGACATTTGAGGAAAGATGTCATTCATAACTGGCACTGTTTTTTAGCTTGCTGCATTACTGCAAACTCGATAACCATAGGAAAAACTCTCATTTTGTGAAAGCTTTTTATTGCGGTATTTAAGTGAAATTGAGTTATATTTCCTACTGCGGGCTGTATATTTTATACAGTCAGTCTTCTTGTCATAACTATCAGCGAAAAATTCGCATTAAACGGTAACCAATCCTATTTTTAGAGCATGTCGACGATTTTTGACGATTTTCCAAATTTTATTGATGATTTCACGATTTTTTTTTTGACGATTTCCGATCACAAGCTGTCGGCAACGCTGGTTATACCACGTGAATGCCAAATTGAAGCATATTGAACTCTAGATCTCACAAAAGCGATGTAAATAACTTTTGGAGTATAAGGATCTGAAAAGTCCTCTCAATTCCTTTTAATAAATTCTAATGTCATTTATTTGTTTTGCGCACGCACGCAGTAAGTTAGGTATATGCTTTCGGAAGTATGTAATCAATATGAGGCACAAATGACGTGGCTGAATCAAAAACAACTCCAAGATCACGAATAGTTCCAACTATTGTCAATGTATAGGATGATGGAATTTATTATACGACATGTGAGAACATTTATCAAAATCAGCCTGTAGATAAACTGCGTCGAATAATGAATCTATTTTAGAAAAAATCTTCAGATCATCCAAATAAAACAGGAGATGGGGGATCTGAAGAAACAAGAAGAAATATCATTCAAGAACAAGGGGCCTCTACTGTGGAACACCAGATGCTTGAACATATGGAGTAGAAATAAAATCGGAAATTTTGATGGTAAAACTCACGCATAAACCCATTTTAAATTTTTATTTATGAGCATTTTTGACAATTTGGAGAGGTCCCGGGTTCGAATCCCGACGGGGGAGGAACAATTCTTTTAAAGTTGTTTTGGAATATTTGTAAAAAGAGGCTTACATCCTCCTCCAGGTGAAATCCATTCGAAGCCCCCTGACAACCTAGTAACCAATCTAGGCATAAACACCAACACATGAGGATAACACAAAATAAGAATGGCAACAGATAGCGCTACGTAGAAGGAAATGGTACCACTAAATAAACAAGGACCGCAACTACTGCACAAAATCAAGGATTAAGCCCCATCACCAAGGACATCATCTAATCATCATCCAATCATCTATTTACTTGGAATGACTTTTGGCGCAAAATTGGACGCGCTTTGCGCAATAGAATGTACGAAGTATTCCTGAAGTATCGACCAAGGGCATGTCGCTCTAAATAACTAGTACCACTAGAATAACTAGTCTTTTTTTACCACTAGAAGTTGAAAAATAAGCTAAAAACATATGTTCTATTTTTAGAACAGTTGGGTTGGAATTTATTTTCAATTTCAACACACTTCCTATTTATACCCTCCGCCATAGTATGGAGGGTATATTAAGTTTGTTTTCTGTTTGTAACTCATCGAACTAATCATTTGCGACCATATAAAGTATATATTCTTGATCAGTATAAAATTCTAAGACGATCTAGCCATGTCCGTCTGTTGTAATCACTCTTGCGTTGGCAATAATTGAGCTAGAGCGCTATATTTTTGCACCCGAGTGTCTTTTTTCCATAGGCAGGTCAAATTCGAAGATGGACTATATCGGTCCACGTTTTGGTACAGCCGCCATATAACGGTACCTCCCGATTTGCGGTATTTTATGGATTTTAGCTAAAATTTTTAACCGAGCTACATGTAATTTGACGTTTGAGGTTTCCAGTGGTCACAAAACATCTCCACAGAAAACTGTCAACATTGGTCCATGTTTTGCTATAGCCCCCACATTTAAGGATTTAAGCTAAAATTTTTAATCGAACTACCTGTAATTTGACGTTTGAGGTTTCCAGTGGTCATAAAACATCTCCAACGAAAGCTGTCAACATAGGTCCACATTTTGGTACAGCCTCCATATAACGGTATCTCGCGATTTGCGGTATTTTGGGGATTTTAGCTACAATTTATAACCGAACTGCCTGTAACTTGACTGTCAATATAGGTCCAAGTTTTGCTATAGCCTCCAAATAACGGTACCTCCCGATTTTCGGTGTTTTAAGGATTTTAGCGATAATTTTAAACCGAACTATTAGTAATTCGACATATGAGATTCCCAGTGGTCACAAAACTTCTCCACCGAAAACCGTCAACATTGTAGGTCCACACTTTGATTTATACCCATATAATGTTACCAGCCGATTCAAGACATTCCTATATACATTTGTTACCTTATTTAGGTATCAGTGGTCACAGAATATGTCCGGAAAGAAAATAATAATTCCCTTTTAGTTCAGAATATTTTATGGTGGAGGGTATAAAAGGTTCGGCGCGGTCGATCTTAACGCTTTTTTACTTATTTTATTTTATTTTGCTCTCTGCTGGATTTGATCATGTGAACATCTGATTTGTAGCTGTGCTACGCGTACGAACATTAAGGGGTGTTTAAACGTTTAATGACGAACTGCGTTGATGATCAGGATCTACACTGGTCGGGTACGGCGAGCCTGATTGCCAATCGGGTTATGCGCTGGTTGGGAAGGCGAAGCTGTTTGATATTCGTGTTCTACGATTAAACGATGATCGGGAACGCGTTGACTGCTGATTATTCGGTTGATGACGATATGATGAACTTCGGGAATTTGGCTGACGATGATCGTGAACTTGGCTGATGATCGATGAGAACTGTCGATGAACGGGAGCTATGAAGCTGGTTAATTTTACGATTTAGTGATGATCGGGAACGTGTTGACTGATGATTTCTGGAGGTCGGCTGATCACGATCTGGAACGACGATGTAATAACTAACTAACGCTACTATAGTTACTGTTACGAACTCGTACAAACTACTACGTATCTCTATAAACAGGGAACCGACATTACTGTGAGAGACAGACTACCGCATTATCTGTGTGGGGCGGAAAGCCAAAGCTTCCGTGTGGGAAAGAAAACGAAGTCTCTGTGTGGTACAGAAAGAAGGTGCCTCTGTGTATGACTGAAAGCTGAAGTCTCCGTGTGGTACAGAAAGCCGAAATCTCTGTGTGGTACAGAAAGCCGAAGCCTCCGTGAGGGAGAGAAAATCAAAGTTTCATTGTGGGACAGTAAACAATAAGTCTCTGTGTGCAATGTATCAATAGGTAGCCCTTTCCAAAATTTACCAACACCTCACCTTGGTGGATAGCAAGAAGCTCACTTCAACGGCGAAATCTGGAATACTAAAGGCTCAACTGGAATGAAGTGAATGCGAATTATTGTGTATTGAGTAATTGGCGTAGATGGAGATTCTGCTGAGTGCATATCGACTCATTGCTACTATGATGGTATGGGAAGACAGTAGATGTCATTGTATGTATGTGACACTTGTCACGTTACAAATGGTGGTAAAATGGAATTGGAATGATAATGTCGAAGAACGCTAAGAGGTCATTGCAGACATGGAAACCAATACCTGACCGTGTGATAATGGCTCGATTCGAGAGCAATGTAAGACACGTACATTGATATGCCCCACAGAAGATACTAAAGACACTGTGAACAATTAATTCTACGCTAATTAAATTCGGAAACGAGATTCATAAATACACATGGTTATTCCGTAGTTCTCGTGCCATTTTCCACCATCCCCGGAGTTTCTTATGCAGTTTAGTTTATTACTGATGGTTTTGTAATATTCAGATTTGCTAGATTCACATATGATCTTGTATTGTTTTTGTGCAGATATGTATCTTCTTCTGTCTTTCACATCATTTGTTCTTCTATATACTTTGAGCAGATTGAAACGGTTAATACCAGCTTTATTGCAGTTATTATACCATACCATTATACCATATTATACCATATTTGTTTTTGTTCATCTTTGTTTTTGTTCATCTTTGTTATTGTTTTGGTGAAGAATTTGTTATCACATTGCAAATTCCCTTAAGGGTTATCTGCTGTGTCTATGCAATTACGTTCAGATTCATGTTTATTCTTCGCTGATATGTATTCTTATCCTTTTCTTTCCAAATAAGTTTCGGCAACAATGACATCTTTTCTCCACTTTGTATGTCAGATTTTACATTTATCCTTGCTAAAATAGGGAAGTGATCGGATCATATCTTTTCATCAACCTTAAATTCTTCAATTCTTTCCAGGACTTCTTTAGAAACCGCACATAAGTCATTTACAGACTCGCCTAATGTTGTTACGTATGTAAAGAATCACCTCTCGTTATTCCGTTTAAAATCAGCATATTGTAATCTTCACATAATTGTATGAAATTCAAACATTTTGTAAGAACATGTCATTTGAAAGTCACTAGTGACATATAATATATCTACATACATATGTATATATAATTGTTCCACAAACATCCCATAAGGGACAATGGAGACTTCTCTCATATCAATGAGTGCACCCCGATTCGTATTAGCTCAATGATATGGGACCTACAGTTTATCGCCGAGTCCGAACGGCGTGTCTAAGACACCACTTTTGTAGAGAAGTTGTACGTGGCTGAAATACTCAGGAAATGTCGCCAACATTACTGACGGGTATTTTGCCACCGTTGAAAAGTGTTTTGATGTTGCCTGGCCGGGGAATCGAACCCACGACGTTATGTGTGCAAGGCGCGTGTGCATACCATTCCAGTGACATTGGACCTAGTATATCAGTATTTGCTGAGGAACCATGCGTAAAGATATTGGAGGTAGTGGTTCAATAGTTCTTGAAATGCCATACGAACCATTAATGTCTGAGCTTCACTTTTAGATTCTTTGGTCTTTTTATACCCTCAGCATTTATGCTAACGGGGGTACATCGTCACCATAAATGCCCGAAGTCGTATCTCCTAAAAGTCAAAATACAAAATTTCAAGCTTCTAGGTTAAAAAAGAACGATACTATTCAAGAAAAAGCATTTCAAAAAATGGGATAACATTGCAGATTTTGTTTTAATGACTGATCCCAAGCCTTGTGGTTCTGTTTACAGCGATATTATGTTTTCCCGCGCAAGTGCATACATCCTGACGTAGTGGCCCAAAAGCTCTAAATTATACTTTGACCAACTTCTACAATGGTACCTCCTCCGCAACAGTTTTTGAGCTCAAAATAGACCACAAAATTCAGAAACCCCCTAAATACATAAGGGTATTAATTGTGTGGCCCCACGCTTCTTACAGGAAAATGGCTTCGATGACCAACTAAAACGTCTGGTTGGCAAGAAAAAAATAAATCCCAACATGATGATTAGGCGATTTTGCCACTGGCAGACAAAACAAAGATTCGGAGATAGAACAACAAAAGATCGTATTAAAGAGTGATATGTGAGCCGATCAAACGAATTTTCTCTTCATTGAAAGAAAGTTATAGAAATATATTTCAAAAGCACATCAATTTACATGAATCACGTTTATTGGGAATAAAAATTGCTGCCCGAAAACTTGGACAGTGACGATCGCAAAAAATACAGAACTTACCAATTTATGGCGTTCTTTGGCCAAATAGGGGGACGTTTACAACTTGTTATACGTTTTATACAGTTATATGACGTTTTCGACGTTAACAACTTTTTGACGTCAATAGATGAAAGTCTCAATTCACACAGGCTGGAGTATATATCTTGTCTTCTGAGCATTATGCTGTTGTTACATATTAGAATCAATTTAATTAGTAAACATATTTTAATGTTTTATTCTGCAATTATTAAATTCTATTTAAATACATATTTTTGGTGTGTTCAAATAATTTGTAATAGTTGTTCATATTGAGAGTGGTGAAGTATAGGAAGCTAAGCGACACTTTTTCATTTTTAATATACAATTTACATGGCAGCTGGAGCAGGACCGGCCGCTGCAGCAGGAACGACTGCTGCAACAGGAACAGCTCTGGCAGCTATGGCTCTTGCATTGGCTTCATATTTGATGGCTTTCAGTTGACTTTTGTACAGCTTCATTTGCAATGCAGAACATTGTATTTGCATCCAGGGTAAAATAACAGGACCAGCTGCTGCGGCAGCGGTGGAAGGACCAGTTGCGACAGTGGTAGCCGGTTCAGCAGGAGCGTTACATTTATTTAATGCCTGTTCAGTTCTGGCCATAGTTTCCATAACACGCTGTCTCAAATCATCGGGTAAATCTGGCCTAACCAAAAGTTTGCCAGCTTCCTTTTGCAAAATCATGGTTTGGTAGAATTGTCCGGGCGAAACCCCAGCAAATGATGCTGGGAAACCGCTATACATGCCTACGGGTGGTAGGGCCTAAGGAAATGTATACAATTTAGTTATTTTAAAGATAATCCAGTGTATCAGAACATTTTTACCTGAGCGTAGGTCGTAGCACAAATCGCTAATAGAGCCAAGAATAATTTCATTTTGAAAACTTGTATCGAAAAAAAAAGATGAGACTCTTTGAAAGTTTGTTAAGTGAATAATGTTAATACTCGCTATGGTTATGGCTTTTATAGACGATCCAATCCCTATCAAAGTATGCATCTGTGTCATCCCGACAGCTACCGTTTACGCATTCACTTTTGCCAAAGACAACAATAGATAACATAGATCTTATCTGAGGCTATTAGAGGTTATACATTTTTCCATAGGTTTGTTGTGGTTTGATCTTGTCTTTGCTGTAGCTGTCATCCTTTGTTTGTAGAATGCACATGTTATATCCTACACCACACTGTGGTGAGGTTATTATACGTTAGTCATGCATCTATGTATTGATCTAAGAAATTTTCAGTGCACTTTGGGTTCCAACCAATATGGCGAGACTTCGCAAATATCAATGATGGCCTAATTTCACCGAGTCCGAACGGCGTATCTAAAGACACCACTTGTAAGAAGTTTTACATGGCTGAGGGTATATTAAGTTAGTTTTTTGCCGGTTTATAACGCATTGAAAAAATCATTTGCTACCCTATAAAGTATATATGGGGATTTTTGAGTGACACTTTTTTAAAAAGTGGTTTTGATTTCCTTTTTTTTTTGCTGTGGTGATACTGCTCATCACCAAAACATTTTATTTCAGATTTTTTTGACTAACCGCCTTGAGAAAGAAATACTTATACCTCCTTTAATATTGGTCCAATTTGAAAAAATCTTTATTTTTGTATTTTTTGTTGTTTTATCAACTATAATAGACAATAGAAAAGCTTGCACAGTGGGCTTGAATGCAATTTTCGCGATTTAATATTTAAAATAAATTTTTAACAATGACTGTACTCTTCGATTTACTTGAAAGTGGGATCAAATAATTACTATTTTTTCTAAATTTTTTAAAATTTGTCAATACAAATTGTCATTTATATCAGTGTGAAACATTAAGTGTGTCTGCGTACTCGATAATTTGTAATAATTATTACAAATTATTACTGAATGTTGTTTTTTTACACAAATGTTCAGTAAAAGAGAATGAATTGAGAAACTTGTTTTGAACTTTTTGTTACTGAGAACTTATAATTTTTACTGAAGGAATTTTGTTCAGTAACATTTTGTAGCTTTAGGCAGTTGTCAGAGGTTTAAAATATTCAAATATCATTATCGTAAATATTAATCAAATTGAAAATTTTTACTGAATGTTGTCTTTTTACTTTTTTAATTTTTTGCTTTGAAAGAGTATAAGATGCTTTACTCTCTAAAAAGAAGTTACTGAGTAATATTTACTGAGAAAGTACAAGGACAAACCTATTAAGTGTGTCTGCGTACTCGATAATTTGTAATAATTATTACAAATTATTACTGAATGTTGTTTTTTTACACAAATGTTCAGTAAAAGAGAATGACTTGAGAAGCTTGTTTTGAAATTTTTATTACTGAGAACTTATATTTTTTACTGAAGGAATTTTGTTCAGTAACATTTTGTAGCTTTAGGCAGTTGTCAAAAGTTTAAAGTATTCAATTATCATAATCGTAAATATTAATAAAATTGGAAATTTTTACTGAATGTTGTATTTTTACTTTTTTAATTTTTTACTTTGAAAGAGTATAAAATGCTTAACTCTCTAAAAAGAAGTTGCTGAGTAATATTTACTAAGAAAGTGCAAGGACAAACCTATTGGTTATTTTACAAAAAAAAAAAATAAATTACAAAAAAAAAAAATCAAGAAAATCAAAGAGTACCTAAAATGTGTTGGTTTAGGTTCAGGCCTTCATATAGCCCCCATAGAACGATAACTCCCGATTTTCGGCATTTTGAAGGTTGTGGCTGTGGTTATACATTTCTCTATTTTATTGACTTGTCTGAAGAGAATTTTAAGCATAAAAATTGTACATACAAACATTTATGTACCTATTATTGAAATATTTGCTGCGTAAGAAGAAAACATGTAAAATGCATAAATTTTGCATATGCAAAAATTTATGCATTTTGCATGTTTCATATGTTTCGATTGCAATGTAATCAGAAGCCAAAAACATGCCCAGTCCCAAAATTTGACATGAATCGGACCAAAAATAGGGGTTGCATAAAATTCGGCTGTCTAATAATAATCTGTTGGAGTTATTGAATACAATGTAAATAGCCCTAGCAAAATGTTCGATGCCAAAGATGCCATTCGATCATGGCGTTGACCCCAAAAAATGCTATTCATTTTTAGATCCAAAGCATGTAATTTACACCAATGCTTTGACATGTCATTTTCACCAATGCTTTAGCATGTCATTTCTACCAATGCTTTGGCATGTCATTTTCACCAACCCACGATGAGGCCGATGACAGGTTTTTGAGGCAAAAAATCACAGGGGTAAGCTAGACCTTCAAAATTTCGTGCAGATGTTTATAATCGGCCTAGAAACTAATCTGCCAAATTTGGTTAATATCGGTTCATATATAGATATAGCTCTCATATGATGATATTTGGAATATGTGGCGGAATTCGGAATGTGGAAATAAGTTTGCCAAGTTATTTTGAAATCGGTTCAGATTTGGATATAGCTCCCATATATATTTTCGCCCGATTTGAGGTATTTGGTGCAACAAACACGCAAATTCTGTCCAATTTCGATGAAATTTAAAATGTGTGACGTAATTAGGTCTAGAAAAAAGTATGCCAAATTATATCGAAATCGGTTCAGATTTGGATATAGCTCCCATATATTTTCACCCGAGTTTAGGTATTTCGTGCAGCAATCTCTATATACTCGTATGTCCAATTGTCATGAAATTTAAAGTGTCTGACGGAATTTGGTCTAGAAAACATTATTGAAACATCATATTGAAATCGGTTCAGATTTGGATATATCGTTCATAAATTTTCACAGTCGAAATTAATTGTTTTCTCATTTTAGTTGGTTGATACCGAACTTCCTTGAGAACATAGTTTAAATATTTTTCTTTTGACAAATTGGCCGAAACACAGGCGGCATGAATCAAGGGCTTGGTATTGTTGCTGTGTTCATAGGAGACTTCCGAAGCATGTTTTCTTCCTTCACTATAATCCACATTAGGTCGCCCTCTCTTCTTTGTATCATTACCTTGTTCTAGCGTAAATACTGTGTCGCTAGCTAACCATAAGCTTTCAAAATTTCTTTTCAAAATCTGTTAGAAGACATTGTCACCTTTCACCTGATACATATGTATCTTTACGAGAATACACCCCAATGCCGAAAGTTCTACTCCAAAGAACACATGGACGATTCCACAGACTACATCAAAAAACATCACTTACTGACACAACAATTTATAGACCACATCTAATATTACATTTATATTTTTAATAATAATCTTAGTCCCAATTTACATTGGGCGAGTTTACTTGCGGCAATTGTCATTTTGTAGGAGAGAGAGGTGAGGCATATGGTAACCCTTTGCCTCTCAGCACCCTCTCTCACCTACAAATTGACAATTGCCGCAAGTAAACTCGCCTAATGTAAATTGGGACTTAATTTACACACCATTACCCGTATTTTCCATTTTTAAAAAGTATATAATCAAGGCATATTTATATAAGGTAGAAGTGACAATCAGCTGTATTTCTACTTTTTTTGTAAATTTAGTTTTCAAAATGTAACAGGGTCTACTCATGAAATTTGAAATTTGCTACCAAAAAATACTTCTTTTCATCCTAAACGTGTAATAAAAATGACCTACGAGAGTTTTGAATGTTTTATATTACATTTTGATTCAAATTTGTTCTATTTTAGAGGATTTTCAAAATGTATTTATGTTTTTCCTGAAACATTTTTTTGGAACGACCCTATTATTCAATATTTTCTTTGACAATTAATTTTCAATAACAACAATGTTGTTTTTGTAAATTTGTTTGTTGTTGTAATTCATGCATATACCTTGTAATAAATGTACCTTGGTATATAATATCAACAGATCAGGTTTTGGCGCCAAAATACTTAAATTGTTTAATTACGACTGAATGTCAGAAATAAACGGAATGAAAATTATGACATCTTTGGCAGCTTGGCATGTCCCTGGGGACAGTTGCCAGATTGTAATTTCTATTGGATCGATGGAACGGGTTCAAATACTGATGAAAATATCGGATCTTTCACGACTTCCTTTGCATTGTTTCAAATCTTTCACGACTTCGTTTGAACCAACGCAAAAGATGCCATGAAATCACGTCATCACATGGAACCCCTTCCTTCAAATTTTGCTGGGTACGTAAGCTGTAAATATTGCCATTCATATTCATTGCGAATAAAGTTATCAAACAGACAAGAAGTGCGTTTCATTTAAACTCGGCAGCAAGAAAAAACAAGTGACCAAAGGCTATAGTCGGGACGGGGCCATGTGATACCCTACACCACTACCCCTATGCATAAACTTTTCACCGGTAAAAATTTCTTTTAGGCAATATAATCTGACTACCACCAAACATATTATGCCTCTTTCTCTCTGGGACCCCCATAAGCAACCAAAATTAGTGGCAATCCGATCAAAATTACGACCTGTAGCGTGATTGCAAAAAAATTAAGAATTGGATGCATTACCGACTATTGTGGTATCTCTCTTGTTTGACCACCTTCGCCAACCAACTTTACACCAATGTAAAGGTAATATTTTCTTCTTCCATTGACAGGCTTTGCCGTTGGAATACCCCTACTAAAAGCCGATATATTCGCAAAGAATAAAACTTTAAATTTGAGATTTTCCCCATTCCGACCCCTAAATATTATCCGACTATCACAAAAAATAATAGGCTTCCTCTGTGTGGCCCCTATTCGCCAAAATTTCGTGACTATCCGATCAAAATTCCAACCTGTAGCGTGATTACAAACAAGTAAAAAAGTATCAGTCGGCTTGGCCGACAGAGATAAACCCTCAGCCTATGTGAATTGAAACTTTCATCTACGGTCAGATCGAATGTATTTATGATCTTTTCATTATTTTGTTGCCTTTTTTGGACCTTTGAACTTGCCGACGAAAATATGGATTAGGATTAAAGTTCAAAAGTGTTGCAGAGGAGGTACTTAAAGGAATGGACCGACATAGTCCATTATGGAAGTGGATATTATTTTGGGAGTCATATCTTTTCGATAGATATCGCGCCCACTAGCCATTTCAGTGGGTCATCGTATAACTTATGGACCAGTATGCCAGGAAGCATTGAATTGTCCGGTTGATCCGTTCGAGAGTTGTCTTGGGCGCCAACCGGTACACACGGTGTCTCAGGGTTTTTTTTTTGCATATTTCAGGATATTTTCTTAGGAAGTTTGGATTTGCCCCTAATGAGACATGTTCCGTCGTAAGCGGGGCAGTGAATACAAGTTGCAACAACAAAAATCAAAGAGATTCGAGAACAGATCCTAAACTGAACTTTTCCGAAATTGTGTGTGGGAGGTACCCAAAGAAGTTTACCGATTGAGTCCCACTAGAACCTTATCTATCTATCTGGTAGAAATTTCACGATGTGCACAGTATGGACCTAATCGGTTACTCCCTTCAAGAGTTATAGTGCGCACAAATTTTCCGAACATTTCCGAACTTTTGTGGGGGAGGTACCGGAAGGAGTATACCGATATAACCCATCTTCGAACTTAAACTAAGTTTGGACAAAATATTGCGAAAGCCAAATTTTGGACCAAATCGGTTCATCCGTTCGAGAGTTATCGTGCGCACCAGCCAGACAGACGGACGGACATTGTTAAATCGACTCCAAATTGTCTGAAAGACATTTCGTCCAAACGTACTTTGGGCCTTAAACGATTATTTCGACGAGGCACGTTTTGCCCGTATGAAAGTGTATATACCCTCGTTAGCATAAATGCTAAGAAAAACAAGTAAGCCAAGGCTATAGTCGGACGGGGCCGACCATGTGATACCCTACACCACTGGGAATAACCTTTTCACAAATCAAAATTTCTTTATGGAACAAATAAACTTATCACACAAGCTTAAATAATAATAAAATAATTGTTTCACAAACATCTCAGAAGGGACAAGGGAGACTTCTCTCATATCAATCAGTGTACCCCCATTCATATTCGCTCAATGATCTGGGGCCCACAGCATATCTCCGAGTCCGAACGACGTGCTTGTAGAGAAGTTTTATATGGCTGAAATCCTCAGAAAATGTCGCAAACCTTACTGAAGGATATTTTGCCACCGTTGAAAATTTGATTTTGCCTGGCTGGGGAATCGTTTTGTAAAAAGGTGGCAAAGCGACCCATGCTGCAATTTATGTGTAAAAATCCAATTGGACAATTAAAACATTAGGACGCCATGTAATTTGCAATAATGCAACAACTGGGAATGGGAAAATGTGATTCTCTACAAAAAAAACATTATATGTATATTAAGCCGGGTTAGTAACCCTCCCCTAGAAAAAACAGCCTACTATGAAAAAACGAAAGAAAAGAAAAACAAACCCCTCTAAAGTTGACGAACCCCGCAAACGTTTTAAGGACCATGATCTGCGAATCTGCACCTGGAATGTTCGCACTCTTTATAGAGAAGGTGCAGTCTTCGCATTGGCAGACGTACTTGAAAAGTACAAAGCCGATATTACTGCCATACAGGAAATACGATGGACTGGGAAAGATGTCACAACAACACCTAAAGGTGACGCACTGTATTATAGCTGCCATTACACAAAGCATGAGTTTGGTTGCGGTTTTGTAGTTGGTCGGAGGTTAAAACATCTGGTCTCCAGCTTCACCCCAGTGAATAAAAGACTTGCTACAATTCGATTTAAAGCAAAATTCTTCAACATCAGCTTTATCTGCGCTCATGCCCCAACCGAAGACAAAGACGAACAGACCAAAGATATATTCTACGAGAGCTTAGAAGAAACATATGACCGTTGTCCTGCCCATGACATTAAAATTGTTCTAGGCGATTTTAATGCCAAAATTGGAAAGGAGAATATCTTTGGACAAACAGTTGGGAAATTCAGCCTACATAGTGAAACATCAGACAATGGAATGAGGCTGATAGACTTCGCAGCGGCAAAAAACATGGTAGTTAGCAGTACCAGATTTAAGCATCTCGATATTCATAAGGGCACTTGGCTGTCTCCAGACCAAAGAACAATAAATCAAATTGATCACGTTGTGATAGATGGAAGACATTCATCGAGCGTGTTGGATGTACGATCGTTCCGAGGAGCAAACATAGATTCGGACCATTACCTCGTTGCAGCAAAGGTACGTACCCGTCTAAACGTTGCAAATAAAGCACGGACAGACACAACACGAAAGTTGGACATCGCCAAGCTGCAAACACAACAGATAGCCACAGCATATTCCACTCAGCTGACCCAATTGCTTAATGATAGCGCTTCTCGTCCCGATAACATATCAGCACAATGGCAAAATATTGCCCACTCCATGCAAACAGCCGCAAAATCAGTACTTGGATACCAGAGACCTCCACCAAAGAATCCGTGGTATGACCAGGAGTGCCGTGCTGCTACCGAAGAAAAAAATGCGGCATATAGGGCTACTTTACAATCAGTAGCAACGCGTAGCGCACGAGAGAGGTATCGGGAGAAAAGGAGAGAGGAGAAACGTCTTTTCCGCAGGAAAAAGAGAGAAATGGAAAAGAGGGAGTGTGAACAAATGGAGATGTACAGGAGACAGAACGAAGTCCGAAAATTCTACCAAAGAGTAAAGCATCAAACTGATGGCTTTGGTACAGGAATATCCTCCTGTAGAGATCAACAAGGTAATTTGGTAACTGATACAGATATTGTGCTTAGGATATGGAAAGAACATTTTTCCAAACTGTTGGTATCCGATAGCAGTGAAGACGGCGAAGATACCACAGATCCAATCCCAGATGATGGTATTGAATGTATACCGCCCAGCCAAGATGAGGTAAGGACAGCAATAAACCGGCTGAAGAATAATAAGGCGGCAGGAGCAGATGGCCTACCAGCCGAGCTGTTCAAAACCGGAGGCGACACGCTGATAAGGTGTATGCATCAGCTAGTTAGCACCATCTGGCAGGAAGAACGCGTACCCGACGATTGGAACGTGAGCATCCTATGTCCAGTCCACAAGAAGGGTGATAAGACTGTGTGCTCCAATTATAGGGGCATAAGTCTGCTCCCTATTGCATATAAGATAGTATCTGGCATATTGTGTGAGAGACTAAAGCCTATGGTCAATGAAATTATTGGACCCTATCAGTGCGGCTTTAGACCTGGCAAATCCACCATTGACCAGATATTTACCTTGAGACAAATCCTGGAAAAGACCCAAGAAATGCAGATCGACACCTTCCATCTGTTCGTCGATTATAAAGCAGCATTCGACAGCCCTATACGTTCAAAGGTGTTCCAAGCCATGTTTGATTTTGGTATTCCTGCAAAGCTCATTCGACTTTGTAGAATGACATTAACAGAGACGAGATCCTCAGTTAAAATTGGAAAGAACCTCTCCGAAGAGTTTACTACCAAAAGAGGTTTCAGACAAGGAGACGGCCTGTCGTGTGATCTATTCAACATCCTGCTGGAAAAGGTCATACGAGACGCGAAGGTCAAAAGAAATGGAACGATATACACGAACAGCCACATGTTACTGGCTTATGCCGACGACATTGACATCATGGGTCGATCGGTAAAGGAAGTAACTGACACCTTTGCAAAAGTCGAAAGAGAATCTGCTAAAGTTGGTCTGGCAGTAAACGGCGTAAAAACCAAGTTGATGGTATCGACGCGTAATATGTCCATAAACACCGCACCATCTGTGAATGTTGGTACCTATAATTTTGAGGTTGTAAAGGACTTCGTCTACCTCGGCACCTCCATAAACACAACAAATAACATCAGTTGTGAAATACGAAGAAGAATAGTGTTGGCTAACAGATGCTACTTTGGGCTGAGTAAGCAGTTTAGGAATAAATCCACCTCTCGTCAAACAAAAATAACACTGTACAAAACACTGATACTACCCGTGCTAATGTATGGTTCCGAAGCATGGGTACTTGCTCAAGCAGATAAGGCAGTGCTTTGTGTGTTTGAGAGAAAAATTCTTCGAAAGATCTACGGGCCAATCTGTGTTGACGGCGAATATCGGCGTCGTATGAACATCGAGCTGTATCAACTATACAATGACATCAATATAGTTGAACGAATCGAGATACAACGATTGCGATGGCTAGGCCATGTTATAAGAATGAGTGATGATGAACCCGCTAAAAAGGCGTATAAATACGGGCCGCATGGAGGTTCTCGCAGATCTGGAAGGCCAAAGCTTCGTTGGAGCGAACAAGTGAAACGAGATATCACAAAGCTACATATCCCAGATTGGGAAAATACAGCAGCAAACAGAGAGGATTGGAGATTTTTTCTTAGTTCGGCTTATGGAACAAATGTTCTGTAAAAGGCCAGCTAAGTAAGTAAGTATGTATATTAAGCAGTAGGCCCGTAATCTAGCAGACACTTTATTGAATTTTTCATCAGGGGGAAGATCACTAGTTCTATTTCCATATGTAGACTACATACCGCCGGCATATGCCCTCCAGGAAATAAAATATAGACCAAAAATATTTTTTTGTATTTTTCATACAAAAGTAATGGCCCATTTCACCCGCTAAATAATATCAGATCATCATCCACAATTGTAAGCATCTTCTCTTACCTAAACTTTTACCTCGTGCAAAATTTCGTGATTATTAAGCTATAATTGCGAACTCTAGCGTGTTTCTGATAACGCTACAAACAAATAACTGGGTATATTAGGCTGTAACCTTTGTTATCTTATCATGTACACTAACACAATTGAAATCAATAGAAAGGTCAAGCGTTCCTCTTCCAAGTATAGCTTAGTTGCCCAGAATGTCTCTTCCAGGAAAAAAGGTATAAGCTGTATATTAAACATTTTCACAATTTTCACACAACAGTTTTGGTCCATTTAACCCTCTAAATACACTGTGAACACAAATTTTGGGGCAGGGTCTCTAGCAAAAACGTTATCACGTCATAACGCGGAAGTTCGACTCAAGGCGGATCTGTCTTTCGGGGTTCATAATATACTTTCTTTCCCAAGAGGAATTTTCGTGCCCCATACATTCACCTCCATTTTGTTGCACAGTGATATTATCTGATCGCCATCTCAAATTGCATGCTTCTTTTTTGTCATATAATCTTACCTTATTTAAAATTAAGGACGAAATGGACATTGAAAGAAGCGAGTTAGAAGGTCGAAATTCACTACAAAAATAATCCTCATTCGATTTGACTGAAGTCATGTCTTCTCAAAAATAAGCTAAAGCAACAGTGAACAAAAATATACCGCTAATTCCTGATGGCTTACAGGGTCTCTAGCAAAAACTTCATCACGTCATTACTCTTGTCATATACTCTTACCTTATTTAAAATTTCGAGGCGATCGGACTATTTTTGTGACCTACAGGGCAGCTACAAAATCGGATAAAAACTATGTTTTTTGGTCCATTTCACTCGCTAAATATTTTACGATCATCACCAATTAAAATAGCGTTCTATTCTATGTGTAACCGACCTCCATACCAAATTTGGTAACGATCGGTCCATAATTGCGGCCTGGAGTTTGATTACAATTTATAATGGACCGACGGACACACATCTCAAAATCGCTTTATCTCGCCGAGATATGAAGATTTGTATACCACATTGGGGGTCTCCGACGAATATTTCACGGTGTTACATGAATTTTTACCAAAACAAATTTATAATGCCCTTTCCACATAGTGGTGTAGGGTATAAAAACGTTGAATTTTCTCCACATAAGCTTTTTGCTTAATCCGACTCCTGAATATTATCCGACTATCTCCAAACTTAATAGGCTTCTTCCTCTGAGGTGCCCGCATCAAAAAATTCGTGACCATCCGATCAAAATTGCGACCTGTAGCGTGATTACAAAAAAATCAGAAAATGGGATGCATTACCGACAATTGCGATTTTTGGTTACCGACGAAAATCGATCAAATTAAAATGCAAAATTATGAATGAAAAGTTCAAATCAAAGTTGACATCACTGTTGATATCGGTAGAACTTTGAGACTACTTTTTATTGATCGCTAACTTACCGAATAATATCTTTAATTACCGAAATTATACGCATTTCAATTTTAACGATTTTTGTCGATAACCAAAAAAATGCGTTAGAGAATCCCACTACAGATGGGCTGATTAGTCTACCTTGGTAATTGTGCTATGAACAAAAATCAGCTGACTGGCATTTAAATCCTCCAAAGGTATGTATATATAACTGCAATGAGATTTGTACTGGATTTATTAAATCCAGTAGATGATTTATGGCTAGTGTAAATGAGCTATTACTTCTAATGACAAACCCTAGCTTTCCACCAAAATTCAGCTTTGTGGGAATTTTTGCTATTTCAACCTTATACGCATGTCAATTTTGACTATTTTGGACTACCAGGCCTTTATGAATTTATTCTTCTAAGGCAGACGAGATATTTTATTAATTTTGAAAGGGTATAGGAATTTATCATTGGAGCCAATGCCGAGAACGGATTTAAAATTTTTTTAATCCTCAGCCATTTGTATTCCTCAATGTGGGTACATGATCTTAGCCTCATTTCAATTCGTAAACATATTTTAATGTGTTACTTTGCAATTATTAATTCTATAAAAATACATATTTTTGGTGTGTTCAAATAATTTGTAATAGTTGTTCATATTAATGTGTGGTGAAGTAGTGGAAGCTATCTGGCAATTAATCTTTTAATATTCCATTTAAATGGCAGCTGGAGCAGGAACGGCAGCTGCAGCTGGAACAGCGGCAGTGGCAGCGATGGCTCTGGCATTGGCTTCATTTTTGATGGCTTTCAGTTGATTTTTGTATAGCTTCATTTGCAAGGCGGAACATTGTATCTGCATCCAGGGTGGAATGGCTGGACCAGTTGTTGCTGCATCAGTTCCAGTTGTTGCGGCAGCAGCTGTACCAGTTGCCGGTTCAGCAGGGGCGTTACATTTATTCAATGCCTGTTCAGAACTGGTCATAGTGTCCATAACACGTTGTCTCAAATCATCGGGTAAATCTGGCCTAACCAAAAGTTTACCAGCTTCCTTTTGCAAAACCATGGTTTGATAGAATTGTCCGGGTGAAACACCAGCAAAGGAGCCTGGGAAGCCAGAATACATACCCATTGGTGGTTGGGCCTAAGGAAATGTGCAATGCAATTTATGTATTTTAATGATAATCTAATGTGTTGAAATATTTTTACCTGTACATAGGCCATAACACAAATTGCTAAAAGAGCCAAGAACAGTTTCATTTTGAATACTTGTTTCGAAAAATATGAGATTCGTTGAAAGTTCGTTAAGTGATAATGTTAATGTTCGCGGTGATTACTGCTTTTATAGACAATCCAATCCATATAAAAGTATACATCTATGTCATCCCGATAGCTACCGTTTACGCATTCACTGTTGCCAAAGACAACCATAGATAACATAGATCTTATCTGGGGCTCTTCGAGGTCATACATTTTCTATCGGTTTGTTGTGGTTTCAAATTGTTGTTGCAGATGTTGTCATCTTTGTTTTCAGAATGCACTTTTTATGATATTGTTTTTTAAATATCTTTAGAGTAGCATTTCATTCATAATCTCGAAAATAACATGAACTGTTTTTTTGCAGATAATTTACGATTTCCTGTTGTAGACATAAATGATACACTACGACTAATTCAAAGAAAATTTTAATTGAATTTTACATTTTTAACCAATACAAATAAATATATCCACATGTGTATGTAGGTTAGTTTATGTTATAGGATACGCAATCGCCGTTGCTTGTTGCAACTTCACTCGGAGACCAGCGTTCCACTGTTCAGTCTATTCGACATCCTGACGTAGCCTGCAATACTCCCACTTGTCACAGATCTAATGATGTAATGACCAGTAATGACCCGTACAGCGTTCCTGATCTCGGATTTACGTAGTGAGAGGAGGGAGGCAATTCTACGTCATGAGATTGCCAGCCAGATTGACTTCGATGCCTTACAACCAGATATGTATTCTAAAATCTTTGCAGTTTTCTCTGCTTAGAGCTTACCGAGTTTGTCGAGGAAGAAGCAGCTAACGCTCCTCTGCTGCGATGGATGGGGAATGTTCTCCGAGGACCGCATTCACACGATAGCTCTTTATGGCATCTGTGACTGCATCCATGTGAACAACACCTGCTTGATAGACTTGTAGATCTAGGGCTTCTCTCTTGTAACGTTTGACCTCTCTTTCTAGATCATAAAGATACCTCCTGAGATGCATGGGTGGGGGGGTCCTATCCACCATATCGTGACTACGATGGCTCTCATGGAAAGAATCTATTTTTGTCTCCTAATGTAGATGGTCCACTGAAGACTGTTGCAGTTCCCAGGACGGCAGTCTGACAGGTTTGAATATTTTCCCATCGTGTTGCACTTATATTCACCGACCAAACTGGCACCGCATAGCTTACCACACACCGGCCTATCGTGTTATATGTGGTCAACAAGGTTTCTATATATTCACCCCATGTGCTGTCGGCTAGGGGCTTGAGGACCTTGTTCCTACGGCATGCTGACATGTTTGAATATTTTTCCATCGCGTTGCACTTAAGGCCTGCGTACATAAGCTGCTCTGCCTGATTGCCTTGCTTTCCTGCTTCATTTTTGACATAATACAAATAAAAGAATAAAGAAGGCCGAGGAAATTTCGAACTGGGTTGCCCTTTTCTCTTTTATTCTTTTATCAGAAGTAAGCAAGGTAAGCAGGCAAGGCAGCTTATGTACGCAGGCCTTTATATTCACGGACCAAACTGGCGCCGCATAGCTTACCGCAAACCAACCTATCGCCTTATATGTGGTCAACAAGGCTTTGCAGGCCTTTAAGGCCTGGGTACATAAGTCGCTCGGCTTTCTTGCTTAATTCATTTCTGGTAAAAGACCAAAGACCAAGTTCGACCTAATTGAAATGTAGTTCTGACATTTCCTTATTCATTTACCAGAAATGAAATAAGCAAGAAAATCGAACTGCTTATGTACCCAGGCCTTTGGAATTTTGGGGTAGTTTGTGATCGGAATTCTGCTACCATCGACCAGGACATTCAACTCTGTTCTCCATGTCGTGAACAGAGTGGCCATGTCGCCAAGATCGTACAATCATCCGCTTGCGTTACGATCTTAATGCGTCTGGAGGGGGCGGAATACAGGATAGGTAAAAGTTAAACAGTTCCGGAGATATCATCCCACCTTGGGGAATTTCCTGTTATCTTCTGGTTCCTAAATTCCACGTACGACTGGCATCCACACTTATAATTGATTATATAATGTTTCAAACATGGCCGTAGGGTTATCTGCTCGATGTACTCAAACAGCGTGGAGTGCTTGACACTATCAAAGACTATCAAAAGCCTTGCAATGCGCCACCATCATTGTTCTGGCACACTATGTGTGGAGATGACGTGCAGCGCTGTTGTCGTGCCCTGCTGCTTACGGAATCCATGCTGATGATCGGCAACTGGATGGCTATTTCTGACGCTGAGGAGGACTAAGGTCTCAAGGGTATTTACTACGGGCGACAAAAAAATCGGTTTGTACGATTCACCTTTGGGGCATCCTTGCCTAACTTCAGCAGTGGAACCACCGGGGAACGATGTGGCTGGTTAGCGGCAGGTTGAGAACTTTAGTGAGATAATCGACTTCCGACAAATTCAGCTGTTTCAATGTTACCATGAAAATTCCATCAGGTCCCAACTCTTTGGCTGATCTCAACATCATTCATTGTAAATTGTGCTGGTTCATCCTCGGCAGGAAGAAATCTAATGCGGCCTAGTACTCTTCTATTCGCTCACTCCCGGGGTGCTCCACAAACTGTCGATTGCCATAACTTGCGCACCTCTTCGGATCACTCAGCATAATATCGCCAAACGTGACTGAGGTCATACATATATTGCTTCTCCCCAGTGTTCAAGAGTGACTTATCCGTTGCCCAAAATTTACTTATTCCGGCTCCAACTCTTTGCATGATGTAGCCACTGGTTCCGCTTATGCACAACGACCTACCTGGTAAGCTCCCTGACTCTGGGGCCACTGGGGTTGGCACGACGAAGCTCATCACGCTCACTTGCTAGTCCCGCCGCCCGTGCTGGGAAGTTTGGTCTCACTTCGGGTACTCGACCAGCCGTGATGATGAGTCGGAACATCCTTTCCGCTACCCGAAAATGTTTGTTGGAGACGTTTTATGGCCACTGGGAATCTCAAATGTAAAATTCTCAAAATACGTATGGTCGGGAGGTACCGTTATATGGGGCTATAGCGAAACATGGACCTATGCGGGCAATTTTTGGTGGAGAAGTTGTGTGACCACTGGGAACCCTACATGTCAAATTACTGGTAGTTCGGTCAAAAATTTAGCAACAATTCTCAAAATACCGAAAATCGGGAGGTATCGTTATATGGGGCCTATACCAAAACGTGAATGATGTAGCACGTATTCGAACTTGACATACCTATGGGTGCATATACATTGCCGCTTCTGAGCGACTTGGACTTTAATTTACTTCACCCTAAATACGCCCGACAACTTACAAAGAGTTCTTAAACAGACATTGTCAGCAGTGAGAAGCATTTTCGGAAGTCCGGATTCGAAATTTCATCATGATTTTATAAACTTTTGTAAACTTCGAGTCGCCAAAACTTAAATTTTTCAGAAGAAATGCGGATATCCTGAAGGGGCAGCCATATTATACAGTGGTAAATATTATCTAAAGTAAATGGGAAGGACTCATGCGTAAAATAAACGATTCTAGGAGACAGTACTCTTCCAAAAATAAACTTGTTGAAAGAATATGTCAAGCTTTGTTAAGGCCTGCGTACATAAGCTGCTCTGCCTGACTGCCTTGCTTTCCTGCTTCATTTCTGACATAATAAAAATAAAAGAATAAAGAAGGCCGAGGAAATTTCGAACTGGGTTGCCCTTTTCTTTTTTATTCTTTTATCAGAAGTAAGCAAGGTAAGCAGGCAAGACAGCTTATGTACGCAGGCCTTTAGGCATTACACTTGACTATAACAAGAATCCTTGCCAAAGCAGGATACTTTTACTGAATATTACTGGAAGTACTTCGTTTTCGATATAGGGGGACTATTCTGAAATTCAAATGAGCCAAATTTTCTACTTCAATTTTTGAGTTTATTTTGCTTTCGTTGTATAATTCTTATATAAATTGGATTTGAATACGAATGAATATCTAAGTTTACTCAAAACACATGAAACAAAAAAAAATTGAGGTTGAGGTGTATAGCGTTCTAGCTCAATTATTGCGGATGCTAGAGTGATTACAACAGACGGACTCTGAATTCTACCCTGATCAAGAATATATGTATATAAGGGGATATCTGTGTGAAATCGTACACTTTTTAAAATGAGATTTTTGATTTTTTTATTGTAATTATTGCTGTGGTGATGCAAAACTTTTCAGTATATTTTCAGATTTTTTACCAACGGCTCCAGAGATATCGCGCCTTAAAAAATTTGAAGTCTGTAAAAACTATATGCAAAGAAATACTCATAACTTCTTTAATATTGGTCCAATTTGAAAAATGTGTATGTTTTGTTGTTTTATAAGCTATTTAATAAAAGATAAAAAAAAATTGTACAGTGGGCTTGGATGTAATTTTCGCGATTTCATATATAAAATCAATTTTTAACAATGATTGACCTCTTCGGTTTTCTTGTTTTTTTTTTTGTATTAAAATACGATCAATTACAACCATTTTAAGTCCTATTTGGTAGTGAGATTCGAATGATAGCTATTTTTCTTTTTTTTTAATTTTTCTTTATACCAGTGTGAAACATTTGTTACTTTACCAAAAAAAAAATACAAAATTAAATTTTTTTTTAACATTTGTTTTGTAGTTTTATTTAAGTGTGTTCTACACAGTATGTTTTTTACATATTTGTGCATACCAACTGTCACTTTTTACAAATCTGAATCTTGTACACATGGTGTGAACCATAAAGAAATTTCAATGCATCAAAGTGTTATGTGCATACGTATGTATATTTTTCGAATAGAACGCGCTCTATTCTTTTCTGTACAAACAAAGGTAAACAGATGTTTTGTTTGTACGCGATATAAATAAAGAAAACAACAGAAAACGAATGAAAAATAAAATTTTGCCGTGCAGATGGAATTACATATGGGCAAAAAAAGTGACAGTTGATATGCATGAATATGTAAAAAACATACCGTGTAGAAACCCCATTAGGAATTTATCTTAAACATCTTATACCCCGGTTACACTTAACCGGATTAACCCATTAGGTTTGGGTTTCAAATGTCAATTCCATAGCGCAAACGTCAAATAAATCCTCTTGAAGTGGGTTAAACTGGAAAAAAACTGTAATGTAACCGTACTATTAAAAAAATCATTTTTCCATTTTGAAAATCTTTCAAATTATCGCGTTTTACTTAATTGGGGTTAATGGAAATCCACTATAAAACGGCGATTGCTTTTGTAGGGATAACCTTCATTATGAGGATTTATTTGACGTTTGCGCTATGGAATTTAATTTGAAACCCAGTGGGTTGATTAAATCCGGCTAAATGCAAACGCACAGATGGGGGCGATTGAATAAACACCAAAGCATCATCTACATGTCATGGACATTCAATTAGCGGCATCTAACGATTAATAGTATAATCAACAAATATACCATGTCAGTTTGTGTTTTGCGTCAATGTGGCAACAGTGAATTTAAACGGTTATGTTTGAAATAATGAATCAATTAATATTTAACATTTTATTATTAACAACACTTATATTTTCTCCATAGTCTTTTTAACCATTTTTAACATAACACACGCCATACCTTTAATCATCCCTAACAAAATTACATAACAATTGTAAAATTTTCTTAAAATAATTTTTATGAATGAAATTACTTTTCCCTCCCTCCCACTCCAATGGAAAATTCTTATGTACCCTTTAGCCTTGTGACTACGTAATAGTACACTCTGTTAGTATGTACACACAATGTTATCGATGTACATACATTTTTACAATAAAATGACGACATTCATGCGTAGCAAAAATCAGAGATTTATCTCACATTTACAATGATTGTGGCAGAAACGTTTTTCTCACACAAAAGTGAATAGGCGCCCGCCGCCCCTTCCATTCTTGACATGGCGTCAGCATGTCTGGCTCTATATTTTTTATATATTAAAACCTTTTTCGCTTTGCTTCGGATTGTTTTTATTACTCATTATTTGAAATTTCCTTTTTGTAAAACTACGTGAAAGGAAAAACCACCCCCAAATCCCAAATAGGCCCACAAATAGTGGCCTTCATCTTGACATTTTTCTCAATGCTCAGTGAGAATGTTTTGATACGAGAGGATGCCGTTTATTTTTCGATCTACAGATCCATCCGGCCAGTTATTTTTCGACCTATAGATCCATCTAGGCATTTATCAAGAAATCAAAGCTTGTTATATGGTTTCAACGGCGAATTTGTTTATTATAGTGAATTTGAATTTTATATACAGTTTGTCAACTATATTATTGCAAACGATGAATTTTTACAAATTTAGAAGTTTAATTGGGAATTACTACAAGAAATTCTTTCAATAATGTTGGGCTTTTTGTAAATATCTGTTGATTTATCGGTTAATGACAACATCAAGCCAATAGATCCAGAAATCGGTTGGAAATAACGAAAACAACGGGAAAAAAGGATATGTACCTGGTTTTTGTGGTGTCAACTAAATAATTTCAAAATGAATTAATGTGCAATAAAATCGTGGGGTTTCCCCGCGGTTTTTTGCATTTAAAGATTTTTAAGACTTTTATGGTATGTGGACATTTAGATCCATAATTTTTGATCATAAATTAATTTTTGTGTGTGTAACATAGACGGTATCAGGGACGTACGCAGGATTTCATTTCGGGGGGGGCCCAACTTGACCAAAAATCATGAAAATTAAAAATGTTGTGTATCGTTACGTAAAGCTATTTTAAAGGGGTATTAATTAATTTTATGTATATTCAATATTGCCACAAAGTATATACATTCAAAAGAGAGAGATCGCAATATTTTAGATACAAGATTGAAATTTGGAACTGATTATAATATATCAGTCCTTGGATGAACCATATCAGACCACGTTCGGCATAGTCTCCTTACAAAAGTTTTTAACCAAATTCTCCAACAGAACTGAAGCAATAACTAAAAAATCTTTCAAATTAATATTACCCATATAGATGTAGGTTTTGGTGTAGCCCAGAATTTTCAACCACATTACGTCTTATTTGGCATTTTGGGTTCTAAATCCCGCAGCAAATAGCTTTCGAAACAATTTCCATATTCGAGGCTATTAGCATAGTTTTTAAAAATATCGTCAGTAATATGCATTTTGGAAATCATTTTGTTGCGAGAACTTCCATGCAAAAAGTGGTGAAAATAGATCCACGTTCGAACGCAGGGATTGCATTCGCGAATATGTCGAATAGATATATACATTGTTTGGAGGATATAAACAGTTCGATCCGAACATAACGCCGTTTCTTCTTTATCACACACTAACTTCAGTGCCATTAAAAAAGTTTTGTATTATTGTAAGAAAAAAATATTCTTTAAGTGCATATAAACACCAAAACTTTACTATTTTACAAGAAGTGATAGAGTCCGTGAAAGCCAACTAATAATTCAGAAAATTACATTAAAAAAAGAAAAAAAATATCAGGATCCGGGCGATGCAATCTATGACTCATAGACTCCGAATCCAACTCGCAGTACTGTTTGAGACTGCGCTAACACATGGTCGAAAAATATCTCTAAAAAAAGCTCGGCAACATTTTAGCTAAATCCTGAAAAAATAGTTTAAGACGAAAAAAATCCATCTGATACATCAATGGTTGTTGTTGCCCCTTCTTAGCCAATTTTTTTCTATAAATTGTATAACCAAGAAGTTTCAGAATTTGATATGTACGTAATTTTAGGATGTTTCGGTCAAATCGGATAATTGAAATTTTGTGTTGAAGGTATCTGAAGGAGTGAATCGATGTAATCCATATTCGAACCTACTCTAGGTCTCGAATAAATCGGATTGGACTTTGCTCAAGATTTTAGGGAAAATTTTTGAAGTCTGGTGTCCAAAGGAAGTTTGGACAAAATATTGCGAGATTCAAAATTTGGACCAAATCTGTTGATCTATCCGAGAGTTATAATGGGCACGAGCCAGACAGACGAACGAACTGGGATAAATCGACTCCAAATTGTTTGACGCGTGTTTCGTCAAAACATATGATTAGTCTAAGAACATTATTTCGATAAGGTACATTTTTATCGTTAGCCTAATGACTGAGGGTTCAATATCACGGTGCTCTTGAACCAACATTAAATGAATGGGGCTTACAACTGGGAAGTTTTTGTGGATTCTGAAAAGCAATGTTCATAGATTAGAAAAATCCAAAAACAAGAAAAAATCGCTGGAGGGAATTTTGAATAAGTTCACATTTTTAGGTTTCGCGATTTTGCTTAGAAACCACAAGTCCTATCGAAATGAGGCTAAAGAAAATGTTGTAACTTTGAAAATTTGTTTCATTTGTTCCTAGATTTTACCATATTTGAGATATAGAAGTTCAGGTCACATTTTTAGTTTTTTTTGTTAAGTTTTCACGATTTGCTTCAAAACAGTAAATCTTGTCGAAAAGGGACTTCAGAAAATCGTATAGCGGTGAAAATTCTTTACAAGATTGGGATTCGTAATTTTTTTACTCGGTTGTACCATTTTTGAGATATATAAGTATAAGTTAGGAAATTGTAGTCCTGACATTGTTTTATAAGGAGACGATACAGTCAGTGAATTGTCCAAATTTGAACTTCTATATCTCAGAATTGGTAAAAACTACGAAAATATCATTTATAAACAATATTGTAGAGAATTTTCAGTGCTACAAAATTTTCTTTGGTTCCATTTTGATAGGGCTTGTGGTTTCCCAGCAAAACCTAAAAACCCTACAAATTATTTTTTTTTTTTTATTTTCTCATCTAAGCTTCTTTCATTTAAAGTTGGTTCAAGAGCACTGTAATATACAATACAAATAACAGCAGATTTTAATACAATACCATATAACGAAAGTTTGAGCATTCATTTCGTTTACGGTTGTTTTCAGCTACAAATTTGTTACTGATAGGAAAAAATTCAGATGGACACGCTATTTGTAGCAGATATTATCACTTTATAATGCACAACAATACATTTTTCTCCATTATTTTATCCCACTGTTTAGCAACAAGTTTTGCATTCATTACAGAATTCCAAAACACTGGCATGGCATAAAGAAGGAATTCAGTTTTACTGGAAGTTTCTCTAAAAAGAGTATTCAAACAAAAAAAAATTGAATATTTCTTAGACAACTTGATGAGTACAGAACCTTCAGAGCAATATCAGTTTTCATTTGAAATTTAAAAAAAAAAAATTATTTTAGAGAAAAAAATCGTAATAATTTGTTAAAGTAGCTCAAAAAATTGTAGTCGACCAAACCATTTGGGGGGGCCCGGGCCCCCAGTGCCCCCCCCCCTGCGTACGTCCCTGGACGGTATATTCAGAAAAAGAGAAAGTCAGGTAAACGGTTTTGGAAAATATGCTACATTTGGTCTATTTCAATTATAATAATGGTAAATCCGTAAGATAAATCCCTAAAATCACCTTTCGTAAGCTGAGAAGTGTATGCAACATCATATACCGCACCGAGAAAGAAGCCAGGCTCAAACTGAGGGCGTTACATGGCAGGTCCAAAATAGTAACCACACAATTGGCTGTAGAATGATTAAAGAAATTATCGAAATAGCCCAACGCAGCATCAGAAAATAGCCTTTTCTAATTAAAAATGAATTTGGACTAAGTGTCACATTGGAAAGTCAGAAAAGTGCTACATAATAACAAGCGCTCATCACGAGTGACTAGGTAAAAGCCATTGACCTCCCATCACAATATATAGAAACTATTCAGACTGGTCATAGACAACTTTTCACGCCATCTTTAGTATTGGGATGGCGTTATATTTTCTGATGAGACTAAAATTATGTTGTACTATCACAATGGACCGCAAAAAGTATAGGGAAAACCCTTGAAAGCCATAGAAAACAAAAATTTAATACATACCGTAAAGTTCGGAAAACTGTCAGTTATGGTATGGGGTTGTATACCAAGCAGTGACGTTGGTAAAATCCTCATTTTGGAAGAAACTATGACAAAGGAGGTTTATTTAGATGTTTTAAGAAAAGCGTCAAGAAATTTGGGCCTGTTGGCCTTGACAATTCAAACAAATTGCAATATAAGTACTACCAAGACAACGACCCTAAGCATAAATCTAATTTATGTAGGACTTGGTTGTTATACAACTGTACTAAAGTCATTTGCATCCCGTTCCAGTGTCTAGACATTAACCCCATCGAAAATTCATAGGTACACCTGAAGTTAAAAGTCGGGAATAGGTCGACCACTAACCTGGGGGACTAAATAAAATGCAATAAAATACCATTGGAATATGACATTCCGAAACTTATTTTTTAAATTCAGATACGTTTACAAGCTGTTTTTGATGTCAAATATGGGCATACGATATATTAGAACCAACTTTTCGAAAAATACCGTGAAAAACTGAAAAGTTGTGAATTTTGCAAATCTTTAGTTGACAGTGCAAATAATGATTTTTACTCATTTTTGTTAATTTTAAGAAAATGTTTAGTGAAAATTAAGTAACTATTTATTTTATTATATTTATAAACATGTGTAAGAATTATATTGTTAACAAAAATATTAATAATGATATTTATTTATACCAATAATATGATGTTTTATTTAAAATATTGTAATAAGTTTGGTTTGAATTTAAAAAAAAAAATAAATAAATAAAATAAAAATAATTCAATTTATATTTTTTATTATATTTTAAAGAGACTCCTCTACAATCTTGTTAAATTTTATATTTTTTAATTGGTATTTCGGTTGATGGATAGTTGATAACGATTTCGGGATGAATGACGATTTCGGATGTTTATGTTTTTTGCGGTAACTGGTTATTCGCTTGGACAAAGTTGGGGCACCGACTCCATAAACCGCAGCCGCTCTCCTAGCGCTATAATTTTTTTTGTATGGCCAACTTCAACGCCATTTCCAACCTTTTATCATATTCCTCAATCGAAATCGACGTATATTCTGCGCTTGTTTCTGGAATAAAAAAAAACACAATATAAAGGTAATTAGAAATATTAAAAAAATAAATAATAAAATAATAATACCATATGCAATTTGCGCCCTGTGAAATCTATTAACTTCATAAGGAATCTCAGGATCTGGTACATTTAGCGAAGCTGAGGAAGATTTATTACCCACAATAAATACTTCAAAACACTCTAGTATATCAAAATCTTTAGTCCCACTGTATTTTAGTAAAGTACTAGACTGAAAAATCAAAGCTAACCGCAAAGGATCATTTTACGAGCTATACTCGATACCTGTTATTGTTGTAGCAACGCAAATATGTTCGTTCATGTATTATTTCAGTTATTAGGTTATGCTTCCTCCGTATCCAGGCTAAACATAAAGCTGGACCTGGACTGGAAGATAAAGCTGGGATCTAAACAAATGTAGAGTGTTGTGTGGTCTCAATTCACATGCAGGGCATAAGTTAGGTATCGTGGCATCAATTCGGGACCAATCTTAACAGGGCTAAAACCACTCGTGTTTGCCTTGGCAGCTGGTGTTCTCCTGCTGCGATGGATGGGGTGGCGGTCCCCAAGTACGGCATTCACACTGCGTAGCGACATATTGCTTTTTAAGAGCTCAAAAAATGAGTTAGAGAATCGCACTACAGTTATTCTGAAATTTGTATCTATATTTTCGGTCTAAATTGGTTGTTGGCATTTAGGATTCCTAGTGACTATAATCTTCTCCGCCTAAAATTTTGTACTATATACATACGTGGGGCACTAAAAACCTTCTGGCCTAGGCAACACGCAGTGTCGCCAGGCGTCATTTGATTTTTTTTTTTTTTTTTTGGAAAGTTTGACAGTTTTAGCTTAAGAGTACTCAGGACAGTTTGACATACGACCATGTGTTGTGTTGTTTACAGTGACTTGAAAAAATCACTTTGCAAAAAAATGGAATTTACTTGTGAACATTTTCGTCCTATAATTTTTCACAAATTTCGACATGGATAATTACGACGGCAAAGTGCATCGTGCATCCTATCAAAGACATAAAATACAACAGGCCTAGTCATTTTTCTATGTCTTTGATCCTATATCACTATGAAAAACTGGCTTAATGAATTCAGTCGTGACCACACTCGCAAAAATACGAAGGTCATGAGGGTTGCCCAAAATCGACCGTTGTGCCAGAAAAAAATAAGCCGTGCGTGAACGGATAATGCAAGATGGCCATGTTATATACCGTGAGATAGAGGCATCTTTGGGCATTTCTTCCACCTACTAAGTTTTGGTATTGCATGAACACCTGCCCGAAAAAAATGGATTATTCTCTCTGGATCCGGCAAAATTGGTCAATCGCTCAAAATGGCTCTTTGGATGTGTGCAGAAAAAATTTGTATAAAAAAAGTTGGGGTGCCTCAAACGACAATTATAAAATCGTCACAGACGAATCTTGGATCAATACATAGAAGCCCGAAACAAAACAGGAATGCACCATTTGCGTCTTCGAAAGCGAGCCCAGTCCAACGAAAGCTGTTCATGGAAGAAGACCTTCTAAGCAAATGGTCCCCTGCTTCTTCGGCAAAACTGACCGTGTGTCGACTATACGGCTTGACGGTTAATTCTGAGTGTTGCACTACAATTTGTTTGCCTGAAGTCTCCTGAGAAATTCGAAAAACGAACAAGAGAAATCGAATCGTTCTGCATCATGATAATGCGAGCTCTCACACATCGATTCAAACCAGCGCCTGTTTGACCGGACAAAACGGGGATCCAATGACTTCATTTGATTGCATCAAGAAAAAAAGGCGAGGTCAACGATTTTCGTCGCCAGAAGATGTTGTAAAAGTGTTCAAAAACCATGTTTTGGAGATGTCTCAATCAAGCCACTGAAAACAACCCAACACATATCCTACGTACGCTTATGCTTGGTTTACATTACGAAATCCACTCGATTTCAACTGTCAATTCCTTTGCGTATACGTCAAATGAAAACTCATCCGAAACCCATTGGATTTCATTTGATGTTTCAGCAAAGGAATTGACAGTTGAAATCGAGTGGATTTCGTAAATGTAAACAAAGCATTAGGCTAAAAGCTGTCAAACATTCCAAAAAATGTCAAATGACGTCTGGTAACACTGCGTGTTGCCTAGGCCAGAAGGTTT
This sequence comes from Musca autumnalis, assembly GCF_047663935.1. Taxonomy (NCBI): domain Eukaryota; kingdom Metazoa; phylum Arthropoda; class Insecta; order Diptera; family Muscidae; genus Musca; species Musca autumnalis. The sequence goes on along the minus strand of NW_027411644.1, from coordinate 316,437,698 downwards.
TTTAGTGCCCTTGGAAAACCACTGGTTTTCAAATGTCAATTCCATAGCGCAAACGCCAAATAATAACGACATCGCCCAATTTCAGGTACATATTTTTTGACATAAATAAAAATTTGGGCCGGCCGAACTTACTTACTAATTCTTTACTCGTTGTTTTATAAAAAAAAATGTATCTTTAAATAACTGTTTATAAAATGTATCGAACGGAGTGCATTTTTCATGACTCTGTGTGGACTGCATCGAAACATGCAGTGAAATCCTGATTCCACATTGCACCACTTCCAATTCTTTTTGCTGGGATGTGGACTCACTGTACACGAGTTGTGAAAAAGACACCCATTTCACAAAATTGTAGCAGCAGTTGTGGAATAAATAAGATTAATTGATCCTTTTTTTAGTCCTTCCCTTCCAAAAACCCTGTTTTTTACTTTTTTGATCTGTGCGAATTACTGTAGTATGAAATTGAATTATTTGCCACTAAGGCGGCTAACATGAACCACTAGCAACGGCGTCCATTTTTAACGCATCAAACTTCTTCTGACGGCTTTGTTCTCTAAAGAGTATCTTGTCAGAAGTTGCTCGTGAAAAATTAAATTGTGTAAACGTCCAGTAGAGAGTAAACCGAACTTGCGAAAAAAAGTAGAACACACAGAAAAACGGGAAGAAAAAACAATTAGCAATAAACGCCTAACAATAAAGAAAAATCTGAAATTATCTACAAAAAAATTGCACAATAACTAAATTTTAAGAGATAAAGTGAAAACATTACGAATCGGAAGTCAATTTATCAATAAACAAGAAAAAAAGAAAGAAAAATTAAGCTGAAGGTGATTGATTTTTCTCGTAGTTTGCTGCTACCGTTATTGTCGTTGCCGTGAGTGTGTGTATATCTCGTTCGTTCGTTGGTCAATTGGTGCTAGTGGAGGTATTAAGGAGAAATCAAGCAGAGCAAAAGACAAAAAACTGGCAGCAATTCAGTCCGCTGCCTCGTCGTCGTAGTAATAACGAAATATAAATCCATTTCTCAAGTCTAAACTAGAGACTGAACCTTTTCTCCATTGATAAAATTGCGAGACAGACGACAGCATAACCATGGCCTTTGCAGGATTCAAGAAACAAATTAACAAAGCCAATCAGTATGTGACGGAAAAAATGGGTGGTGCAGAGGGCACCAAACTCGATTTGGATTTCGTGGAGATGGAACGCAAAACAGATGTAACTGTCGAATTGGTTGAGGAACTGCAGGTGAAGACCAAAGAATTCCTTCAGCCAAATCCCACGGCCAGAGCTAAGATGGCAGCCGTCAAGGGCATTTCGAAATTGTCTGGACAAGCAAAATCGAATACGTATCCTCAGCCCGAAGGCCTTTTGGCTGATTGCATGTTGACTTATGGCAAAAAGTTAGGTGAAGACAACAGCGTTTTTGCGCAGGCGCTAGTTGAGTTTGGCGAAGCACTGAGACAAATGGCCGATGTCAAATACTCACTGGATGACAATATCAAACAAAACTTCCTGGAACCACTGCATCACTTGCAAATGAAAGATTTGAAAGAGGTTATGCACCATCGAAAGAAGCTGCAGGGACGGCGACTTGACTTCGATTGCAAACGTCGCCGGCAGGCCAAAGATGATGAAATACGTAGTTCCGAGGAAAAGTTCGCTGAATCGTTGCACCTTGCCCAAATGGGTATGTTCAATTTGCTTGAGAATGACACCGAGCAAGTATCGCAACTGGTAACTTTTGCCGAGGCTCTATACGAATTTCACTCCCAGTGCGCTGATATTTTGCGCGGTCTGCAGGAAACGTTGCAAGAGAAACGGGAAGAAGCCGAATCGCGTCCTAAACCGGAATTTGTGCCCAAAACCTTACTCGATTTGAATTTGGACGGACCGGGCAATGACACGGAGAGCTCGGGCACACCAGCCCACCACAGGGCGGCTGGTGCTTCTCCGCTGCCATCGCCTATGCGTTCACCGGCAAAATCGATGGCCACAACACCGTCGCGACACCAGATGCAGCCCTATTGCCAGGCGTTGTACGATTTCGATCCGCAAAATCCCGGCGAGTTGGGCTTTAAAGAAAATGAAATTATTACGCTTCTGAGTCGCGTCGACGAAAATTGGTTTGAGGGCTCAGTCAACGGTCGCACTGGCTACTTTCCACAATCGTATGTGCAGGTAGTTGTACCACTACCAAATGGTAATTAAATACCAAAAAAAAACAACCCAAAAGGATTATGAATGATGCAACTAAATATCGAAGACGACAATGATGATGATGAAAAAGACTCAATCTCAACAAAATACAAACATCCAAACACCATGAGGCTTTTTCTCTCGATAATGAATATAATAATGATATTAATGATGATGATTATGCTAACAATGTTGATTTATGCATATTATATAGCTTCAATGATTATGATGATGACATGCAAAAGAAAATATATATTGGAAATGTAAGTTTTATATAAGACCATCTTATATTGTATTATGTATGTATTATTTGAGAGGAAAGGGAAGAGTAAAAATTAAATTCATGAATTTGTTCAGTGTCTATGGAACAAAAAAGTAAAATAAATTAAAAGAAAAAAAGAATTGGCAAACAATAACTAATTTTTAATGAAACCAAAAAACAAGAAAATTAATTCAAATTAAATTATTACAAAAACAACAACTTTAATTACAATTAAATTTTACAATTTAAATGTTAATTATAAACTACAAAAGAAAAAAGAAACTAAAACAAATTATGAAAAAATTGAGATAAAATCTAGCTAACAAAAAAAATGAAATTTTAAAAGAATCCAAGAACACAATAACAACAACATTTAGTCAAACATTTTTAAAATGATAAAAAAACGTGAAACAAAAATGCTTCAATTTTTTGTGACAAAAAGAGTTAACGACATTTATAAAATACTTTTTGGTTATTTTTTAATATTTATTTTTGTTAGTTAATGTAACTAAATAGTTTAGTTAGAGTTTACAATAGGTTTGGGGGTGAATTTTCTAAGGAGATATTTTTGCAAATATGTGACGTCATCAATTTTATTACGATTTCCAGATTAATTGATCTATTCTGACTTTGTATAATCAAGTCTTATCGCAAAAATAGACAATTTTTTATCAGATTTCTAATACATTCCAGAAATGTATATATGTAAGGGTCATTATCGATTGATTACACGGCTTTGTAGTAGATGAGAGTACTTTGCTTTGTTTCAATACAAAACTATTATGCGAATATTATCTCTAGTCTTCATATGTTTATAGATGGTGTTATTTTACTATCTACTCAGTGGTGAACTCAACATAGAACATGAATGTCATTAATGCTTCAATTTTTTTCGGTCCAAGGAATCGGAAATTTTTTCGATGGCTGTTGACTGACAGGGAAGAACTGTCACATTTTCAAGCAATGGAAATTTGAGCAAAAATGATATTCATTTTCAATAGTTAAGTCACTCTATGACCGATCTTTTTATAAACACACCAAGTACGTTTGGCTTAGCCGATTTATCATATGTTGACAAAATCTCTCTAGCATTATGTCAGGGATCGAGGCATCTACGTTCTCCCTCCCAAAGTTCACCAAGACCATTATTGTATGCTACAAGAAATGCATGTCATATCTGAAAACTACTGACTGTCCCCTTGTTTTACCTTCGTAGTAATCAGAAGGCATCTACTGCTCGCTGATTTTCCCAACGGCAGCTGAATATGAATGATTTCTACTTGAAGGACACTCTGAAGGTCCTTTTTCCCTTTTCCTATGTATCCAATACACACCATGATCCACATGAGAGAAGGAAATTTACAAACAAAAATAGATCTGTATTCTAATAGACGAAGGATGCAATTCAAAATTTTTAGTACATCATAGTACTCAACTCTTCTTTTTAATTCCCTCAGTGGAAAAATAGAAATTGTTTTTGAAAGAATTCGAGTTTTGTCTTCATATCAGAAGATACTGGTTTCACTGAGAGCCCTCAACCCTGGGGTTTTTCGATTTAGTCTTTCGAACTAGAAAATATATAATATAATAAAATATACCTACAAAATTGCGGAGATATTGAACAGAATGTAATGATGTTTTTATGTTATTAAAAACATTGGTTGCTGGAGGATCAGCTGAAGCGGGTCTGTAACCAGCTGTGCTGTCAAGTCCACATTTCCACTTTCGTCAGATAGGTAGGTGCTATTTAGCATGTTTTTTTTACTATGTTGTTTTCTAGGTCGTTCTCTCCTACTACTTCGGTTCTGTTGGGCGGGCGAAGGCAGACTTAAAACAGCCATGGTTCTATCCTTATGCTATTCAGCTGATGTTTCTTAGACAACCACAACTAAGTCTGCTGGGGTACAATCGCTTGACCCTTGACGGCACATGGCTTGCGGTTGCACCAACATCTTCCATCGATTGCACCAACATCTTCCATCGCCAGGGTTTTAACTTGCAGTGATGCCGAGTCCACTTTCCACCATTCTTCTACTTCCACTATTGTCAGATTGGTTGTTGTTGTAGCAGCATTTAACCCTACGTAGACGCATAGGTTGGGCAGCCGCTGGCCGAAACACTATGGTTCCGGGTCAATCCGGTACGAAAGAACCAGATGCCGTGGGATTGTGTCAGATATGGTTGGAATAATTAGTTTTCAGCTGGAGCACAATCGTTTGCCTTTGACGCCATATGTTTTGCCGTCACACCAACACCTGTCGCCTATATTACGGTCCTTCAGAGAAACTGTCCCAAGGTTAGATAACATGCTGGGTCAAACCTATCACGGGTCTATTCCCAGACAGAGTTGTCACTCGAAAGATTTAAGAATCCCCAGAATTCTGAACGAATGATGAATTACTCCTGGAAACCACGTCCAGGGAAGTTGTCAGTATCCTGTTGGGAACCAGTTTACAATTTCTGGGGTCTATTCCTCTCTGTCTCTTCATATCTTTGAAACCCGAATGATTGAACAATCGCCAGGATTCAGAGTGAATGAACCAATCCTAGATGTTATGGCCAGCAAAGTTGTCACTATTCTTCTGGAGGCCCCCACGTACCCCTGGCTAATTTTCTTCGAACCATTCGTCTAAACCTAATGCACCAAAGGTTTTGGAACGGAGTTAAAAGACTAGTTGATAACATTTCTTCATAACCTTTAGATCATGGCAAACTATTGCTTGGGTGTGTGTGCCTGTCCATAAGGTGATGATTCTAATGAATCGACAGCATTTTTTGTGTTGACGTACAGTCAAAACCTTCGACTCTACCAACCGACTAATCGCATTGTAAGAGATCAACAATGTTCCTTCTTCTGTTTCCCAAATGATGCCGCCTTTGGTTCTTGGGTCAAAATGGTTTGCTTGTACCAATCCAGATTTTTTTATGAGCACGTCAAAATTGAGCATAACCATCACGTAGTGCGGTCAAGTCCTTATACAGGTATTTCAATTCGGTTCCAATACGACCTGGTGTGGGTTGCCTGTCCACAAAATTCTCGCCAGGTTGCTCGTGGTGATAGAATACGATCTGGCACTGTGTTCGACCTTCAATAGGTAACGAACCATCATGACTGTTTGATCCAACGGTTGATATGTTTAGCTTCAACTGAAATGCGTAGCTAATGCTTTTATGTAAATTTTTCTGAAGCTATTTTGATGCTGGGAAATGCTTTCTCATCAAGGGGAAAGGAATATTCGCTACCCGTGGCAGTAGTGTAATAGACGTGTTCGATTTGCCGTGAACACCCTGCAAACTTTTGAGGATTTGGGAACAACTTGTGTGGTAAATGATAAATTAAAACACAATATTGACTTTAACGTGATTATAATGCACACAGATGAATGAGTTGTAATGGCTAAATTACTAACTAAGAATTTACAGGACAATTTTGAAAAAATTTACCAAATTTCGGCATGGTCATCGCTAAAATTCATACATTCTTGACCAACAAATTTAACAGACAAGATTCGGTTAATCTGTAGTTTTCGTGAGATTTCTTTATGATTTGAAAATAATATATGTATGTATATGTACTTATTGTATATTTCAATTCTGTTTTTTTATAATTTTACTATTTACTTTTAATTGTTATTGTTATAATTGAGATATTCGAATAGTGCCTGACATCGAATATTTCAATTATATCACTAAACAATCAGAACCGCCCCCAAAAATCTATAAGAATTTTTTTAAATAATTCCTTAAACCTCTCAAATGTATAAAATATACAATTTATATTTTTATTATATAATAAGAATTACTTTTAATGTGTCCATTCCAAATGATTTTTTTTTTCTTTCTGTAATTGCCACAAATAACAAATTAGAGTTTTTCGATTTATTTTTTTAAGAATATACCCAACCTTTACCTAACTAAATGAGATAAAAGAAAATTGTATTATTTTTCTATAATATTTAAAATGTCTTTAAACAGCAATCCTCAAACTTTATACAGAACACAAGAAACTACCAAAGTGATTTTACTTACCAGTCTTTTAAATGTTTACAATAGCGGTATTCACTCATCGTTGTAAAGTGGCATTGTAGATCTTGTACATGTTGTTAATATTGTAGATCTACAAGTGTTTACAATACCACAACAACAAAATACATGAAAGTTTAATTTACCACAGGGTTGTTAATTTACTCGACCTAAAAGTCTTGTAAACATTCCATTGTACTTTTACAAGGGCTAGCAGGCAGCTGATTGTTGTGCCGTTACTTTGTTGTGAGTTTTATTTTATGTTGGAGTTTTGTTTTTTTGGTGGAAAAATGGGAAAAATAAAAAGAATAAAAGATAATAAAATAATGGAGGCCAAGAAAAAAATATTTTTTTATGAAAAAAGTGTAATAAAACTGAAACTAAAAGATAGACTTACGACGACGTTAAGATGCTTTGATTTGTTTACGATATTCACAAAAAAGACATTCACACTTCATTGTAAAAAACCCTGGTACATATAGTACATTAACAAGAGTTGTAAATCTACCACAATGAGTGAATACCGCTTATGTGTATTTTTGACCTCATTGTTTATTATATTTCTTTATAAGCAAGCAGTTATGTGGGTACCGCATATAAAACACATATTTTGGACGCATACCCGTTACACATCATTAATTTATATTTTTTATTTTATATAGTGGCCATATCTACAAATGATAAAACACCTTAAAAAGTATGGACATTATCTATTTTTTTCTTTTGATATTTTGCCAATTTTTCAAAATCAATTTTATGCTGACTAAGTCTGCATCATCAACGTCATTATTGTCACCATCAAATTTGTCTATATTCTACATTGCAGATTTACACAGTGCAACAAAAGGAGATATTTTTAATTGTAGGCTAAGAGAGAATCTACTGTGTCAAAAGGTTGTCTAAGCCATAAATTGTATTTTTTTTTCAAAAGTTCAGCTTTTAGAGGCAATGTATGTTTTATTAAAAAATCATACGTGTATGTCTAGTTACTTTTTTGTAGCTTAGTGTAAAACACATAAAATGTTATTGCATTTTTTTGTATTTAGTATTTTTTGTTTACTGTGGTGTGTCGCCTACAATTTTATAAATATATTTTATTTATAAATTTTGTTTTGACACATTCCCTGTTGTATTTATATTGAACATTAAAAAATATGTTTTAAAAAATCCCTTACTTTTTATTGCAAGCTGTGAGAATTTGATTAAAAATTAGTCCAATACTGAAATTAAATGACATTGAAAACCACACAAAAATCAAAACAGTGATAATAACTGTGTCTGATTACTCGATATATGTGTAACAATTATTACAACATTTTAACAGGTGCAAATCTCGGCCACGGAAATAAAATTTTCTTTTAAATTGTAATTTTTTTCCACGTAAACAATGCAATTTTCGGAACTTCAGAGGCCCATATCTCGGGAAGTATGGACTTTGCTGAAAGGAGAGAAATAGAAGATGATGTTATAGAAGAAAGTGAAATATTTAGGAGGATAGAATTGAAGTAGAAGTTGGGAAAGAAAAGCTTAATTGTTCATTGTGGTACTGCAAATTCTTCTTGCTGCAGCCATTTCAGACTCATGGCAAAAAGAAGAAGACTTTTTGGTTCGGTTTCACAGAAGGATGGGAGAGACTGGATCGTGTGTTCACCTGTTATCCGTAGTCTTTTGCTCGTGAGCATTGGACAGCGGCACAGTAAATGTTCGATTGTCTCTAATTCTAGTAGTGTATGTTTTGTAGCTTTTGGAACCGCTCTTGGCCCTATGGGCTAGGTTCCCATTTATGAAAATAAATTGAATAAAATTGAATAAATTGAATTCCTCCTCATCCTCACAAAGTCTACAGTAGTCGGCGCCTTCGGTTCTATCCCATTTATAAGACATTGCTCTGATATTGCAGTGACCTGTGATTAGACCAACTATTAGTCTGAGTTCGATCTTTTTCAATGAAAGTAGAGATGATCTTCTGCGTTTGGAAAAGAGTGGCCAGATTGCTTTGGAAACCCTACAACCAGTTTCGTTTTGCCAAATCTGGCTAGCCTTATTCCGATAGCCCTGTTCTAACAGCCGCACAAGGGTGGCTTGACTGAGTTTTCGATAATGATATCTTGTGACTCTGATCCGCGGCGTGCCAATTCATCCGCCATTTCATTTCCTACAATTTTGCAGGGACCCAACACAGTGTTACTGCTGATTTTAATACTTTTAAACAGTCCAAAACAACTGCAAACTTGATGGAATAGGACATAAGTGATTTGAGGGCCGCCTGACTATCGACGTAATGTTCTTAATCAGTTATGCAGCTTTTTTGATTGCAAAAATCTCTTCTTGAAAAACACTACACTCTTTATTCAACTTAAAAGAGAGTTGAAGATTGAGGATGTCGCTGTATACACCTGCCTCTGTTCCATTTTCCATCTTAGATCCATCGGTATAGACCTCTATACCGTCTAGTGGTGGAGTGTTGTGGGTGGGTCCAGGCTTTTCTGTTGGGAATGTCCACAACTATTTGCTCGAAGTTCATTTGTGGTGATATGTAGTCACTTAAATCCTCCTTGCTCGTTGGCACATTCGTTCGGCTGAGAATCGCAGCGTGGCCCTGTTGGGAGCCGCACCACTGGTTAAGCTCCTTGAGACGTAAAGCGCTCTAAGATGCCTGCTCCTCTACAATGAGATCTAACGGAGTAAGATCCAACAGCACGTTAAGGGGTGCCTATGGAGTGCTCCTAGCAGCACCAGTTATGAGCATTGATGCTGCTCTTTGGACTCTGTTTATTTCACGCAGATATGATTTCTTGCCTAGAGCATTCCACCAAACTAGAGCTCCATAGGTGAGAATTGGGCGTACGACTGTCATAAAAACCCAGTGTATGACTTGTGGTCTCAGTCCCCAACTCTTACCAATGGAGTTCTTGCAAGTGTACAGTGCTATTAGTCCTCTCTTGGCGCGTTCTTCGACATTTCTTTTCCATGATAGCTGATGGTCCAGAATTATGCCTAGATATTTGGCTTCCAAAGAGAGCAATAAAGTGACACCATTTAGCGTTGGTAGAGTGATTGTATCAATTTTCCTCTTCCTTGTGAAAAGGACCAGCTCTGTTTTAGAGGGATTTACCCCTAGTCCGTTCCGATGGACCAAACCCACTAACTTGATAAGGGCTCCTTGCATGAAATCCGATATGGTCTGAGGGAATTTCCCACTTATCATCAAAACAACGTCATCGGCGTAAGCGGTGGTTTTAATACGAAGTTTGTCAAATTCTTGGAGCATTCCATTGATCACTAGGAGCCAAAGTAATGGAGAAAGTACTCCTCCTTGAGGTGTGCCTCTGGGGAAAGACTTCCTAATGGAATTATAGCCGATTCGCGAATTTATTATCCTACTACTAAGCATATTGTCAATCCAACTGATTAGAGTGAATTATGGATTAACTCCAAATTGATGTTATTAAAGGCTCCTTCTATATCTAAAAAGGCTATTAACGTAAAATTTGAGTTGTCCATATTCCTCTCGATAAACCCGACAACATCATTTAGAGCAGTTTCTACCGATTTGCCCTTAGTGTAGGCATGCTGGGCAGAACTGATAGATGAAATTGGTAGTTTGCCTCTAATTTCAAGGTCCAATAGTCTTTCCAAAGTTTTTAGCAGAAAGGATGACAGACTGATCGGCCTATAGTCTATTGGAATAGCGTGACTAGGTTTTCCTGCTTTAGGAATAAATGTCACTGTGACTTCTCTCCATAGAACCGGAATGTATGACAAAATCAAACACGCCTTGAAAATACTCTCCAGAGAAGGGATAAGCAACTCAGATGCATTCTGCATCATCGCCATCTGGTCCGGGAGATTTATAGGGTTTTAATTCTAGTGATTCTAGCAATGACTAGTGATGATGCCTACAGCAATTCTGATTTGCGAAGTGATCGAAGGGATGCAGTTCTAGGTCCTGAAATTACCGGCCAGATTGACTGTGATACCTTGCATCCAGGTTCCTCCTACCATAACTTTAATGTTATCTATATCTGGAACTTATTGAGTTCGTCGAGGAAGAAGAAAAGAGGTGCCTTGAAACAGTTCTCAACCTGAAGGTCAGGGGACTGGGAACTCCTTGTTACTAGTTCATCTTCGGACACGATACACACCGGCTTCCGCGTCTTCTTCCATGCGTCAGAGGATCTATTGGACCAAGGATGGTTAGGCCATTGCCTAACAGCAAAATCCCCCATATGTGACCTTTTCCTATTTTTTACAATACAGATAGATGTTAGAGAGTAATAGTCTGCCCTCATTCGATGTTAGTGTGTAGGCTTGGTTTAGCGGGTTCAAATGCCATGGCCCGAAATAAGTCACAAGTGGGCGACTAAATCAGGCGGCCAGTACGCGCACATAACAGAGGTGGATGGTAATCATACGATAGGTTCTTATGTCCCCGACGACTTCATAAGTATGAATATCCGTCTCTCTTCTATCCTTGGACCTCCCTCTCTAGATCATGAAGATCTATTCTGCATGCCTGCGCGGCGGTACCTATCCACTAGATGGTGATTTGGATAGTTTTGCATATAGCATCCATGCACATATTGTATCGATAACATCCTGTTGTGCCGATGCACCCGCAAAATCTTAGTCTCCACGTGTAAATAGTATACTGAAGACATGAGGAGAGACCCAATGGTTGTTGTTGTAGCAACGCATGTATGTTCGTTCGTGTCTTATTTCAGTTATCAAGTTCCTCTGTATCCAGACTCAAGAATTCTGCAACCTGGACTGGTTGCGTCCATAAAGAATGTGGAGACAGGTGAGTGGGGGTAACTGGGCAGTTGAATTAATGCAGAGTATCGTGTGGTCCCAATCCACATGCTGGGCATATGTTGGGTATCTGGCGTCAATTCTGGCCCAATACGAATTGAGGCGGCTGCATCGTCCGGATCTTAACTGAGCTAAAACCACTCGTGTTTGCCTTGGCAGCTGGCGTTCTTCTGCTGCGATGGATGGGGGATGGTTTCCAAGTACGGCATTCACACTGTATCTTCGTACTGCTTGCGCAACCATGTTGGTGTGAATGCGATTCAAGCCTGCCTGATAGGCTCGTTGATTTAGCGGTTCTCTTTTATACCTTTGGACCTCTCCCTCTAGATCATGAAGGTCTCTCCTGACGTGCCTGGATGGGGGGAGCCTCTCCATTAAATCGTGACAGGGATGCTCACTGCGGTAACACCCAAGCAGGTACTGCATCGACAACATCTTATTGTGCTGACGCACCGGTAAAACCTTCGCCTCTTCATGTAGATGGACCACTGGTGTCATGAGGAGGCACCCTGTTGCAGTCCTCAGGGCGTCATTCTGGCAGGTTTGAATCTTCTTCCACTGCGATGCGCTAAACTTGGCAGACCACGCTGGCGCCGCATAGCTTACCACAGACCGGCCTATTGCATTGTAGGTGGTCAACAAGGTTTCATTGTCAGCTGCCCAAGTATTGCCGGCCAGCGACTTGAGCACCTCGTTCCTACTTCTGATCTTATTGCAAATAGCTGTGGCATGCGCGGACGACTTGAACATGCTATCGAACGTTACACCTAGTATTTAAGGGTAGTTAGTGGTCGGAATCGGTGCACCATCGACCAATATGTTCAGTGGGAGCCTCATCTCAGCCGTCCATGTGGTGAACAGCGTGGCTGTGGATTAAGCGGCGGATATTTTCATATTCCTCAGATGGAAGAACTGCACTAGGACAGCTATGTAGACATTTAACCTATCACATATGTCATCAACGGTAGGACCCGACGCCAAGATCGTACAATCATCCGCATACATCACGATCTCTATGCCGTCCGGAGGGTGTGGAATTTCAGAAAGGTAGAGGTTAAACAGTTCCGGAGATATCACCCCTCCTTGGGGAACTCCCTGTTTCACTCTACGGGTTTTGGACTTCTTGTTTCTGAATTCTACAAACGACTGGCGTCCACACATATAGTTGATTACCCAACGTTTCAAACATGGCTGGATGTTAGTCTTATCTACATCCTCGAAAAGCTTGGCGTGGTTGACGGTATCGAAAGCCTTCGATAGGTCAAGAGCCACCATGACTGTTCGGTCGCACGGCCTTTTCTGGTTCAATCCTTTACTGATATGTGTGGATATGGCGTCTAATGCTGTTGTAGTACTATGCATTTTCCGAAATCCATGTTGATGTTGGGCAACTGGAAAACACCTTCTCATCGTGGGGAGAAGAAGCGCCTCTAGGATCTTTGCTACTGGCGACAGAAGTGAAATCGGCCTGTACGATTCACCTCTGCTGGCATCATTGCCATGCTTCAGTAGCGGGACCACCCTGCCAACTTCCCAGGCATCCGGTACAACATGGGTGGCTAACGATAGGTTGAGAACACTTGTTAAATACTCAACTCCAGGTTCATCCAGCTGCTTAAGCATTACCATCGATATTCGGGGCGGGCCCAACGCTTTGGATGATTTAGCGTTTCGGATGGCATCTGCAACATCGGTCATCGTAAATTGTGGTGATACCTCCTCGGCTGGAAGAACTCTTATACGGCGTAGTACACTTCTCTTCGCCCTATCACTCTTGGGGTGCTCTATGAACTGCCGGTTAAAATAACACGCGCACCTCTTTGGGTCAGTTACTGTCACGCCGTTGAAAGTAACAGCCGTTCTGTCATCCTACTTTTCCGGACTCGAGAGTCATTAATCAGACCTGGTGCCACAATGGTGATATCTGGCGAGCTATGGCAGTTTCCTCTAATCCTCGTAGGAGCGTCTTCATTCACCGCGCAAAACGTGGAGCTATCGATTTGCTCTGCCAGCGCTGTAACCCTCTGGTCATTACCTAGGACGGAGTGCAAAAGCTCATGATGAGCATTGAAGTCCCCTAGCACCAGACGGTTATCGCCCTCTAAAAGCAAACTAATATTGGGCATATAACGCCCATTAAGCAGCTCTACTTCGGCAGTACCACACTATACTACTACCCCCATACACTCCATGTATGGGTCACTAGAGCCAAGCTCAAGCGAGATAGGTCTGTACTGGACAGACTGGTGTATTAGGAAGGCAAGTCCCCAATGGTTGTTCTTAGGGCTGCATACTGGCAAGTTTGCAAGTTTTTCCATTGCGTATCAGTTACGTTGTCAAACCACACATTAGCGTAGCATAGCTTACCACAGATCGGCCTATAGCGTTGTATGCAGTTAAAAGGGTTTCTTTATCTGGTCCCCAAGTGCTGCCGGCTAGGGACTTAAGGAACTTGTTCCTACTTCTCATCTTAACGCAGATATCTGTGGCATGAGCGGAAGACTTGTATAACCTATCGAATGTGATCCCAGGACTTTGGTGTAGTTAGTGGTCGGAATTACATTACATTCAGTGGCAACTTCATTTCCGCCGTAAATGTAGTGAACAGTGTGGCGGTTGACTTCTGGTTGAGACCTTGGCTAATATGTATAGAAATAGAGTGCAGCGCTTTTGTGGTACTATACTACATCCGGAACCCGTGTTGATGATCGGCAAGGAATAACACGCTCTGATACTGGCGACAAAACTGAGATTCAGGTAATCGACTCCTATTTTATCGCCTTTGAAATTCCGTCAGGTTTGTACCTCGGATAACATCTAAAACATCACCCATCGAAAATTGTGGTGTTTCCTCCTTGTGGTGGAAACCTTTTCGGATATGTAACAACCACGCCGTTAAACATGGCAGATGTCCAATCACCTTTTTTCCAGGGTTAGGGTGTTTTCCACAATTTACTTATGCTCCTTTTTCTGCTTGTACTCACCGTTGACTTCCATTGTCGACTCCTCGGGTCGCTGCGGTTCATACGGCGAAGCTCATCACGCTCATTCGCTAATCGTGTCGCCTTTGTTGCGAAATTGGGCCATATCCCAGTTATAAGACCAGCAGGAATATAGCTAGCGGCTGAAGCAGTGATGATGTCTCGGAAATGAGTTGGAGAAACGTCACTTAGCCCATACTAGTTGTTGTTGTTGTAACAATGTTTTATTATAATGTTTGTATGTTCGTTCTCCTGTTCAATCTGGCTCTGGGTCTATCTCCAGTTCCAGGAAGTTGGCTACTTCGATGTGATGTAACCACAGATCCACTGGAGTCAGATGAGTAGGCTTGGCGGGGCAGTTGAATAGGTGCTTAGTATCGTACGGGCCCATGCCGCATACTGGGCAGATGTCTTGCACGGTGCGATCGATTCCCGCCCAATAGGAATTTAGGCGACTGCAATATCCCGAGCGTAATTGAGCCAAAACTACTCTGGTTTGTCGTGGAAGCAGCACACAATAATTACGTATAGTCTTAGCAACTGTGTCCGTGTGTCCGCTGTTCAAACCTGCCTGATATGCCTGTTGATCTAGAGGTCCTCTCCTATATTGTTGGACCGTCGTCTCTAGAGCGTGAATATCCTTCTTGATATGCCTGGGTGTATCGGTGGCCAGCAGATGGTGATTGGGATGGCTCTCACGGTAACACCCGAGCAAGTACTGCAACGGTAGCCTCTCATTATGTTGTCGTACTGGAAGAATCTTTGCCTCCTCATGTAGATGGTCCACTGTAGATTTGAGGAAGCACCCTGTTGCTGTTCTCAGGGCGGCGTTCTGACAAATTTGAATCTTATCCCACTGCGTGTCACGTAAATTCGGGGACCAAACTGGCGCCGCATAGCTTACCACAGACCGACCTATCGCTTTTTACGTGGCCAACAAGGTTTCTTTATCTGCACCCCAAGTGCTGCCGGCTAGGGACTTAGGACCTTGTTCCTACATTTCAGTTTATCGCAGATAGCTGTGGCATGCGCGGACGACGTGAAAGTGGTGTCGAATGTGACCCCTAAGATTTTGAGACAGTTTGTGGTCGGAATTCTGCTCCCATCGACCCTGATATTCAACTCTCTTCTATACTGCGCCGTCCATGTGGTGAACAGATTGGCCGTCGATTTAGTGGCGGATATCTGACGCCAGGATCGTACAATCATCCGCATACGTTAGGATCTCAATGCCGTCTGGATGTGGGCGGAATACAGGAAAGGTAGAGGTTAAACAGTTCCGGAGATATCACCCCTCCTTGGGTAACTCGCTGTTTCAATCTACGGGGCTTGAATTTCTTGTTCCTGAATTCCACATATGACTGGCGACCACACATAATGTTAGTTGATTATCCAACGTTTTAGACTTGGCCGGAGGGTTGTCTGCTCGATGTCCTCGAACAGCGTGGACTGCTTGACAGTATCAAAGGCATTTGATAAGTCGAGTGCCACCATCACTGTTCTATCACGCAGCCGCTCCTGGTTGAGTCCTCGACAAATATGTGGAGATGGCGTGCAGCGCTGTTGTCGTGCTGTGCTGCTTACGGAATCCAGGTCCAACGCTTTGGATGATTTAGCGTTCCTGATGGCATTCGCAACATCATCCATTGTAAACTGTGGTGGTTCATCCTCGGCAGGAAGAGATCTAATGCGACGTAACACTCTTCTCTTCGCCCTGTCACTCTCGGGGTGCTCAACAAACTGTCGATTGAAGTAACTTGCAGTCAACGTAACGTCGCCAAACGTGACTGTGGTCCTCTCATCCCTCCTTCCGGGGTTCGAGAGTGACTTAACCGTTGTCCATAATTTGCTTATACCGGCTCTAATGTTGCAACTCGTCAGGTGATTTAACCACTTGTTCCGCTTATGTTCGCCGACCAGCCTGTTAACTTCCAGTGTCAGCTCCCTGACTCTGGGGTCGTCGAGGTTGGTTCGACGAAGCTCATCACGCTCATTTGTTAATCCCGTCGCCTCTGCTGGGAAATTTGGTCTTACTTCGGGTATTCGACCAGCAGGTATATGGTGAGCGGCTGCAGCATTGATGATGTCTCGGAACGTCCTTTCCGGTACCCGAACATCAGAAGGATTGGGCAATTCTCTGAAGCAGTGATTGGTGAACTCTCTGAAACTCGGCCAATCAGCTTTCCCATGATTGACCGAATGTGCGGCGTTCGGAGGTGATGAAATCGGGTGGTCTGCCGATGTAGGCAATTATGTATTTTGTTCGTTGTTCATATTGTATAATTTTTTGGGGAGAGTTACTTCAGTGCTTTCCCGAGGCCTTCTAAAGGGTTTATAGTTTTCCATCTAGTTTCAGCCGCTCCTCTTGGAGTTCAGACGCTGTTTGCTGTCGCTTTACTTAAACACAAACGCAGCTACCTGTTGGCCCGCGAGACGCATTTGATTTCTGTCTTACCATCCATATCTGGGAAGCATTCCCCTATCCCCCACCTGGGGACGCGTTCATTAGAGGGGTTACAGTTTCTTGACGAATAGTTGGTTCAATTGTCTTTGCTGGATTCCATTGTGAGAGTTACTAGGGCACATTGCATCAGTTCCGATTGCGTAGGCAACATTTCTCCACTAATTAGGATGATAACATCATCTGCATAGGCAATGCTTAAAGTTGGGTAATCTAGTTCCTAATTCCTTGTACTAGTTCCAAAACGTATGAGTAACATTATATAATGTAACGTGTGATATTAAGTATACGCAGTTTGTTTATAGAAAAAGTGTGGGCATTAGAACTGTAAAGTGAACTAAATAGTTCCATATCAATATCAATGAGTCATTAATTGGAAGAAGGCACATATTAGGGAAAATATTGTGTTAATCCATTGTCCAGGGTTCCTGATTTTGGTAAGAACCATTTATGGATTACTTCCAAACAGGGGAATAATGGAATAGACTTTTCTAACTATAGAAATATGGAAAATAGGAGAAACCTTATTATCTGTTATGTTTTCAAATGGTTTCCAACCATTAAAATAGTTACCCAGCTCACCCGGAATGGTGTTGAAATGCATTTCTTCATTGATGTTTTAAAAAGAGTCTTCTCAAACTCCACCTGTTAAGTCAACATTTTAATTGTTCAAAATGTTTAATGTCATCGTTGAAATCAATTTTGCGCATTCTTTGCTCAAAAATACATATACATGCACACATATAATATAAATATTTTTATTTTTGTTGTTATAATTTTTTAATTTATTTTTCTTTTTCTCTTTTTTTGCTTATCCTTTACAGATTCCATCATTCGGCCCGATATTGCCATATCCATAGTATATAAACAAATTATTGCGTTTTTAAATAATTTTTTTGTTTTGTTATTCATATTAAAAATTAAAAATATTTTTAATAATTTTAAGGCCTACCACCTTAGACATAAGGATTATTTTGCGCTTATTTCCATCACATACCCTACATTACCTGGTAACTGCTTGTTTACAAGGCAAAATATTTATGCGTTTTTTATATATACAAAAAATAAACCAATAAAAACAAATCAAATCAAAATTCTATGGTCCTGATCCTCCTTTTCTCCTTTACTACAACAATTCTCTCTACCTTTATTAATTATATTATCATAAATGTGTGTTGTTTATTTTGTTATTTATTATTATGTATTATTAAAAAAATTATATTAAATTATACAATATATGGAATTATTAAGGCTAAAAATTTAAATTAAAATTAATTATTAATAATAATCTAAATTATATACATGTATATTTATTAATAAAAACAAGAAAAAAAAACAATAAAAAAAATATATTTATTATAAAAAACAAAGAAGACAACAAACTCTTTTGGGAGTTTTTAGGTTAACCCAAATAGACAAATGACAAATGGTCAATAAAAGGCTCCTAGATAAACAAACACATAACGAAGATTAAGAAAAAAATGAAAACAGCAACAACATATAACACCTAAAACAATACCTTATTTATTATATCTTTAAACGAAAACCCAAAAATTACCAATAACTTATAATTAACCAAAAAACAAATATTAACAAAAAAAGACACAATACCAATGTCTAAAACCTTTTTCCCATCTCCCCCTCCTAAAATTTAACAATAATAAATCTGAATGGACAACAACAAAAGAAAAATAAACAAAAAACCAAACAGTCTCATGTTGGAATATTAATTATACAACATTATTATATATTATACACCTATTAAACTACTTATATAATATCTATTAAACAATTAAATAAAATAACAACAAGAAAACAATAATATTTATAATATAACAGCAACAACAAAATAAACCTATTAATGAACAACGTTTGGACTCATGTATGGAAAAACAGAGATATTATATTAACAGAGTTTCGCTAAGGAGGTATATCCTTAATCCTTATTAGGCCTATCTATACAACAACAATAATAAAGAAAACAATATACTCCGCATAGAATTACAGCAACAGCAAACAAAAGAAAAAGAAAAAAAGACAAAGACAAGAAGTAAAAGCAAAACCACAAAATAAAAATAAAACAAATTGTGTATGATTTATGATATAATGAAATAACGGTACTTTTTGGGATTTAAACCACAAATGAACTCAAAACAATAATAATTGTAATTTTCAAATAAAAAAGAGATAAATAAATTAATAACAACAAACATAAGAAAACTAACACAGTTATATTTATTAAAAGTAATATTGAAACAAAAAAAAAATAAAACAAACAATTATTATTAAACAATAGTTTTCATTTTGTAGAAATATTATAAACGAAAGAAAGTTTAGTTACCATTGCACACTGGTCCCAACCTGCGACAAAAATCGAAAAATCGATATCAGCAAATCTCTGCGACAATTCAGCAAATTTTCTCTAAACATATTATATTTTAACCCATTTCGTACTTGGTGTTCGAATTTTCGAACAGTAAAATCACTTTTTTCAAAAAAATATTTATGGATGAAAACGGTTAAATTTTAAACAAGTTTTGGTATATGTATAAAGTCTAATCTGTCAGCAAATAAAAAAATTGTTCCCTTGAAAACCATCGATCAGTGTTTTTTCAAACTTGTGAACTCTATTAAATCCAAAAGGCACAATTCGCCAAAAAAAAATATATTTTAAAATGATAAGGCCATGTTTATATTATAGACTTTTGCATGGTTAACCTTCATAATGAGGATTTATATGACGTATACGCAAAGGAATTGACATTTGAAACCCAGTGGGTTTGTTAAATCCGGTTAAATATAAACATACTATAAGTTCAGTGGAAAGATCTGTATAATCGGTAAATTATTTTAGGTTTAACGCGTATTTTCGATTGCCAAAGGATGCCGTAGTTTACATTGTGGAAACGTTAAAGGATGACTTCAAAGTAAGTTAGTGCGTTGCGTTGAGATTTTTTGCGGAGGGAAGTTTACAAAAGTCCCATGACAATGATTACAACAATTACACTGCTCAATCTATATTGTCGAACGTATTGAAGGAAGTTGTCCACTTGATAGATGACAAATTGTGACAAATCGTTCGAAGTTGAAGGAGGAGGAAAAAAGACAAAACAAAAATCATTTTTAATCAAAAAAGAAATTCCCTGGTGTAGTCGGCTGTATAGATGGAACCCATGTGCACATTGGATTTGCACTCAATTTATCAATTAATATTTCAAACTGTTGTTATTTTCACCATATTTTTTGATACAAAAAACTAGTTAGTCATGCAAATAATCAAGAATTGTTAAGAAAATATTTTTTCCTTTCAATTTTAGTTCTTGTTTCTTCGAAAATATTCACTGCAACTGAAAATAACTGGTTGCTGGTTCGTCAACTGAGATTCGCAACTTCAGTTGAAGGTAGCCATACATAAACAGCCCTATTCTGAACGCATGGGAGTTGGGAATTTTTTCCCATTCCCACATTTTCGTATTCTGAATAAAATTTTGTGGGAGTTTTTTTCCCATTTCCCATCTCCCCTCATTCTGAATGAAGTTCGAATTGGGAATTGGTTCCCATGGGAAAAAAGTATACATTCTCTATCTTGAATTGTGGGAGAATTTTGTGTCTTTTTGTGGGAAAAATCTCCCCAGCAAACAGTGTGGGAGTTTAAAAAAAAAAATTCAAGAAATTTCATATTTTTATGAAATTTCATATTTTAAGACATCTACACGACAAAATTATTGCAAATATTTATAATCGCCATGTTTTTGCTTAATAAAAGCATACAAAATGTACTGTAAAATATGTCATTAGTAACTTCGGATTTTGCATATTCTTATATGATACAAAAACCTGCAAGAATCTAACATGTTTTACACCGATAAAAAATTTTCCTTTATGTTATCGAACAAAACAAAAAAAAGTAGTAAACATTAGTAGATTTTTGCAGTTCTGGAACAGACCATATGTATTGAAATACAAGAAAAAGAGTCACGGTTGATTCTATTAACGCAGCACAGCAAGTAAAAACAAATCAATTTAAAAATTTTTGGCAATAATTATTAAAATATATTGGAAAATAACCATAATATATACAATCTTTACAACTTTTATTCATTTTCGTAAAATAACCTTCGGGTTTTTTAAATCAGACGACTAACGTTCTATTGAAAACGTGTTAGTCTTCTCAACGACACGACAACGATCACACAAACGTGTACATACATATATGCTAAATTATTGCAATGTTATTCCATTTTCCGAAATGCCTTTTCTTGAATAGGATCGTTATTTTTGAACGTAGAAGCTTTAAATTTTGCAAGGCATGAGTTTTAGTTTTAGATTCAATCAAAAACTTTATCATAGCGATTATGAATCTTCACGTAGGGAGCTACTCACAAGTGAGTTGCAGTTCACTTTCACCTGCTCGAGCTATTATGATTGAGCAGGGAGGAGCACAAAAAGTGAACAAGGGTTGACAAGTCGGAAAATGGAAAATAATGGCGCGACTTGTGAACCCTTGAAATAATAATTTGTGTTGCCATACCGTCATTTTTTGCACAAATAACTTTGAGATTAATTAATTCTTATTTTTTGTATAAAAAATAAATAAATTTTCAAATTAATAAACATTTCTAGCAAGAAAAATGTCAGTTATTAACAATCCACTGTAAAAGAACATGGATATTGGTAAAAGAAAATACAACATTAAAACAACATGGCAACATCTGCAACAGCTGTTCTTTTGTTTTGGCAGATATGTGAAAATTGTTTATTTACACTGAAGAATTCGTGAAATTTATTGGAAAATCGTAAAAAAGTGAACAAATGTCGTTTAAAAACGTCATTAAATGGCTACAATAAGTAAATGTTTAATGTTGCATTTTGGGTGATAACAGAAATGGCAAATTCTGAGGAATACCAAGGAAATGAAGTGGAAGTTGTGTTTAGCACCATCTCCCATTCTTACCAAGACTGCGACCCCAAAAGATCCAAATCGTGTACATTACTCTCTCTAGGAATAACAATTGCAGACATGGGTTGCTCCTGATTGGGTCCTTGTATAGTTGTGAGCCGCTTTATGCAGAATGTACCTTTTTGATCTGTCCATACCTGAAAACTCGATTTAGGCCTTCCTTCACTGATACATACCACGGGCAACGTTTTAGTTACAGTACTTGCTCGGGCATTACCGTGAGATAGGGATGGCTCTCACGGTAATGCCCGAGCAAGTACTGTAACTAAAACGTTGGGTGGGTTGGCCCGACACACTAGGTCCATCAAGAATGATCTTCACGTTCTAGAGAGGGAAGCCCAACCATACTGGATAGAATCCCTTGCTCAAAAAGCATTTCAAGTAGTTTTGAATAGCTTTCACATAGTCGCAGGTTCTAATGTAAACAAATATAGTGTGAATAAAGTCCACAACAAACCAGAGTAGTTCTTGCTCAACTATACTTGGGATATTGCAGTCGTCCAAATTCTTAGGCAAATATTGATAGCACCATGCACAGCACTCTGCGTCTTTTAATGGTGCGATGCCAAACCTAGTCATATAACTCCAGTGGATAGTTACATGCCATTCTTGGAACTGAAGGTAGACCCAATTTTGTACCAAATTCTGAAAGAATTCAGAGATTCAGACCGAATTCGTAAAGAACTCTGAAAAAATGTTAGCGGTCAATGTCCTAAGCTTTAAAAAACAAGAACATTCGTTTTATGCAACTATAAACATTATGGTAGAAATTTATAATAATGATATTTCTTTCTTTTTATAAGAATAAAAACAAAAACGCCCATTTGTTTTTAAATTTTTAAGTTGACCTCAAACCAAATTAAAACCAAAGAAAATGGCGTCCAAAGGTCAACAATAACCTCACAACATAAAAAATCTCTTATTATTTTTTGTTACTTTCAACCTAAAATACAATTAATTGTCATTACAGATACAAAATATTCGTATTTTTTAAAATAAATGTTCACACTTAAATTTTTTTGTTCAACTCACTTTGATTTCGGTAGTGAGAAATTTCAGCAGAAATTTGCCTCTTTTTCTCACTTTTGTTACATTTGTAATAGCTAATTTTTTCACGAACGTGAGTTTTGCTCACCCTCTTGTTGTTTATAATAAGGGAACAGTGAGAACATAACATCACTCACGGCGATATGATGTTTATAATAGGGGAGGAGGCGAGAAAGAGAAAACTCACGGTGTGAGGCCGTTCATAATTGGGCTGTATTTATTTTTTTTTTTTTTTTTTGAGATATGTACGTCTTCTAAATATGTAATAATCGAGAAACATATCCGAATTTATATTTTTGAATTTTTTTAAAAATATGCAAAATACGAGTTCTAGCGATCATTAGGAATAAGTAAAACTAGCGATATACGCGTTAAACCCCTAAAGGGCTGTTTACACCATCTATCAATGTCATATGAGCTGTCATTTCTTTCACCCATTCGACATTCTCTATGTTTGTCAAAATTGAAGTCATCCATACAACTTTCAATTTGTGCGTTCATACCTACAAGTCTTATTTTTGTATGACATAACCTATAAATATAAAAACAGCTGTTTTTGTCATTGTTTACATTTATTGTTGAGTTACAAATTTGCGCAAATTTTTAATTTTGGTTGAAGGAAAATGAATATCTAGCATGTTTGTTGTGGTAGAATAGGTTTTTGGGGTTATAGAGGCATTCATGTTTTGCCACAAAGCAATAATTTCCAACACTGCTCTTTTCGACCCATCGATCTGAAAATAACATTATAAACACCCTTTATTTACTTTTCTAAAGACTTAAATATACATAACTTTCCATTTTTTTTAAGATTTTGTTTTTCAATTTTTTTTTTGAGAATGCCAGAAAACAGGTGATAAATTTATGTTTACATACGAGAATGCCATATCAAATAGAGCGCTCCCTAAATGAAAAATTTACATATGAGTTGCCAAATCATTTTGATAGATGAAAACTTTCATAGTGGTCACACTATGTGTACAACATTCGCAGGTAGAAAATTTGACATCTCATACGACATTGATAGATGGTGTAAACAACCCTTAACTAAAATTATTCCGAATCAACATACAATTTTTAAATTCGTTGCAAACTTAAAAAGTTCAAGTGCATTATTAATTGGCCTTATAAGGCTTCCTATGTATTGATATTTATAATGAAATGAAAAGTTCCTATTACTTTATACACAAAACTTATGTTTGCCTTCTAATTAAAAAAATGCTTACACCAATTCGCAAATTCTGAAGAAAATGTGCTTATTAGAACAACGCCACACATCGTTGACTCCATTCACTTAAAAAATCCATAAATCAATGCACGGTTGTTGAATTAAGTGAGTTGTGCTTTGCTAATCTAATTCAAAAACCGCGAATTCAATGCAAATAGGCATTTTCTATTACAAAACAAAATTACAGCTCCCAAAAGTATGCTATAGTAATTTGGTGTCACTGATTTCGAATTTCGAAATTTCAGCTCCCATCTTTTGATGTTCCCACGTCGTTGAGAATATGGAAAACGTGGGAATGGGAAATTTCGCTCCCATGGGAAACAGTTCCCATGGGAATGTTCAGAATAGGGCTGAAAGTAATTTTGACAACTGACGACTCCACTCAACGATAATTGCTATCGACAATCGACCCCTTTATCTTATTGTGAAGAAATATGACATAACTGTGCGACTCCTATTGACAATATCTGTCAATTTAAACCCATTAACGCTGTTATTTCGGTGTCCGCGGAATAATTTATAGGTTTTCTTTGGTGAAAAGTGATGTGAAAGCCTTACTTTATCGACTTAAAGAAAATTCGGCGTTAATATCTCAAAAGTTTGCGAAAATAAAGT
Source organism: Musca autumnalis (assembly GCF_047663935.1). NCBI lineage: Eukaryota > Metazoa > Arthropoda > Insecta > Diptera > Muscidae > Musca > Musca autumnalis. Next base: position 316,413,113 of record NW_027411644.1, on the reverse strand, counting down.
ACTGTTCTATCCTGATGACCAAAAATAAATACCTATTTTTCATAGTACTATCCGAAAAATGACCAGAAAATCATTTCGCGAAGAACTAGAAACATGATAACTCTGGACGATAACTCCAGCCTTTGTAAATCGTCTTGTTTAGTCTAGGATGACAAGCCCCATAGCCATTTAAGGTTCCTGCAGTAGGTTAAGATGGCTGTGGGGCTATGGAGAGAAAGTAAGAGAGATACCATCCCTTGTGTACAGATTTCCCCTAAAGAACGAGGAATCCTCAATTATTTGTTCTAAATCACAGGCGTAATTTAGAGCCTTGAATATTGTAATATTTGTTGCCACCACAAGTATTTAAATATTTACGTGATGTTGGTTTGGCACAATAAGAAAAAAAGCACTTTGACTTTATAATAAAAACACTGCCAGACGACAGATTTTATTTTTTGATTTTGTTTGGGGGTTTTGGTTTAGGTTTTTAAATTTGGCGATCAGGGCGATCTTCACACTTCACGACTTAGGTACGAAAAGTGGTTAGAGATGGGGCCATATCGATCATTACAGATCGATATCGATCAAATCGTCATCGATGGATCCTGTCTCCATTGGTGTGGATCGCATTGCTGGATGGGGTCGAACTTCGACATCCTCCCCCCCCCTTGCACGGGTGCAACCTTTATGATGGACGCCATTACCTTCATTTGGTCCGCAATCTCCTTCAAAATCTTCTTTGTGCATTCCTCTTCAGACATCTGAGGCTCCATCTTTGGCACTGCTACTTGAAGAGTGTCCTGTTGTTGTCGTAGTTCGTTGTTGGTTTTGCCGCTCTGTTGTTTGTTTGGACCTCGATTGGCAGTCTGTTGGCTGTTGCCCCGCTTCTAGTTGTTGTTGTTGCCTCGCTTCTGGCTGTTGTTGTTGTTTTGGGGGCGATTGGACATCCTTTGGCTGTTGTAGTTATTGCCCCACTGTTGGTTGTTGTTGGACCGCTGTAGGTGGTTATTGTTGCCCCGCTACTGCTGTTGGTTCTGTTGTTGTTGACCTCTACCAGTTTGCCTTTTCTTCTTCGATTGGAGGGCCCCTTGGTTGTTGGGATGCAGCTAGGTATGATGCCTCACCCTGCATATCAGGCATCTTCCGGAGTTGCAGTCCCTCAAAAAGTGGTCCCTAGACAGACAGTTGAGGCAGTATTTGTGAACTCGAGCCGCATATAACCTGTCCTCAGGAGTCATTCGCCTGAACATCGCGCATGACTTGAGCTGGTGACGTTTGAAGCAGACGAGACAGTTGGGGGATGCTTCTTTCGGACCATTCATGTTCTGGAAAGAGATGTAAAGAGCGAAACACACAAAGGGTTTGACCATACGATATATGGTCCGTTAATAAAGTGGGATCTTTCCAAAACACATAGACGACACTTTGAACTACTTGTTTTCTACGGGTAAGACTGATAACTTGGAGATAGGCCTCGTTATTATGCCATCGGCAGTTTTTATATCTGCCACCCTGACATGTTCGTCGTCACCTATGTAGGTCATTACTACGCGCCCCATTTTCCAATCGTTAAGGGGTAAGTTGTCCTCTTTGATGAGAACAAAGTCGCATTTTTCTACATCACGTTCGGGATATTGTCATTTATACCTCTTATGCAGTTCTTGCAAATATTCAGTTTTCCACCTCCTACTGAATTCATGATGCAAGACCTTGAGCTTTTCCCACCGATTTATATCCGAGATATTATCTAGGGGTAATTCTGGTGCGAATAATAAGGGACCCCCTCTAAGAAAATGAGCAGGAGTCAAAGCTTCTAACTCTTCAGGATCTTCGGATAAGAGAGAAATAGGACGCGAATTCAACACACTTTCTATTCTAACTAGAATCGTAGTGAATTCCTCAAAATTGTATTTTTGCTGGCCAGTTAATTTTTTGAAATGAGCTTTAAAACTCTTTACTCCTGCCTCCCATAAGCCACCCATAAGTGGAGCACCAGGAGGAATAAATCTCCATTCAAACCTCGAAGCGCATATTTATTAGAAATGTCTTTTGCTGAAATCTTGATAAAAATATCGAATTCTTTCAACAGTTCCCTGCTCGCACCAACAAAATTGGTTCCGTTATCAGACATGACACATTTTGGCAAACCTCTTCTTCCTACAAATCTCGCAAAGGTAGCATGGAGCGCATCAGACGTTAAACTGGTACACGTTTCCAGATGTATTGCCTTTGTTGCGAAACACACGAAAACACAGGCATATGCTTTTTGAAAGGGTGAATTTTTTAGGTTCCTAGCATTAACCTGAAACGGACCAGCAAAGTCCACACCTGTATAGGTAAATGGCAAGGTAAGCATTGAACGTTCTAGAGGTAACGCCGCCATCAATTGTGTTTTGACATTTTGTTTGTGCTGAACGCACACTAAACATTTTTTAACGGTTCTTCCCAATCGAGGAATATAAAATTGGCTTCGAATCGTTGACGTCATTAGTTTGGTGTCGGCGTGCAATGAACAAAGTTCACGAAAAGACCACATAAATGTGAGTTTGTTGGTACAATGATTGGAAATCTTTCATCGTGTATCAGCCTATGTTTTTGTCAGTTTCTTCAACACTCTCACATAGCGTACAATGCTCAATTTTGTTGTCCTCCAACTTGTCATAGATCTAATGCCACGGTGCAGTGACCGGTAATGGTGCCTACAGGTCTATATCGGACAATTCCTTAACAAAAGTTCAACATTTTCACTTACATATGTGCAGCTCAAAGACTGACCGGGGATAGTTTTGAAATTTTTACTGAAGGTGGTTCTTGTGATCCTGATTTGAACCATATTATTTATCCGTGTGGCAAGTCCATACATGCGATATAAAGACACGATAACAAAGGAATGATTACTTTGGCCCAAACTTTGGGCATCATAGTAGTTCTTACAAATTTTATTCAAGTTCAAAGATGATTCTCCTATCGTGAGTTTAGATATTTTTTCAATCAATCAAATTGCACATTATTTTAATTATAGCTCTGTTCCTTTACGTGCAAGAATCTTACATTTTTACCACTTTTTACTCGAAAAACGTTCCTTTACTTCAGACACAACACAATTCATATGGGATCAGTTTACAACTTTTGCCACTTTTGCCGGTTTTACCATTTTCAAAAGTAAAGGAACAGACCATATGTTAAGATAGTGGTCCTGTGCGAGGGTTTTTAAGTTTTCGTTTCAAATTTAGTCTGAAATATGTCAAGAAACTCCGTTTACCACTAATGAAATAACAACCGGGTTTTCATATGACAAGAAAATCTAATATCACTATCCACTCTCGCCCAATTTAGCAAAATATTCACCTAACAATATTCCAAGGTATAAATTTATAATAGTTATAGTTTGTTTCCAAAGAAACAATGGACAATGTAAGACATAAAACTAACTGCAACCATACTTATTGAATTTCTTATTGTTTTCCCTCCATTGTTTGTTTCTAATATCACAGATCGATATCATAAATGTCTATTAAATTTTCTATGTCTGGAGGGAAATGACATTATATAAGAACAGCAGCATTGCATCAGATAAATTGACCTCAATCCTTTTATGTCCTAAAAGCTACCACTTTCAGGCTGTTTGTTGTTCTTCATTGAAAACACGTGCTGTTTGGTGTTAAAACCACCCCCTATTTGTTGGGGGTATAAATGGAAATATTGTATATTGTATTTATTTATGTATGTTTCTTTGTACATGCTGATATTAATGTAATAGCAGTGTTTTTTTTTAATGCGGTTAAAATTCAAAAATTTTAAATTTAAACATTTAAGTAGAACTAAAGCTTGGAACTTTATTTCCATACGTTAGTGACACTGTATTTGTAATTAGTATCAATTATGGTATCATTCAACATGGCTAGTATATGACAATTACCCTGTTGACTTATTTGTTTAATTTAGTATTTATTAGTTTTTGGTTTTCAATCAATAACAATTTCCACTTACCCCTTCCTCTGTGTCCTGTTTGTCCTTATTTTCAATAATCGTTGCCATGTGTTAAATAAGCATCCCCTTTTGTCCTTTTTTGTTGTTACGCAGAAAGCACGTTAACATAGACATGGTGGATACATTTTGTGGGCGTCTTCATTCATCGTTTTGCTCCATTACATTTAGCTGTATTCTAGCTTAATGTGTATGGTGGGGTCTCTTCGTTTTGTCCACTGTATCCTTGCTTTGCGTAAAGGTTCCTTGTTGACATTGGCAATGAATGAAATGTGAACGTGTTTGTATGTATGTACATACGATTTTATATCGGATACATACAAACAATAATAAAATCATATAACCATACATATATACATGTGTATGTATGTACATATAACATATATGTATACGCATATGTACAGTATTAAGTTCATGTAACTTATATACTAATATGTCCTTATGTTTGTATATATTGACATACATAATTTCATATCATGTTGTTTTGTTCTCCTTTTGCCGCCGTTGCTGGGTTTCACATCATGGCAGTTTTGAAAGTAATCATGACTAATTCCTATTTGTTTTATGTGCTTCTCACATCCTTCCATCATCCATAATGCGAACAAAGGATGAGCAACAGCATGAATGTACGAGTATGTAAATATTTCTACAGAGTAATACTTTACTAAAGGCATTAGTTGGAGGTCATGATTGTGGAAATCAAGAATTCATGAGAGAAGGCCACCAGTTATAAAAGCTAAAGCCTTAGTAAGGACATATTTGACCTATTTTGTCATATATGAGCACAAAATTGCGTCTAAGTATTTTCTTGTTATTTTTATCTCTAGATATTTAATTGGAAATAGTATGAGAAATGGTCAGAAAGAAGATTTAATGGGTATGGTATGATTGCGCAGTCGTCGCTTGCAGGTCTTTGTTTTCAAACGGTTTATTTTTAATGGAATGGTTGTTATAGAAAATAGTGTCGCAGGATGGAGCCATTTGCAAAGATTTCTTCGCAGATTTGAGACGTCATTGACTATATACAGTGAGCGTCAAAATAAAGTTGCCACTTCTTAACATTTTTTGATTGCATTATTACACGGACATAGAGATATTATACGTATAACATATAAATGTAACTTTTTTAGGTATTTTGTGGTGAATTAAAATCCAGAAAATATTAGGCCCTTCCAACGTTTCTATAGGGAATAAATGAAGATTGCCAAAAAAAACCCAAAATTTGACGCGTCAAAGTTTATACTTTTGCCAAACTCAAGATTTTTCTTATTTCTTTAACAAAATGAAGGGATATTTTGGTTTTTGAATTTCTTTTTATTACATTCGATCCTCCAAATAATAAATCATCGAGTCTTTTGGTGTAATCCGGCGATATTTCCCACCTTTGGACCCGTGGAACCGCTTTCGTGTAATTTTTGTAATTTTTTAACTTTCTGTCGAATTTTTTCGGCAAGTACTCAATGGATTTGAAGTCTAGAGACTTCAATGAGTGATCCGATATAATATAGCAACTTGTTATTCATAAATATGGGCGAATGCGTCAGATCCCTGCCCATACGTTACGTAAACTTTTGGTATTAGCCCCATTCCTCTAGACTAGGGTCTTTAATATCGTGTCAATAAAGGTGGAAGATATTGTTCTCATATTCCGGAACCCATAAGAGTCATTTATCCTCACTCTGTTACTGTCATGGACCCCCTGAACATACAGAAGACTTCTCAATATTTGATTGTGTATACATCATTCTCACCGTTAAAATCATTGTTCATACTTTTTGTACAGTTTTGCCATTTTTGTCAACCAATCTGTGAAAATGGTCGGAATTATTGAAGAACATCGTTTCCTACACAAATTTTGCTATAAAATCCGCAAAAATGTCGAGAAATGCATAGGAAGCTTTCAATGATGGGAATGTGGTAGATATACATAAACAGTATGCAGTCTTATATATATTCAGGGGGGGCATGACAGTAACGGGGTGCGAATTAATAGCTTATATAGGTTCAGGATTATGAGAATAATATCTTCCCCTCATATTGACACGATATTCAAGACCCTAGAGGAATGGGGGCTAATACCCAAGGTTTACGCAACATATGGGCAGGGATCTGAAGCACTCGCCTATATTTATGAACAACATGCTGCTAGATTTGACTCCTATGTATATGGGATCACTCTTTGAAGTCTCTAGACTTCAAATCCATTGAGTACTTGTCGACGGGTCCAACGAGGGAAACATCGCCGGATTACACCAAAAGACTCGTTGATTTGTTGTTTGGAGGCCTCGAATGTAATAAAAAGAAATTCAAAAGCCAAAATATCCCTTTATTTTGTTAAAGAAATAAGAAAATTCTTGCGTTTGGCAAAAGTGTACACTTTATTTTGACGCGTCAAATCTTTGGATATTTTGGTAATCTTCATTTCTTCATTTAGTTTTATTATTTTATTTTCTTCTTCCGTTTGGCGATCATCATTAGGGATTTCTGACATTAAATAAAACATAAAAACATTAATTATATAAATGTTAACAAAAATACAGTAACTGGTAATTACTGGGTAGATTCCGTATTGCGACGCGAGTCGTGTCGCGTTGCCAGTTGCAATTTTTCCATTACGTATGGCAAAAGTCGCCCGACGATGTCAAATTCTGTCGCCATAAAGTTCATTTTCCGGCGACAACAAATTAGCTGTCGCCGTGCATTTTTGCAAACGAATAACAACGAAAAAATGAAACGTAGATCACATTTTCATTTATTTTAAGTGAATTTATTTAATATTTGGTTCTTCAGTACTTATATTGGTAAAAACAAAACAGCAATTTGAAATGCTGCTTAAAAAATGAAAGCCCACCGAAACGAGCTCGTGGAGTCAGACTTTTTGGCGAAACTAAAGCCACTTTTGATGAGGTGTGGAAGGATGTTGTGGAGCAATTAAATAGTTGTGTGCGTACACCAGATGAATGGAACAGAGTATGGACACATTTTAAATCCAAACGAAAGAAAAAAATTTCTTTAAAAAAGAACATTACAGCTACAGTAGGTGGACCATCACAAGAAATATCATTGTCGTCGATGGAGCAAGCGGTAGCAGACTTACTGCAAATTAATATGGTTTCAAATCCTGCAGGTGCGATCTACGGAATTGAAGAGACATGGGATGATAATAACAGTGAAATTGGACAATCTGCTGAGGTAGAAAATGAAAAACCTCAAAATGAAGTAGAAATTGACAACGTACTTGCCAACTAAACGTTTAAACTAAAAACTTTTCTAATTAATTAATTGGATTAATCGAGCTAATATGGCCTAAGGAGTTTTTGTATTGAAAAATGAATTCTAGCGAAATACCACACACTCAACCATTACGCTACGATCGTTTCGCCTGGTGGTTTAAGCCAGGCTCATCAGGCGTATTTTGAATGCTAATGGCTAGAAGACAAAGGCTGATTTTGATAACTTCTATTTATACAAACATTTTTACAATTTTGTAATTATGAAGTATTTATGGAAGTCTTTTTCTTTATCAAGTCACCCTAGTGTCTTGTCTAGGAATCATTTTCTCAATACATACACATAGCGTAGCGTAATGGTTGAGTGTGTGGTATTTCGCTAGAATTCATTTTTCAATACAAAAACTCCTTAGGCCATATTAGCTCGATTAATCCAATTAATTAATTAAAAACTTTCATAAATAATGGCCTTCGTCCTAAAAAGACAATAATAAATAAAAATCTTCACAGCAGAGCCCGGCTGCCCCGGCTGAGGTTTGAACCTGGGTCCTCTCCAACAAACAGACAATGTTGTCGAGATCTCAGCGTTCTAAGCCACTGCCAATGTATCATATCAACAAACTAGTCGACATGATGCCAATGTATCATATCAACAAAACTAGTCGACATGATATCCAAAACTTCAAAAACTGAAGGCATTACAATTCATGAAGGAAACCCCCCTTTGATTGTATATGTGTATGTATTGAGAAAATGATTCCTAGACAAGACACTAGGGTGACTTGATAAAGAAAAAGACTTCCATAAATACTTCATAATTACAAAATTGTAAAAATGTTTGTATAAATAGAAGTTATCAAAATCAGCCTTTGTCTTCTAGCCATTAGCATTCAAAATACGCCTGATGAGCCTGGCTTAAACCACCAGGCGAAACGATCGTAGCGTAATGGTTGAGTGTGTGGTATTTCGCTAGAATTCATTGTTCAATACAAAAACTCCTTAGGCCATATTAGCTCGATTAATCCAATTAATTAATTAAAAACTTTCATAAATAATGGCCTTCGTCCTAAAAAGACAATAATAAATAAAAAACTTTTCTATTCAGATATAAATGGCGAACATCTTCCTTTGGTCCCATTATACAAATGTACGTGTGTTCCGTCAATGCACCCGACAACGCCTGGAAAATTTGTTTTTGAATAAAAATAATTTTTATTTTGACGCGTTTCCTCTTCTGTTAATTTGGAAACAATCCAAATTGTACACAGTTTTTCCTCTATTAACTCCAGAACTTCGCTTAATACCTTTTACAATGTGGGTTGAGCCATCCCGAGGTTAAAGTCATTGCCATGAGATTTTTGTAAGCTTCCTTCTGCACAAAACATTAAAGCAGCACACACTTTAAGTAGTGGCTGTATTGCTGTTGATCTGTGGGTTTTTTTTGAAGTCATTTTTAATGCCTCCACTATATAAATAACAGTGTATTTTGGAATCCGAAAATAGACTTTAAACCTAAAAAATTAACAATTATTTTGATGAAAATGTTGGAAACCAAACAAACTCACAAAACTGATGGCAATTCTAAAGGATTAGATTTATCTCTTAAGTGTCGTCTGATAGATGCTACGTTAACTATATTTTCTTCATTGTCATCAAAAAATAGTTCCACTGAGCTTATCATTTTAGAAAACTATAACTTTTGTGTACAGCTTGTTCTGATATTTTTTTCTAAGTCCTAATTTACATTGGGCGAGTTTACTTGCGGCAATTGTCATTTTGTAGGAGAGAGAGGTGAGGCATATGGTAACCCTTTGCCTCTCAACACCCTCTCTCACCTACAAACTGACAATTGCCGCAAGTAAACTCGCCTAATGTAAATTGGGACTAATTTATTGAAATCAAAACAAAAAACGCTCCGCTACATCGCCGATAACTTGTTATCGACGATTATTTTACATCGCTTTACGTAGTGCGGTTTTTAAATTTTGTCACAGAGACGATAGACGACGCGACATGACTCGCCTCGCAATACGGAATCGGCCCATACATTTAATAAAAACTTCACTTTCTTTCTAAAGCACAGGTGATTTGCTACTGAAGCATTTTAGAATTTGTCTCTTAATTGCTGTGTCTTTTGAACATAGATGGATAGGCTTTCTCGCACGCCAGCGTTGTTGTGGTTTGTTTCTCTTTTTTGTTGTTACAACATAAATAAACATTTACATGTTGTTTTGTTATTTTATTTTTACTAGGCGTTTACACAAGACAGACTGTCTGCAAATACAACTCTGATTTACTAATACATACAAACATTTGGCTAGTTGCCTCGGCACTGTCTGGTAATTTTCGTAGACAGTAAACATGGACATTTTTGAATAAATGAAAACAAAACTATTTCAAATAACAAAAAAGACAACAGGCAAGTTTACCTTTTGGCATACGTTGGACTTGTCACCATTACATTCAATTTTATAAACCATTTGATTTTTATTACAGTGTTTTATTTAACATGCTTTGGTCCGTTTAGTTCGAATCTGGTAACTCATTTTTAACACAGTTGCAGTCATGGCAGAACTACCAGGTAGTGGTATCACACCAGCTGATCAAATATGAAAAGTCAAATCCCTTTATAAAAAAAAATTATTTTTGTTGTAATTTCCCAACAACATAAAGACATTTTTGACATAACATATTCAAAATTTTACGATGCCACTACCTGGGTAATTGTGCCATGGTTGCAGTTGACCAATCGAACTAATGGGTACTTTACACGATATGTATTTTACATATGGGTTGTCACTTTTTATATACAAAATGTATACGCAAAGTGACAACCTATATGTAAAATACATATCGTGTAAAGTACCCATAAAACTTTGCACACTTTTCAGATTTAGATGACAATACATGAATATGAAAGTTCTGTTCCTTTACGTGCAAGAATCTTCAAGTTTTACTACTTTTTACTCGAAAAGCGTTCCTTTACTTCAGACACAATACAATTCATACGGGAGCAGTTTACAAATTCTACTACTTTTGCCGGTTTTACCATTTTCAAAAGTAAAGGAACAGACCAGAAATTAAAACAAAGGTTGGTCAATTTCACAGTGTTTTAACGTGTTTTATTTAAATTGCATTTCAAATCTGGTAACTCAATTTTGGCACAGTAGCAGTTGACCAATCGGACTAAAACTTTGCACACTTTTCAGATTTGGATGACAATAAATGAATATGAAATCAAAACCAATATTAGTCCATTTTTTAACATTTTTGCAGTGTTTTACGGTGTTTAGGAGGATTGGCGTTTTTTGTTTGGGATGACGACTTCTATTTTGTTTTTCAAAATAGTCAGGCTTAATCCCATAGTCGTTGTTTTAATATTTTATTAAAACAACTTTAATTTATTAGTGGGAAAAAATTGGCGATGTTTACCAAGGGGTAAGGCAGGGAATACTATAGTTTCAGATCTCGCCACAGATCTTCATCAGTTCCCTTATTTCTTGTTTTTCAACAAGAAACTTTTTATACCCAAGTGTCAATTGCTAGCTCAAATAGATACGTGCGCAAAGAAACACTCTGATCGAGAATTTCTCACTACCTAAACTCTAGCAACTTCACTTGCAACCAAAACCGGTGTTTTATTTAAATTGCATTTCAAATCTGGTAACTAAATTTTGACACAGTTGTAGGTGACCAATCGGGCTAAAACTTTGCACACTTTTCAGATTTGGATGACAATACATAAATATGAAATTAAAACGAAGATGGGTCCATTTTACAGTGTTTTAACGGTGATTTATTTAACTTGCATTTCAACTCTGGTAACTCATTTTCAATACGGTTGCAGTTGACCAAACGAACTGAAACTTTGCACACTTTTCAGATTTGGATGACAATACATGAATATGGGCCCAATTTTTCCTACAGTCCCCATATCGCGGTACCACCCGATTTCAGGTATTTTGAGGGTTTTTGTCTTCATTTTTGCCCGAATTAGATGTCATTTGGCATTTCCAATGATACAGACATTTCCCCACCAAAAATTGTGAACATAGGTCCAGGTTTTGGTATAGCCCCCTCATAGCGGTACCACCCGATTTCAAGTATTATGAGGATTTATCTTCATTTTGAGGCCGAATTGGCTGTAACTTGGCATTTGGAGTCCCCAATGGTACAGAAACTTCTCCACCAAAAATTGTTTACTAGTTCCAGGTTTTGATATAGCCCCCATATAGTGGTACCACCCGATTTCAAGTGTTTTAAGGATTTTATCTTCATTTTTAGCCAGAATTGGCTGTAACTTGGCATTTGGAGTCCCCAATTGTACAGAAACTTCCCCACCAAAAATTATGGACATAATTCCAGGTTTTGATATAGCCTTTATATAACGGTACTACACGATTTCAGGCATTTTAAAGATTTTATCTAAATTTTTGGCCTACATTGACTATAATTTAGTTCTCAGTGGTCAAAAAATGTATTTACTAAAAAGTTAAAAATAAAATATAATTTAAAAAAAATTAAGTTTTAGTGTTTTATTTAGAAATGCACTTAAAACTAGGAAATAATTTGTCACTTAGCCTCAACAAATATATTCTTTCTCATGATGCAATCTCCCAAATAAAACGCTTGCATTTAAATTATAAATGGTGGCACAATTAAACGGCAAGCGTTTTATTTGAGAGATTCCATCATGAGAAAGAATATATTTATTGAGGCTAAGCGACAAATTATTTCTTAGTTTTAAGTGTATTTCTAAATAAAACACTGCAACTTAATTTTTTTAAAGCTACGCCCACACCTTCCAATATTTTGACAATTTTGTTTGGTTTCCTTACCAGGCGTTTACACACAGACAGTATTGGCAAGACAATAACAAAGTTACAAACCATTTTCATCAATACATTCATTCTTTTCTCTATACATATTTAAAAATTTATAAATGTATTTGTGAAAAAGGTTTGTATTTTTGCTATTGTATTGTCAATACTGGCATTTGTAAACGCAGGGTTATACCCTATACAGACGGCAGCGTTAATTAAATTCGTGTATTATACACCATGGTACAATAATACAGGTAGCATTATCAAGCCAGCTGATGGTAACATAATGTGTCAATTGCATTGAATTGATGTCAAATTTTGACGTCTTATGTTGCCAACAATTGTCGATGCGGCTACCTGTGTATTTGTACCATGTTATACACATTCTTAATGCACAAAATCAAACTGAATTTATGGGGCATTTAGGTATTTCAATATGGCAATACCGTAGAAGAGAGCCCATATCCATATGAGAGAGAGAGCATATTCATATATTCATGCTCTGAGACACAATTTACATAGCAAACAACAACAAAACAGTTGTTTTCCAGCAATCAGTCTGTCAAGCATTGTTGTCCAAAATAAATGAGAGAATTGATGGGAGAGTAATGTCCCTTTGTTAAACAACGGCTGACATAGCTCTCATTTGAATTCGTTATTCTCTATTGTTACGACAACGTGCAGGCGTTGACATCAATAGCTGTGTCTGGTTACCCTAAAATTTGTAACAATTTGTACCAATTGTTGCTGGAAGTCGTCTGTTAACACAAAAAACCAGCAAAAGAGAGCGATTCGAGAGAGACATTTTGACAGTTCTTTCACTGAGAGCTTGCAAATTCTTGCTGGACAAATTTCTTCTAGCAAGCACTTGCAAGCTCTTCTTCTTCCTGAAAACAATCAATCAGCCGTTTTTAGTTTTTTGTTGATTTATGTTTGTGAACATTAAAAACAATTTTATTGTGGAAATAACATAGTCTAATTGTATTGTTTTATGGAGAACAAATTTGTAAAGTGGAAAAATACTTTTTTGTTTCATTTTCTTTTTTATTTTTAATAAAATACAACGTGTTTGCTTCCTTTGTTGGCGGACAAATTGTTCTGTTTTGGCAAGTCAGCTGATTGCTTGCTGGTTTTTGCTGGGAAGGTGTCTGTTTACTTTTTACAATTTTCTAGCAAAAGAGAATAAAAACGCCTTACTCTCTGAGAAAGTTCTTGCTGGACAATTCTTGCTGGGAAAGTAACCAGACAGACTTAATGCTGTCAAGTTAAAATTAAATGCAGATCATAATGCAAATTAACGCTGCCGTCTGTCTAAGGCAGGTATCGGCACTGATACAAACGCATTGTTTGCGGTCTCACGCATACGACTCTCTCTCGCTCTCTTCACAAACAGCGTGTGCGTTAATGCATTGCTAAAATTAAAAATCATTGAAACAAGTGATAGCAGAACCTTCTTCATTGACTTTTGAGCTGAGTGGTGGTTGTTCTGTTGTTATTCTCATCAAGGGCACGTGTGCCCCTTTTTGCCGGATGCTGGTCTAGGATATTAGTTACTTACCCATTAAAATATTTCCTGGCAGTTCAGTTTTCTGGAAATTAACGAGAAAATTCTGCCGATGTTTAAGGCCAAGTTCATGATCTTATGATAAACATGTCTATATGTAACTGCTAAACCTAAATAACGACGGGGCGTACACAAATATTTCACCAACCTAGCAAAACAACGCTCTCTGAGCGTCCGTATTACCCAAATACGTTGAGTCCTAAATCACATTTAAAACACAAAATCCGCGACCGAAACTTACTTAAATGTTTTCATTCGTAAAACAAATTATTTTCCTTTGCAATGAATTGTATTTCATGTTTTGTTGGGCTTTTGTTTTTAAAATACACATACATACAAACAATAACGTTCTGTCAAAGTTAAACTTTTTCAACTTACACAAAGTATACGCTCGACGTATTTCGGTAGTTCGCATAAGAATACATGTGTTCTACTTTTTTCACCACACACGCCCTGGGTATACGTCCGTATATAGGTAAGGGCCTAACACTTCACAATGGATGTCTAACTTTTTGGTTTGGAATACATCCCTGCGGGACTTTTCTCAACCGGTTTACAAAATAGTTAGTTAGAAATTCATTATTCTACAACTAACTAGAAATAGGGTGAAAAGTCATCGATAGATCAACCAGATTGAAAACTAAAAAATGGAGAACTGACTATCTCTGCATTACTTTTCATCTAGTTATTAACCAGTTGGAAAATAGTCGGCTACAAAGCAATTTTTCTACAACCAACTATAAATTAGTTGAAAAGTCATCTAGAGATCAACCAGTTGAAAACGTTAATGTTCAATAGTGTGTTTTTGACGCAAATAATTCTTATATACACTTTCGTAATTATTTCGATATAAATGCAACATACAATTATACAAGCTAGTTTTGATAGACTCGACATACAAAAAGAGGAACAACAAGGGAACATAACTGAGAAACAACTGGTGTCAAAATAAGAAGTCAAAGATAAAAGCAAAAAGGAGATTTAAAAGGAATAAAAAATAAATAAAAACTACTTTTTTCTCTCTCTTTAAGACAAAAACAACATTTTTAAACTGACTATAAAAAGTCAAAAAATAGTTAGATATAAATTAGTTAAAAATAGTTGGTTTATAACTAGTTAAAAGTAATGCAGTGATGGACAATTGTCCACTGCCTACCTCATCCCCATGTTAAAATAGTTAGTTGGCGTAAAGGAAAATAGTCAGAAAATAACTAGTTGTTATTATTTTTAAACTAGTTTTAAATTACTTTTAAACCAATATGTTTCCCCGCATGGATAGTCCACTTTTACACAGCAGACTTAAGTGTCGAATTTCTTGCTCTCCGTTCTGTCTTCATGTTGTATTTTTTTATTTAGTATTTTTCTCCAACTGCAGTAGAAAAAGTAACACTATTGTGAGTAGTTACTTAACGGTCAAAATGTATTGTGAATTATTCATATTGTCGATAAAAGTGTTTCATTGTTAGTTGTCGACAATAGCTTCGTTCCCGTACTTTTTAATAGTAAAACTCGTAAAAGAGAGAACAGCAAAAAATTTGTTGTCACACACAAGTTTTTTGAAATAGTTCGGGAACGGAAAAATGGAAAATACGTAAAAAAAACTGGAACAAATGTCAAAGTCGGTGTATCAGCCAATCAGACGCCGGCAACCATGTTACTATTTTTTTACTCGCCCAAATTTGTCGTGTAAAAAGTTTTTAAAGAGAGCGTCATTCAGCGCCATTTTTGTTTAAAGAGAAGTGAACATTTTACAACTTTTATGTGTACGGGAACGGTTTTTGGAGTAAAATGTGTAAAAGTCGTAAAAATTGTAAAAACTTTTTAGTTCTGGAACACAGCTAATAATTGGTCTGTTCCTTTACTTTTAAAAATAGTAAAACAGGCAAAAGTAGTAAAAGTTGTAAACTGCTCCCATATGAATTGTATGGTGTCTGAAGTAAAGGAACGCTTTTCGAGTAAAAAGTGGTACAACTTGAAGATTCTTGCACGTAAAGCAACTCTTATGCTACACGCTGAAACTTTCATACGAAACTTTCCCATTATTTTGGCGTTCTTAGGTCGAGTTCCCCATTACAGTAATTTCATAAAATTACTTTTGTATCGAACTCGATCTTTGAACGCCAAAATAATGGGAAAGTTTCGTATGAAAGTTTCCCATTATTTTGGCGTTCATAGATCGAGTTCCATACAAAAGTAATTTTATGAAATTACTGTAATGGGGAACTCGACCTAAGAACGCCAAAATAATGGGAAAGTTTCGTATGAAAGTTTCAGCGTGTAACATAAGAGTTACGGAGCTAATGTGACTTTGAAATTGCTCTGTCTGGTATCTCGATATTTAGTCCCAATTTACATTGGGCGAGTTTACTTGCGGCAATTGTCATTTTGTAGGAGAGAGAGGTGAGGCATATGGTAACCCTTTGCCTCTCAGCACCCTCTCTCACCTACAAACTGACAATTGCCGCAAGTAAACTCGCCTAATGTAAATTGGGACTTAGTAACATTTTTTACTAATGGCCTGTTTCACTAAGACGACCAAACTTCTGTTTTTTGAAAAATATTTGATTCATTGTGTTTTCAATCAAATATTTTTTTCTACAACAATAGGAGTTTGGTAGCAATTCCAACGAATTTGAATTCGAATCGTCATAGAGCAACAGGCCATAAGTCTTCTGCCAGACTATGCAAATTTTCATTAAAAACGTTTTGCCATTTTCTTCCAAATTTTCATTGACGTCTACACTAGAGTTGTGCAAATTGAACTATATTGAACTACCTAGTTCACTATCTAGTTCAATGGACACCGGTCGTTTCTTTGAACAAAATGCGTATACTTATTATTTCACGTTAGTTTGTTTGATGTTACTCATACGTTTTTGAACTAGGATATTGAACTAGGTCGTTCAATTGCCCAACTCTAGTCTACACACATACATGCAAATTTTGATATTTTCATTGCTTTGCTTTGTTTTGAGAGTTACGAATTTAAACTCAAAAAATAATTTCAGATTACAGAATCTTGTGTACAGAGTTTCACCCCCTTCACACCTCTTACATATATGCTCTGTTCCAGAACCTGCAAGAAGCTACTACTTTTTACTATGATAACATATTTTCCTTTATGTTATCGAAAAAATAGTAAAAATTACTAGATTTTTGCAGTACTGGAACAGACCAATAAACTCATTTTCATGTAAATGAAAATGTTCATAGTCTGTCAAACCTGTGCTACACTCTGAAACTTTCATACGAAACTTTCCCATTATTTTGGCGTTCTTAGGTCGAGTTCCCCATTACAGTAATTTCATAAAATTACTTTTGTATGGAACTCGATCTATGAACGCCAAAATAATGGGAAAGTTTGGAATGAAAGTTTTAGCGTGTAACATAAGAGTAAGTGATGGTTTTTGATGTAGTCTGTGGTATCGTCCATGTGTTCTTTGGAGTAGAACTTTTATTTCTCGTAAAAATATGTATCTGGTGAAAGGTGACAATGTCGGCTAACAGATTTTGAAAACAATTTTTGCGTATACTTGCGAATAAAAAAATTATCAACTTCCAGATTTCGTAAAACTTAAAAATTTGGATATTTTTTATTTTTGGTTGGAAAATCAGCGAAAACCTAAACACATTATAGAATGGATTTCTGCAAAATTTAATCGAGGTGTCAAAGACAACTTCATGACGGAAGTTTAAAAGCAAATTTATAATATTTGTGCACGCCTTAACCAAAAATGGATAAAAAATTGGAGGTCAAAAAGTCGTGTATTACAATTTGAAAGCTTATGGTTAGCTAGCGACACAGTATTTACGCTAGAACAAGGTAACGATACAAAGAGGAGTGGGCGCCCTAATGTGGATTATAGTGAAGGAAGAATACTTCTTCGGAAGTCTCCTATGAACACGGCAACAATACCAAGCTCTTGATTCATGCCGCCTCTATTTCGGCCAATTTGTCAAAAGAAAAATATTTAAACTATGTTCTCAAGGAAGTTCAGTATCAACCAACTAAAATGAGAAAACATTTAACTTCGACAGTGAAAATTTATGAACGATATATCCAAATCTGAGCCGATTTCATTATTATGTGTTAATATTGTTTTCTAGACCAAATTCCGTCAGACACTTTAAATTTCATCACAATTGTACATATATAGCGTGATTGCTGCACGAAATTCCTAAAATCGGGTGAAAATATATATGGGAGCTATATCCAAATCTGAACCGATTTCGATATAATTTGGCATACTTTTTTTTTAGACGTAATTTCGTCACACATTTTAAATTTCATCGAAATTGGACAGAATTTGCGTGTTTGTTGCACCAAATACCTTAAATCGGGTGAAAATATATATGGGAGCTATATACAAATCTGAACCGATTTCAATATAATTTAGCAAACATATTTCTAGACCGAATCCTGTCACACGTTTCAAATATCTTCGAAATTGGACAGAAATTGCGGGTTTGTTGCACGAAATACTTCAAATCGGGCGAAAATATATAAGGGAGCTATATCCAAATTTGAACCGATTTCAAAATAACTTGGCAAACTTATTTCCAGTCCGAATTCCGCCACATATTCCAAATATCATCATAATTGGGCAGAATTATTTTTGTTGTAATTCCCCCAACAACATAAAGAAAGTTTTGACATAACATATTCAAAATTTTACGATGCCACTACCTGGGTAATTGTGCCATGGTCAATTCAATAATTAGTCTATGATTCATGTCAAAATTGTTCACAATAACGCATTGCTGTGAATTGAAAGGTAAACAACCTTTTGTATGTGATTTTATTCACAATAATTAATTTTGACAACTGGTGTGATAAACATCTGCATTATCTTCTTGCACGCAGAGTGGAGTAATTTCATTGAAAAATTTCATGAAATTAGGTGTTTCGGAAGTCAGCCTCAATAGACACCCTGTTTCATGTTGGTTTTCTGTGTGTTATCATTTTACTTCGAATGCCCCGATATGAACAAATGTCATTTATACCGGTGTCGATAAAACCATTTCTTATCAGCTGTTTCTGCACACGTCGATAACGATGTTCCTCCATTACTGTCAAAATCTGAATGACGTATGATTCTAGTATTTTTTTTGTCAGAGTTGTACAAAAAATTTCCGTACGTGTCGATTTAGTTAAGCGGACGGGTCGGGAGTGTTCATTTCTAACAATTTTAATTCCAATCAGAAATAAATTTTGCTTCTAACTAGAAGAAAATACCCATCCCAGCAAAACTAACTTTAATTTATCAAAATTTTTCGTTTTACTTTTCGAAGCAATTAAAATTAGTTTTTCAAAAGGCTATCAGACGGGAAGAGAGCAAGTGGTAGTGCTGGTTGTGTGTGTGGAAAGAAGAAATCAAAAAGCATAAAAAAGAAGTGACGGAATTTGTCCAAAAATAAGTTATCGTTCGCCTGCCTGTCGTGAATCATAAAACAAACAACTAAACCTAAAGGCAGTGTTTAATTTTGGGGCGGTACAGCAAAAAAACAGTGCTATCCGGAAAACATTTAAGTCGAAGTATTTCACTTTATTGCGGAAGAAAGAAGTCATCAATAAAAAAGAGTTTGCAAAATGTTTAGTTTTTTGAAACGCGAAAAGAACCATCAGGAGGTTGTGGAAAATGTTATTGGGGAGCTGAAGAAGATATACAAAAGCAAATTGTTGCCTCTCGAAGAGCATTACCAGTTCCATGACTTCCACTCCCCCAAACTGGAAGATCCTGATTTTGATGCTAAGCCCATGATTCTGTTGGTCGGCCAGTATTCAACAGGTAAAACAACTTTCATTCGTTACTTGTTAGAACGTGATTTCCCTGGTATCCGTATTGGGCCTGAACCTACGACCGACCGCTTCATTGCTGTTATGTACGACGACAAGGAGGGTGTTATTCCCGGCAATGCTTTGGTTGTTGATCCCAAGAAACAATTCCGTCCGCTAAGCAAATACGGTAATGCTTTTTTGAATCGTTTCCAATGTTCATCGGTCAATTCGCCAGTATTGCAGGCCATTTCCATTGTTGATACTCCTGGTATTTTGTCGGGTGAAAAACAACGCATTGATCGTGGTTATGACTTTACTGGTGTTTTGGAATGGTTTGCCGAGCGTGTCGATCGTATTATACTGTTGTTCGATGCCCACAAGTTGGATATTTCCGATGAATTCCGTCGCTCCATTGAGGCTCTGAAGGGACACGATGACAAGATACGCATTATCCTCAACAAAGCCGATATGGTTGATCATCAACAGCTGATGCGTGTCTATGGTGCTCTTATGTGGTCTTTGGGTAAAGTTTTACAAACTCCTGAAGTTGCCCGTGTCTATATTGGTTCATTCTGGGATCAACCTTTACGTTTCGATGCTAATCGCCGCCTATTCGAAGATGAAGAGCAGGATCTCTTCCGTGATTTGCAATCACTGCCTCGCAATGCTGCATTACGTAAACTCAACGATTTGATTAAACGTGCCCGCCTCGCCAAGGTACATGCCTTCATTATATCTGAGTTGCGCAAGGACATGCCATCTGTATTCGGCAAGGATAGTAAAAAGAAGGATTTGATTAAGAATTTGGGTCAAGTCTATGATCGTATTCAACGTGAACACTCTATTTCACCTGGCGATTTCCCTGACATTAAGAAAATGCAAGACGTTCTACAACATCAAGATTTCACAAAATTCCATTCGTTGAAACCACATCTTTTGGATATTGTGGATAATATGTTGGCAAAGGATATTGCCAAATTGATTGAGATGATACCACAAGAAGAGATGTCACTGGTTTCGGAACCCATGGTTAAGGGTAAGTTGGAATTTATAGAAAATTTATAGATTTTGTTTTAATATAGAAGAGGGTGGGGAGTATCTGTTTAAAAATCAAGAAATAGATATAGACATTTGGAACTGGGGTCTCAGTTCTGCAAGTATTTAAGTCGTTGTAATATTTTGTTCCTGTTTCAATGAATACTAGGTATTCTACTTTATTACAATTTATTTTGTAGAATAAAATAGACATAAACTTGGAGCTTTTGCTTGTCATGCATAATTTGCACCTGAGAAATGCAATTTTATTAACACATTGCACTTTTCTTTTCGAATACTTGTCATTTCCAAATGAATCATCATTGCTCGTTCACACGTGAATTGTCACATAGATTTGACTTTTGACAGGCTGTAAATACTTGAAAATCTGAAAGATTTGATTAAATTTTTTAATATAATGGTTTCGCGTTTTGTCAATCCTTATATACCTATAGCTGCGGAAAAATTATAGCACCACTGTTGTTGTAACATTATATGACATTTGTAAGTTCGTTTATCTGCTTAATCCAGATCTGGGTCTATTTCCAGTTCTAGGAACTTGGATGCTTCGATGGGATGTAACCACAAACCCACTGGAGTTGTTGAGTGGTTTGGCAGGGCAGTTGAAAAGGCGCAGTGTGTTGTTGTTGCAGCAGCGATTTATATTATATGTTTGTATATTTGTTCTTCTGCTTAATTTGGCTCTGGGTCAATCTCCAGTTCCGGAAAGGGGCACTTGTGCGGGCCTCTGCCGCTTGCTGCTTTGCACAGTGGCGTCCATCCTTTCCCTGTAGGAGTTTAGACGGCTAAACTTTCCTGAGCGTAGTTGAGTCAAAGCTACTCTGGTTTGTCGTGACAGCTGACGCTCCTCAGCTGCGGTAGATGAGGGATGTACTCCAAGGACTTTATTCTCACTGGCCTTAGCTATGAATGCTATTCAGACCTGCCTGATATGCATATTGGTCTAGAGGTTCTCTCTTGTAATGCTGGACTTCTTCTAGATCATGAAGATTCTCCTTGACCTGCCTAAATGGGCGTGGTCTATCCATCATATGACGATTAGGACGGTTCTCACGGTAAGACCCAAAGAAGTACTGCAACCATAGCATACCATTGTTTTTCTGTAGTGGAAGAATCTTTGTCTCAGGTAGGTGGTCCACTGAAGACATGAGTAGGCGCCTCTTTTAGTTCTCAGGGCGGTATTCTGACAGGCTTGAATATTTTTCAAGTTTTCTTTATCAGCACCCAAAGTGCTGCCGGCTAGGGATTTGAGGACATTGTCCCTACATCTTAGCTTGTCGCAGACAGCAGTGGCATTTGCGGACGACTTGAATTTAGGGACACTTGGATTTGGGGATAGTTGGTGGCCGGAATTCTACCATCGACAATGGCATTCAACTCTGTTCTCACCTCAGCTGTCCATTTGGTAAAAAGAGTGGCTGTAGATTTAGTGGCGTGAAAAGGTGGTAAGGTAAGGCAGTCAAATAGGAGTTCAGAAGCCAATATCGTACAATCATGCACATACGTTACGATCTTATGGCGTATGGAGGGGGTGAATTACAATACAAGTATATTTTAAACATTTCCAGAGATATCACCCCACCTTAGGGATCTCCCTGTCTCACTCTACGGAGCTTGGACTTTTAGTTCCTGAATTCCATGTACGACTGGCGTCTTCACATTTAATGGATTATCCAATGTTTCAAAATTGACAATATCCCCAAAGGCTTTTGATTAGTCAAGCGCAACCATCAATGTTCCATCACACGGCTTGTTCTGGTTGAGTCTTCGACTAATTTAATTATTTATATGTGTGCAGATGGCATGCAGCGCTGTTGTCGTACTGTTGTGCTGCTAACGGACCCTATGCTGATGATCGGCAACTGGATATATATTTTTGACGCTGGGGATGAGTGACTCTCAAGAGTCTGCTAAGGCCAATAAAAGCGAAATCGGTCCGTACGATTAACCTTTGCTGGCATCCTTGCTCAGGAGTAGGAACACCCGACCCATTTTCCAGACCTCGGGAACGATGTGTTCGGCTAGCGAGAGGTTGAGAACTATTGCGAGATACTCGATTCCCGACACATCCAGCAGTTTCAGCATTAGCATGGAGATTTTATTAGGGTTCAACGCTTTGGATGATTTAACGTTCCTAATGGTAGTTGCAACATCATCCATTGTAAATTGTGGCGTTTCGTCCGCGGCAGCAAGAGATCTAATGCGACGTAGTACTCTTCTCTTCGATTGAAAAAACTTGCGCATCTCAGCACTTTGCTTGAGGTCCTATTATCCTTCTTTCCAGTGTTCGAGAGTGACTTACCATTGCCCACAAATCACTTATTCCAACTCCAATGTTGGGTTTGGACGGGCGAAGCTCATCACACCCATTTGCAAGTCTCGGCTCCTCTATTAGGAAATTTAGTCTCTCTTCGTGTATTCTACCAGCAGGTATATAGCGAGCGGCTGAGGCAGCGTCAGTTATCTCAGGATTCAGGAGGGAGAGATAACTGTTGAGGTACCTAGAGTTACCAGATCTGAGTTGGGATAGAGTCGATCTGGTCTCACTAGCTAGGACCCTCTCATCCTCGCTTACAGGAGGGGGTCTCCCACCGAGCACAACACAGCTCGTATAGGAGGAGATTTGGTCTTCAACAGCCTTTGTGTGTTTTTTTAAGGGCGTTTTTTATGTCATCATCTGATGGATTATGGGGATTGGGGGGATATTTGGTAGCTACTTACGAAGGTCGTATCTAATGGGTGTGGGTCTTTCAGAGGGGGGTCTATTGCAGCTCTCATGGTTGGGGTGGTCCCGTTTCTTGCATTTAATCACGTCTTGTTGTGTTAGGAGGGTACAGTGGGCACGGTGCTCTTGAAGCAAATTTAAATGGAAGGTGCTTACACCTCGGAAGTTCTTGCGGATTCTGAAACTACAATGTTCATAGATGAGAAAAATCAAATCGCCGAAGCGCTTTTTAAATAAATCGAGATTCAAGATGGAATTTTTAAGGGTTGTTTAGGTTTTAACGATTTTGTTTGAAAAACGCAAATGCTATCTAAATCGGACTAAGGCAGATGTTGTAGCTATGCAAATTCTCTACAAGATTGACCTTCATGGAATTTTCGTAGATTTTACCGTTGTTGAGATATATAAGTTCAAATTGGGACAATGTATTGACTGTATCGCCTCCTTATAAAAAAATGTAATGAAGGAAAATTCTCATATTAAACTTATATATGTCAAAAATGGTACAGCCTGGGTAAAAATTACAAACGCTAATCTTGTAGAGAATTTGCTCTGCTACAATATTTTCTTTATTCCCATTTTGATAGGATTTGCAGTTTTCAAGCTAAATCCTGAAGACCTAAGAAAAAAATCGGAAAGTTTGATCTGAACCTCTATATCTCAAAAATGGTAAAACCTAGGAAAATATTAATCAGCCAATCTTGTAGGAAATTTTCACTGCTACAACATTTTCTTTAGCCTCATTTCGATAGTACTTGCGGTTTCCAAGCAAAATCGCAAAAACCTAAAAAAACCCTAAAAATGTGAATTTTGATCGCGGTTTATTTAAAAATCTCTCCAACGATTTTTTCTTGTTTTTGGATTTTTCTCACCTATGAACATTGCTGTTTCAAAATCTGCAAAAACTTCCCAGATGTATGCGGTTTTCACTTAAAGTTAGTTAAGGCGCACCATGTATGAAATTGTTTTATAAGGTAGCGATAGAGTCAATGTATTGACCCAATTTGAACTTGTATATCTCAATAACGGTAAAACCTACGAAAATACCAGAAAGGTCAATCTTGTAGATAATTTTCTTGGCTACAACATATTCTTTAGTCCGATTTCAATAGGATTTGCGGTTTCCAAGCAAAATCGTGAAAACCTAAGCAATCCTTAAAAATGCCAACTTTAATCGCGATTTATTTAAAAAGCGCTCCGGCGATTTTTTTTTTGTTTTTTGATTTTTCTCATCTATGAACATTGTAGTTTCAGAATCCGCAAAAACTTCCGAGGTGTAAGCACCTTCCATTTAAATTTGCTTCAAGAGCGCCGTGTGGGATTTTACCGGGAGGAGTTTGGTTTCATGCTGTAGGTGGTTTTCTGGGGCCTTGGAGTGGCAAGGCCGTATTCTGGACCGTTGCAGCTGCAGTTCTTGTTGAGCTTGGTTTCCTGCACCACCGCGACCATGATATGCTTCCTACATATGAAATCACTATTTCCTCGCTCTTACCTCGGCGTCCATTGCAATTAAATTGCCAAAAAGAGCCATCAGGGATTGTGAAACCATTTCGGAGAGTAGCGTATTCTGATGACGAGTCAATGGTCGATATATGCATGTCCGTCCGTTCACAACGTACAGGTCGCATTTATTTCCGATTCAATTGATCATTATTTTAGCTATAGGAAGGACGCTATTGCTTTTGTTGAAAACCGGTTTAGATTTGGATATACCTCCCATATATATTTCGTCCGATTTGTGAGTGACCGAATTTGCTCTAGAAAAATGTTTGCCAAATTATATTGAATTCGGTTCCGTTTTGGATATAGCTCCCATATACATATATGTTTGTCCGATTTGAGATATATGGTGCACCAAACTAGCAAATTCTGTGCAATTTCGATTAAATTTGGAAAGTTTCACTGAATTCGATGTAGAAATAAGTTGGCCAAATTATATTAAAATGGGTGTAGGTAGGTATATATAGCTCTTATATTTTTGGTCGATTTGGGGTATTTGACCCACCAAAAACACTTTGTCTAATTTTAATAAAATTTAGAAAATTTGGTCAGGAAAAAAATTTCACCAAATTTCGAAATTGTGGTGTGTAGAGAGGGTATCATATAGTCAGTCGGTCCCGCCCAAATTTGATCCTTTCCTTACTGGTTTTTAACATAAGTGGTCCTTGTGGTCTTGATCACAATGAAATTAATTTTTTGTAGCAGAAGCCCATAGTGTTTGAGATAAAAACACCCTCATTCACAATCTATAATCACACTACTGGATTTCAAATAATAAAAAAATAATGCGCAAATTAATTCCAAGACAACTGACACAATTTTTGAAAACTTGAAAATTAAAATCATGGAGAATTGCAATTATTTTGGATTAAAATTTGTTTTACTGTCATACGGTGAAGTACTGTCTACATGTATTATTCCTGCAATAGGTATTGATAATATAATTTCCCATTCAAGTCCAAAAATCCCATTCAAACCTATTTCTCTGTTATTTTATATTTGATACAAAAAAAAGATAAACACAATCTGTAAACATCATATTGGAAAATTCTAAATTTCATGTATTCACCTGTGTTTTTTTCGTGTCTATGCTCTCTTGTGTACAAATGTATGTATAAATATGTGTAATTAAAAACCGCTGATATATGCTCTTTGTACTATCGCTTAAGCAATTGACCCAGTTAATAGTAAGTACAAACAAATGAATAATCAAAAAACGTATACACACATACATATACGCACAGATATGTATAAATGTTTATAAGACAATTTGTAATTACAATGAATTTAGAGTGAATTTTATACAACTTCAATGCAAGTTTGAAACAAGTTGTTGTTTTTAGGATTTGTGTTTTTGAGAAAGTTAAAAGATTTTGACAAAACATTCACTTTCAAGTGTTTCATACGTCGGTGTTTTTGCTGTTTTTAAAAACTCTTTAAAACAGCGTAAAGTTTGTTGTTTTTAAAAACGATGACACAATTTTCGGGTAATCTTTTGAAACTGAAATTGCGTTAGGTGCATGTAAATTGACCACGAAATCGATTCTATCTTTATCTCTCACAAAACAATTCCCCATCCATATGTTTATTGAAAATTGAGGTAGACTTTGATGATCACTTGTTGATTGCCGTATTGGTTGTTTGTTTGATGATAGATCGGCGGCGGCATTCGATTTTGTTACCTATTACCTAGACCTGTGATAGCAACAGTAATGAATGCATAAGTGCTTGTAAAAACTGGGAATGTATATTAGGGTGTACAATTAAATAATTAAAATAATTTTTATGGAGCCGAAGCAGATTAAGTCTAAACAAATTGCTATTTCAAATTGTGGAATATGTAATGTTTGGAGAAAATATTGAACAACAGTCTATAATTTTCTAATCAGGACCAAAAGGGTAACACTTTTGGTCCTGATTAGAAAATTATAGACTGTTGTTCAATATTTTCTCCAAACATTACATATTCCACAATTTGAAATAGCAATTTGTTTAGACTTAATCTGCTTCGGCTCCATAAAAATTATTTTAATTATATAATCTTCCAAAAAATGAAGTTAGATTTATACGTAATTCTGAATACATGATTTGCTCAACATTAAATTAGCACCCCACCCCACCCAAAGTTTATATCAGAATATAGACAATTGTTTTTTATACTTCTTATCTATTATTCGGAATACCCTTATATTCATACGCATACATGTGTATAGTTGAGTATCAATAGTTATTTATTTTTAGCAATTAGTACATGGAGTATTTATTCTCAGTTGCTCATCAACATCAGTTCAACAACAACAAACAAAAAAAAAACGCCATATACAACACTTAAATATTTGATGACGAACTTGAAATCGTCATTTGTCGTCTATGACATATAACCAGTATATATATGGTATTCATTCGTCGACATTTGATAAGATATTAAATGAAATCATATAGCAACTGTATGTAAGGAATGGCAACGAAAGGAAGAAGGAGCATTTTAAGGAAAATGACAAGACAGGCATTGAGTGAAATATCATGGAATAAAGTAAAAACTATAACGGACAGCCACAAAATTTGTAAACGTAAATGATATTCAGGTATACAGGATATGTAGAGAGTAATAACGGCGTTAAACTATAAAAGGTCTAATCTTCACATAAAAGGACATTCAAACCCGATGGATCATCTTAATCTCTAACAAAACAGCATGTGCATAAGTGCATATTCAAAACTTTTGAAACTTAACGGGCGAATTCGTAGATTAGTTTCTGCAACTTTTCTGTTACCCCCAGCCTTTAAGCAATCGAGCATATATACACTTCGATACTATCAAAAATGTTCCTCATCGAAATAATGGTTTTGGATCAGCATTGGCACACATTTCCTATGCTCATGAACCTAAAGAAGATGAACATTCGGTTGTTTTTATAACCTAGTGAAAAGAAAAATTGAAATAGGTAGACATCTGAGCATACACATCCAGTCCTAGAAAGCGAACCGCTACGACTGGGTGTGTCCATAGTGACTCCGGGGTCAGGTGTGATGGATTGGCAGGACATGCGAAGAAATGTCGTGTGATGTGTGGTGATTGGCAGTATTTTGGGCACGTGTCTGAGATCTCAGGAATCGGGAGAGATAGCTATTTAGTTACACAGCGATTATAGAGTGAAGTTGCGATAGTATCAATCTGGTTTCTCTAGGTTTGACCTTCCCTTTGTGGCTTATGAACAATGATGAGGGTGTCCTTTACCCAGCTTGTGTTTGACTACTTCAGGGCATTTGGTATGTCATCATGGGAGAGGTCTTGGGGGATGTTTTGGACATTTATTTCTTGATAGCATGTTGCCTCGTTAGTAACATGCAGTGGGATCTTATCGGAATTATTTTAGCTTCGTAATGAAGGTGTTTTTTCCGGGACCTTGGAATGGTACACGGTAGCAATACGCAGCAGTGCTGTAGTCTGTACTGTATGGAAGTTTCTCCATTGAGTATTGCTTATTCCCTGAGACCAGATTGTGGTTGCGTAGTCCATAAGGGGACTGACAATTGCTTTATACGCAGTTAATATGGTCTCTTTTTCCCAGTCACCATCTCAGCATCTATACAGAAGAGGTACTGATTATCGAAAGTGACACCAAATATTTTGGGGCATAAACTGCCCGCGGATATGGATACGTAATTCGGCATTTAACTCTTTTGTCCGCCATGTCAAGGTTGTAGCTGTGAACTTTGGGGCAGAGAACTTTAGGTTACGATTTTCGAAGAAATCTTTAAATAAGGGGAAACAGTTCTCGATGTATGACACTATGTCTCTAATGTCCCTGCCTATTGATGGATTGTGGATGTCGGGTGGATTGGTGTCCTTCGATATGTAAAAGTTGAAGGGTAATTCTACGCCCTTGGGATACCCCTTGTTTGTTTTTTTTATGAGATTTCTGTCCTTGGATTTCGACCGGCCAAATAGTTTGCCATCCATCTCTTGAAGTGGTTGGGGACAGAGGTCTCCACGTCCTCGTCTCTCAAGAGAGTGGTAGTCTTTCGACAAGAGAGAGATAGCTATTTAGGTACACAGAGATGACAGAGGGAAGTTGCGATAGTATCAATCTGGTCTCTCTAGGTTGGACCTTCTCTTTGTCGCTTATGAGTGGGGATCTCCCGCCGAACAAAACACTGATTGTGTACGATGAGGTGTAGTCCTTTACCAAGCTTTTGTGTGCCTGCTTCAGGGCATTTTGTATGACATCATGGGAGAGGTCTTGGGGGATATTTTGGAGCTCATTACGAAAATCGAATCTGACTGGGACGTTTATTTCTTAATAACATGTTGCCTCGTTAGTAACGTGCAGTGTGATCTTATCGGAATTATTATAGCTTTGTAATGAAGTTGTTTTTCCGGGACCTTGGAATGGTACACGGTAGCAATACGCAGCAGTGCAGTAGTCTGTACTGCCTTCAAGTTTCTCCATTGATACTTATTATCTAAGACCAGATTGGGGTTGCGTAGTCCATAAGGGGACGGCCAACTGCTTTATACCCAGTCAATATGACATCTTTTTCCCAGTCACCATTTCAGCATCGGGGTAGTTCCCTTAAATAAATCAACTAAGATGGGTAAAATACATAAAAGGATTAAAGTTACGGTGCAGGGAGTTAATAACCCAGTACCGGCGGTAAGCGTTGGTGAGATCACAAGCCACGTGCCGTCGAGATCAAGCGATTGTGATCCGGCTGTCTTAGGTGTGGATACCTTGGCACCTACAGCCGTAACAGCTACAAGTGCAGAAAATTCAATCCAAAATATTGTTGACGAACCGGAAATTTCAAAGGACAATGCTTTAGCCATAACTGCTGTAAATCAGTCCACGGCTGACAGCACCTGAGTTTTGGGCGGGGACGACCTACACGGAAATCTCAAAATGATTGGAGACAGTCTTGAGAGACAAGAGTAGGGAACTCCTTGACCAACTGGAGATACTTGTTCCGACCATGCCACCAGAGGACATGCTAAATAATCTTACCCTCATTGACGACGAACTGGACATTACGGTGATCCCAGCTGAGTCAACTAGGAGGTCTGATGATGACATGTCCACTGACGGTGATGTGGTCGAAGAGGTTGTGGACCTTGGTTCGCAACCCCCAACAAATCTGATCCAGTCTGGTCCTGTATCGGCACCCGCCGATACTAATCTTCGGAGGCAGATTGCTACTGAGTCAATGGATGTTGATGGTGAATCTAAAGAGGATCCATCAACAGCCACTGACTCTAAGTCGATGGCCAACGATGAGGAATCAACGGAAACTCCAACAATAGCCACTGACCCTAAGTCTTCGGCCTGCGTTGAGGAATCCGTCTCCTTGGATTCCTCAACGCAGGCCGAAGACTCGAAGAATTCATCGACGGACACCAACTTAATTGCATTATCCGCCAAAGCATGCAGATACGAGGCACTATAAACGTGCGATTTCGTATCTGCGCAAGTTCGTGGGAAGGGACGCGAACTCGCATTCAAAGAGGGAGATTACCTTCATCAAGAGTAAGCTCAAGTATGTTAGGAAATTCGAAAGAACTTATCCTAACGCACCCAAATGCGAACTCTTGGTGGACAAAATCTTCCTCCCAGACCAAAGACTCAAAAGAGCCTGCGGTGACAAGCAAAAAAGCGGAGGTGAAGTTTGTTGCTTCTGGCAACCTAAAGCTGTTCCGATGCCGAACCCGGATCAGAAAGGACTGGAAAAGGATAAGGGGCATAATCCGACACCAAAAGACTCTCGTAAGGGTAGTCAACTGGGGAAGATGACTGTCCCAAATCCGGATCCTACCCCACTGACGAGGGTAAAGCGGATGAACAAAAGGTTTCTGAGACCCGCGCAAGCCATTCGGGAGTAACGACGGGAGGGTCGACTGGGACACCATCGACTCCTGAGAAGGCGAACAAGTCCTCGCAGCCAAAGACTGTGAAGCGGGTTCGCTCCTCAGAAGCCCCACATCCTTTGCCAAAGAAGACGATGATCTCCCAGGCGTCCACCTCCTCGGGAAAAGCTGCTACCAAGGCACGTGATCAAAGACGTAGGAAACCCTACGACACTGAGGTAGACCAGGGTGACCGTCAGTTTGGCGGTGCCGTCCTTCAGAAGGGAGTTAAGGTTATTAAATGTCTCAACAGGAGCTCGCAAGAGTACCTTAAGAAGACCGTTAATGGCTTTAACGACCTTTGGGTGGGGTAAAAATTGCTGCGGTCTCTGTAGCAGAGATTCCATCTAGGAAGGTCTTCCCAGCATGGGTTCCCCCACCTCCCGTGGACAAGGAACTATCGTTGTGATCGCTGTCGTAAAGCTTTGTTTATATCGGATTCCAAAGCTATTATTTTGCAAACAATTTGTGACAAATAACACAAAAATTATATTTTAGTGACCGATGTAAACTTAGTTTTTCCAGATAAATCAAATGCTCAGTGAAGTATGGGAGGAGTATGGACTCAAGGACTTTCACTACAGGTGATAATAGTGGTATGGGGAGGTAAGAGTTACTTGTGATGGTGTCCGATTCTGTTTTAGACATTAAGTATATTTAGACGAAATCCAGTTCAGACAATTTGTAGTCAATTTAGCCGTCCGTCTGTCTGACTGGCTGGTGTGAACGCATCAACCAATATTTGGTCCTTGTAATATTTTGTCCAAACATAGGGCAAGTTAGGGTCCAAACATAGGGCAAGTTATGGCGGTCCACGCCTTCTGGTAGCTCCCTCCACAAAAGTTCAATGTTTTCCCCTAAAATTTAGTGCAAAATCTATCTTCAAGGCAAAGATAAGTTTCCAATATAGGCCCATCCCTTCAGATACCTCCTCCAAAAAATGGTAAAATTGTTCGCCAAAGTGCGGTTTAAAGATAAAGACATGTCTCGTATCGCTTTAACATTTCCACATTTCCATACCTTCTGACATAATGGTCCCAAAGCTATAAAAACCCTGCCGGCACCAACTAAAATAAGTGATGAGCTCGTTAACTTACGAATTGAGTATCCATCCGTTTTGAAAAATTTATTTCAAGCGTACATCAAGTTCTAAAAAGGTCTATATCGGACAACACCTTCGAGTACCTCCCTCCAAAAAGTTCAAAATGTATGCTTAAGGGCTGTTCGAAAATGGCTTAGCTTTGTCTGTTTGTGGTCTTGTTTGAAGAAGAAGGTCTATATCGATACCTTCGGATACCTCCCTCACAATGTTCAAATGTTCGCGTAAGCGGAGTTTAAGGGCTGTTCGGAGACTGTTTTAAAATGTTCATCGAAGGTAGTCCTTGTTGGTCTAATATTATTTTCTAGAGGAGATAACGAACGGTTCAGGGATATGGGTCTTACTACATATTCCGGGTCACTCCTTCATACATCACTCACACTAAAGTTTTAGTAGTCTGTTATAATAATAATAATTGTTCCACAAACTTCCCAGGCGGGACAGAGGAGACTTCTCTCATATCAACGAGTGCGCCCCGATGATATGGGACCTACTGTTTATTGCCGAGTCCGAACGGCGTGTCTAAGACACCACTTGTAGAGAAGCTGTACAAGGCTGAAATACTCAGAAAATATCGTCTACATTACTGAGGGGTATTTTGCCACCGTTGAAAAGTGTTTTATGTTGACTGGCCGTGGATGTGAACCCACGACCTTCAGCGTGCAAGGCGAGTGTGCATACCATAGCACCAAGGTGGCACCCAATTTTTATTCTGTGTAGACTCTGTTAATTAAGTCTCAGTGGAATAATAGTCCCACTGTTTACGATACCCATCCTACAAACGACTAACAAGTTACGCTGGAAACTTCCAGAATATTTTTTGACAAAAAATTAGGAATCTTGTCCGCTAACTTATCATTAATGTCGCCCCATTATGTTGTTGCAAAACTAAATAACCACAATATTGGATTGAAGGTTATATTTTACTTCTTTTATTTTTTACGAATTCATTTATATTCAATTCGAAATTAAAAATACTTTAAAAGTAACAGTTTTCTAAAACTTGGCGTAAAAACCACTAAAACCAGAAAGTGCATGACTCATCTCTTACCACCAAATAAACGAACCAAAAAGAAAAAATTATTCAAACTCATCAGCCACTTACTGCCGCCAACGTCACCGGTCGGTCGGTGGTACCTCCAAATAACAGCTCTTCAAAGCTCTACACTTTTTTACACATGAAAGCATTTCATTGCATTTACCACAATTTTTTCTCTAGTGGAGAAAAAAACGAAAGGTAACAACAACAAACAATTGTTGAACAAAAACAAACAAACCATGACTTTATAAATAAATTACATACAACCACACCAACGAACGACCACCACCTCCACCGCCTTTTTGGAAAAGCCACAATACTCACAAATCCAACACCACGTCTACCACCTCATTACTAGTAGTTTTTATTTATTTTTTTGCTTCTAATCACATTCCATGCTACGTTAAATATTTTAAACAATTTTTTTATGTTTTTTAACACTTTTATTAGTTGTCTTCCTATGCCGACAACTCACGATTTTGTCATAAAATCACCCTGTTTTTATTTGAATTTTATTTTAAATAGGAAAATGCCGTCTTGTATGTTTCATCATTGTAATAGTGCGGTAATTGGGGGGAACATTTTGTAATCTCTGTATTTGCATTGTAATTGTAACAAATTTTTAGAGATTTTTTTCGAAATTTAATTAATGCTAGAAGTGGTTGTTGTCGACAAACTTTTTCAAGTTTAATAATTGTTAAGATTTCTTGAATTTTTTCGTTAGTATGTGGGTTGTTGCTCCAAAGGGACTACTAAAGCTGTTTCCAAGGAACATGTGTGCTGCCTGATTCCATTTTTATCTAAATAATATTGAACCTTATTTCAACCTTTTATCTCCCTTGGTACAATTTTAAATGACTGAAACACTCGTTGTTGGTTGAGGTTTTTACCACGGTTGAACAAATGTTGTCCTGTCTGTGACTCGAGTTCCGGCATTCAGTGTGCAAGACGTGCCATGGTTCCACCAAATGTGTGCCTTCAGAGACGCACCACGCCTTCAAATATCTTGATGTAACTTCTTGGCTACCTTAAGTTTGATATGTTTACTATCGAATCCCTATTTCTAAAAGGTGGGAATTTTTGCCAGTAAAATATAAAATCTGACCTCAAAGAAGATTTTCCTTTAAAAAATAACAATTAAGAGGTCCAATGGAATATTTTTCCTCTGCGTGTTGGCTTCAATTACAACATGAGAGAGAATTCCTCTCTCTAAAGAATAACATGTAATGTCGCGTTCCCAGTTATAAAAGTCGTGCTAAATGAAATCAAAGGTATGTATTTTTTTAATTTTCTTTTAAAGTATTTAATGAAATTTTAGTACTGATTTTGCATTATGCATTATGCATTTTCTCTTTGGACTTAGTTGAACAAACCTCAAGTTTTTTTTTATGGAAAAAACAATGTCGATGTAGTTCAAGTTGAAGGTAATGGAAATAACCATGATGATTTGCTATAGTATATGTTATAGGGTGATTCCATTTGTGGTTCTTAATAATTTAAATATTTTTTTTTATCAATAAATAATGTAAGCAAATTTGTATACCTTCAGCCTTTGGCTAAGACCACATCGAAATTATGCTTTAGAACCCAACTATCTTTGAATGACAAATTTGGAGTCGATTTGGTCATGTCCGTCGGTTTGTCTGTTGGTGGATAACAAAATATTTTGAAAATGTGCAGTTTTTGACCCGCTCACGGATCGTTTCTGATGAGCTAACTGATTGTTTGGAATTTGGGTGCAATTTTTTGAGGTACAAGTTAATACTCCCTGAGATAATGGCCCAAAAGCACAAAAAAACCTGCCAACATCAGCTAAAGTGGCTGATGAGCACCATAACTAAGGGTAACTTTCCGATTTGACCGAAACTTGGCTAATCGAAATATTTATTCCAATATCTTTGCATGACAAATATGGAGTCGATTTGTTCATGCCCGCCGGTTTGTCTGTCTGGTGGATACGTCAATTATCAATTAGATAATGACCCAAAATGCACAAAAAACCCTGCCAACATCAACTAAAGTGGCTGATGAGCACCATAACTAATCGAAATATTTATTCCAAACGTACATCAAAGAATCAAGAAGGTCAAAAGTCATACGGTGACAAACTAAATTGGCTTGTGGCCATGATGAATATACAAAGAAATGACTAACATTGGTCCAATCTCCACATCGTAATAGTTTTCCCAAACTTAAATCAAGTTAGGATATGGACTATAAATGACAACTTCTTGCGGTAGTTCAAAATTGCGAGAGTTCAACATTTAAGGTTACCTACAGCCTGCGCAACTGCATTAGTGTAAATGAAATTCAAGGCTACCTGCTAGGCTCGTTAATATAGAGGTTATCGTTTGTGCCTTTGGACTTCTCTTTTCAGATCATGAATATCTCTCTTGACGTGCCTGGGTGGCGGAAGTCTGTCCAATTGATCGTAACACCAAAGCAGGCACTGCATCGACAGATCTTGTTGTGTTAGTATACCGGTAAAATGTTGGTTTCCTCATGAAGATAGTCCTCTGTTGTCATGAATAGGCAGTACTCAGGTCGGAATTCTGGCAGGTTTGAATATTCTTCCACTGCATACCACACTGGAGCCGCATAGCTTACCACAGATCGGCCTATTGCTTTATAAGAGGCCAACGAGGTTTCTTTGTCGGCACCCTAAGTGCTGCCGGCCAGCGAGTTGAGGACCTTGTTCCTACTTCTGATCTTGTCGCAAAAAGCAGTGACTTATACATGCTATCGAACGTTATTTCCAATATTTTGGGGTAGTTAGTGGTCGGAATCAGTACACCATCGACCAATATGTAAAGTGGGAGCCTCATTTTAGCCATCCAAGTGGTGAACAGTGTGGCAGTGGATTTAGCGGCGGATATTTTCACATATCTCAGATGGAAAAC
The DNA here is from genome assembly GCF_047663935.1 of Musca autumnalis. Lineage (NCBI taxonomy): Eukaryota > Metazoa > Arthropoda > Insecta > Diptera > Muscidae > Musca > Musca autumnalis. The sequence goes on along the minus strand of NW_027411644.1, from coordinate 316,377,527 downwards.
TGCACGTCGAACGAACGTCGATAGGACCCGACGTTAAGTTCGTACAATCATCCGCATACATTATAATCTCCTTGCTGTCTGGAGGGTGTGGAATTTCAAAAAGAGATATCACCCCGCCTTAGGGAACTCCCTCCGTAAGGGTCTAAGACTTCGTATTTTTAAATTCCAAAAACAACTAGCGTCCACACATGTAGTAGAATATCCAAAGTTTCAAACTTGGCCGGAGGGTTGTCTACTCGATGTCTTCCAACAGCGTGGAGTGATTGACAGAATCAAAGGCTTTTAATAAGTCAAGCGCCACCATCTCTGTTCTATTACAAGCCTTGGTCCGGTTGAGTCCTCGACTAATATGTGTGGAGATGACATGCAGCGCTGTTGTCGTGCTGTGCCGTTTTTCGGAGCCCATGTTGATGATCCTCCAGTTGCCGACCATCAACAAGGATTCCCTTTCTGTTCCTATGGAGGACTAAAGCCTTAAGAGTCTTTGCCACGAGCGACAAAAACGAAATCGGTCTGTACGTTTCACCTTTGTTGACATTTTCCAGACTTATGTAACAATGTGAGTGGTTAGTGAGAGGTTTAGAACTTTAGTGAGAACTCGACTTCCGGCACATCCAGGGTTCCCTTTCTGTTGCTGGGGAGGACTAAAGCCTCAAGAGTCTTTGCCACGAGCGACAAAACCGAAATCGGTCTATACGATTCGCCTTTATTGACAGTTTCCAGACTTAGGTAACGATGTGGGTGGCTAGCAAGAGGTTCCGGCACATCCAGCTGTTTCAGAATTAGCATGTAGATTCCATTAGGACCCAACGCTATAGATGACATTCGCAACATCACCCAGTGTAAATTGTGGTGGTTCATCCTCGGGAGGAAGAGATCTAATGCGACGTAGTACTTTCCTCTTGGCCCTGTAACTCCCGGGGTGGTCGACAAGCTGTAGATTGAAATAACTTGCGCACCACGTGACTGTGGTCCTATCTTCCTTTCTTCAGGGTTCGAGTGTGATTTAACCGTTATCCACAATTCAATTTTTCTGGATCCAACGATGCAACTCTTCAGATGACCATTTGTTTCGCTAATGCCCACCGCCCGTCTTGTTGATTTCCAGTGTCAACTCCCTTACTCTGAGGCCACTGGGGTTGGCACGACGAAGCTCGTCACGCTCATTTGCTAATTCCGTTGCCTCTGCGGGGAAGTTTGGTCTCACTTCGGGATTTCGACCAATAATTGTTAACGTCGCAACGTGTTTTCTGCTACCCAAACATCAGAAGTGTTGGGCAAATTTCTGATTGATGAAAGTGCGTCGTTCAGAGGAGATGAAGTAGGGCGATCTGCTGATGGAGACAATTGTGGGGAGATGGAGTGATTCAAGAGAAACGACGTCTTGCCAGGTGACAATATGATTATGTCGGGAGTTATTTAACCGTTACCCACAATTCGATTATTCCGGATCCAACGTTACAACTCTTCAGATGATCACTTGTTCGCTTATGGCCACCGGCCAACCTGTTGACTTCCAGTGTCAACTTCCTTACTCTGAGGCCACTGGGGTTGGCACGACGGAGCTCATCACGCTCATTTGGTAATCCCGTTGTCTCTGCGGGGAATTTTGGTCTCACTTCGGGTTTCTGACCAGCAATGCTTAACTTCGGAAAGTGTTTTCTGCTACCCAAACATCAGAAGTGTTGGGCAAATCTCTGATTTATGAAAGTGCGCCGTTCAGAGGAAATGAAATAGGGCGGTCTGCTGATGGAGGCAATTATGGGGAGATGGAGTGATTCAAGAGAAACGACGTCTTGCCAGGCGACACTATGATTATGTATGGCGAACTGTGGCACTATGCGCTAATTCAGGTAGGGGGTCCTCACTGACCGTGCAAAACGTAGATACATATATCAATCTGCTCAGCCGGCAGCACTATACCGCTCTGGTCGTTTCCGAGGACCGAATGCCATAACTTATGATGACCAATAAAGTTCCGAAAGCGGATTAATGTTGGACATATAACCTGAAGTACAGCTATTTATTTGCGGGATATATATGTACGTTCAGCAACTCAACCACGGTCCCATACATTTCATTTACGGGTCATTAGAGCCAGGGTCAAGCGAGATAGGTCTGTATTGAACAGACTGGTGAAATAGAATAGCTAATCCCCCACATCCACTTCTGGTGCGATCCTTCCTTCCTGCACTAATTCAGGTAGGGGTGTCCTCTTTGACCGTTCAAAACGAGATATATCAATATGCTCAGCCAACACTATACCGCTCTGGTCGTTTCCGAGGACCGAATGCCATAACTTATGATGGCCAATAAAGTTCCGAAAGCGGGTTAATGTTGGACATATAACCTGAAGTACAGCTATTTATTTGCGGGATATATATGCACGTTCAGCAACTCTACCTCGGCCCCATACATTTCATTTACGGGTCATTAGAGCCAGGGTCAGGCGTGATAGGTCTGTATTGAACATACTGGTGAAAAGGAATAGCTAATCCCCCACCTCCACTTCTGGTGCGATCCTTCCCTCCTGTAACCGTGTTGAGCTTGGTTTCCTACACCGCATTGCAATAGTTGTTGTGGACAATAGCTACGACTCTACTATTCTCTCAAATAGAAAATGCAGAGTTTGTCAGTTCGTAGAAGGGGCGGTGGTAAAGGGGTCGTTGGCTTGCATCCATCGTAAATTCAGCTTTCCGCTGGAACCATATCTTGGAAGTCCGTTTATATTAGGTTTAAATGATCTCTACAGTCACATGTCAGAATCGCACAAGAAGAAATTTACTTAACGATTGCGATTAGCTTGCAGCTTATCTCGGGTCAGCAGTGCAGCTTACCAGTTTATTTGGAGAATTTGTAAAGACTGGGGAATACGTAATTATAGCATAATCTATGTTATGATACACCGCGCGAACGGATGTAGATTACTGAGCATTTCCGCGATTTGTTGGAATGAGAGTGGGGCCATTATAAGTGGATGAGAAGCATCATTAATGTATTTCTTGTGCAGCCAAGTAAGTTCAAGTGTAGGATTCGTAAGTCGGATCCGATGAGGAAGGTTCCGCTTTTGAGGAAGGAGAGGGGGGGGGTTTGGGAACGACTCCTAAAATTAGATCCAGTTCCAAGATGGACAATGTCGGCTAATTACTACAGGTTCCAAAAGTTCAACACGTATGTACTTTAATTCAGCTTAAGGCTACTTCTCGGATCGTATTAAAATGTTAATAGCTAGGGGAAACCAATTCTTCCTGAGATATGGGATCGAAATGTCCCAATATCTAGGGTCACACGTATCCGCCTTTGTCGATTAGGTCGAACTAAGAATAGATATAAAAAGTCGACAATCTTTTTTTTCCATAACATCGGAGTATTTGTGGGGATTGCCTTATCGTTCCATTTAGGTTACCCTTTATCCAATTTATACAACTTTGCCCTACTCTAATTATACCTTGATTTTGTTTTTGCTCTGGAAAAATACTTGGATTTTCTTCATTTCAAAAATGCTTTTCATTTTTTTGTTGTTGTCGAAGGAAAAAGTGAATGTGGGACAAATTGCACGTTTCACCAAAAGCTGGCTTATTGGTGTTTCTCTTTTGCTTTTCTTGGTCGATACAAAGGTAAATGCCACCAAGTGGCCATTGTTATTAAACAGTTTGTGGCGTAGACATTTATGAATATTTCAAATAATTTGACCTTAAACTTAGACGTTAGTCAAATACCAGTTGTTAACCACAAATACAAATAACAGCTGTTGTTGTTTTTGTTGCTTTTGTTTTTTATTTGTTCTATTTCTGTATGAAACTGTAATTAACATTCGATTCGTCGTTAGATGAAAGTAAAAACATGGCAATTTATTGGATATTGATTGAGTTGCTTGTGTTATTTTTTCAGTAGAATGAGTAATGCACGGCAATTATTTTGGAATTGATTTTGGTGATGGCGACTGAAATTTTTCACGTGTATTTTATCTATACAATAGTGATATTTGAATCATTGTTATATGTGTTCTATGCATATTATATTATTTTGTGAATTCGAAACAAATTTCTGCTGCATAATGAAAATGGTAACACGCTTATTTATCTATTTTAAGCTGCCGCTACATTTTATCTAACTTCAATTAAAACAAACGCTCGAGAATGCTGACAAATTTTATGGTTTTTTCAAAAGAGAACCTTGTCCCCTGCATTTTTTGTTTCATAAAATCTCTTATCATTTGCAATTCAAACCCAAAGACAAATGAAAAAGTCACGCACTTTTAATAATATTTTGAAGCAATTCTAATAAAACAACTTTGTCTAATTCTTAAGTGTTATGCCTTTTCGTGTTCCTAACATTATTTTATAAGACAAAAGCAACAACTGTATCAACATTATAATACAATGTTCAACTCCAAATGGAAATGAAATACAAGTCTCATAAAAAAGCAAAAAAAGTGTGTCACTCGTTCTTCTCTTCTTTCAATAAAAAACATCATTTATGAAAACGAGGATTCCTCACATATTCACTGCCGACTGCCATAGCTCACATAATGCTTATCATCAATGAATGGTATGCTTTATCAGTGTCTGTATTTGTTTTAAGATTTCTTTCGTTTTCTGTTATAAAATTAAAATAAAAATAAAAACGCAAGCAAATAAAATGATTTTACTTTTTTTCTGTTTTATTCAATGTATTACATAACAGTTTGGAAAAGTAAAAATAAAATTAATATGAATATATTATGTATTTTATTCTGAGTAAATATAAAAAATAATTATTGGTCTCTTTCTGCTTGTCTCCAGCAAAAAATATCTCTCTGTTTATTTTGCTTCTTATCGCCATGACTGCTGTAAATTCCCGTACCATATAATATTGACAAGAGTGTGTGATAAGGTATTTCCCGCCTTGTTTTACGAGAATGGTTATTACATTTTTCAGAATACATATCATGACGTTTGGCTATACCATGGGCTTTGTTTCAAATTTTGTTCTCCTTCACTTAACGGCCCACTCAAATAGACAATGGAATATCAGAAATTCAAACAAAGCTGAATTTTGGTGGAGATCTCAGGTTTTCCATTAGAAGTAATGCCAGAAATGTCCTCATCGATCCCATGTAGGCAAAAGAAGCTCTTCGTGGTCACAAATCAAATTTTAAGGCTTTTTAGGATTTGGAAATTTTCATAAAAACGATGCGTCTAATAAAATAGTAACTAGAGTAAATGTTGTAGATGGAGAAATTCTTTGCAGTTTTTAAGGGGAGTATCCGTATTAGGGCGACAATTTGTTTTGGAATTCCTACTCCCTAATTTGTTTCCATTTGATCCAAAAACCTTATATATGAAACTTTATGGTGAGCGGTTAACGTTAGCCCGTGCCACCCAAGCAATCTATGTTTCCATAGTAATTTGTATGGGGCCAACGGTGCATTTTCAATAATATTATCTAAAGGCCTTATGCACATATTCAGGCGAACCGACTAAAAGAATCGGGGTAACCGGATTTTTTTAAATTTCTTTCAGAGTTAGGGTTTATTGCGCGACCCCAGTATGGGTTGTTTTCCAAAGCATTGTTGTAATGAGACTGCGAGAACTATCCGATCTCAACCTGTACATAAGCCTAAATGTTTAAACTTTTGTCAGGGACGTACTGCAAGAAGTGAACCGGTACAGTCCATCTTCGGATTGATGTTCAAAGATTGGACTAAATCGAGGACTCCCTTAAGAGCCATAGTTCTCGGCCGTTTTTACAGCTTTTGCGTAATGTCATGAAGCTGTAAACAGCACCACCCTTGGTAAAAAAAAAATTGAAAACGATCCTTAAACAGCTCTTGATGCAAAGTTTCGGGCAAATCAGATACTCAATTCCTAAGTTTTCGCTATTTAGGCATTATTTTATGAAGTACAGGCTTGCCCCTGAAAAAATTGTACCGTTGTGAAAGGGGCCACGGGAATAATCCGATGATATAAGTTTCATGCCGATCAGGCAAGAGTCCCTAAACTATACATCTGCCAAAAATTTTGAAAATTTGTGTGAGAGGTATTCGAAGCTGATCTATGTCAGAAGGAAATATTATTTGGACCCAATCGGTTACTCCATTCGAGAGTTATCGTGCGGAGGAGTACCCGAGGTACCCGAGTTTGCAGTGCTTGACAGTATCAAATACTTTTTGACTAAAGTCTCAAGGGTCTTTTCTCCAGGCGACAAAAGCGAAATCTGTATAATTCACTTTTGCTGACATCCTTACCTGGCTTTAGAAGCGGGACCACCCTGTCCATTTTCCAGACTTCGAGAACTTTGATGAGATACTCAATTGCCAGCTCCCCCAGCTGTTTGTGCATTACCATGAAGATTCCATGAGGGCTCAAAGCTTTGGAGGGTTTAGCGTTCCCAATGACATTCGAAACATCATACATTGCAAATTGAGGTGGTTCATCCTCGACAGGGAGAGATCTAATGCGACGTAGTATTCTTCTCTTCGCCTTGTCCTTCAAGGGGTGCTCGACAAACTGTCGATTAAAATAACTGCGGTCCTCTTCGGTTGGGTGCCGTGGTGCAATGGTATGCACAACCGCTTTGCGCGCTGAAATCCCGAGTAATGTTGGCGACATTTCCTGAGTATTTCCGCCATTTAAACTTCTCTACAAGTGGTGCCGTTCAGACTCGGCGATAAACAGTAGGTCGCATATCATTGAGCTAATATGAATCGTGTTGCACTCATTGAGTAGTAATCTCCCTTGTCCCTTCTCGGATGTTTGTGGAACAATTATTATTACCTCTTAGGCTCAGTCGCCAAACATGTCTGAGGTTCTACCTTTATTCTTTCCAGTGTTCGAGAGTAACGTAACCGTTGCCCACAATACTCTTATTCCAGCTCCAATTTTGCAAGACTTCAGATGATTTTCTCACGATACGTCTTCATTGACCGTACAAAACGTAGAGCTATTAATCTGCTCAGCAGCTCAGCTATGACCGTCTGGTCATTTCTGAGGATCAAATGCCACGACACGTGATGAACATTGAGTCCCCCAAGACCAGTCGGTTATGACCTTCCAAAAGCTGGCTAATGTTGGTTTGGACTGCAGCTATTTATAGGCGGGATGTATACGTTAAACACTCTATCTCGGCAGTTCCACACCTGGCTGCAACCCCATACATTCCATGTACTGGTCATTACAGCCAAGCACTTTCAGCTTACCTCCATCTTTCCTCAGTACGTTGTAACCATCACAAGCAGGGATGCCATCAGTTCCGAGTTAAAAATCTCTGCAGATCATAAAAAAATAAAAAATGCAGCGATTTTCACCTCGGAACATTAGACATCCCTGCATAAACAGTGGTTTTTGTACGTCAAAAATCACCATAAGTAGCGGGAAAACCATCAACTTGGTATCCCTGATCACAACTCTGTAGGCTGCAGTAGTTGTTGAGCTTGGTTTCCTGCACCGCTGCGAATGGTATTCTTGCGACTCATAAAGATTTCAGAACGAAACCGAAAGAAAATCATTGGGGAATTCGGAAGGAAGATATACTTCCGACATTTTGGTCCAAATTCGAAACGAAATCGGTTAAGAATCCCTTATGAAAATCTAATAGAGTATATAACCCTACTCGTTCTCTGATTTTAACATAGACTAATAAAAAGATAGACGAAGGAATACTCAATTTTGCGCTGTAAACCTACTCAAACACGAAAACTCAAAAAAGTTCGAAGACGATTTTTGCGGAAAATGGCAATATTTTCATGGATATTTTTGTCTGAGGATATTGTTCCCATCAAAAACTAACCCAATGTAGCCTTTTGCCAAAACAAAATATTTATTAACTTGTATTTTTTGGCATTTTATTTTGAGTACCTCTGTAAGCATACTCAATTGGAACATACTATGTTTTCTATGTTTTCATTAGTCTATGATTTTAATAAATTATCTTTCAGATATATTTAAAAATGGACAAAAAGATAACAACAGCCGTGCTAGGATTTCTATTTGATTTGGGGGCGCAGGAAATGCTGGAAATTTGATAGCAGGTTATCTAAAAATAATTTCCGTTTTCCGCTTAGATACAATGTATGCAAATATACATAATATAATTTCAAGCAAAATCCAAATAATATTTATCATATGATAGATAAACGAAAGTTTGTTGTTTTTGGGGTTCAATGTTAATGCAATTATCTAAAACAAACTATTTCAAAATAAATTTAAATTGGTTAGCTTGCAAATAAAAAGAAATTCATTGTCTATAGTTTGCAAACATTTATTGAGTTTATGCTTTAATTTGTTCTATTTTGTCGCCACACTTTATTTAATGTATTTAAATTTAGATGCTACATACATGGTGTTTCCATTGGCAAGCTGGCTGCTATCTATGCCGCCGCCTTGCTTGATTATAAAATATTCAGAAAAATTAAAACTGTCACCGTCACATAAGTAACTAATCTTGGGTTCAAACATAGACACACTATCTCTAGACCTCCTCCTCACACACATAAACCAGCATAGTTATCTTTTATTTACCTTAAAGGCAATTAAAGTGCTTTACTGGGGAGTAAGGAGGGGGGCATAGCAGACATAGAACCAACAGAAGAAGCACACACACCTCAAGTCGACGCCAAGCAATTGACAAACCAAACGAAAAAAAAGTGCAAAACCATTTTTATCAACGTTCTCTTTAATAAAAATTGGCGCGAAACTTGTGCCCCCATTCAAGTGCAAGTGTGAATAAATAATCATCATAAGTTTTATTTCAGCAGAAAGTAATCGTTGCTAAGCTTTTTTTTAACGACGACTATTTTCATGGACTTTTCATTCATTTCAAAGTTAAGCTTGATTTATAGTCCGCTGTTGTTTGAGCTAGTGATGTAAAATTTTGTGCCAGAGTATTGTAAGTGAATGAATAATCGAATCGAGATTGTTACCAGCTGCTGTTTTCGTGCTTTTTATTATGATGATAGCTTCTACAAGTTCTATACAGAAGATTGGAAGACGTTATTATTGTCAGAACCCTGAAAGAATTCCCATTATCTAATAATGGGTTTGATAGCCAGTAGCTATACAGTTGAAAAATTTTATGGTGCTCAAAAATCATTTTAATTAATCAAGGTAGGATTTTTTTAGAGTTTTTGCACCATTGTGTTGGAGTCATGGACTTGCCAAAACAGAACGTTCGCTCAAAAAAAAAAAAACAAACAAACAAAAAACTACCCATGAAGCAGATCAACTCTATTTTAATAACTATTTTACTGAGGTCCACTTATGTACTTATTTTATTTAAGCTTACGCTTACGTTTTCACTAATCGATCCTATTATTATGCAACCTACATTTAAAATATTTGAATTCAACGGTTAAAAATGCAACCGTGTACATATCTTGCAAATAATACCATTCCCATACAACTAATACTAGATGAGTAACTCTCTTCTCATGTGGAGTACTTAAGTGAAACCAAATTTAAATAAAGTCTTATTCTTTTAGCAATCATTGAAGGCTTATAATCAATTACCACGCTTGCCCAAGTTAATGAACTCCGATTTTAAGCTGGAGATAATAGCTAAATAGGGAGTCAAGTATCATTTTAATTAATTTTGTTGCTGTTTGGTTCTTTTTTACCCATTATTTTTAAACCAATGGTAATGTAGAAGGTAGTTTGTTTACATTACTTTGTAGTACATACATTTTTCTAAGTATGTGGGTTAGGCCGGGGCGATTTGTATGGAAGGAAAAAATATTCTACAAAAATGTTGTTCAGAACATTTTACGTACGGTTCTCATTGATGACCAATCGATATTTCCCCGATTTCACGGTCCTTTTTGACATTTACCCGGATTTTGTTCAGAAAACTATGCTTTGTTTTTATGCATATTCGTTATTGGTCTGTGGTGCTTCTAAAGTACCTACCATAAATAGCTCTTGTAATGACGGACACGTTAATAACATATTTGATTGGAGGATAGATCCGGTTATCTAAACCGTACCTTAAATCTTCTGAACAACATTTTTGAATATTTGGATGCTGTAAAATCTCGTCTTGTGGTACTTTTACTACGGTTCAAAAATAAAGGACGAAAAGGACGTGAAAGGAATTGAGTTAGAGGGATGAAATATTCTACAAAAAGATTCACCACCCGATTTGACAATAACGCTTTAGAGAGTTATAAAGCAATTTCCTCACAAATTAAGAGAGCAAAATTAAACCATTAATCACGCAATATCTCGGGAACTTGACCTATGGTGAAAATTTCCTTTTGGGTTCTTGGTACACTCACCAAGCGCTTTCATCTCCAAAAGTAATTTTCCCTCCACAGGCTTTGTGTCCCATTTTGTAGCACAGTGTCATTTATCGATATTTTCCGAAAAATTTGCACCTTCTAGAGGCCATAACTACCTGAAGGAGCGTTCCAATGCTTTTGCGATGTACTAGAGAGTTCTTCATTATTGTCTTGGCTACAATTGTTGTCTTTGTGCTGGATCGAAAATCTCAGTGGTTTGGTTGTTATATGCCATAATATCCAAAAATCCTTGAAAAAAAAACTTCAAGTCAAAATCCAGGGGCTCGATTTTCACCGTAGGCATATGGTCTAGTTGACTTTTTCGCTCAGTACAATCCCAAGAATCAGAAACTCCAGGCGCCCGTTAAGTTTCAAATCGCCCCACTCTAATGTGGGTCCCACATTTTTGCTGGAGTGTTGTTTGTTTATCTTTATATATAAAGTATATACAATTTTATTTACACATCACTAAATAATTGAAAAACTGGCACATATTTACCTAAACCACCAAATCTGGACATCTTCCAGTCGCTCTTTCACATTGTTTAAATCTCAAATTAATTTAGTTTCAAACCAACAACAACATTGAAATATCTACAATTAATATCTGACACAGGAAGAAAACGCTTATGATATAATCATAATTTGCAAATACTGAGATAGGCATACTCACACATACATATGTACATCTATTTATTCATTCTTAATGGAGATATGTGTAAAACGTTACACATTCGTTTGCTATTATTATCATTTTTTATTATTTAAATTTGCAATTTCACTTAATGTTTGTTTAAGAAAAAAAAAATGAGAAATGCACAAGAAGAAGAGGAATCTATTCACTTTTTTTCTCGTCATACCTCTCAAGTACAGGAAATTTAGATTAAGATGATGATAAAAATCTTTTTGAAAGTTTCAAGTGTGATTTGCTAGAAGTGCGCTACACATCACTTAAAAATGTTGAAAGTTTTTTCATCTTAAGTGATGTGCTTTGAAAATGCATGAAATTACGCAATTTTTATGGAATTCGGAATTCGTTAATTTTGACAATGTATACATTTTTTGGGGGTTGCGTTTTATTGAGGGTCCAGAAAGTTTTTTTTTAATATTAATTTAACTATAAATGTACACTTTTCCCCTCCGCATACGAGGAAAATGGCTCAAAAAAGACCAATGACAAATTGAAAGGCCAGTTATGCATTCTTACGCAGCATATTATGTTATAGATTTAATGATCTGGTAAAAGCGTTTGCTGCTCAAAGTTTTCCTCAGTAAAAAACATATGCTCCCACACGGAGGAAGAACGACCTCTCTAACATCTAATCTTGTAAAAATCTAAAAATATATATTGTTGGTACAACAATATATTTTGTGTCATCATAGTGCCTGACACAAAATATATGGTTGAAACAACAATACATATTTTTAGATTTTTACAATACACTATTTTGTTCTTAGAATATGATTGCTCCTACAATATCTCTTCTCTGCGTGTTGGCAGGACCCAAACATATGTGCAAAATGGGTGTAAACAAATATTTGTTTCGGTGCAAATAAATATCTGTTTGGGTGCAAATAAATATATGTTTGGGCATCATTAAGAAGCTTTTTATCACACTAGCCTACGAAAAACGTAATATCACTGTAAACGCGCCACTAGAAAAACCTTTGGTAAGAATGTCCAAAGGATCCACGAACCACACAAAAATGTTGAACATTTGTGTGGGTTGTACCACAAGGATTGGGCAGATAGGGCCCAAATTTGAACATAAACTAAGTTTCGACAATATTTAGAGATCCAAAGATTGGACCAAATCGGTTGCTACGTCTATGAGAAATCGATGGTACCATTTTAGCGAATATTTTGTGGGGGAGGTACCGGAAGGAATGGATCTATAAGAACACTTTCGAATTTCATCAAATATTCGAAGAAATATTACAATATCCAAAATGTGGACGAACGCAGTATTCGGTTCGACATCTCCAGCCACTACATATTGTGCCATAGGGTTTTTTACAACCTTCGGATTTTTTTCTCAAGAAGTATGGACTAGCCCCTGAAAAATTGTTTACTGTCGTAATTGAGGCAGCGAATGCAAGTTGCTTCAACAAAAATTAAAGTGATTCGAGAGCAGGTCTTATAGTGAATTTATCCACAATTTTGTCTGGGAGGTACCCGAAGGAGTAAACAAATATAGTCCATATTCGAACCTGATCTATATCTGGTAGATATATTAGGATGTGTAAAGTATAGACCAATTCGGCTACTCCCTTCAAGAGTTACCGTACGAACAATTTTTCCGAACATTTTTCAACTTTTGTGGGGGAGTTACCTGAAGGAGTGGACCGATATGGCTTATGGCTTTGAACTTAAGTTTGCACAAAATATAGCGAAGGCAAAATGTTGGACCGAATCCGCAGATCCGTTTGAGAGTTATCTTGGGCTCCAACCACTACACACGGTGTAATAGTTGTTTTTGTAGATTTTAGGCTCTTCTCAGGAAGTATTGACTTGCCCCTGATGAAACTTATACCGTCGTATGAGGGGCAGTGAATACAAGTTGCTACAACAAAAATCGAAGCGAATCGAGAGCAGGTCCTAAACTGAACTTTTCCGAAAAATTGTGTGGAAGGAGTGGACCGATTGGGTCCATATTGAAACCTCATCTAAGTCTGGTAGAAATTTCACAATGTGATAAGTATGCACCAAATCAGGTTATTCCTTTAAGAGTTATCGTGCGCAAAAATTTTCCGAACATTACCGAACTTTTGTGGGGGAGGTACCGGAAGGAATGGACCGATATAACCCATCTTCGAACTTAAATTAAGTTTGGACAAAATTTTACGAAAGCCAAATTTTTGACCTAATCGGTTAATCCGTTCGAGAGTTATCGTGCGCTCCAGCCAGACATACGGACGGACATTGCTAAATCGACTCCAAATTGTCTAAAACACATTTCGTCCAAACATACTTGGGGTCTAAAACCATTATTTCGATGAGGCACATTTTGCCCGTTTGTTAGCATAAATGCTGAGGGTACAAAAACGGAAAATGATTTTGCTTAGAAGATACCATAATTATATATTTTTACCAAACAGGTAATTAAGTTAGCTTTCGACAACCGGAAAAACTAGTGAAATCGGTTGAAAAGTAGATAGGTTATGCAATTTTTTGTGTTTTTACTTTTTTGTTTTTAATGCAAGTTCGTCCCTCCGTCCGTCTTTGGTAATTACTCTAGCATCCACAAAAATTGAGATAGGGAGACGAAATGTTGGAAAAATGTTTTTTTTTGGTTTGGGGCAAGCCCAGTTCGAAGATGGACTATATCGGTCCACATTTTGGATTAGCCCCCATATAACGGTACCGCCCGATTTGAGACATTTTGACGACTTTAGATACATTTTCGGACCGAATTAGCTATAATTTGGCATTTAAGATTCGAAGTGGCCACGAAACTTCACAACCAAAAACCACCTTTTCCTATAGCCCCCATATAAAGGTACTCACAATTTCAGATATTTTTACGTTTTTAGCTATATTTTCGGACCAAATTTGCTGTAATTTGGCATTTGGGGTTTCCAGTGATCACGCAACTTCTCCACGAAAATTATGAACATGGGTCCACGTTTTGTTCAAAATAACGTCGAAATACCTAAAATCGGGCGGTACCGTTATATGGGGGCTAAAACAAAACGTGAACCTATGTCCATAATTTTTGCCAAATTACAGCAAATTTGGTCCGAAAATATAGCTAAAAACGTAAAAATATCGGAAATTGGGGGTACCTTTATATGGGGGGCTATGTTCGTAATTTTTGGTGAAGAAGTTTCGTGGCCACTTCGAACTCTAAATGCCAAATTATAGCTAATTCGGTCCGAAAATGTATCTAAAATCGACAAAATGCCTGAAATAGGGCGGTACCGTTATATTTGAGCTATTCCAAAATGTGGACCGATATAGTACACTGGAAGCTTCCAAAGCTTCTTGTCACATACAGAAAAAGCTATTAAAATTAAGGGTCTGTTCATGGTAAATGAAGTTCCACCACAGTTTTTGTATGACAAGTTTTAGGAGGTGTTTACGTATTTCTAATGTTAAGCCTATGTATTGAGTTTTGTGGGAATCAAAGACCTATAGTAGAACAGAATTTTTTGTACAATACCTATAATAGGCCGGGGCGATTTGAAAACCTTAATGGGCCCTTCGCGTTTCTGATTCCTGGGGTTGAACTGAGCAAAAAAGTCTACTGGACCATATATATGTCTACGATGAAAATCGAGCCTCCCGATTTTGACTTTAAGTTATTTATCTACGTTTTTTGACATCTTGGCATATAACAGCCAAACCATTGAGATTTTCGAGCCAACACAAAGACAACAATTGTAGCCAAGACAGCAGTTAAGAACTCTCTAATACATCGCAAAAGCATTGGAATGCTCCTTCAGGCAGTTTTGGCCTTAAGAATGTGCAAACTTTTCGGAAAATGTCGATAAATGACATTGTGCTACAAAATTTGACCCGAAAAATATTCAAGTGTTCTGATGCAAAATTATATCGTGTTGGGATCCATGGACAACGACAATGCCTTTATTTCGTTTGGGTCACTTCGTTTTATTTTTTTATAACGGTAAAATTAGTGAAGATCTGGGTTCCTTACATTTTCAAATTTAAACGGGCATATCTTATTTTTCCACAACGGATTTCTTTTGATCCTTCTTCCTTTTAAAGGGGTAAATAATATATTTTGAATAAGCTATTATTGTTTTAAATCGGTTAACAAATGGCTAAGTTATAGTGGTTTATGTCTGAAAAACCTCACAAAAAACTATAAAGGAATTTCTCATAATTTTCAAAAATATAATGTTTTTTGTTTTGTTCAATATTTATTTTGATAATTATGAGAAATTCCTTTATAGGTTTTTTGTGGGTGTTTTCAGACATAAACCACTATAACATAGCCATTTGTTAACCGATTTAAAACAATAATAGCTTATTCACAAGACATTATTCACATCTTTAAAAGGAAGAAGGATCAAAAGAAATCCGTTGTGGAAAAATTAGATATGCCCGTTTAAATTTGAAAATATAAAAAACCCAGATTTTCATTACTTTTACCGTTATAAAAAAATAAAACGAGGTGACCCAAACGAACTAAAGGCATTTTCGATCTCCATGGATCCCAACACGATGGAATTTTGCATCAGAACTCTTGTATATTTTTCTGGTAAAATTTTGTAGCACAGTACCATTTATCGACATTTTCCGAAAAGTTTGCACTTTCTCAAGACCAAACCTGCCTGAAAAAGCGTTCCAATGCTTTTGCGATATATTAGAGAGTTCTTAACTGATGTCTTGGCTACAATTTTTGTCTTTGTGTTGGCTCGAAAATCTCAATGGTTTGGCTGTTATATGCCAAGATGTCAAAAAACGTAGATAAATAACTTAAAGTCAAAATCGGGAGGCTCGATTTTCATCGTAGACATATGGTCCAGTAGACTTTTTTGCTCAGTTCAACCCCAGGAATCAGAAACGCGAAGGGCCCATTAAGGTTTTCAAATCGCCCCGGCCTATTATAGGTATTGTACAAAAAATTCTGTTCTACTATAGGTCTTTGATTCCCACAAAACTCAATACATAGGCTTAACATTAGAAATACGTAAACACCTCCTAAAACTTATTTTTGGGTTAATATTAGTATTTCTCTGATTCGTTTATATGTTCTAGAAAATAAATTGTTGTTTGTTTAAAAGTATTTATAATATTATTAGGTTTTTTACCATATATTCAAATCTATATTAGTGCTACTTTTATCAGATTATGTAATAGAATTCCCTTTACCCAAGAAAAGGTTATTTCGATTTTGGTTTTGTGGTTTAGGTAAAAACAAATTGCATTGAAAGTCCCTTGCTATTTTCGAAATGACATATTAATCACATGAAGTTATTAAGCAGATTTTGTAGACTCTAAAAATAAATTTGTGGTACAGATTATGAGATCATAGAGTTTACAAAAATTATTATGATTTAAATAATAATCTGGAAAGTTCTCAGACAAAAATATCATCTTTAAAAATGATAAATACTAGATCCCCGACATTATATTACACATGGTTGTATTTTTGTAATTTTATTTAATATTGATATGATGATGTTTAATTGTCAAAAACATATAAAAAACTTAAGACTAATTACAATTATACCCCAAAACATAATTTCCCCATTCATAAAAATTATAAACAAAAACATAAAAATTATTTAAGAGACAAATATTAACAACACAATTCCATTTATTGCGATCAAATGAATCATTCCAAAATACTGACTTTGAAAAATCAATCGAATATTTTGCGATTAAAATGAGAACGGAAATGATCAACTTAACAAGTGAATTCTTTTCTTTGGCCTGCCATAGTCGTCAAATTGCGTCAACCGAGAAATAGATTGATTAGAACAGCAGCGAGCATATAGCCCTTTTTGGAATTTTCAAAGAAATTCATTCAGTTCGATTTCAAGTAATTGGGGCAAATAAAGTGTGTTCGTATCATTTTGAATAGTGTCGATGTTTTCGTTTTTGCTTTCGATAACATCTATACATAGAATTCGTGGTTCACTCTTTGACTAATGTCGTTTTCTATGGTAAATAAATATTTTATGTAATTACTTCTGGTTTATCAATGTATAAATAAAAAACACACCAAAACTATGAGTAAACATGCGTTGATTAATATTTTATCATTTGTTTATTTAAACTTATGAGTAATAAATTAATCTTTGAGTGCTATTTTAGTTATGTACACAAAGTACATAGAAGGAATGACCATAAGAGAAGAGTATGTGACACATTTTTCTTTGGGAATAAAAGAAGTAAAAGTAGGGTGGATATTTGGGCAGAAACATGTTTTGTATTTTTTAAGTAAGAAGAAAATAGGGGAGATTATGAAAAACGGTAGAAAAATTGAAGAACCGTGTATCGACGTTTTGAAAGTTTACTTCGGGAGGAACCCAAAAAGGGGATCAATATTTCTCGTTTTTACCATTTTTGGAAATATTAGGCCCAAGATTCCTAAGAACATTTTTGTGAAAAGTGTTAACCCACTACCGGCACTGTATAAAACTGTTCGGAGAGGCTCTTTCCTATTTTAACAGAAAATCGATTGACAGTTAAAGTCATTTTACAAAGCCGTATGAGCTTTGCAGAGATACCAAATTCAGACATGGTTTGGAATACGTTTTAAAGTAGAGGGCTGTAGAAGGCTACTTTGTAATCGACAAAAAGGTAGTAGGTGTCGATCTGCATCTCTTGGGTCTTCTCGAGGATTTGCCGCAGGGTAAATACCTGGTCAATGGTGGATTTGCCAGGTCTAAAGCCGCATTGGTATGGTCCAATTATTTCATTGACCATAGGCTTAAGTCGTTCGCATAATATTCCTGACAATATCTTCTAGGCAATAGGGAGAAGACTTATGCCCCTATAGTTAGAGCATACAGTCTTATCTCCTTTCCTGTGGACGGGACACAGGATGCTCAGGTTCCAATTGTCGGGTACGCGTTCTTCCTGCCAGATGGTGCTAACTAGCTGATGCATACACGTTATCAGCGTGTCGCTTCCGGTTTTGAGCAGCTCGGCTGGTAAGCCGTCGGTTCCTGCTGCCTTATTTATTGCTGTCTTTACCTCATCTTGGCCGGGTGGTATATATTCAATACCATCTTCTGGGATTGGATCTGTGGTATCTTCGTCGTCTTCGGTACTATTGAATATCGACAGTTTGGAGAAATGTTCTTTCCATACCCTGTGCACACTATCTTTATCAGTTACAAAGTTACCTTGCTGGTCTCAACAGGAGGATCTGCCTGTACCAAAGCCATCAGTTTGTTGTTTCACGCTTTGATAGAACTTTCGGACTTCATTCTGGCTCCTGTACATTTCGGTTTTTTCACACTCCAGCTTTTCCATGTCTCTGTTTTTTTTGTGGAAAAGACGTTTCTCCTCTCTCGTGCGCTACGCGTTGCTACTGATTGTAAAGTAGACCTATATGCCGAAGGTTTCTCTTCGGTAGCAGCAAGACACACCCGATCATACGATGGGTTCTTTGGTTGTTGTATTATTATTAGGTTTGTTGTTGTTGTAGCAGCATAGAAACCTACGTTAACCACAGGTTTGATGCTGGGTTGGCAGCCGCTGTCCGAAACACTATGGTTTCAGGTCAATCCTGTACAAAAGAACCCGCTGCCGTGGGATTGATTATGTTTGTATGTTCTTTCTTCTGTTCAATCTGGCTATGGGTGTATTTCCAGCTGCTTTGATGGGATGTAGCCACAGATCTACTGGAGTTAGATGAGTAGGTTTGGCGTGGCAGTTGAAAAGGTCGTTTGTGTCGTGCGGGACCATGCCGCATACTGGGCAGATGTCTTCACGGCGCGCTCGATTTCCCCCAATAAGAGTATAGGCGACTGCAATATCAATCATATAAACCTGCTTGATATACCTGTTGATCTAGGGGTTCTCTCCTATGTTGTTGGACCTTCCTCTCTAGAGCATGAATATCCTTCCTGATATGCCTGAATGTATCGGGCCCAGCCAGCAGATGGTGATTGGGATGGCTCCTTGGTGGGAGTCTCTGGTATCCAAGTATGGATTTTGCGACTGTTTGCATGGAGTGGATAATATTTTGCCATTAAGCTGTTATCGTGACGAGGAGTGCTCTCATTAAGCAATTGGGCTAGTTGAGTGGAATATGCTGTGGCTATTTGTTGTGTTTGCAGCCTACCGTTGTCCAACTTCCGCGTTATATCTGTTCGTGCTTTATTTGCAACGTTTACACGGGTACGTACCTTTGCTGCAACAAGGCAGTGGTCCGAATCTATGTTTGCTCCTTGGAACGATCGTACATCCAACGCGCTCGATGAATGTTTTCCATCTATCAAAACATGATCAATTTGATTACTTGTTCTTTGATCTGGAGACAGCCAGGTGCCCCTTATGAATATCGAGATGCTTAAATCTGGTACCGCTAACTACTCTGTTGTTTTGTAGCTGCAACGTCTATCAGCCTCATTGCCAGATGTTTCACTGTGGAGACTGAATTTCCCGACTGATGGGCCAAAGATATTCTCCTTTCCAATTTTGACATTAAAATCACCTAGAATAAGTTTAATGCCATGGGCAGGGCAAAGGTCATAAGTTTCTTCTAAGCGCTCGTAAAATATATCTTTGGTCTGTTCGTCCTTTTCTTCAGTGGGATCATGAGTGCAAATAAAGCTGATGTTGAAGAATTTAGCTTTTATTCGAATTGCAGCAACTCTTTCATTCACTGGGGTGAAGTTGGATACTAGATGTTTTAGTCTCCGACTAACTACAAATCTGCAACCAAACTCATGCTTTACGTCATGGCTGCTATACTACAGTGCGTCACCTTTAGGTGTTCTTGTGACGCCTTTCCCAATCCATCGTATTTCCTGTAGGGCAGTAATGTCGGGCTTGTACTTTTCAAGTACATCTGCCAAGGCGTATTCTGCACCTTCTCCATAAAGGTGCAGATTCGCAGATCCTAGTCATTAAAACGTTTGCGGGGTACGTCAACTTTAGAGCAGTGCCTGTCTTTAGTATTGTTGAGGTTACGAAGTTTTTCGGCAAATCACACACTGTCTTAAATTGCCAATGTTTTTAATACATTCACATTTTTGTGTACTCTCTTCTTGGTCGACACTGCTTTAGAGGGTTTTGTTTTTCTTTTCTTTCGTTTTTTCATAGTAGGCTGTTTTTTTCTAGGGGAGGGTTACTAACCCGACGCCCAAACCCAAGTTTTTAACGTTCTTATGGGTGAACGCGCGGCACATGTTAGCTCACTACCTTTAACGGGTGTTAAAGGCAGCTTCCCAGGTGACACCACGGGGAGGTCAGTGTCCACTTGAGATGATTGAGGGATCAAGATAAATCCTGGGCTTTGCCATGTTAAAGCCGGTCAGGACCGTTCCCTTGGTATCTTTCATCCCCTACGTTACTCCGGGGGAATAATATTTCGATGACGAACAATTTTTATCGTATCAAAGTGCATATACTCTCTTTAGCCTAAAGGCTGAGCGTATACAAATGTCATATCATAATAATAAATCCTCTAAATAATACATTCTCTAATATATATTTAATAAGATCATTAAATATATGTATGCTTGTATATGTATAATATATGTCGTGTTCATTCCCGAAAAAAAGAAAATATAAACTCATATAACATTACATTGAAAATCATTTATTTTTTGTTGATGCCCGCATTTCGTTTTTTCTAAACGATGTGAATGAACTTTACAAATCACATGCGGCACGTCTCATTGTATACGTATTTTTTCACACTCATTTTCTTTAAATCGTGTTTTTTTTTCGTTTGTTTGCCAGTCGGCCTGCCTATGCCTAATTTTATAAAATTAAAAGTTCAGTGACGACATTTCTTTTTTTATTGTTTTCTTTTGTTGTATGTTTCTTTTGTTTTTCTTTGATGACAGAACGGAAATTACATTGACATTGAAAAATCATTTAAATTAAATACATTTGTATTTATAATTTATATAGTTAAAAAAAAAAGAAATAAATATCGGCAAATGGTCGTAAATAACTTTTTTCGACACAATCATTTGATGTCTGGAGCGATTCTGAAACTCGTTTGCCGTTAACGGCAATATGCAATTATATAAATTGGCCTCAAAATTAAAATATGGCTTCAATTACAAAGCAAATAAAATAAATAAAAATTCGATAAAGTTCAAAGACAAAACTTTACATTGAAATCTCAAATATAATTCCAAGAAATTCACTTGTAATCTGAGCATATTATTTGAAATTTCAAAATATTTACTTACCACTTTAAATTCCATTTTTTCAAATTATAATTAAACATTTTTTATTTAATATATTTTAGTCATCAATACCCAAAATGCATACCTGAAATTCTTGAGCACATTTTATTTTTATTTTTTGCATTAAAACTCACATTTCCCTGCCATTCTTGATTTTCTCATATGAGCAAATGTATTCGATTGCACACTGATCGTCGGTCATGTGCCTCAAAAGCATGTTTTTATTTCTTTCAATTTTTTTTTTGTTATAGTTTTTGTTATTATGATTATTGTATTATATTGTTGTTAATAAGTTCGTTAACCTTTTTCGGTAATGAACTCAGTTTTGCTGAGTTTGACATAATTTCTTGAACAAATATGGTGGTCTGTCTTTCTTTTACAACGGTTTTTATGCTGGCGTTTATGTTATGCTTCTTCGTACAAATGTAACTTTGTGCAAAGTCATTAACATGGAATAAAGTTTACACATAAATTACGACAGCAAATATTTTTATTATTTTTAGAAGAAAAATAAATGAAAAAACCAACAACATTTCAAGCAATTAAATTTTTCGTAAATCTTGTACCTGATGTAAAATAAAAGGCAATTATTATTTTTTTTAATAATGCTTCCTTTTGAAATGACGACGGGGTTTTAGAGTGTAGCTTTCTAAAATAAGTTTAAGATAGATTTTCAATGTGTCAATGTTTTCTTAAAGTCGACTTCTAACACTGTGCAACAAAATGGAGCTCAAGGTTTGGGGGGTGGAAAATTCCTATTGGAGATGAAAGCCCTTGGTGAGTATATACAGAACCCCGAAGACAGATTCGCCGTGAGTCGATCTTTCGCGATATGGCGTGATGAAGTTTTTGCTGGAGACCCTGTAAGCCATCAGGAATTAGCGTTATATCTTTGTTCACTGTTGCTTTAGCTTATTTTTGATATGACATGTCTTCAGTCAAATCGAATGAGGATTATTTTCGTAGAGCACTTCGACCTTCAAACTCGCTTCCTTCAATGTCCTTTTCGTCCTTTATTTTAAGAGCCGCTATAAAAGTACCACAAGATGACGTTTTTCAACTTCGAAATGTTCTGCAAAAATGTCGGCCAGAAAATTTTAGGTACGCCTCTCATTGACAACAAATCGATGTTGTCACGTTTTCGTTTTGTGCATTTACCCCTGTTTGCTCAGAAAAAACTGTGTTTTGTGTTTTTGTATGTTCTGTAACGAATATACAAAAAAACAAAATATAGTATTTTTCTGAACAAAACCAGGATAAATGCACAAAACGACCACAAAAACTCGACATAATCGATTTGTTGCCAAGGAGAGCCGTATAAAATAAAGGACGAAAAGGACATTGAAGGAAGCGAGTTAGAAGGTCGAAGTGCTCTACGAAAATAATCCTCATTCGATTTGACTGAAGACATGTCATATCAAAAATAAGCTAAAGCAACAGTGGACAAAGATATAACGCTAATTCCTGATGGCTTACAGGGTCTCTAGCAAAAACTTCATCACGCCATATCGCGAAAGATCGACTCACGGCGAAACTGTCCTTCGGGGTTCTGTATATACTCACCAAGGGCTTTCATCTCCAATAGGAATTTTCCGCCCCCCAAAATTTCGGTTCACAGTGTAATCGATTGTTGCGTTTTCAAACAAATTTCGGCACAGCACCCTTAAAAGGCTACAACAAATGTAAGCAAAAATGCACTTAACAACGCACAGTGGTTCACAATTGTTTTTCCATGGTCAAAACTTTATAACTTTTGAACGGATAGAGATTTTATCGACAGATAACATAATCAGCTTTCCGATGCTTAAGAAACATTCGAATTCGGTCTAGTAGTTGCAGAGAAATTCAGGGTGAAAGTTAACCATTTGAGTTTTTTTCATTTATTGCATCATATTTTGATGTGATTTTGAGTGTTTTTGAGTGTTTTTGAGTTTTTCATACGTTCTAATTTTTTTTTTGATTTTTTTTTCAAACAAATTTAAATTTGTTCTAAATTAAAAAGAAGAAGAAGAAGTTTTCATAAAACTCGTATAACTCCTATAAAAACTAATATTTTTGTGGACTTCCTGACGAAAAATTCAGTAGATTTCGAAATATTGTCAAACGAATTACCAACAATGATCTTGAGCTTATATTTATCTGAATTCTATCTCTTTTAAGCGAAATTTGAGCAATCTTAAAAAAGAAATTAAAAATATTTGCCTACGACTTAACACCCTCAAAAATAATAACGGTAGCGGATGTATTTTCGCAGGTGATTGGAATAAGTTTTGTAATTTGCTACCTTGGACGGGGTATTTGGAGCTGTCAAAACCGATTCATAAAAAAAATACTTTTATGGGAGAGGTTCCCGATGGAGTGGACCTGTATAGTCTGCAAAAATCTTCTGTTGAAAATAGTGAAAATTTTATACTTATGTGAATACTTTCGCTTTTACTGGAGGTATTCCAGCCTGAAAATAAAAGCAGAAAATCTTACATGTACATTGCAGGGTATGTGTTGGCATCGTGCTATCAATTCGGGTCCAATACAAATTATTACAAGGGGGCAACATCGTCCTGGGGTCTATTACGGCATTCGATTCGACAAATTTATTAATGACAAAATCTAAATATTTGTTGAACAGCACGTTGAGTAATAATTTCGGAATAAAGCATCTACCTTAGTATATGTACGGCTGGTGGCGTAAATAAGTTTTCATAGTTCGATTTTTTCATTCACGAGCAAATACTCGATCGAATTGAATACCGTAATTTGGCCCCCGATCTTCACTGGGCTAAAACCACCCGTATTTGCATTGGCAGCTGGCGTTCTTATACTGCGATGGATGGAAGTTGGTATCCTAGTACGGCATTCACATTGTACCTTTGTACTGTGTGAACAACTACATCAGTGTAAATTAGGGTGGTGCGATTTGTGTGGAAGGAAAAAAACTTTAATGAGCCCTTCGCGTTTCTGATTCCTGGGATTGAACTGAGCAAAAAAGTCCACTGGACCATATATCTACCGTGAAAATCGAGCTTCCCGATTTTCACTTTAAGTTTTTTATTGACATTTTTTGGATATTTTGGCATATAGCAGCCAAACCATTGAGATTTTCGATTCAACACAAGGACAAAAATTTTAACCAAGACAGTAAAACGGAGTTACCCAATCGAAATAAATGAATTTTCGTTGTCCATGGATCCCAACACGATATAATTTTGCATCAGAACACTTGAATATTTTTCTGGTCAACTTTTGTAGCACAGTGTCATTTATCGACATTTTTCGAAAAGTTTGCACCTTCTCAAGGCCAAACAGCCTGAAGGAGCGTTCCAATGCTTTCGCGATGTATTAGAGAGTTCTTAATTACTGTCTTGGCTACAATTTTTGTCCTTGTGTTGAATCGAAAATCTAAATGGTTTGGCTGTTATATGCCAAAATATCCAAAAAACGTCAATAAAAAACTTAAAGCCAAAATCGGGAGGCTCGATTTTCACGGTAGATATATGTTCCAGTGAACTTTTTTGCTCAGTTCAATCCCAGGAATCAGAAACGCGAAGGCCTCATTAAGGTTTTCAAATCGCCCCAGCCTAGTGTAAATGCTATTCAAGCCGTTGATCTAGAGGTTCTCGCTTGTACGTCTCTCTTTAGATCATGACGTACCTGTCACTAAATCGTGACAGGGATGCCCACGGCGGAAAACCGAAGCGTGTGCTACATCGTCAACATCTAGTTGTCTTAATGTACGGGTAAAATCTTTGTTTCCTCAAGGTGCTGCCGACCATCTTGAGAATCTTCTTCCTATTTCTGATCTTGTCGCTAATCATTCTCTTTTTTATTCTTAAACCCTCAGCCTTTAGGCTTATACGACCAAAAATGAGCCTCATGGAAATAATAGTTTTAGATCCCAAGTATGTTTTGGACGAAATCCGTTTCAGACAATTTGGAGTCCGTCTGTCTGGCTGGCTGGTATGCACGATTCGAACCAAATATTGCACTTCGTAATATTTTTGCCCAAACATAGTTTATGTTCGAAGATGTGCCATATCGGCCCACCCCTTTGGGTACCTCCCCCACAAAAGTTCAAAATTTTTCTGTAAAATGGTGTAAACATAACTCTGGAGCAATTGATTTCGTGTTATTACTTCCAGATACAGATCTTGTTCGAATATGGACTAAATCGGTCCACTCCTTCGGGTACCTCCCACACAAAATTCGAAAAAAGTGAATTTTATGATCTCTCGAAACGTTTTGAGTAGGTTGCCCTAGGGGCCCTCTTTGTGACAGTACAATTTATTGGGACAATTCCATACATTCTGAGATAATGGTCTAAAAGATTGAGCAAACTCTGACAGCACCAACTAAAATGACAAATCCCCAAGAGAACTCTTACAGAGAGTTTCTAATTGGTACAAACTTTGCACATTATATAATCCAGTCATGCAGAAGGTTTAAAAATGGACTTGATCTGTTCCGTCCTACGGGTACCTCCCATACAAAATTTAGGAAAAGTGCAACGTGAGGACTTGTCTCGGATCTATTTGAACTTTTGCAAGTGGTTGTTTTCACTGTCTCTATTACAACGGTATATTTTCTAAAATTCTTTTAATATTTGTTTATACCCTCAACATTTAGGCCAACGAGATTATTGAAATAATGATTTGGACGAAATCCATTTCAGACAATTTGGAGTCGATTTACCCATCCATGCCCGTCTGCCTGTCTGGCTGGCTGCTGCGCACGATAACTCTCGTAGAATCAACCTATTGGTTCAAATTTTGGGTCTCGTAAATTTTGTCCAAACTCAGTTTAAGATCGAAGATGGACCATATCGGTCTACCCCTTCCGTTAATTACCCCCACAAAACTTCAAAAATGTTCCCTAAGATTATTCGCTAAACTAGGGATGTGGAAATATTGCTACCATGCATATATCAGTTTCGAATATGGACTATATCGGCCCACTCATTTGGGAAAAGTATAGTTCAACAGCTCTTCTCGAATCGTTTTGAATTTGTTTGAAACATGTTTGCCTTGCGGCCCCTTTAGCGACTGTGAATTTTTTTTTTTGGGCAAGTCCATACTTCCTGAGACGACGCCAACTAAACTAACCAGTGCCTAAGATATCCCTCGAAGGGAGAAACCGGTTTTGTCTTAATTTTATGCATCGTATTATTTCTTAGAGACTTGGATTACGTCCGAATATTGACTACATCGGAACACTCCTTCGGCTGCCTCCCACATAAATTTTGGAAAGAGTGCCGTTTAAGGACTCGTCTCGGATTGTTTCATTTTTTTGCATTTTTTGTCTTTGCGTTCCTTGTTACGACGCTACAATTTTTTTTTTTTTTGGGTAAAAGTCCATTCTTCTTGGGAAATTGGGAAATTGAATACTTTGATTTTTTATTTTAATGACAAATACCTCAAACTTCTTTTTGAAGCATTATCAGAGCCAAATATGTTGTCGACTGTGGTCAAATATAAAACATAAAGCAGAAGGCATCAAGCTGTCCTAATACTCAATTTTGTGGACTTCTATTTTATTGGAAATTTTGTTGTTTCTCGAGTAATCTAGAGGACATAGCTTTCAGGCAATCGATATACATTAGGACGGCCCAAAAACTACAAACATTTTTTTGAAAGGCCTACCTACCCCCTAAATTGCTTTCCATTTGAATTTTTATGGCGATCGACCAAAGGTGAATTTTAACGCATTTATGGTCCAAACGATGAAAAAACTTAAAAACGATTTCTACAAATATTTGTATAACCAAGTCGGCACCGTCACGACCGACTATAGCAACAAATGCTCAATGTGGCATACCGACTTTTACAGTTTGAAGAAGTTTGTAGTTTTTAACACTATTTTTTGAAAACAAAATTTCGAGACCATTTGAAAGCTTTTGTTATCCAGATTGTACTACCTTTACCGAAATACCTTGTTTACCCTCGTGCTTGTTTTTGTTTTCTAAAAACAGATTCTTTTGGAATTGCACTATATCGGTGCAGTTTATGAGCTTTTTGAAAAAAAATTAAGCTTGAGGGCTGTTCGAGGATGGTTTTCAAATGTTCCCTAAAATGCAACGTTGACTAACTAAAAGGGCTGATAAGCACGACAACTGTCGAAAGGAGTGAACGACATTGGGACGCCCAAATAATCTATTATTTTTCAGACTGGTAATTCAGACTTTCTAAGGAGTTATTCGGCACTTGTGACACCTAAATTTTTGCTAGATGTGTCAAAATTTTCTTGAAACCCTTTCTGAGTTGTGTAGAATTTTATTACTATTTCCAAAATTTTTAATACAATCAAAAATGTCTTCCCTATCTTTACGCTCCAAATAGTTAACCGCAATGGCCCAAAATATTATGTTTTTTCGATAAATGGTATTACTTGTGATTTATTATTTTTCTCCATAATATTCTCTAAAAACTATTTACTTATTCACTTATTCAATTTTAGAGCATTGCATAATTTATTTACTTAGTTTTATCATCAAAAAATGTTTTCTATGTATGTCGTTGGTGTCTTAAGATATTGGAGCAATTTCATAAACGTCTAAGTATCTGCTAACATGCTTATCACTGAGGGCCATTTAACTATTTGCTCTGTTCATAGTCTTTAAACGCTTGAGCTGGTCGGTAGGTAGGTAGATTGGCAACCCCCTAACCAAAAGTTTCCTTCATATGTTCTTCTTTCCCCCCTTCCTTTTCCCTTATTTTAGTTAATTTATATCACATGTTTAGCATTAAATTGCTAAATGACTTTGAAGGTGTGTGCCAGAGCGAGCAACTACTAGTGTCAATCAACTAGCTAGTAGTAGCTGCTCATATTTCCGACAGCTACTGAGTAGTACATTTTGCATAGGTGTTCTTCTTGTTGTGTCTTCAATTTCTTTTTTAGCATTTTATTGTTATTATTTTATTTATTTGTACTGTTGTCATTTTTTAGCGTATTCTTCTTTTTTCTGTTCATTTTCCTCCTCTATTTTGTAACCTAATTCTTTTGAAGTTCTGTCCATATCACATATTTCATGTCAGTCAGTTATTATATGACCAAGCTGTTATGGTTTATTTTATAACTTTATTACCAATAACTTTTTTTGTAATCATATTATCTTGTGCTTCTTCTACTTTTGTTTTTCAAACTTTAAACATTGTTTTTTCTAGAAATTATTCACTCCTCCCCTTCTCCGCAACGCTCACTTGAGATGATTGCGACTGCGCAATTAAAAGCAAGACACAGAATTCAAGAAATATTAGAAAAATTAAAGAATGCCGCTCTCATGAAATATGAAAAGTGTAAAAAGTAAGAAAAAGCTAAGTATTTTCTTGAATATAGTATTGTTGTTGTTTTTTGTAGTAGAATACAATAGTTGAAGAGCACGTATATTTATGCTTATAGAGAGCCTCCTATGTTCATAAACACTTTTGTAGTTTTAGATCTCTTTCACAAGGCATTTGACCACCAAAAACAAATTAGTTGATTGTTTTAAAACGTTTCACAAAATCCGGTAAAAATCGAAATTAGCGAATTGGAAGATTTGATAAAGCGGTATTTACTTTACTTAGAAGTGCTAAACTGGCCTTAAATTTATTAACACAATTAAATTCACTTCCTTGTCACTTTCAATGTTTCGTTTATTGGAAATTTGATTGTTCGTTCTAAAAATAGCCAAAGAATTTACAATTTATTAAAACAAAATTGGGGCATTTTTTCCTAGTCAATCGTTTGCAGCATTAACGTCATCAACAAATGTAGCAACAAATCACTAATCAATGGTTATTGGTAGTGGGTCACAAAGACCACTAGGTCGCCAGTACTTTTTTTATTTTTCTTTCTGTTTTTTCCTTCTTTTATTAAAATAAAGCCGCTAAACCCCAAGTACCCCATAGAGTGCAACAAAAAACGCATTTGTAATCCAATACCACTAAACTCCCATTGCCAATTGATGGAACGACGAACCACCACCAACCACGAGCAGTATTAAAATTGAGAGCATTTAAAAAATAGCAACATTGTGTATTGAAAAAAAGAAAAGAAATTATAAAAAACGCACAACTTTATTAAAGTCTATTGAAATCCATTCAAGCATTCACATGCATGATGGTTGTCGGCGGCGCACTTTTCTGCATACAATGCAGTCGAGTACACTTAAGAAAAACTGTTTTGAGTGCTCGCTCTACTCTATGATCGTCAAAAGAAACCACAACTATAACTTTGTCTATATTATTGCCATAAGTTGAAAAAAGAAAAATGAAAATGCGCCTATTTTATTCAAGTAGTTTGAAGAATTTAAAACCAGAATCCATGCCAACAGAAAACTGAGCTGCGTTGCTGCATGATGCTGCAGAGTGATCTTTGTAGTGTAGTGGAAAAATCGAAAACGACGAACACACGAAACATTTAATTGTTACTAATTGAAAGTTTGTGTGAAATAGAATTGATATAATGCAAATTGTTAAAAGGTATACAAAGTGTACAATAGGGTTATAATCAAAAAACGAGTCAAACTTTGTTTAACCTCCACCATAACTTATTTTTATACACTTAGCCTTTCGGCTAATGAGGAATACGATACGATTAAAATGTACCTTATCGAAATAACGGTGTAAGAAGTCAAGTATGTTTGGACGAAATCCGATACAGACAATTTGGAGTCGATTTAACCATGTCCGCCCTTCTGTCTGACTAGAGGGTCGATAACTCTCGAACGCATGTAATGTTTCGTCCATTTTTGATTAAGTTTGAAGATGGGTCATATCCGTCCACTCATTCGGATGCCTCTCCCACAAAAGTTCTAAATGTTTCGCTAAAATGGTGCGCACAATAACTCCCGAACGACTAGAGTTTTGGGTAGGGAAATCCCGCACCGGGAATTCTCGGTTTTATGGTTACGGGATTTTCCCGGGAAACAAAATCACATTTCGCGGGAAATTGGGAAATATCTTTTTAAATTTATCGCAACTAATAATGAATGAATGACTAAACTATGCCCGTCACTTCTATATCACAGAATCAGAATTCGATTAGATTTTACAGAATCAATAAATTACAAAAGATTTGGAAATAACTTTAATCTACAAAAGTGCTTTCAGGGAAAAAGTTATAAGAGCCATTCCAAAAACATGGACTATAACCACGGATTTTTATTCTGTTCCATTTAAGTGCGAAAGAATATTTTCTATTTTAAAGTACCATTTTTATACCCTCAGTCATTGGGCTAACTAAAGTGGGTCCGGCTGGCTGGCTAGTGCGCACGATAACTCTCAAACAAAGGCACCGATCAGGTCAAAAATTTGGCATTCGAGATTTTTTTAAACTTAGTTTAAGTTCGAAGATCAGTGGTCCATATCAGTGGTCCACTACTTCCGGTACCTTCCCCACAAAAGTTCAACAATTATGACAAAAATGGTGCGTTTCGTACGGAACTCTCGAAGGGAGTAATCGACGCGGTCATAATTTTGTATATGGTAATATTAGTTCCAGGCACAGAACGCGTTCCATACCAAATTCGGAAAAGGTGAATTTTAAGAGCTCCTCTCGGATCGATTTGAAAAATTTTTTTAGCAGTTTTTCTTTACGGCACCCTTTACGACGGTACAAATTTTGTAGGGGGGCAGTCCGCACTTCCTAAGATAATGTCTGAAAAGCTCAATGAAATCTTGACGGCAACACCTAAAATGGAAACTTGGAAAGATAACTCAGGCAGGAATTTTCTAATTGGTCCAAATTTTGCACATTGTATTATTTCATCTAGTCATGTATCAGGTTGGAATATGGACTATATCGGCCCAGCCCTTCGGGTACCTCCAACACAAAATTTTGGAAAAGTGCACTTTATCAGCTCATCTCAAATTGTTTTGAAATTCTTTCCAAAAATATCTACTTGAAGGCCGAGTTACGACGGCGCAACTTTTTTTGGTAGGGCAAGTCCACTCTTCCTGAGGTAAAGGCCCAAAATCTCAGAAAAAGCCTGCCGGTACCAACTACATAGCTACCTACCCTATGTAGTTGGTACGTAAGATAACCGTCGAAGGGAGAAATATACCACACTCTCTCTTTTAAATGTTTGGCAACATGCTTTGTTTGCGACCTCAGTTTAAAAGGTACAAATTTTTCGAGGCAAATCCATACTTCCTAAGAAATTTGCTCAACAACTCAAAAAGCCCCTAGAAACGTCAGAAGTATAGTAATATTGATATTTTTAAATTTCCAGGGAAATCCCGGATTCCCGGGAATGGAGATTTTATGATTCCCGTTTCCCGGGAAAGATAAAAACCGGGAAAACCCAAAACCCTACGAACGACCCAACCGATTTTGTTCAAAATTTGGTTCTCGTAATAATTTGTCTAACATAGATCAGCTTCGAATATGGACTATATCAGTCCACTGCCGCTTAGGATACACCTCCGAAACAAAATTTCAAAATTTTTGGCAGAAGTGCAGTTTAAGATTAATTCTCGGATCGTCATGATTTTTTTTGTAGCAGCTTGTGCTCGAGGTCCTTTTTAGGACGGTACAATTTTCTTCGGGGGTAAGTCTATACTTTCTGAGAATCCGATTTTGCTGAAACATTGCACATCGTGAAATTTCTTCCTAACGTGCATCGATTTCCAAGAAGGTCTATATCGGCCCACCTCTTCTAGTATCTCCCGTAAAAAAATTCAAAAATTTTGAACTTTATTCTTAAAGTTCTCCCAGTAATATGTTGGAAAAAAGGACTCATACTAAATTGGCTTCTCTTCATTTGTCTGTCAGCAAAGTCAACTGATACTTTTTTACTTGTTAAACCAAATTTCAGCAATTTCGTTTGAAAGATGTGCCAGAAACTTTCAAATACCGACAATCGTGTGGTACCGTTCTATGGGGGCTATATAAAACGTAGACATATACC
The DNA here is from genome assembly GCF_047663935.1 of Musca autumnalis. Taxonomy (NCBI): domain Eukaryota; kingdom Metazoa; phylum Arthropoda; class Insecta; order Diptera; family Muscidae; genus Musca; species Musca autumnalis. Next base: position 316,345,539 of record NW_027411644.1, on the reverse strand, counting down.
GGCAATTCTCCGCCGGAATATTTTATACCCTCAAAAACGGCTAAATACTACGTTTGGATAATGAGGCTAAACCCTTTAACATTTCCAAAATCGGAGGTACCAACTGAGACTATATAAAAAGTTTGTTCTATTTTGGTTGGATAAAGCAATATCGAAAATTGGTCCTACCGCCTTTTCCCGCGCGAGGTATATGTACATATCCGCCTCTAAGAGCACTGAGTTGAATGTCATGGTCAATGGTAGCACTAACGGCACCTAACAGTATGTTTCACGTCGTCCGCACATGCCACATCATTCTGCGACAAGCTAAGATGTAGCAATGAGGTTCTCAAGGCCCTAACCGACATCACTTGGTGTTCAGATAAAATATTCAAACCTGTCAGAACGCCGCACAGAGGGGAAACATAGGCCTAAAGTTGCTCAAAACTCAAAATATGAAAATCGTTTTTTTATGAAAAAAATGTTGATAAACGGCAACCAGACTCTTTTCTACATTTGCTATAACCATCCTCGACTTTGTAAGATTAACCAATCCAATGCAGCAGTCGATTGAACTCAGCCATACTGAAAACAAAAAGTAAATTTTCAAAAACTAAGAAATTAGGTGGACATTAAAATGACATTATTTTCGCGAAAATTTATAGTTCTCAAGATTTATTGTTTTTGTACAGTCTCCGAACAAGATTAGCATTTAAAATTTTCAGATTGATTTTACATCTTTGCTTTTATTTAGTGGTGATACATATCCTCTTTATGAAAATTTTTTATGATAATTTTTAAGATTACTACAATTTCAATAGTGAAAAAGTCTATTTCCCCGTCGTTTCCCGACCATAGTTTCTTCTAATGTTTTATGCGCTTGAGTCTCAAATATCAGATTCAATCATAAAAAATTGCGCATATTTGCGCCATTCCGAAAAAATCTAATTTTTCTCAACTAAAATATGAAATATTTTTATATGGAATTGCAAGGTTTACTCACACTAAATTTTGTTCCGCCTTATAACCGGGGCTCTTATTTATCAGACTAAACCAACACCTATCAAATATGTTTGCATTATTCAGAAATATTCACGGCTTTTCTCATGTGAATTGAGAAAAAAAATAATTTAAGTATGTTTCAAAAAATAAAATTTTGAATGAAATATATGTATATGGGACTATATATACATCTGTACCGATTTGTTTGAAAATTGGCTCAATGTTTTTTTAGGCTAGTTCAGGTTGCATGTGTCAAATTTCAGTGATTGTGGTGCATTTTTATCTCACATCAGATGCGAATATATATGGAAGCTGCATCCAAATCTGGACCGATTTTCAGTATTTTCTATAGGATTAATCCTTGTACAGAAGATATGCTTTGTGCAAAATTTTATATCAATCCGACTATAAATGAGCTTTCTAGGGCTTTTGATCAACTTTTAACACAAATTTCCCCTCTGTGCGCCGTCATGAGAACTGCAACAGGTTGCCTTTTCATGTCTTCAGTGCAGAAAAACAGTGGTATGATCTCATATCAGTACTTGTTCGGGGGTTACCGTGAGAGCCATCCCAATCACCATATAGCGCAGACATGTTAGGAGGGGTCTTCATAATCTTGAGAGAGAGGTCCAACCTTACAAAAGAGAAACCTTAGATTAGCAAACCTAAAAAGCAGGTTTCAATAGCTTTCACTCAGATGCACATTGATGCCACCGTGCGAAACATCTGTCCAGCATGCGGCACAGGCCCGTACGACACACTGCACCTCTTCAAATGCCCTGTCAAAACTACTCAACTAGCTCCAGGAGCTTTGAGGTACAACCTATCGAAGCAGCCGCATTACTAGAACCGAATATTCTTTTGGTAGTCTGACGGACCCTCCACTGCTGTCGATCACCGCACAGCTCCGCTCCTCCCTACATTTATTCCTGGCATAAACAAATGGCTACTCAGCTCCGGTCACGGCAGCCATCTTCCTCTTCTGGAATGTCCTGGGCTTTTCTGAGTCACCGGTCATTCCAGAAGATTCTGCGTTCGTGATCACCCTCTTCCTGTCCGAGCTCACCTTTTTGCCCTCCGTCAAAGGGTTCTTTGGACAGTCTTCTCAGTGTGGGGTTTGAATAGATTTACTCGGGGACATTTGAGGGTGAGAAGTTATTTTTCTTCTTAATCGGTTTAGAGGTGTTTTGTTCCTCAGGAGAGGAGAATACTCTCTTGATCTCTATTGGATCATTCCGCTGTTCTCTGTTTAATCGCGCCTGGTTCTTCCTAAACTTTCGTACCCTAGACTGATCATGTCGCAAGTGATTTCCCTCGTTTAGGATAGAATATTATAACCATCCACCTCCTCCTATCCACCGGTTGCACGCATCCCGTAGGAGAAATGACAAACACCCTCGGGTTACAATTAAAATAAACAGACAGAGATATACCCTCAGCCTGTGTGGAATGAAATACTTTTTTCCCAAAAAAAGAAAAACTTATGTATTTAGGGGGTTTTCACAATTTTGGGCCTATGAACCACACAACTAGCCTACTTAAAACATAATATCGCTTTAAATAGGGCCAATAGGAAAACCTTTGGTAAAAATGTGCAAAGGATCCTCGAACAGACCCTTAACCACACAAAAATGTTGAACATTTGTGTGGATGGTACCACAAGGATTGGACAGTTAGAGCCCAAATTTGAACATAAACTAATGGGCCGATTCCGTACAGCGAGGCGAGTCATGTCGCGTCGTCTATCGTCTCTGTGACAAAATTTAAAAAATGCACTACGTACAGCGATAGAAAATAATCGTCGATAACAAGTTATTTTTATTTTATTTTTATTCGTTAGTAAAAATGTACGGCGACAGCTAATTTGTTGTCGCCGGAAAATGAACATTTCGGCGACAAAATTTGACGACGTCAGGCGATATTGCCATACGGAATCGAAAAACTGCATTCGGCAACGCGACACGACTCGCCTCGCTGTACGGAATCGGCCCATAAGTTTCGACAATATTTAGAGATCCAAAGTTTGGACCAAAGCGGTTGCTACGTCTATGAGAAATCGTGTGTATCATTTTAGCGAATATTTTCGAACTTTTGTGGGTGAGGTACTGGAAGGAGTGGACCTATAAGCACCACCTTCGAATTTCATCTAATATTCGAAGAAATATTACAATATCCAAAGTGTGGACGAACGCAGTATTCGGTTCAAGCTCTCCAGCCACTACACATGATGTCATAGGGGTTTTTTACAACTTTCGGGCTGTTTTCTCAAGAAGTATGTACTTGCCCCTGAAAAAACGTTTACTGTCGTAATTGAGGCAGCGAATGCAAGAGGCTTCAACAAAAACTAAAGTAATTAGAGAGCAGGTCTTAAAGTGAATTTATCCAAAATTTTGTGTGGAAAGTACCCGAAGGAGTGGACAGATATAGTCCATATTCGAACCTGATCTATATAGATATACGATATATTCGTATAAGGATGTGTAAGGTATGGACCAAATCGGTCACTCCCATCAAGAGTTATAGTGCGCACAATTTTTCCGAACATTTTTGAAGGAGTGGACCGATATGGCTTATCTTCGAACTTAAACTAAGTTTGCACAAAATATTACTTAGGCCATATTTTGGACCGAAACGGCAGATTCGTTCGAGAGTTATCTTGCGCTCCAACAACTACACACGGTGCCATAGGGGTTTTTTTGTACCTTTCAGGATATTTTCTCAGGAAGTATGGACTTGCCCCTGGTGAAACTTATACCGTCGTATGGGGGCAGTGCATACAAGTTACTACAACCAAAATCGTGTGCACAAATTTTCCAAGCATTTTCGAACTTTTGTGGGGGAGGTACCGGAAGGAGTGGACCGATATAACCCATCTTCGAACTTAAACTAAGTTTGATCAAAATATTACGTAAGTCAACTGAAACGGATTTTGTCCAAACATGCTTGGGGTCTAAAACCATTATTTCGATAAGGCACATTTTGCCCGTATGAAAGTGTATATACCCTCGTTAGCACAAAGGCTGAGGGTATAAAAATAGGATGGATTAGCTATTATTGCAGTATCTCCGCCAACCTTCTTTGTATCACTGTAAAGTTGATATTTTATACTTTACTCATCAGACTTTTCTTTTAGAATAGCCCTAATAGAAGCGAAAATATATTTGCATAAAATTAAAACGTCGGCTGTTTTTCCACAGACGTTTTTTCACCATTCCGACCCCTGAATATTATATGACCATCCACAAAATCTATAGGCTTCTTCCTCTTTGGAACCCCGATCTCCACCAAAAATTTCTTGATACTCATAGGCAGATCGTCATGACCATAAAAAGGTTTTTGCCCATTCCAATCACAGAATATTATTGGACCATCATACTCTTTGGTACCCACATCTACACAAAAAAAAATCGTTGTAATCAGAATCACAAGACTACCATTGATGAACATTTCAAAACTTTCTCAAAAACCCCTTAAACTGCACTTGAGCGAAATTTTCGAACTTTTGTTTAATATAGTTTGTCGGATATAGTTCATCTCCGATCTTGATTTCTGTTACTCCTTTCCATAGGTTTCCTCCCCATCAGCTACTTTAGTAGCTCTCCGAAGGATTTTTAGAGTTTTTGGGCCATTATGTCAGGAAGCATGAACTTGCCCTCGAAAAACAGTATATGGCTGTAAACAGGACCACTAAGTAAAAAATTCAAAACGATCCTCGAACAGCCCTTAAACTGCTCCTAAGAGAACAAATTTTGAACTACTTTGAAGGAGGTACCCGTTTGGAGGACAGTTTATGATGTGCACAATTTACCTCTGGAAGAACGGAATTGTCCCGTAAAAATGTGTACCGTTGTAATAGTGTCCGCATGGACAACCTGCTGCAAAAAAAATCAAAACTATCCGAGAACTATATTTATACTGCACTTTAGAGACAAATTTTGAAATGTTGTGTGGGAGGTCCATAAAGGCGTGGACCGATATTGCATTTTAGCGTGGTTTCCCAAAGGATTAATTTCATGATTAAATTCTTATCGTACACTATATGCTTATATACGCACCATTATTTTTATTTTTTAGTTATAATTGTTACAAATTTAATTTTAAATTGTTACTAATTAATGTTTGTCTCCTCTTCATTTCTTTTAGGTGGTGCCTTTGAGGGTGTTATCGATGATAATGTCTCGCCATTCGGTTATATGAAAGGTGAAGGCATTGATGCCGGTTATGGTGAACATGATTGGATTTGCAATAGAGATAAGGAACGCACAGATTCTATTTTCACTAAACTTGGACCCGTTGATGGCAAAATTTCTGGCCAAGGTAAGTGTTTCTACTTTATCAAGTATCAATTCAAATATTAACATTTCCTTTTTTTCTCCTCTTTACAGCTGCCAAACAAGAACTTATCAAATCGAAATTACCCAATTCAGTGCTTAGTAAAATCTGGAAACTTTCCGATGTGGACGGTGATGGTTTCCTCGATTCGGATGAATTTGCATTAGCCCTACATTTAATCAATGTCAAATTGGAAGGCAATGAATTGCCCAATGTGTTGCCTGATCATTTAGTGCCACCATCAAAACGTTGCTAATTTTTAATTGGTGTCGAATGTTGTAGAACAACAACAGCATCAGCAGCACTGTTACTCCCCCAAAACATACACACACACCTAATGTTTTCATGTTAGTTTGTTTTATTTTGTTTCTTTATCTTTAATTTAAAAAAAGAAAACACAACAAATCTTTTATAAGTCAAAAGAAGAAATAGCACAAAAATCGCCTTTGCATGCTTATTTAAATATATATTTGTTTGTTTTGGAATATTTAATATATTTTGTTTAAACTATTTTTGCCGAATATATCATCTCTAGCATTATGTAATTGTGTACATAGCACTGTAAACTAGGCCCAAAAACAAAACAAAAACGAAATTATTGAGAAATTAAATATATTTAAAAATTTAATTAATAAAATAAACCAGTCTTTTTGTTTCCTTTTTTCATAAAATTATGCTTTTTGTGTCAGGTTTTAGGGAAAAAATTAAATAAATTCTTATACAAAATAAAACAAATTTTACATGTGAAAAAAAAACACAAGATTGGCAATGAAAAATCTAGGAAAAAGCTAACGCACCTTATAATGATGACCAAACTTTTTTCTTCATCATTGGAAGTTAGTTAATTTTGGAAATAATCGTTGGAATTGCATACATATTTATATATACAATTTATACAAACTTAATTACACAAAGAAAATTCTAAATTATATTATTAAAAATATATATTATTGAGGTTAGACCCTAATAAAAAGTATCAGCGAAGCGTTATTAAATCCCAATATAGAATGTGCAATTTATTTTACCTTCTCCGTTCTTCTCGTTCCTTTTTCCTTTAATTCGTTTCTATTTTGGAAACCCACATTAGCTGTTCATTCATACTGTATCTGTATGCATGTATCCATCACGTTTTGTTTTTGTCTTTTTTTTCACGTTACTTTCTAAAATAGTTGGATTTGATATAAAGTATACAACAATAACTACAAAAATTGCCTTAACATATTTAATTTCTTATTATTACTTTTAGTAAATTAATTATTTAAAAAGAAAAATAAAACAATGATCAAGTAAAACAACTATAAAGTACGCAAAATAAGTGTAATATTTTTTTCAAAAATATAAATAAATTTTTTGTAAGAATAAAATACATAAAAAGAGTTGAACTTTTTTAATTATGGAGGGTAATTACTAATTGATTTTTAACTGAACATTTGTCTTTTAAACTGGACTTATAATCGATATTATTTTATTTGTTCCTTATTTTGAGATATCATCTGGCACTTCATTTTTATAACCTCAGCCTTTAGACTAATTATGGCTTTAGACACCAAGTATGTTTTGGACAAAATCGGCTTCAGAAAATTTGATGATGGGCATATCGTTGCACACCTTCGTGTAAATCCCCCCCAAAAGTAAAAACCTTTCGCTAAAATTGAGGCACGATTACTTTCGAAGGCAGTAAACGAGTTGGTCCATACTTTCCACTTCGTAAAATTTTTACTAGACATAGATGAGATTCCAATATGGACTCTAAAATTCCGGGAAAGTGCAGTTTAAGGCTGCTCGCGAATCAATTTGATTTTTTTTTTGCAAAAAAAAACTAGTATTCTCTTCCCCAATTACGACGGTACACGTTTTGTTTCAGGGGCAAGTCCATATTTCCTGAGAAAATAGCCCGAAAGCTGTAAAGCTGTAAAAAATAACTTACGAAATGAGTATCCGATTTGACCGAAAAATTGCATTGTACATTTCTTCTTAATGTTAACCTCCCAGTGGGTCTATATCGGATAATCCTCCTCCCATTATGATCAACCTTTCGCTTATGTGCAGTTTAAGGGCTGTATAAAGATAGTATTGACATTGTTACGGAAGGTACTCCTGGTGATCATGTTTTCAGCGATATTATGTTTTTCGTGGGCAACACCGTGCTTCCTGACATAGTAGCTGTAAATCCTACAGTGATGACCTAAAATAGATGGTGGACTATGTTGGTCCATTCCTTCATGCAGACCGGAAAAGTTCAATACTTTTGCGCTTTAATCCAAATCAAATTTATTTGTAAAAGGTGAGCATTTAATCGGAACGTCCACAATTGTTAAGATAAATACCCATAAAGTGTCGATATTTTATCACCAAGTTCATACGAACGAATAAAGCCATTATTTCTATGAGGGACAAAATCGGATATCGGTTGTGTAGTGTCTCAATTCACACAGGTTGAGGGTATATCTCTGTCGGCAAAGCCGACTGATACTATTTTTATTAATTTTCTTGTTGGATGATCGACGATTTTTTGCAAGTAAAAATAGAAATCAGAAAATTCGAACCCATACAACCATCAAATTATTAGAGTTGGCCAATCTCGTTCAATTGAACAATCCGGATCACTGTCCTCGTACAAAGACGAATGAGTGACATCATAAAAACCAATATGTGAAATTAAGTATACGTAGTTTTTTCAATGAAATTACCGGTGTCCATTAAACGAGATAGGGATCCGGATCGTTCAATTGAACGAGATTGCCTAACTCTACAAATTATGTGACAGTTTTGGCTGTTATTTACGTAGCTCATCATATATATATTGTAACATATACTTATACCGAAGTTATTGTAATTAAGAGACTAAGCTTTGCCATTAAACTTTGATTTTTATACCCTCAGCATTTATGCTAACGAGGGTATATACACTTTCATACGGGCAAAATGTGCCTCATCGAAATAATGGTTTTAGACCCCAAGTATGTTTGGACGAAATGTGTTTCAGACAATTTGGAGTTGATTTAGCCATGTCCGTCGATTTGTCTGTCTGGCTGGAGCGCACGATAACTCTCGAACGGATCATCGATTAGGTCCACAATTTTGATTTCGTAATATTTTGTCCAAACTTAGTTTAAATTCGAAGATGGGTTATATTGGTCCAATCCTTCCGGTACCTCCCCCACAAAAGTTCGAAAATGTTCGGAAAATTTGTACGTACGATAACTCTTGAAGGAAGTAACCGGTTTGATTCATACTTTGCACATCGTGAAATGTCTACCAGACTTAGATGAGGTTCCAATATGGACTTAATCGGTCCACTCCTTCGGGTACCTCCCACACAAAATTTCGGAAAAGTTCAGTTCAGGGCCATCTCTCGAATCGCTTTGATTTTTGTTTTAGCAACTAGTATTCACAGCCCTCCATACGACTGTACAAGTTTCATCAGGGCAAGTCCATACTTCCTGAGAAAATAGCTTGAAAGTTGCAAAAAACCCCTATGACACCATGTGAGGTGGTTGGAGCGCAAGATAACTCTCGAACGGATCTGCCGATTCTGTCCAAAATTTGGCCTTAGTAATATTTTGTCCAAACATAGTTTAAGTTCGAAGATAAGCCATATCGGTCCACTCCTTCAGGTACCTCCCCCACAAAGGTTCAAAAATGTTCGGAAAAATTGTTCGTACGGTAACTCTTGAAGGTAGTGTTCGATTTGGTCCATACTTTACACATCCTTATATATCTATATAGATCAGGTTCGAATATGGACTATATCTGTCCACTCCTTCGGGTACCTCCTACACAAAATTTTGGATAAATTCACTTTAAGCAACTTGCATTCGCTGCCTCAATTACGAAGAGTGTAAAAACCCCCTATGGCACCATATGTTGTGGCTGGAGATCCACTTCCATAACGGTCAATGTCGATCGATTCCTTTTAGTATCTTTTCCGCAAAACTTTTGATCTTTAATCCTATTCAAAATTTGTGTCGGTTCAAACGCCCAACATTTTTAAAACCCCCTCCCTTAGTACATACGTATTTTTGGACAAAAAATTGTTTCAATATACACAGGCTGAGGGTATATCTTGTCGACAAAGCCGACTGATACTTTTTTACTTGTTTTAAATATAACTTGTTTCTCTAAAACGTGTAGTTTTCTTGCAATCGGGCCTTTTTTAAAAGTGCCGAAAACTTTGAAGGTTAGTATTGGGGTATTCTTACATGTCAATCCCTTGCTTTTTTGATTGGGAAAATACTGTTACTACATTCCCAAAAAATCCCTGACATTAGATGAATGTTACATTTATGATTAAATGTTTAATTTTTCCTCAAAAGTCGAAAATTACAAAAAGTCGATCTTTTGAATTGCTTGCGTTTTCGGTCAATTGTGTGGAAATGCATAGGCCAAATAAAGCTTCATAAGCATGTAATTATAGATAACAGACAATACTATAACAAAATGTAAAAAAGCCCACAAAAATTTGCGAAAATGTCCGAGTTTTGCGTCAAATTGTGCAACCATTTTTGGTGGCGTTTAAACGGCCAGCTTTATTTGGGGTACACTGAAAGAAAAAGCTTCATAATATAACGAAATCTTACGTTCCATCAATGAAATTTGTCATTGATTTTGAGCCAACGTAGAACTTCATTGAATAAACGAAAAAAGTTTCACTGAAGTAAAATTAACGAATTTGTTCATTATTGCAATGAAAATTCTTCATTGATGCAATGAAATCTCTTCATTAATGCAATGAAACTTCTTCATTGATGCAATGAAATATCTTCATTAGTGCAATGAAACCTCTTCATTAATGCAATGAAACTTCTTCATTATTGCAATGAAATACTTTCATCAATACAATGAAATACTTTCATTAATGCAATGAAACATTTTCATTAGTGTAATGAAATACTTTCATTAATGTAAAGAAATACTTTCATTAATGCAATGAAGCCTTACGTTGCACGATGGGGCCAATAGCAGGTTTTCGAGGCAAAAAGTCAATTTTTGAAGTGAACAATTTGAAAAAAATAGTAACGGATTTCGATTGCCAACACTCCGAATCACTAAAAATAAAAAAATAAATCCATCTGGTAACATCACATAGCGACATACTGATCTGGCAATGGTGACATATTTTCTTATGCATCATTTTCCGACATTCATTATAAATAAGTAGTGAAAGCATTTTAGACGCCAACAAGAACATTTCAACATTTTTATATTTTTTAAACATGGAAAGCTCTTCAATCGGTATGTAAAATAAGATAGTGTTAACAAATAATAAAAATGTTATGTGTGGTAAATGTATTTTTGAGTTAAGATGTTATGTCTTTTTTGGAGTATTTTGCTTTGTTATACATGTGTTTTCTGGAGTATAACTTTTGAGATCTAGGTAGATCTAGGATATTATATATATGTGGTGAAAGGTATTAATGTGTACTATCATTTTGTGAAAAAATTAGCTGCGCCTATCTGCGCCTTTTCATAAAAATCTGATTTCAGATGTCGTAATACTTAAAAATATGGACATTTTTATGTTTTGGTTGGCGAATAATCGGAAACCCATTAATGTTACCAATTGGATTTCGGAAAAATTTAATAGACGTATATAATAATAATATATAATTTCAAAGATATCGCAAACTTTGGCTTTTGTGGCGGAATCTTAGCCGATTTTTACTAAATTTGGAACCTTTTTTTATTAACTTATAACAAACCACAGACAAAACCATGAAATTTGAACATATGTATATAGGGGAGCTATTTCTATATCTGAACCGATTTCAATATAACTTGACAAACTTATTTGTAGTCCGAATTCCGTAACATTTTCCAAATTTTATTGTAATTTGATGGAATTTGCATGCTTGGTCAATCATTTTCCTGAAATCGGGCGAACATATATGTGGGAGCTATATCCAATTCTGAACCGATTTCAATATGATTTGCCAAAAATGTTTCTAGACCAAAATCCGTCACACATTTCAAATTTCATCCAGATTGGACATACATAGCAGGATTGGTGCACCAAATACCTAAAGTCGGGCGAAAATATATATGGGAGCAATATCAAAATCTGAACCGATTTCAATATAACTTGGCAAACTTATTTGTAGTCCTAATTCCGTGGTATTTTCCAAATCGCATAAAAATTGGGCAGAATTTGCGTGTTTGGTCCATCAATTGCTTGAAATCGGGCGAACATATATACGGCAGCTATATGTATATATGAACCGATATGAACCAAATTTGGCATATTAGTTTCTAAGCCCATTATAAACATCTGTACAAAATTTGGAAGGTCTAGCTTGCCCCAGTGATTTGTTGCCTCGAAAACCTGTCATTGGCCCCATCGTGCGTTGGCTCAAAATCAATGATACATGTCATTGATGTAACGTAAGATTTCATTTATTTTAAGAAGTCATTTCATACTCACGTAATGCATACAAATTACGTCAATATGTTTAATTCATTTTATTGCAAATAGTTTTGACCATGGATACAATACGTCATTTTTGATTCCTTATGTATTAACTAAATACATAATTGATACCATTGGTCGTTGTCATCTGTAAGTAAAATTGAAAGAATAAACAATTTGTTACTAAATAACTAGTTTTCTACACAATAACTTACCTTCCTATTTTGCCATTTAGTCATCCACTGTGTACTTCCATGATGTTGGGATACAGCGTACAAAGTTCACACAAAACAACTGTACATATAAAAACTACATGAAATTAGTTTAATATTTGTATCTCCTTTTCACATTTAACACTTCATACCTACTTTCAACGAAGTTTATCAGGGCAATCATGAATAAAAATTCCGTGCGGAATTTGTTCCCTTTCCCCAATTTCACAATTTTTTATTTCCGTATTTAGGTCCAAAAACAGAATATTTTTGTTGATTAGGCAAGAATATTCCATAATTAGGAGATTCTAGCAGTTTTCCACGTTTTAAAACAATGATTTTTAAAGAATTTCACCTTTTTAAATTATTTTCCGTGCGGAAAAATTCCGAGGGAAATATTCATGATTGCCCTGTATGATCCTATTGGGCGTTGTCACCATTAAGTAAAATTGAAAATCATAAAAACTGTTAGTAATTTATTTGTCTTTATTTGTCGCTGGACACCAAACTCTTGGCATTTTCTCCGTCATTCCATTCTTCTTTAGATTTTCTATTGCTTGCATCTATTACAAAGAGAAAAACCAAATAAATGTAAATTCACTTATATAAACAAATGAATACACAAAACTTAACAGAAATAGTTTGTCCAATATTTACTTACTTACTTACTATTCTAAGTTAAAAACACGAATCGTAAAATTTTTATTCATCCGCACTTGGCGGTGTTATAATGTCAACTAAAACAATGTTTGTTGACAATTTGCTGATCAACTTTTTGGCAGACAGGGTTGTTTTGCCTAATCTTGTTTTCTGCTTGTTAAACGCACACACGCACATTCACACCGCACAGCTGGAATTTACTTCATAACAACAATGAAATACATAACAAGGAACGACAGAGAATAACCTACCGAGAGAATAAGCCTTGATACCCAAGTAGAAAAAATGAGACAAACATTTTAATGAGAATGAATATGTATGTATATCAAAGCCAATCGCTAGTAAAGCAAGTAAGGCATTTTTGTACAGCTACGCTTTTAGAGACGCTTCTGCTAATATTCGTACATACATATGTATGTTTGATGAATGTGATTCTATATCATGGCCCATTATACAGGTCCTCTCTCAAGCGAATTCAAACAAAAACAACGATTTGAAATGTCAAAATTCATAAACAAATGCGAAAAATTTGTTTTCGCCCACACGGAATATGTTGAGGCGAATTTCTTTATTGTCAATTAAGGTAGAAGCATACATAACATTTTATGAGAAAAAGTTGTTGACGCAGTTATTTTTACTTGGCGTAACAGAAAATACCAGCTGATCGATCTTTAACTGCCAAAATAAGTTATTGTAAATTAAATTCTAATACAAAACACAACAAATTTTGACATTTTACGTGTACAACATAAAGTTGATTTGTTTTCTTTTTCGATATATGTACATCTACCTGTTCCTCTACAGTTTGACATTTCTCTACCTCACAGCGAATTCAATTGACAAATATGAATTTTGACAGCTCAAATCAAAATCATTTGTTTTTGAGAGAGGGCCATGTTCTATATACACATATGTATGTACTTGGCAGATTTATAAATGTGTTCTGTTTATGATTGTGGAAAATTTAAAACATTTGTTTAATAAAGAAAAATAATTAGAAGAAAAATGATAATATAAGGGTCATAATATAGATATGATATCAGACCCTTTTTTCATTCCGCAAAATAGAATTGGGAACTTCAGAAATGTTTCAATTATTTAATGAAACTCTTGCATTTATTTAATGAAAATGTTTCATTTATTCAATGAAACTATATCATTAATTTTTGGAGCCAACTAAAAACATCAAATATATCCAATTTTCCACAATTTTCTTAAAAGATGTTCGAATACTAGTTTTTTTAAGCACATACTATTTAGCATAGTTTCAATACTCACATATTTTTTAAAATTTAAAGAAATTAGAAGTTTCATTACATCAATGAAATACGTTTCATTTATTCAATGAAACCAAAAATCATTAAATTTTAGTTAACGTAAGGTTTCATAGCATTAACTAAACATTTCATTGTATTAATGTAACATTTCATAGCATCAATGAAAAATAATCAATGAAACCCGTTCATTGATACAACGAAGCATTTTTCTTTCAGTGTAAGACTGCTCGCGAATCAATTTGATTTTTTTGCAAAAAACTTGTATTCGGTTTCCCCATTACGACGGTACACATTTTTTTCAGGGGCAAGTCCATATTTCTTGAGAAAATAGCACGAAAGCTGTAAAAACTACGGCCCCACGTTTTGTTGTTGGTTGGACCGATTGGGTCCAAATTTTATACATACAAACTTTACCAAACATTGCTTCAGTTCGAAGATGGGCCATATCGGCCCACTCCTTCGTGTAACTCCCCATAAAACTTTGCACGAAAAAAGTACATTGTAAATTTCTTATTAATGTTAACCTCCCAGTGGGTCTATATCGGATAATCCTCCTCCCATAATGATCAACCTTTCGCTTATATGCAGTTTAAGGCTGTATAAAGATAATATTGACCATGTTTTCAGCGATATTATGTTTTTCGTGGGCAACACCGTGCTTCCTGACATAGTAGCTCTAAATCCTACAGTGATGAACTAAAATAGCTGGTGTAACGTGACAATATGTTCACGTACATAATACAAAAACTATTACCAAGAAACGCCCCTACATACATCGTTTCGACAACACCTGACACCTTCGGGTTTCTCAGTTCTACAGGGCCTTCGGGTCATCTGTTCCATTCGGCACTGGACCTTCGGCTTTTTCAGTTCTACAGGGCTTCCGAGTCATCTGTTCCATTCGGCACTGGACCTTCGGGTTTTTCAGTTCTACAGGGCCTTCGGGTCACCTGTTCCACTGTTTGAGTAATAGTAGTACACTGTAGAAACTAGACCGCAGTCTTATACTAACACCGAGCGCCGAATTTATCGCGTCAATATCCGAGCGCCGTACATGTCGCCTCCCGAACACCGAAACCCGAGCATCAACACCCGAAGCCGTGTTCCCGAACATCAACAGCCGAACGCCGAAGCCATCGTTTTCCCGAGCATCAACAGCCGAACGCCGAAGCCATCGTAATCCCGAACATCAACAGCCGAACTTATCTTCTTCCCGATCATCTGCAACTGAACACCGAATTCATCATCTTCCCGATCATCTGCAGCCGAACACCGAATTCATCGACTTCCCGATCATCTGCAGCCGAACACCGAATTCATCGTCTTCATTGAATTCATTCTTATCGCATTTAAACACAAGTAGATTGTAAATTAGTATTTAATCAATAAATCCCCGATTTAGCCCCCAGGAAAGGGAGAATACTAGTCTTTTCATTTCGTAAGGTTTAGTGGGTCCTTATGGAGACCTTGGACGCGACTGAGATTACCCCAGCCGACGAGAAAACCACGTTACACTGGTGGACTATGTTGGTGCATTCCTTCATGCAGACCGGAAAAGTTCAATATTTTTGCGTTTTAATCCAATTTAAATTTATTAGTTATTGGCAAGCATTTATTCGGAACTTCCATCATTGTTAAGATAAATACCCATAAAGTGTCGATATTTTATCACCAAGTTCAAGTGAGTATAAAACACGTATAAGTCTGGTGTTCGTCATTTTGTATTTCCTGTGTTGTTTTTCAGTTGTTGCATTTACCGCCAACAACAATTCTCTAGACCTTAAATTACGCCTGTAATTTAAAGTCGAAATTGCAGATCCTTCGTCCTTTGGAGGAAATCTGTACACGAACAAATAAAGACATTATTTCTATGATGGACAAAATCGGATATCGGTTGTGTAGTGTCTCAATTCACACAGGTTGAGGGTATATCTCTGTCGGCAAAGCCGACTGATACTATTTTTTTATTAATTTTCTCGTTGGACGATCGACGATTTTTTGCAAGTAAAAATAGAAATTAGAAAATTCGAACCCATACAACCATCAAATTATTAGAGTTGGGCAATCTCATGAATCAATTGAACATCATAAAAACCAATGTGTAAATTAAGTATACGTAGTTTTGTCAATGAAATTACCGGTGTCCATTGAACGAGATAGGGATCCGTATCGTTCAATCGAACGAGATTGCCTAACTCTATAAATTATGTGACAGTTTTGGCTGTTAGTTACGTAGCTCATCATATATATTGTAACATACTTATACTGAAGTTATTGTAATTAAGAGACTAAGCTTTGCCATTAAACTTTGATTTTTTTATTCAAAATCTGATACGATTTTCAAAAAATGTTTGTAAAAATCGTTTTGAGCCACAATATCGTTATTACTGGTAAAGTTTTTCATCGATTGAACCATACTTGCGGCCTTTTCGTTAAAATTCACCTTTGGCCCCATATAAATTACTATGTAAACAAAGATCGCTCGATTTTGGCGATGTATATTTGAAAAATCATGACAAAACTCAGAAAACTTCGCAAAAATTCTTTGGCTAGAATGAAACAAACTCCACATATGCTCTGTTATAAATTGAGGCATTGCTATTAGAGACAAAAACCAAAACAAAATGTTATGTTAACATCCAAAAGATGGCGCTCATAGTAGTAACAAGGTGTGTGTAAAATTTGATGTTATGTTCTTTATTGAAAAGGAAAGTTAGGAAGGACTTAGCGACAACTCGCTAATTTACCGTAAAATTTTGTTAATTGCCATAAATTCGGTATCCTTTTTAATTTTACCGATTTTTTGATATTCAAAAATGAGCTAAAGAATCGCATTATGGGAGCAAAAAGTGGAATTTGACTGATCTCTTTGGCATGGGGAGAGAATCGGCTTTTAGTCGGCTTTTTTCATACCATAAAAAATGTGCTTTATCGAAATAATGGGTTTAGACCACAAGTATATTGAACAAAATCCATTCGTCCGTCTGTCTGGCTGATGCGCACGATAACTCTCGATCGGTTCAACATATTCGTAAAATTGCTTTCATGAAGATATGTATATAAGTTAAACATTTTAGTTCACATGTTAGGGTTGATTGATAATCGTTTGCAAATTTTTGCCGAAGGTACTCCTTTTTATATTATGTGTTTCGTGGGAAAGTTCATTATTCCAGAGATAATGGTCTAAAAGCTCTAAAAATTTCGACGGGTAAACAACTTAAACAGCTGGTTGTCACGGCTTCCGTAGCAAGACCACCCTGCCCATTTTGCAAACTTCGGGGACGAAATTGGTGTCTAGTGACAGTTTGAGAACTTTAGTGATATACTCGACTCTCGGCACATCCAGCTGTTTCAGAATCCAGCGAAATAGGTCAGTATTGAACAGACACCCGACACCCTTAAATCATTCCAATACGATTCCACCGATAAAGAAATTGTATTTCCCAAAATAAATATGTATGTATGTTGATCTATGTATGAATCAAGTAGACTTCTTGTTTTTTATGGCATAGCATTTTCATCGGTATTCCCTGTTTCAAGTGTATTACGAAATTATAAATTCAATTCTCTGCTACTCTCACAATGCGATGTGAGAGATCACTTAAACGACAAATAAATAATACAACGAATCTTGTTTATAAGCTCAGTTGTTGTTTGTATGGGCTCGGTGAAAGAACGAACCTTCATTGCAGAATTTTTGCAAATACCGAATGCAGCATGTTGTCAATTCGTAATTATCTTTTAATTGTGTGCGCCGGGTTTTTTGCTTATTTAGCAAAGGGACGTAAGTGCGATAGGAACTCTGTGATTGGTGATCAATAAAAAATAATTATTTCCTTGTTTTTATTTATCGATTAGAGGAATATGCCAGTGAATGTTCATTGCCCAATAATAAGACAGGTTTATGTATGCCGGTAAAATCTTGCAGACCTATTTATGAGACTTTACGCAAAGCGCAGGCAGAAAATCGTCAACTTACAACAGATGAAAGTGCCAATTTACAAAAATTCTTTTGTGGAACGATTTCGAATACGGTAAGATATATATTTTTAAATACTACCAATAAATCGAATAAAATTTAACTTCCTTCAACATCAAGGCAAACCAAAGTTGGTTTTTCGATTGACTACGACGAATGGAATGAGACTGATAAACATGACGGCATACATGTAAACAAGTTACCAAACTGTCATCAGATCAAGTAAAAAAAAAAACAATTAAAAAATATCAGTCGGCTTTGCCGACAGAGATATACTCTCAGCCGGTATGAGTTGAAACATTCCTCTACGGACAGGTCGAAAAGCGGCCACACAACCAAGATCCTTTTTCATATGTGTTTAGAGGGGTTTCTGAATTTTGCGGCCTTTTTTGCACGTATGAACTCTCCGACAAAAATATAACTCAAAAGTGTTGTAGAGGAGGTTCTATTTTGGAAGTGGATCTTATTTTTGGTAGTCATTTCTGTTCGATAGATATCACGCCCACCAGTCATTTCAGTTGGTCACCGCATTATTTAGAGCTTTTGGACCACCACGTCAGGATGCATGGATTTGTGCACGAAAAATATATTATCTCTGTAAACAGGACCACAAGGAGTATTTTCGGTATAAATTTCCAAAGGATCTTCCAACAGATCCTAAACTGCATTTAACAAAATGTTGAACTTTTGTGGGGGAGATTTTCTAAGGTGAAGACTGATATGGGTCATTTTGGAAGTTAAATTAAATTTGGACAAAATATTACGAAGGCAAAATTTTGGACCGAATCGGCTGATCCTTTCGAGAGTTATTGTGTTCTCCAGCCATAACACATGGTGCCATAGGGGGATTTTTTACAGCTTGGACTTGCCCTTGAAGAAACTTGTACCGTCGTAATACTTACTTACTTAGCTGGCCCATTACAGAACATTTGTTCCATAGACCGAACTAAGAAAAGATCTCCAATTTTCTCTGTTTTTCGCTTCGCTTTCTGGAATACCGCGCCTTTTCATGTCTTCATCCACTTGTATGCTCCATCGAAGCTTAGGTCCGCCGAATCATACGACGTCGATATTCACCGTTAGCGCAAATCGGCCCGTAGATCTTTCGAAGAATTTTCCTCTCAAACACACCAAGCACTGCCTTATCTGCTTGAGCAAGTACCCATGCCATAGTAGCATCTGTTGGCCAATACAATTCTTCTTATTTCACAACTGATGTTGTTTGTTGTGTTTATGGTAGTGCCGAGGTAGACGAAGTCTTTAACTACCTCAAAATTATAGGTACCAACTTCCACAGTTGGTACGAGCTCTATGGACGCTTTGCGTGTCGACACCATCAATTTGGTATTTTCGCCGTTTACCGCCAGACCCACTTTCGCAGATTCTGCTTCCACCTTCCTAAAGGTATCAGTTACTTCCTTTACTGATCGTCCATGATGTCTATGTCATCAGCATAAGCTAGTAACATGTGGCTATTGGTGTAAATTGTGCCATTTCTTTTGACATTTGCATCTCGTATTACCTTTTGCAGCAAAATGTTGAAATGTTGAAAGTCTGTATCCTTGTCAGAAACCTCTTTTGGTACTGAACTGTTCGGAGAGGTTCTTTCCAATTTTAACTGAGGACCTAGTATCAGTTAAAGTTATCATACAAAGCCGGATGAGCTTTGCGGGGATACCAAATTCAGACATTGCATGGAATACCTTTGATCGGAGGGGGCTGTCGAATGCTGCTTTATAATCGACAAAAAGGTGATATGTGCCGATCTGCATCTCTTGGGTCTTCTCCAGGATTTGCCGCAGGGTAAATATCTGGTCAATGGTGGACTTGCCAGGTCTAAAGCCACATTGGTATGGTCCAATTATTTCGTTGACCATTGGCTTTAGACGTTCGCACAATATCCCTGACACTATCTTATAGGCAATAGGGAGAAGGCTTATGGCCCTATAGTTGAAGCATACAGTCTTATCTCCTTTCTTATGGACGGGACACAGGATGCTCAGGTTCGAATCATCGGGTACGCGTTCTTCCTGCCAGATGCTAGTTAGCACCATCTGATGCATACACCTTATCAGCGCGCCGCCTCCGGCTTTAAACAGCTCGGCTGGTAAGCCATCAGCTCCTGCTGCTTTATTATTCTTCAGCCGGTTGATTGCTGTTTTTACCTCATCTTGGCCGGGCGGTATACATTCTGTACCATCTTCTGCGATTGGATCTGTGGTATCACCGTCTTCGCTACTACTGGATACCAGCAGATTGGAGAAATGTTCCTTCCATATCCTGGGCACGCTATCTGTATCTGTTACCAGATCACCTTGCTGGTCTCTACATGAGGATGAGCCTGTACCAAAGCCATCTGTTTGATGTTTCACTCTTTGGTATAAATTTCGGACTTCATTCTGGCTCCTGTACATCTCAATTTTTTCACACTCCCACTTTTCCATTTCTCTCTTTTTCTTCCGGAAAAAACGTTTCTCTTCTCTCCTTTTCTCACGATATCTCTCTCGTGCGCTAAGCGTTGCTACTGGTTGTAAAGTAGCTCTATATGCCGCATTTTTCTCTTCGGTAGCAACACGACACTCCTGATCACACCATGAATTCCTTTGTGGAGGTCTCTGGTATCCAAGTATGGATTTTGGGGCTGTTTGCATGGAGTGGGCAATATTTTGCCATTGTGTTGTTATGTTATCGGGACAAGGAGTGCTCTCATTAAGCAATTGGGCTAGTTGAGTGGAATATGCTGTGGCTATCTGTTGTGTTTGCAGCCTATCGATGTCCAACTTCCGCGTTGTGTCTGTTCGTGCTTTATTTGCAACGTTTAGACGGGTACGTACCTTTGCTGCAACAAGGTAGTGGTCCGAATCAATGTTTGCGCCTCGGAACGATCGTACATCCAACACGCTGGATGAATGTCTTCCATCTATCACAACATGATCAATTTGATTACTTGTTCTTTGATCTGGAGACAGACAGGTGCCCTTATGAATATCGAGATGATTAAATCTGGTACTGCTAACTACCATGGTTTTTGCAGCTGCGAAGTCTATCAGCCTCATACCATTGGCAGATGTTTCACTGTGCAGACGGAATTTCCCGACTGTTGGGCCAAAGATATTCTCCTTTCCAATTTTGGCATTAAAATCGCCTAGAATGATTTTAATGTCATGGGCAACGTAACGGTCATATGTTTCTTCTAAGCGCTCG
Organism: Musca autumnalis; assembly: GCF_047663935.1. Lineage (NCBI taxonomy): Eukaryota > Metazoa > Arthropoda > Insecta > Diptera > Muscidae > Musca > Musca autumnalis. The sequence goes on along the minus strand of NW_027411644.1, from coordinate 316,324,488 downwards.
TAAAATATATCTTTGGTCTGATCGTCCTTGTCTTCAGTGGGAGCATGAGCGCAAATAAAGCTGATGTTGAAGAATTTAGCTTTTATTCGAATTGCAGCAAGTCTTTCATTCACTGGGGTGAAGCTGGATACCAGATGTTTTAGTCTCCGACTAACTACAAATCCGCATCGTTCCATCGTATTTCCTGTATGGCAGCAATGTCGGCGTTGCACTTTTCAAGTACATCTGCCAATGCGTAAACTGCACCTTCTCTATAAAGAGTGCTAACATTCCAGCTGAAGATTAGCAGATCATGGTCCTTAAAACGTTTGCGGGGTTCGTCAACTTTAGATGGGTTTGTTTTTCTTTTCTTTCGTTTTTTTCATAGTAGGATGGTTTTTTCTAGGAGAGGGTTGCTAACCCGACGCCCAAACCCAAGTTTTTAACGTTCTTATGGGTGAACGCGCGGCACATGTTAGATCACTACCTTTAACGGGTGTTAACTGCAGTTCCCCAGGTGACACCAAGGGGAGGTCAGTGTCCACTTGAGATGAAAGAGGGAGGGACCAAGATAAATCCTGGGCTTTGCCATGTTAAAACTGGTCAGGACCGTTCCTTGGTATCTTCCATCCCCTACGTCACCCTGGGTCCGGTCGAACTTAACGATTTTTGACATGTTATGTTATATTTTTTTATATTCCCCAAGGTTCACGTTTGCTGTGCTGAATCTGATATTCAATTAAATGCTGATGGTTTGGAAATCTTAGAAAAACAAGATCAATGTGGCGTTTTCACAACAAATAAAATATCGAATGGCGTAGAAGCTGCACTGTTTTCGTTTCCATGGATGGCATTGCTAATATACAACGATACACGTGACCCCTACAAATGTGGTGGAGCCCTAATAAGTGAACGTAAATGAAGATAAACTAATAACATTTTGAATATTTATTTTTGCTGTTTTTGTTGTAGGTTATGTTTTGACTGCAGCCCATTGCCTTAAACCGGATTTGTATCTCGTCCGTTTGGGTGAACATCGCATTAGCACGGAAAAAGATTGCCTACCAAATGGTTTGGTTTGTGCACCACCAGTGGAAAATGTTGAAATTGAAGCGGCTATAAAACACTATTTGTATCGGAGATTTTCACACGATATCGCTCTGTTGCGTTTGAAACGTTCAATTGGAGTGCAAAGTAAGTACATACGAGTATGTGAAAGGATTTAAAAAATCGAAATCTTATAAAAATGTGTAATTCCGATGAAAAACCACCTGTTTTGTGCATTGTTTTTATGTTGATATGTTCGTATTTTATTCACAAAGCGTATGATGTAGAGTATACGCTCCATTATACTATGCTTTGAAAATGAATGACGGTCAGTTGACTGAAACCTCATTTTGTACTGAGCTATTCAGAAAAGTTCTTTTCTACTTAAACTGAGGACAGCGTATAAATCAATGCCTTTATAGTGGACATAACTATGATACATATCCATTTGCTTCACTGGAGTCTTCTCCAGAATTTGATGTAAGGTGAAAATGTGATCAATGATTTGCCAGGTCCGAAGTCGCATTTATATGTCATTTTAAATCCAATTACTTTTGTCTTACATTATTTTTTGCGGAATATACTAATGTTCTAATTATGAGGTATGCCTTCTCAGGTTTTGTAATATCTTTATGATTGCTCCTTTGTAGAATCTTAACATGATATCTATATCCGTTACTAGATTTTCTTGTTCGTCTCTATATTAGCATGTGTCTGACAAAAATATATCATTTGCGTAATGGCAGGGGACTGTTAGGATGATGTTCATCGTACAGAATTCGACAAGTTCTTAATTGAAACGCTTGCAGTATTTGTCTGCGATGTTTTTTCACGGGGAACGGGAGTATCCTTACAGTATGTGTTTTTGTCTGAAACAGTCGTTTTGGTACTAAACTGCACGAAGGAGTTCTTCCCTATTTTATATGAAGACCTCAGTTAATTTTGTCTAATAATAGGGTAAGTTTTACAGGAATACCAATTCCTGCACACATTTGCACTTTTCACAGATATATACACATTTTCTTTAATTCAGAATGTCAGAAAAGAGTATAGGGTAACTTCCTGGCGTTTAGGTAAAATTTAGAGTTTAGATGTATTCTAATACATGTAGTAAGACTTTGTGGCGAACAAATTTCTAGTATATTTTGATCTGTTACTATCAAATTTTAAAGGTGATTTTAAAGATTTATTGAAAAAGATGTCAAAAAGGTCCCTTATATAATTTTAGTAAGAACAAGTAAAAAAATATCAGTCGGTTTTGCCGACAGAGATATACCCTCAGCCTAAGTGAATTGGAACCTTCATCTACGGACAGATCGAACGTATTTAGCGTCTTTTCAGAATTTTATGGCACATTTTGGACATTTGAACTTGCCGACAAAAATGTGTATTATGATTAAAGGTCAAAAGTTTTGCGGAGGAGGGAATGGACCGACATAATGCATTACGGAAATGGATTTTATTTTGAGAGTCATATCTTTTCGATAGATATCGCGCCCACTAGTCATTTCAGTGGGTTATCGTACACCTGTTGGACCAGTATGCCAGGAAGAATAAACTTGTCCACGGAAAACATAAATTTCCAAAGGATCTCCGAACAGACCCTAAACTGCACTTGTACATAAATGTTGAACTTTTGAGGGGAGGTACCCTAAGGAGAGGACCGGTATGGGCCATTTTAGAAGTTAAACCAAGTTTGGACAAAATATGACGAAGGCCAAATTTTGGACCAACTCGGTCCCTCAGTTCGAGAGTTATTGTGCTCTTCAGCTACTACGTGTGCCATAGGGGTTTTTTACAACTTTCGGACTCTTTTCCCAAGAAGTATGGACTTGCCACTGAAAAAACTTTTGCCGTGGTAATTTAGACAGCGATTGCAAGTTACTTCAACAGAGATCAAAGTTAGTCAAGAGCAGGTCTTAAAGTAAACTTATCCGAAATTTTGTGTGGGAGGTACCCGCAGGAATGGACAAATCTAGTCCATATTCAACCCAGATCTGTATCTGGTAGATATATTAGTAGTTAAGTATGGACCAAATCGGTCCTTCCCTTCAAGAGTTATCGTGCGCACAATTTTACCGAACATTTTTGAACTTTTGTGGGGGAGATACCTGAAGGAGTGAACCGATATGGCTTATCTTCGAACTTAAACTAAGATCCGTTCTAGAGTTATCTTGCGCTCCAACCACCTCACACGGTGTCATAGGGGTCTTTTGCAACTTTGATGCTATTTTCTCAGGAAGTATGGACTTGCCCCTAATGAAACTCGTACCTTCGTATGGGGGGTAGTGAATACAAGTTGCTAAAACAAAGATCAAAGCGATTCGAGAGATGGCCCTAAACTGAACTTTTCCGAAATTTTGTGTGGGAGGTACACGAAGGAGGGGACCGATAGAGTATTGATTGATATTGAAACCTTATCTAAGTCTGGTACACATTTCAGGATGTGCAAGGTATGGACTTAATCGGTTACTCCCTTTAAGAGTTATCGTGAGCACAAATTTTCCGAACATTTTCGAACTTTTGTGTCGGAGGTACCGGAAGGAATGGACCGATATATCCCATCTTCGAACTTAAAATAAGTTTGGGCAAAATATTACGAAAGCCAAAATTTGAACCGAATCGGTTAATCCGTTCGAGAGTTATGGTGCGCTCCAGCCAGACAGACGGACGGACATTGCTCAATCGACTCCAAATTGCCTGAAACACATTTCGTCCAAACATACTTGGGGTCTAAAACCATTATTTCGTTAGCATTAATGCTGAGGGTATAAAAATGGAAAAGTGTGATGTACGCCAACCTATCTTGTATTCTTATAAATATGATCTTTTCTTCTTCCATTGACAGGCTTTGTCGTTGGAATACCTCTAGTAGAAGATATTCGCATAAGAATTAAACTTTGAATTTTTTCCACATAAGTTTTTTTCGCATTCTGACCACTGATTATTATTCGACCATCACCAAACTTAATGTGCTTCTTCCTTTGTGGTACCACCATTCGTTACGATCCGATCAAAATTGCGACCTGTAGCGTGATTACAAAAAAATGGGATGTATTACCGACTATTGCGATATCTCCGTTATTTGGCCCCCACACCAACCTACTTTGCAGCAATGTAAATATGAATTTTTCTACGTTCATAGTCAGACTTTGCGTTTGGAAAGTCGCCAACCAAAGCTGTGATATTCGTCATTATAACTAAAATCACAAAAATGAATAGTTGGGTTAAATTTGCGGTTATTGCGATATCTTCGTTGTTTGACCAACTACGACAACCTCATTTACATCGTTAGAAAGTTAAGTTGATATTTTCTAGTCTTATGCCAGGTGAAAATAAGTTTATATGCAAGAGGTGTGAAAGGGGCGAAACTCTGTACACAAGGTTCTGTAATCTGAAATTATTCTTTGTGTTTAAATTCGTAACTCTCAAACCAATGCAAAGCAATGAAAATATCAAAATTTTCATATGATTTCATATATGTGTGTGGACCTCAATGAAAATTTGGAAGAAAATGGCAAAAAGTTTTCAATGAAAATTTTCGTAGTCTGGCATAAGACCTACTTTCATTAGCAGGTTTTGCTTTTGGTATACCCCCTTATGGAAGCTGAGATATTTGCTTTGGAAAAAAGTTGACTTTTTTTGCCCATTCCGACCCCTAAATATTATGCGACGCTCAATAGGCTTCTTCCCCTCCGACCCGTAGCGTATTACACATAGCCAGAAGGACTCAGCTCGTCGATACAATCATTTTGGTATATATAAGTATGGTTATACGACGATTATTTTGATGCGTTACAAACTTTTTTGGGCAAAACCTCCCCACATAGTGTTGGTATAAATACACAAAAAAAGATAAAATCATCCTGTCATACAGACAAAACTAACGAAAAGTGTTTTTCACCACGGCATCGAATACTGAGAGAAAAGAAAAAAATTGTCGAAGAAAAGAGAAAAATAGTGTTTAGTTGACAAAAACTATTTTTAGATTTAACAAAAACAATTGTTGAAATTGAACAAAACGATTGTTGGATTCACATTACTACATACGGAATCAAACAAACTTCGCAATCATCGGTATTTTGATGGGTTTTCCTACAATTTTTAATCTCACTAGCTGTAATTTGACGTTTGGACCCGAATGAGAACTTGCAAATTTTTGCTGGGAAAATTTGTCCCGTAAAAATATGTAAGTTCGGCCAGCTGACTTTTAATCAGCTGTTCAATGTAAACAACTTGATACGTTAAAATTTTTGACCAAGAAAACTTCACATTTTTTTAGATTTTAAATAAGTCAAATGCAATTTTATAATTTCTGTTTTTGTTCCATTTGGTTTAAAATATCAATAGAAACAAAAAAAAAAAAAAAAAAAAAAAAAAAAAATTCATAATTTTTCGGAAATAGCTGACTTTCTTGCAAGTGTTTGGAAAATGTTGTTCGATAACTTTCTGCAATTTTTCTTGTTTGAGAGAGTAAAATTCACTGAGTGAAGTTGCTGGAACTTGCTGAGAAATAATTGCTGGGGAAGTTATCGTACAGACCTATTGTCAAAATATGAACGTTTCAGGTTGAGGGTATATTTTTTACTTGTTCTTATAGGGTTTAAATTCAGGCCCTTACCGAGTATGAAAACATGCTCTCAATATACCATTTTGTTGTCATTTTTAATGTTGATCAATAAAGTCTTCATATTTGCATTTGTTTGTATTTTCAGAACACATTCGACCCATATGTCTACCCATATATGATGATCTGAGGAGAAAAAGTCATGAACAATATGTGATATCAGGCTGGGGTCGTAAAGAGTCTGGTAAATATTACACTAAAATCTATTTTAAAGAGTTTATGTTTAATTCCATGTGCATTAATAAATTCCAGCACCCTTATCGGACGTACTGATGGCAGCTGTAATACCATTTGTCGAAATACCCGAATGTCAAACGGTACTACAAAGATATCGCTTACGCAGCAAATTAAACGAAAGTCATATTTGTGCTGGAAATCGAAATTTAATCGATTCATGTGATGGTGATTCTGGTGGTCCTTTAGGTTTTAAGGATACCTACAATGGACGGCCACGTTTTATACAATTCGGTGTTGTGGCATTTGGTGTGAATTTGTGCGGTGAAGGTAATACACCGAATGTTTATACAAATGTTTCTCATTACATGCAGTGGATTACGGATACTATTAGAAATTAATGTTGAATGTTTTTATTTGTAAATGCATTATTATAATTATTATTTTTATACATTTAATTAATTAGAATTAAAACAAAATGTAAAATATAAAATGAAGTACCAGTCAGTTTTGCCGACAGAAATAAACCCTCAGCTACAAAATCCGAGAAATTATCTTATGTAAGGGATATGGGAAATGGGATTGAATAGCAAAAGTATTGTAATTTTGCGGAGGAGGTTCTTGGATGAATACACCAACATAGCCTATCTTGGAACTGGATTTAATTTTGGGAGTTATTCCTTTCGATAGTAAGCCATTTTAGTTGGTATGATTTTAGGGCTTTTTTGTCGTTAAGCCCGAAAGCATGGGCAAGTCCATGGAAAAATATGTCTTTGTAATTGGAATAAATCTTCGAACAGCTCTTAAACTGCATTTAAGCGAACTCTTGAACTTTTGGTAGGGAAGGTACCCGAAGGTGTTGACCGTCAGTCATTTAAGTTCATAGAGGCAGGTTTTATACATCATCTCAGGAGGTATGGACGTAAAGACAAGTTACTGCAATAAATTTAAATACGATCCATGACATGGGATGTACCCGAACGATAGCATGGATTTAGTCCATATTCGAACCTGATATATGTCTGGATGAAATATTATTAGAAACAAATAATGTACAAAATTGGTTGATCTGTTGTGGGGAAGCTACTGGAAGGAGTAGAGAGAACCTCAATTTGCAAATAAAAGCAACTTCGGTTAAAAATTGTGGCTCAAAAAACCGCAAATCGGGAGGTACAGTTATATGTGACCTATGTTTACGATTTTTAGTGAAGAAGTTTCGTAACCACTAAGAACCTCAAATGTCAAATTACGACTGTTAAAATTATAGCTAAACCCTAAAAATACCGAAAATCGGGAGGTGCCGTTATATGGGAGCTATACCAAGACATGGATCTATGATGACGATTTTTGGTGGAAAGTTTTTTGACCACTGAGAACGTCATTTACCAAACTACAGCGTGTTCGGTAAAAAATTGTACTCAAATTGGGTGACGTAGGGGATGGAATATACCAAGGAACGCTCATGATCGGCTTTAACATTGCAAAGCCCGGGATTTATCATGGTCCCTCTTTCATCTCAAGTGGACACCCGTTAACACCCGTTAAAGGCTGTGAGATAATTGTGCCGCGCGTTCACCCATAAGAACGTTAAATAACTTGTTTTTGGGCGTCGGGTTAGTAACCCTCCCCTAGAAAAAACAGCCTACTATGAAAAAAACGAAAGAAAAGGAAAACAAATCCATCTAAAGTTGACGACGCAACGTTTTAAGGACCATGATCTGCGAATCTGCACCTAGAATGTTCGTACTCTTTATAGAGAAGGTGCTGGTTACGCATTGGCAGATGTACTTGAAATGTACAAGGCCCACGTTACTGCCATACAGGAAATACGATGGAATGGGAAAGGCGTCACAACAACACCTAAAGGTGACGCACTGTATCATAGCTGCCATAACATGAATTTGGTTGCGTAGCAACGTAGCAGCGAAGGCGACGAATATACCACAGATCCCAGAATCACAGAAGGTGGTATTGAATGTACACCGCCCAGCCAAGATGAGGTAAATACAGGAATAAATCGGTTGAAGAATGAGAAGGCAGCAGGAGCCGATGGCTTACCAGCCAAGCTGTTCAAACCCGAAGGCGACACGCTGATAAGGTGTGTTCATCAGCTAGTTAGCACCATCTGGCAGGAAGAACGAGTACCCGACGATTGGAACCTGAGTATCATGTGCCCCGTCCACAAGAAGGGGGATAAGACTGTACGATCTAACTATAGGGGCATATATCTACTCCCTATTGCCTACAAGATAGTGTCAGGGATATTGTGCTAACGACTAAAGCTTATGGTCAACGAGATAATTGGGCCAAACCAATGCGGCTTTAGACCACTGCCGACCAAGAAGAGAGCACACGTTGTCAGTGAATATCGACGTCGCATGAACCACGAGCTTGCTATACAACGACATCAATATAGTTGAACGTATCGAGATGCAGCGACTGCGTTGGCTAGATTATATCATAAGAATGAGCGAAGATGAACCCCCTGAAAAGGCGTATAAATACGGACCGCTTGGCGGTGCACGTAGAGTTGGAAGGCCAAGGAATATATGGCGCAAACAAGTGGATAAAGAGATGAAAAGGCGCGGTATTCCACAGTGCGAAGCGACAAATAGAGAGAAATGGAGATCTTTTCTTAGTTCGGCCTATGGAACAAAGGTTCTGTAATGGACCAGCTATGTAAGTAAGTAAATTCTCAAAATACCGAAAATCGTGAGGTACCGTTCTATGTGGTCTATACCATAACATGGACCTACTTTGACGATTTGTGGTGTAGAACTTTCGTGACCACAGAGAAACTCAAATGTCAAATTACAGCTACTTCAGTTAAAAATTATACCTAAGATCCTCCAAATACCGAAAATTGTGAGGTACCGTTACATAGGAGATATATCAAAACATGAACCTATGTTGACGATTTTTGGTGGAGAGTTTTTCCGACCGCTGAGAACCTCAAATGTCAAATTACAGCACGTTCGGTAAAAAATTTTAGCTTAAACCCTCAAAATAGGGAAAATCGGGAGGTACCGTTTTTTGGGGGCTATACCAAAACATGAACCTATGTTGTTCGTGAATACTGCGAATTTCAATTTCAGCTACTTCGGTTAAAAATTGTGGCTAAAATCCTCAAAATACCGAAAATATGGAGGTGCGGTTATATGGGGCTATACCAAAACATAGCCCTATGTTGACGATTTTTAGTGAAGAAGTTTCGTGTGTACTGAGAACCTCAAATGTCAAATGGAGGAGAATACGATTTGTAGTGGAGAACTTTCGTGACCACAGAGAACCCGAAATGTCAAATTACAGTTACTTCAGTTAAAAATTATAGTTAAAATCCTACAAATACCGAACATTGGGAGGTACCGTTACGTGGGGGATATATCAAAACATGAACCTATTTGACGATTTTTGGTGGGGAGTATTTCCGACCAATGAGAACCTCAAATGTCAAATTACAGCACGTTCGGTTAAAAATTGTAGTTAAACCCCACGGGAGGTACCGTTATTTGGGGACTATACCAAAACATGGACCTATGTTGACGATTTTTAGTAAAGTAGTTTCGTGACCACAGAGACCTTCAAATGTCAAATTACATCTAGTTCGGTTACACATTGTAGCTAAAACACTCAAAATACCGAAAATAAAGGGGTGCGGTTATATGGGGACTATACCTAGACATGGACCTATGTTGACGATTTTTACTGAAGAAGTTTCGTGTGTACTGAGAAATGTCAAATGGAGGAGAAGTTTCGTGACCACAGAGAACACCTAATGTGAAATAACACCTAGTTCGGTTAAAAATTTAGCTAAAATGCTCTAAATACCGAAAATAGAGAGGTGCGGTTATATGGGGGCTATATCAAAAAATGGACCTATGATGATGATTTTTGGCGGAGGACTCACATGTCAAATGACAGCTAGTTCCGTTTAATCTTATTGCTAAAATCCTCAAAATACCGGAAATCGGGAGGTACCATTATATGGGGGTTATCCCAAAACATGGTCCTATGTGGACGATTTTTGGTGGAGAGGTTTCGTGACCACTGAGAACCTCAAATGTAAAACAGCATCTACTTCCAAATCGTTTGATCCCTTCGCGATTTATCGAAAGGTGTGGACCGTTATGACCCATCTTCGAATTAAAGAGTTATCGTTCTCACCATTTTAGCGAAAAATGTTAAACTTTTGTGAAAACAAAAGTGTGCTCTGATATGACCCATGTTGGGACTTGATTCAAGTTTTGACAATCATTACAACCAACCAACACACTTACATATCTGCATGGTGTGCGCAGAAGGATGTACTTGCATCAAATCCATCAGTTGTTTGTTTTGTTCATCGGACGTCATTCTGACTCACTTTTCATGTTCTTTCTTTATCTATAAATACGTTTCTCTTATTAAGTTGCCCAGTATAGTTCGTTCTTCTATTCAGTAATAGCATTACGACACAGCGAATCGGGCGAATGGTAATTAATCTCCAAGTACTCAACAACCGTTTAATTGTTTGTGTAGTTTTAAAAGAACAATGCAAAATTTGATAAGCCATTGTGTAATTTAAATATTAAAAATATTTTAGCCTCCTTTTTGCAAACTTATGCCTCATTGTTATCAACAACAAAACCACGAAGCAATTGCTTTGTTCTGATAACCAGTTTCTGAGATTAATTCCCGACTTAATTGTGAAAAAACAGAGAAGGGGAATATGCACTCAGAAACGTGTTGGTCATTTGTTCTCATCGCAAAATGCCGGTTTTGTATAAACAAATGAGGTTCAGTGCCTAAGACCGGTAGTCCCGCAAACATCACTTTACGGTCAAGAACGTTGAAATTTCAAAAATTGTATGAGAATTAAAAAAATATGTATATAAATGTGCCCTGTATTTTGTGTGCGTCTTGTTTTCTGTAAACAATTTATAAACAAGCAATTCAAAAATGATTGACTTTAGATTGATGGGAAAACACGTGAATGTTTTCTTTTGTTGTAACCAAATAATAATAAAGAAAATAAATTATTATGCATAAATTGTATCACAACAACAAAAAGTGAATTTAAAAAATTGAAATTTGTTATTGTACAAAATTTGCTTGCCATTACCTGGAAATTCCTGTTCGTTGTGTTGTTATATGTGACCTTTAATTAGAAATAAATCAAATGAAAATAGTGGACAATTGTATTCATATATGATAACCTCCATCACCATATTATGATGCCGTTTTGATGGGAAAACCCCGATAATAATATTTTTAAACGATGTATTATCATCGCTTATTTGGCGTAGCGTCCGTCTGTTTGAAACATAATAGTAGGGTTGAGTTTCCAAATCAATCATCAAGTCTTCCGACTTCTTTGTAATAATGCTAATGCTGGTTAAGGCAGCAGCGTTTCTCTGTGGATGCAATTGGTTCGAGTACCATGTTTTCAACCATCGACTGCATAGGGTAAACTCTCCTGCTGGTGGCAATACTCATAGTTGGCCACTTTTGGAATAAAATTCACATAATAAAAAATTACTGTATATTCAACAAATTATCTGTTATATTTGTGTAAAATGTAATAAACAAGTGTGATTTGTTTTCACCTAGACACAAAATATTTTTTGTTCGAAAAATTGATTGGTTTTGCTCAAGCATTGTAATCGAATTCCAAAAATACCATATTTTGCTTTAAACATAGAAAACAAAAAAAAAAAAAAAAAATGCAAAATTCCGCAATATTGTAAAAATGAGCACTGATGAACACAAAAGATGAAAAGAAAACAAAAATTACGACCACTTATACAGGTTGTGCCTGAAATAACTCAACCATAAAAACCCAAAGAAAAATGAAACGAAAAAGAAAGAAATTAAAACAAGAATCTGATTCTTGGTATACATATAAAACAAATCAAACAAACAAAAATCACAAAAAATGCTTTTTCACCACGGCATCGAAGAGAACAGAATAAATTGTCCAAGAAAAGAGAAAAATATTGTCCAGTTGACAAAAACTATTTTTGAATCTAACAAATACAATGGTTGATATTGACAAAAACGATTGTTGGAGTCACAATACTGCATACGGAATCTAACAATATCTTTACAATACATATTTTGCTCCTCGAATATTGTTGGATAAATCACATTTTTTCTCTGCGTGTTTTGGGAATTACATGTTTCCATTTTCTTCTTTCTTCTTTATTTGCCATTCCGTATTCGGGTTTTAGCGATCATATAATTACATAATGATAATTTGGTATATTTAACAAATCAGTTTATTAATTTATATATAGGTTTCTGTTTTTAGCGGCATGTTTCCATCAGTGAGGACTTTTCAATAAAAGTATCAGTCGGCTGTGCCAACAGAGATATACCATGCCTTAATTGAAATTAATTCGTGCATTATCCACATTCTTAATGGACAAAATCAAACTGAATTTAATGCGTATTTGGGTATTTCAATATGGCAAAACCGTAAAAGAGAGTCCATATTCATATGAGGGAGAGAGCATATTCTGCTCCGAGACGCAAGGAAAACAACAAATTACAGAATTACCAAAAAAAAAAAAAAAAACAACAAGTAAAAAGTGTCAGTCGGCTTTGCCAACAGATATACATATACTCTCAGCCAATGTGAAGCGAAACTTTCACCTCCGGACAGATCGAATGTATTTAAGGTCTCTTCAGAATTCTGTGGCCCTTTTTGGACATTTGAACTTGCGTCAAAAATTTGGATTAGGAATTAACTGCACTAAGACACAAATGTTGAACTTTTGTGGGGCAGGTACCCTTAGGGAAGACCGATATGGGCCATTTGAGAAGTTAAACTAAGTTTTGATAAAAATGTTAGAAGATCCAAATGTTGGACCAAATCGGCTGATCAGTTCGAGAGTTATCGTGCTCTCCACCACTACATAAGGTGTCATAGGGGGTTTTTACACCTTTTGGCCTGTTTTCTCAAGAAGTATGGACTTGCACCTGAAGAAACTTTTACCGTCGTAATGGAGGTAGCGAATGCAAATCGCTTCAACAAAAATCAAAGTGATTCGAGAGCAGGTCTTAAAGTGAACTTATCCGAAATTTTGTGTGAGAGGTACCAGAAGGAGTAGACAAACATAGTCCATATTCGAACCTGATCTATATCTGGTAGATATATTAGGATGTGCAAAGTATAGATTACATCGGTCACTCCCTTCAAGAGTTATCGTGCGCATTTTTGAAGTTTTGTGGGGAGGTACCTGAAGTAGTGGACCGATATAGCCCATCTTCGAATTTAAACTATTTTTTGATAAAATATTACGATGGACAAATTTTGGACCGAATCTGCAGATCCGTTCGAGAGTTATCTTGCGCTCCAACCACTACACTCGGTGTCATAGGGGTTTTTTGTAACATTCAGGCTATTTTCTCAGGAAATATGGACTTGCCCCTGATGAAATTTGTACTGTCGTATGGGGGGCAGTGAATACAAGTTGCTGCAACAAAAATCAAAGTGAGTCGAGAGCAGGTCCTAAACTGAACTTTTCCGAAATTTTGTGTGGGAGGTACCCGAAGGAATGGACCGATTGAGTCCATATTGGAACATCATCTATGTCTTGTAGAAATTTTACTATGTGCAAAGTATGGACCAAATTTGTTACTTCCTTCAAAAGTTATCGTGCGCACAATTTTTGCGAACATTTTTAAAATTTTGTGGTGGAGATACTTGAAGGAGTGGACCGATATGGGTTATCTGCGAACTTAAACTAAGTTTGGACAAAATATTACGAAGGCCACATTTTGGACTAAATCGATTCATCCGTTCGTGAGTTATCGTGCGCACCAGCCAGACAGACAGACGGACGGACATTGCTAAATCGACTCCAAATTGTCTGAAACGCATTTCGTCCAAACATACTTGGGGTCTAAAACCATTATTTCGATGAGTTACATTTTGCCCGTATGAAAGTGTATATACCCTCGTTAGCATAAATGCTGAGGGTATAAACAGTTGTGTCGTTCCGTTTGTAACACATCGAAATATTTGTCGGAGACTAAAAATTAATATGATCAGCATAAAATTGTATGTCGATTTAACCATGTCCGTCTGTCTGTCTGTTGAAATCAAGATACAGCTCGCAATTTTAAGGGTAGAGAGATAGAGAATATTTGGTACAGACGTTTTTATTACTTGCAGGATGGTTGATATTGAAAATGGGATATATCGGTCCACGTTTTGATATAGCCCCCATAGAACGATATCTCCCGATTTTTGGTATTTTTAAGGTTTTAGTTTCATTATCCTTCCAAAATGGCTGAAATTTGGTACATAGTCTTCGTTGGGGGTATAAAACTTTCCCCCAGAATTTTGTCGGTATCGGTTCACGCCTTCATATAGCCCGCATAGAACGGTACCTCCCGATTTTCGGTATTTTGATGATTTTAGCTTCATTATCACACCGAAATAGCTGAAATTTGGTAATTAGTCTTCGTTGGGGGTATACAATTTTCTCCCAGAATTTTGTCGGTATCGGTCCACGCCTGCATGCAGCCCCCATAGAACGGTACCTCCCTATTTGCGGTATTTTGAAGGTTGTGGGCTCAATATTCCACCAAAATGGCTGAAAATTGGTATTGAAACCTCTTTGGGGGTACTCAATCTTCCCCTTCACATTTGTCGGTATAGGTCCACGTCTTCATATAGCCCCATAGAACAGTACCTCCCGATTTTCGGTATTTTGAACGTTATTGCCTTAATACTCCACCGAAATGGTGATATAAAACTGTTCCCCAGGTATATGTCTGTACAGGTCCACGCCTTCATATTGCCCCCATTCTCGTCTAAAATCCGTCGGTATAGGTCCCACCGAAATTACTGAAATTCGTAATTTAGTCTTCCAAGAGGTTATAAAATATTCCAGAACAGTATTATCTGCATATGTCCAGGTCTTCCTATATTTAAGTTTTAGCCACATTCTCTTATCGAAAAATTTGGTATTAAGTCTTCTTTGAGTCTAAAAACTTTCCGTCAGGAATTTGTCGGTATATATCGACGTGCCTCACATTGTTTTGCTGAAATTTCTGAAATTTGGTATTAAGACATACACGAAAGGAAACTATTCATTATATTTTACTTCAACACAACTCGTGGTGGAGGGTATAACAAGTTCGGCCCGGCCGAACTTAACGCCTTTCTTACCTCAGTTCGAGGCACAACAAAAACTATTGAAATCAATATTTCGTTGCGCATCCTTTATTCTGGATGACACAAACACATCTTTGAATTGACCGGGCCAATGGAGAACTTCTGCCGAATTGTTTTGGAATCACTCCTAAACCACTTCCCATACATGTTTTGGCTCGTTATCTCCCTGGAATGTCCATCTAAGTGGCATCTCTTCTTCAGCATAAGGCAACATAACGCCTTTTAATACATTACGAATCGTATCATAACTTATGATACCTGAAACAATCCTTAATTTCATTAATTTTATGAATTAGTCCAATTCTCTTCACGGGGACGAATAGTGCCCCAAGAGTCTTCTCAAAATGTATACGAATAGTCTCTGCTTGAGACTACAGTCGCGTGGCCAACATTTCAGGCTTCGGGTACAACATCGGTAACTAGCGACATACAGCGAGATCTAGTACGCAACTGGTTACCTGCCTTTTTAACGCATGGGAAGCTTGTAAATGGTAAAGGGAGATGTTAGGTATTTTTGGTCTTCCGTGAATTCAAACGTTCATCTATGGACAGATCGAACATAACCAAAATCCTTTTCGCCAAAAATTATTTATTCAGGACATTTTCAGAACTTTTAGGCATTTGATCGGTAAGAATTTCCAAAGGATCCTTGAACAGACCTTAAACAGGTGGACTTATGTTGACAATTTTTGGTGGAGAAATTTTGTGAATACTGGGAACCACATACGTCAAATTACAGATCGGTCAAAAATCCTAGCTAAAATCGGAGGTACCACTATATAAGGACTATACCAAAACATTGGCAATTTTTAGTGAAGAGGTGTTTTCACCACTGGGAATCTCTGAAACATCAAATTACAGGTAGTTCTTGTGACACCGAACCTGTCTCAGGTTTTGACACAGATTGCCATACCCCGCTTCTAAATCACAAAATATATTGAACAAACGAATGACAAATTATATGGCTGGAAAACAGTTCTATGTAGAATTTAAAGGTGCTAAATCACAACAAGTTCTAGTTCTACGTTGCAAGGGCTCCAATTCCACCAGTCAATGGTAACCTTATATTGTAGCACCACACAACTCTTCGGACCAAACAACACCGAATTAAATTTACCTCACCAAATCATCCTGACTACAATGTCTAGAACAAACCTCCTCAGAAAGCGAAACATATAGGGTCAAATTCCAAGCAAACACTTTCCCTATTAAACTTCTTGGATTGGAAGAAGAAGAATAAAATGTCCTTGACTAATTTTTAAATTCGTGTCTTTTTTTATTTTAGTACCTTCCTTCCGTATGTCTTTCGGGCTGGTACGTATGACGAATATTGAAATATTATCGCACGATAACTCCCGAACAACCGATGTGGTCTATAGTTTGGTCCTCAGAATATTTCTTCCAGACACCGATCAGGTTCGAATATGGACTTTATCGGTTCACTTCTTCGTGTAACTTTCGCACAACATTGTTAGAAAAATTGCAATTTAAGGAATGTTGCAATTTAATTGCAATGGACTCCGAGGTAAGATCGAGGAAATAGTAGATTTTATGAGTCGGAGGAATATCAAGGTCGCTGCGGTGCAAGAAACCAAGCTCAACAACAACTGTATCTTACAACGTTGCGATGGTTACAACGTTCTAAGGAAGGATCGCACCAGAAGTGGAGGTGGGGGATTAGCTTTTCTATTGTACCAGTCTGTCCAATACAGACCTATCTCGATTGAGCCTGTCTCTAATGACCCGCACATGGAATGTATGGGGGTAGCAGTCAGGTGCGGAACTGCCGAGATAGAGTTGCTGAACGTATACATCCCGCCGAGAAATAGCTGTATCTCAGATTATGTGCCTAACATTAGCCCGCTTTTGGAAGGTCATAATCGTCTGGTACTGGGGGACCATGATGCACATTAGCGCATCATGAGATGTGGCATTCGGCCCTCGGAAACGACCAGAGAGATACAGCGCTGGCTGAGCAGATTGGCAGCTCTACGTTTTGCACGATCAATGAGGACGCCCCTACCAGAATTAGAGGAGGGTGTCACAGCCCGCCAGACATAACCATCATGCATCTGGTCTGAAAAATGACGTTACCTGGCAACCCGTCATTGCCCTTGGATCAGACCATCTCCCCATAATTGTCTCCCTTAGCAGACCACCTGATTTCATTACCTCTGAACGCCACACATTCGTCAATCATAAGAAAGCTGATTGGCCGGGATTCAGAGAGTTCACCAATCACCGCTTCAGAGAACTGCCCAATCCTTCTGATGTTTGGGTAGCGGAAAGGACGTTCCGAGACATCATCACTGCAGCAGGCGCTCGCCATATCCCTGCTGGTCGAATACCCGAAGTAAGACCAAAATTCCCAGCAGAGGCGACGGGACTAGCAAATGAGCGTAACGTATGCGGATGATTGCACGATCCTGGCGTCGGGTACCTATCCTGATGACATCTGTGAGAGACTGTACAACTATTTGACCGATCTTACCACCCTTTTCCATTCGAGAAATATGCAGATTTCCGCCAAAAAATCAACGGCCACTCTGTTCACCACATGGAAAGCGCAGTTTGGAAGAGAGTTGAATGTCGTGGTCGACGGTAACAGAATTCCGACCACTAACTGCCCCAAAATTTTAGGGGTCACATTCGACAAACTGAAATGTAGGAACAAGGTCCTCAAGTTCCTACCGGTAGCACTTGGGGTATCTGCACCCTTGTTGACCACATATAAAACGATAGGTCGATTTGTGGTAAGCTATGCGGCGCCAGTCTGGTCCCCGAGATTATGTGATACGAATTGGAAAAAGATTCAAACTTGCCAGAATCTCTTCAAATCTTCAGTGGACCATCTACATGAGGAGGCAAAGATTCTTCCAGTAAAGCAACACAATGATGCTTTCGTTGCAGTACCTGCTTGGATGTTACCGTGTGAGCCATTCCAATCACCGACACATTCAACCTTTATAGGCAGATCAGGAAGGATATCCATGCTCTCGGGGGAGAGGTCCAACGATACAAGAGAGAACCCCTATATCAACTAGCATATCAAGCACGTTTAAATAGTATTCACACGGATGCAGTTACCAAGGCCTTAAGCAACTATAGTGTGAATAAAGTCCTCGCAATACATCCCCCATCTATTGCAGCTGAGGAGCGTCAGCTGCCATGACAAACTAGAGTAGTTTTGGCTCAACTACTCTCGGGATATTGCAGTCGCCTAAATTCTTATGGGGCGGAAATCGACCGTGCCGTGCAAGACATCTGCCCAGTATGTGGCATGGGCCCGCACGACACAAAACACCTTTTCAATTGCCCAGCCAAACCTACTCATCTAAGTCTAGTGAATCAGTGGTTACATCCCATCGAAGCAGCCACTTTCCTGGAACTGGAGATAGACCCAGAGCCAGATTGAACAGAAGAACGAACATACAAACATAATAACAAACACTGTTACAACAACAACAACAAAGTCGATGTTTCGGACTGTAATTTTCGATGTTCATAAAACATGTCCACTAAAAATTTTCAAAACAGGTCCACACTTTGACCTAGCCCCCTTCCGATTAAAGACGCTTTTAAATACATTTTTCCTTGGTCATAAAATATCTCCACGTAAAATTGTGGACAGTTCGGCCCGGACGAACTTTAAAAATTTTACTTGTTACAGTTTCGGCTGTTATTTGCATCTGTGGTGGGTCTGGTATTGTAAGTCAAAATATATATTTAATTCACTACTTAGATTTTTTCTAGTTGTGAGGTGCTCAATCCTTGCTGTTGAGAAACCAGACAAATTTGATTGTCGATTTCGAAGATATACATACTATAAAGGTTGCATCCCACGTTATAATTTCCGATGTACAATTCTCTAATGTTTCAATAGTTAATCTCTCAGTAATTCGTTCTCTGGCTTTTTATTTCATTCTTCACCTGTCATTAGTTGGCTTCATGAAGCATTTCTGTTCACCATTTTAAATTACCAAAAATAATAACTTTCACTGAATAAGTTAAGTCTCTCTTTTCAGTGGATCATACAATTTCCTGTGTATTACGTCCGTATGTATGGACTAAAATGAACGAATATGTCTAAAAAATACTTATAATAAAACTACGTCATAAAAATCGAAAAAATAATAAATTTCAAAAAAGAAAAAACGCAGCACACAAACTCATACATATATACCATTCCAAACCACCATCGTCGATATATTGATCATGTATCGAATAATAATAATTCTTTCGTTGATATCATCAAGTCTATGTCGTAAGTATGCGCTTGTGTAGTTGTGAGAGAAGCTTTTGAATACATTGAAATATCGTTTCATTTTAGAATATGGATCGCCGTGCACAACTTCCGATAATGTAGCAGGCATATGTGTGCCTGTCAAATCATGTAAACCCGCATATGATTTTTTCAATCAACTAAAGGAAAACCACCGTGAGATAACATCAAGTGAAAGAGAGGAAATACAAAGTTTACATTGTGGGACCTTTTGGAATGGGGTATGCTATACAGAGTTTAAGGGATTAAATATTGTTACGGAATTAGATTTAACTAATCTCCGTGTAGACGTTGTTTTATTCCCCAGTACGATTTGTACCAAATAAAACAGGGTTCGTTTTAGATTACGTTTCTACAATGCTTTATTTATTTTATTACGCTTATTCAGAACCGACTTTAATTACTAAGCACACAGCAAGTCTCTAGTTAGCACGCAGCTACTCTTTTACCGATCTGTTCAGTTCAACGCTTAAAACAAAACTCAACTCGTCATTGCCAGTTCCCCTGTATTTATACCCCAAAGTCTCCTTGGTCTAGAATTATCCAGAAAGTCTGGCAACACCTCGAATCCGTGCAACGAACACACAGACGCACATTCGCACTAAGCGAACAACCATACTCACATACATACATACATGGGGGGAATACAGGCGGACGACAAGCAAAGTAATGACGTAATTACAGCAACAAACAAATGCAAGAAAGAAGTAGCAACTAAACGATAATTACATGATTATGACAAAACAAAATAAAAGCACATTAATGAAAGGTAAAGTAACATCTAGAATAATGAAGAGAGTTCTACTTGGTAGTTGTTGTTGCTTAAATAAAGTAACTGCGTAATAAGAACTTTACGTTACAATTCAAATTTTTAAATTAACGGAAATTAAACTAAACTAACTTAAACCTATCAGTTACATTCGTAACAATATATACATACATATATGCTCTACAGAAGCTAATGTATTTTATGAAAGATTTTAAAGTTTTTGGCAGAGAGCGAAAATTAACTAAGCTCATTCCACTCCCTTCATACCCATAAACTTAGAAATCTTTCACGAAATATATCAGCGACTATCTTCGAAATTAGTAAATGATGTAAACAATGTTTTTTTTTTAACAGCCTCATATCTGCTGTGAGACATCAAAGGTTCAATTAAACCCGGATGGTTTGTCAGTTCTGCAAAATCAAACGTGTGGAGTTTATTTTCGAGATAAAGTTACATATGGTTATGAGGCAAGATTAATGGGTTATCCATGGATGGCGTTATTGGTGTACGATGATGAAAAAGATCCCTACAAATGTGCAGGTTCGCTGATAAGTGAACGTGAGTATTTTACAATGTGGAAATATGTAGTAGAGGTTTTCTTAAGTCGACGTTATTTCTCTTTGTTTCCTTTAGAATATGTCCTTACAGCTGCACACTGCATCAGAGGCAGGGAAATGAGCATGTAAGTATAAATGCAATTTTATAGCAAGCTTTTAATAGAGGGCGTCGAACCGAAATTAAGCTCTAAAAATTACATCAGCAAATCTCATTCGTGTATTGCAATTTGAGCATACATACTTTAGGTGTTCTGGAAAGCATTTCGTTCTCCAAAAAGTATCAAAAGTTCTACACAAAATTATAAGAGTGAAAGAAAAAAATGTGTTCCTTTTCCCTATTTTATATTTTTGGTCAATGCAGAATGCAGCAGCATGGTTCTTAAATTGTTTATATAGGCGGATTAATAGTCGACGAACAAGCGGTTTATGTTTTTCATATTTTTAACGAGCGTTCTCTAGGATTTGGCGTACAGTGAAGATTTGTCCTATTGTCGATTTCCTTGATCTAAAATCGCATTGGACCCGATAATTCCATTGACCATTGGTTTCACACAATACACCCGACAGCAGCCAAGGGTAGGACACGTATGCCTCTATGGTTGGCACAAACCGTCTTGTCTCCTTTCTTGAGCACGGATCGTACACAGAAAAAAAATCCGGCGATAAAAAAGCATATTGACGAAATTCGATAACATTATTTGATAACAAAGCAAAAATACAACTGATAAAATATTTCACATATTGACTAAAATATTTATCGATTTTTTTATATTGAACTGATATAATGGAATATCTGGAATATTTTGATAAATATTTTTGTCAATATGTGAAATATTTTATCAGTTGTATTTCTACTTTGTTATCAAATAATTTTATCGAATTTTGTCAATATGACAATTTTTTTATTGCCGGAAAATCGATAAATTTTTATTGAATCTTAGATTTTTTTTATCAAATGCCTAAAATGTTTTTTCTGTGTAGCAAACTGAGGTTTCAATGTTTGGATATACCTTCTTTCAAGCAAGGTTTGTTAATTAACTGATGCATACTCCATATCAGTATGATTCCCATCAGCTCCTGCATGTTGTATTGCTGTCATGACCTCACTTTCGCTAGGTGGTAAACACACAGTGGGATTGGTTCTGGAGTGTCTGCATTGCCGTAAATATACGATAACAAGAGCTTGATGAAATGCTCCTTCCAAATGCTCAGTACGCTATCTGTATCAATTATCATCATAGCTGGAGAATGTGCCTGCACCATAACCTTTAGTCTGGTGTTTAACATTCTGGTATTTTTCGGACTTCATTCTGACTTCAAAACATCTCGAGTTTCACACGTTCACGTTTTACAGCTCATTTTTTTACCCTCAACCTTTAGGGTGAAGAGGATAAATACAGTTTCATATGACCAAAATGTGCCTCATCGGCATAATGGTTTTAGACGACAAGTATGTTTGAACGAAATCCGTTTCAAACATGTCCGTCTACCTGCCTGGATGGAGCGGACGATAATACTCGAACGGATCAACCGATTGGGTCAAAAATGTTGGCCTTGTAATATTTTTTTAAATATTGTTTAGTTTCGAAGATTGGTCCATTTCTTCGGGTACCTCATCTACAAAAGTTCAAAATTTGTCGGCGAAATGTTGGGCATCATAAACCTCTAAAGGAGTAACTGACGTGGTCCATACTTTGCATTTCGTAATATTTCTACCAGATATAGATCAAGTTCGAATAAGGACTATATAGGTCTACTCCTTAGGTTACCTCCCACACAAAATTTCCAAATTTTTGGTACAAGTGCAGTTTAAACACACTTCTCGAATCGTCAAAAAAAAATTGCAGCAGATTGTGCCCGCCGTCCCTCCTACGATGGTACGATACTTCCTACTGTAATATCCCAAAAGCTATAAATAACCCCGACGTACATAGATTTCCATGAAAGTCTATATCGGAAAACACCGTCAGGTTCCTTAATCGCAAAAGTTCAAAATTTTCGGTTAAATGTAATTTACGGGCTGTTCACCAATCGTTATGAAGTTTTTTTTAACGAATTTTTTACTCTTTGCGTTGCTCCGACATAATATTTTTTACAGTTAGTTCAATGCTTGCTGACATTATGGCCCAGAAGCTAGAGAAAATCCTACGGCGACCAACCAATATGGCCCCGAAATATGCAAATATTAAGGGCCACTCCACCATAAACCTCCCGCACAAAAGTTTTTACCCTAATAATCATATTACATTTATGTCTACCACTCCTATTACACTGTGAACACAAATTTTGGGGCAGAGTATTATTGTTCTTTTGTCTTCTAAAAATATGCTTTTCCTATCTCCTCTTCTCCCAATTGGCGCTTCGTTTTGCTACTGACTGCAGAGTTCACGTGTTCTTCTCTTTAGAAGCCTTACGACACTTCTAAATTTTTAGACGGTGGTTTTTTTGGTGCTCAAGTATAGATTTTGTGGCAGTTTGAGGAGAGTGAATTACTCTTTGCCACTACGCTTCTACATTATCGGAAGAAGAAGTGTCGTCTTCCAGCATGTGGGTAAGTTGAGCGAATTAGCGGACATGTGTTGTAGGGTGACGTAGGGGATGGAAGATACCAAGGAACGGTCCTGACCGGCTTTAACATGGCAAAGCCCAGGATTTATTTTGGTCCCTCTTTCATCTCAAGTGGACACTGACCACTGAAAAAACAGCCTATTATGAAAAAACGAAAGAAAAGAAAAACAAATCCCTGAAAAGTTGACGACCCCCGCAAACGTTTAAAGGACCATGATCTGCGAATCTGCACCTGGAATGTTCGCACTCTTTATAGAGAAGGTGCAGTTTACGCATTGGCAGATGTACTTGAAAAGTACAAGGCCGATATAATTTCCATACAGGAAATACGATGAATTGGGAAGGGCGTCACAACAACACCTAAAGGTGATTATAGCTGCCATGACACAAAGCATGAGTTTGGTTGCGGATTTGTAGTTGCGGAGGTTAAAACATCTGGTCTCCAGCTTCATCCAGTGAATTAAAGGCTCGCTGCAATTCGATTAAAAGCAAAATTTTTCAACATCAGCTTTATTGGCGCTCATGCTCCCACTGAAGACAAGGACGAACAGAACAAAGATATATTTTACGAGAGCTTAGAAGAAACTTATGTCCGTTGCCCTGCCCATGACATTAAAATTATACTAGGCGATTTTAATACCAAAATTGGAAAGGAGAATATCTTTGGCCAAACAGTCGGGAAATTCAGTCTCCACAGTGAAACATCTGACAATGGTATGAGGCTGATAGACTTTGCAGCTGCAAGAAACATGGTAGTTAGCAGTATCAGATTTAAGCATCTCGATATTCATAAGGGCACCTGGCTGTCGCATAACAAGAAATCAAATTGATCACGTTGTGATAGATGGAAGACATGCATCAAGCCCAACAAACATAGACTCGGACCACTACCTTGTTGCAGCAAAGGTACGTACCAGATAAACGTAGCAAACAAAGTGCGAACAGACACAACCCGAAAGTTGGACATCGGTAAGCTGCAATCACAACAGATAGCCACAGCATATTCCACTCAACTGGCCCAACTGCTCAATCAAAGCACTCCTCGTCTCGATAACATATCAGGACAATGGTAAAACATTGCCCACTCGATGCAAACAGCCGCAAAATCAGTACTTGGATACCAGAGACCTCCACCAAGGAATCCATGCTATGACCAGGAGTGTCGTGCTGCTACCGAAGAGAAAAATGCGGCATATATGGCTACTTTACAATCAGTAGCAACGCGTAGCGCACGAGAGAGGTATCGAGAGAAAAGGAGAGAGGAGAAACGTCTTTTCCGCAGGAAAAAGAGAGAGATGGAAAAGCGGGAATGTGAACAAATCGAGATGTACGGGAGACAGAATGAAGTCCGAAAATTCTTCCAAAGAGTGAAAATAAAACTGATGGCTTTGGAACTGGCACATCCTCCAGAGAGAGACCAGCAAGGTAATTTGGTAACTGATACAGATAGTGTGCTAAGGATATGGAAAGAGCATTTTTCCAAACTGTTGGTATCCAGTAGTAGCAAAGTCGACTAAGATACCACAGATCCAATCCCAGAAGATAGTATTGAATGTATACCACCCGGCCAAGATGAGGTAAAGACAGCAATAAACCGGCTGAAGAATAAGAAGGCAGCAAGAGCTGATGGCCTACCAGCTGAGGTGTTTAAAACCGGAGGCGGCACGCTGATAAGGTGCATGCATCAGCTAGTTAGCTTAATCTGGCAGGAAGATCGCGTACCCGACGATTGGAACCTGAGCATCCTGTGTCCCGTCCATAAGAAAGGACATAAGACTTTATGCTCCAACTACAGGGGCATAAGTCTTCTCCCTATCGCCTGGCGGTGCACGCAGAATTGGCAGGCCAAAGAATGAAGAGATGACAAGGCGCGGTATTCCAAAAAGCGATGCACGAAACAGAGAGAACTGGAGATCTTTTCTTAGTTCGGTCTATGGAACAAATGTTCTATAATGGGTCAGCTAAGTAAGTAAGTAATACATGTGTTGTGTTTGCAGCTTCTCGATATCCAGCTTCCGTCGATCTGGTTTCTGTTTTTTCCATCTGAGGACAACCACGTGAACATGCGTATGTCGACGTGTTCATAGACAAATAAAAGAATAGACAGAGAAATTGTAGTGTGCTTGTTTTTGTAGGGGTCGCTCTGACAACCAATATGCAGTGTGTTCTCTCAATTGCATTTTGTTCTTGGGTAAATTGCAAGATTTTTTTGATTTTTTATATGAGGGTGTAGATCCGGCCAAATACTACTCACATATTGTCTTTTACCATCAAAAATGAATTGAGTATCTCTTAAACTGACTCAATTCGAATTCGACTAAGAGGATTTCTTCGTCTACACATTCATTAGTCTATGTACGTGTTGTAACCAGGTGCTGCTCGTTACCACGTTTTTTTGCGATCGATCAGCTCATTTCATCGTCAGATGTTCCCTCATGAAGGCTGAAATTGCCGACCGATATTTTCCCTCCCAATTTTAGCATTAAAATCCCCTAGTACATACTTAATTTCATGACGGCGGTTATATGCTGTCTCTTGGCGGTCGTAGAATATGTCCTTGCTCTGTTGATCTTTCTCTTTGGGCGGGAATGACCTCAGATGAGACTGGTGTAAAAGAACTATGCTTTTATACGGATTCTGGCAATCCTCTCATCAACCGGAGAGAATGTGGAGAGCAGATTATTAAGACTTCTATTTATCATAGATCCAACGCCTAGCTCAAGTTTCGTTTCATGGCAGCTGTAATACAGTGTACTATCGTTGTGATAATTACTTCTGCCCAATTCCATCGCCCTTGCTGTAGGGCGATAATATCAGCTTAGTACTTACCAGGTACATCCGGCAGGGCACAAAACTGCACATACTCTTTAAAGAGTCCGGACATTACAGGTGAAGATTCGCAGATCCTTAAAAACTTTATATGGGGTTTGTTTCTCTTTTTTCTTGTTTTTCATAGAAAGTTGTTTTTTGGGGTGGATTACTAACCCGAAGCCCAACCCTAGTTTTTAGCTTACGGTTGTCTTCTGTAATTTGAATTTTATTAATTATTATATTGAATAATTCGTTTCATTGTAGAATGTATGTGCGGCTGGGAGAGCATAACAAAACTTCAGCTGTAGACTGTCTTAAATTGGGACCAAAGACGATTTGTGCTCCACCACCCGTGGAAGTGGGCATTGAGGAATTTATTTTGCATCCAAACTATCGTTCTGTTTATAATGATATTGCCTTATTGCGTTTGGAACGAAAGGTAGCGCCGGATCGTAAGTAGTTTTATTTTCCATGCAATGCTTTATGATGGAGGTTAAAATAAATTTTCAAAAATTTTATTTTCAGTCCACATAAGACCCACTTGCTTACCCATTTTTGATGATCTACGGCAGAAAGAACATGAACAGTATGTATTATCCGGTTGGGGAAGAACTGAAACAGGTTTGTAAGCATTTTAGAATTAAAAAATGTGAACAAGATTTGGTATCATACAAAAATTCTTCTTTTTATTAAAGGCAATTCTTCGGATGTTTTAAAAGTGGCACTAGTACCGCGTGTCGATATTGCTACGTGTGAAAATCAACTTCAACCGTATCGTTTTCGTCATCATCTCAATACTAGTCACATATGTGCCGGTTCGAAAGATTTAGTTGATGCCTGTAAGGGAGATTCTGGTGGTCCACTTGGTTTTCTTGACATTTATAATGGTCAGTCGCGTTTTGTACAATATGGCATTGTAACGGTCGGAGTTGATAAATGTGGAGAGAAAAATGTTCCCGGAATTTATGCCAATGTCTCTCATTATATGCAGTGGATTACGGATCATATAAAATTAGAATAATATGTAAAATGAAAAATTAAATTAGTTATGGAAATAATATTTAAATAAAAAAGTATACAAGATTTTATGTAATCTTAGGTAAAAAAGTCATAACCCTAGTGCTCAGGATATGTAAAAGAAAATGTGGAGCAAAATCTTGCAATTAACCCGTAAAAATTGTCTTCGAATAATGTTGAGTTATTTGGTTTGATGTACAACGCCGCGCATTACATGGATATTTCTTCGTCTGTACATTAATTAGTCTATGGTTGCAACAATACAAAGAACAAGTAAACAAGTATCAGTCCGCTTTGCCGACAGGGATATACCCTCAGCCCGTTCAAGAGATATCGTGCATAGCATTTTAGTGACATTTTTTAAATATTGGGGGGATGTATCGGAAGTTGTGGACCGGTATTGCCTATCTCCGAACTGAAACTAAGTTTGGACAAAATATGACAGAGGCCAAAATTTGGACCAAATCGTTTGATCACTTTGTGCTCTCCAGCCATAGGGGTTTGTTACACCTTTTGGTCTGTTTTCTCAAGTATGGATTTGGCCCTGAAAAAACTTTTACCGTCGTAATGGAGGCAGCGAATGCAAGTTCGTGCGCACAATGTTTCCAAACATTTTTGAACTTTTATGGGGGAGGTACCTGAAGAAGTTGACCGATATGGCTTTTCTTTGACCTTAAACTAAGTTTGGACAAAATATTACGAATGCCAAATTTTGGAGCGAATCGACAGATCCGTTCGAGAATTATCTTGCGCTCCAACCACTACACTCGGTGCCATAGGTGTTTTTTGCACCTTTAAGGCTATTTTCTCAAGAAGTATGGACTTGCCCCTGATGAAACTTGTACCGTCGTATGGGGGGTGTGAATACAAGTTGTTACAACAAAAATCAAAGCGATTCGAGAGCAAGTCCTATACTGATCTGACGCGCAAATGTCTCTTTGAGAAAACGCAACTACAAAATTTACCAAGTTTGGATGAGAAATTGGAGTTTTTAGAAAACCACTTGCTATTGTCTTGCGGAGACACTGTGGAAAGAAAAAAGAGTCTTAATCATACATTTTCCTAGATCAAACACGAATTTAAACGGAGATGGCTAAAAGCTCATAAATTTGAAGAAGTTTTTATGAAAAACAACCAGAAGTGGCTGGAAGGCACTTTTGAAATACCAGTGCATTCTCTTAATCAACCAGCAAATCATTTTCGGATTCGAGCGAACGAAGCAAGAGAAGAAAATCTGAGGAAATTCGATCAAATGTTGATGATGAAATGATTATACATGCCGCACAAGTCGTATTGCAAACGGATGGAAAAAGAACTGCCTCAAAATTGCTCAAAGAAATAGGAAATTCACCAACAAAGGCTAGTAAATATAGAAAAGCTTATTCCATGACCAATGAAACAATTGCTCCTTTGACCCCGTTCCAAGCACTCAAAATGTTCGTAGAAGATTCGTAGATCTAACAAGACGACAATATGAAATAATAAGGGCAACTAACCCAAAGCATTACCCTTGTTACGACTTTTTGTTGAAAGCAAAACAAGAATGCTACCCACCAAAGACGGCATTCCGAGTAACGGCTACCTGCACAGAAATTTATTTACAATACCTAATGGATCATACTATTCAACGGTTATTAATCTACCTGGAAGAAGTGTTATCAACCCTTAACGAAATTGAAAGAAATTCATTAACGACCATTTATAAATGGGGGTGTGACGGGTCACAACAAGCTCGGTACAAACAAAAATTCTCGGGAGAAGCCGAATCCGATGCTAGTATATTTTTGAGTTATTTGTCCCACTTCAAATTATTTGTGTGGTAAAGAAAACAAAGTGTTGTGGCAAAACCCAACACCATCATCACCACGATTTTGCCGCCCCATCAGATTTCGGTATGTGAAAGAAACTACAGATGTAACAAAAAAGGAAATAAGTTATGTGCAAAATGAAATTAAGAACCTCACTCTCACAAAAGTAAATATTGATGGAAAAGAATTTGCTTATAATCACATTTTAAAAATTACCATGGTTGATGGCAAAGTTTGCAATGCTGTAACCAACACGACCTCAACTAGCCGATGCTATATATGTGGCGCCACTTCCAAAGACTTCAATAATTTAAGCAAAAAGGAACGAGATAAATCCCGATGCTCTTGAGTTTGGAATTTCGGTATTGCACACAAAAATACGTATTTTTGAAAGCATTCTGCATTTGGCATATAAATTGCCCGTGAAGAAATATGGCAAGAAAAGGACCCAGGAAGAAAAAGTATTAGAAGAAGAAAGGAAAAAAGAAATCCAAGAAAGATTCTGCTTAGAAACTGGGCTGTTGGTGGACATGCCTAAAACCAATTTTGGTAATACCAATGATGGCAATACGTGTAGGAGATTTTTTGAAAACACAGAATTAGCGGCGGACATAACAGGCATTAACCACGAATTAATACTTACTTACTTAGCTGGCCCATTACAGAACATTTGTTCTATAGGCCGAACTTAGAAGAGATCTCCATTCCTCTCTATTTGTTGCTTCGCACTCTGGAATACCGCTCCTTTTCATCTCATCATCCACTTGTTTGCGCTTGTTGTGTTTACGGAGGTGCCGAGGTATACGAAGTCTTTTACTACCTCAAAATTATAGGAACCAACTTCAACAGTTGGTCCGATTTCAATGGACGCATTACGCGTCGACACCATCAACTTGGTCTTCTCATCGTTTACCGCCAGACCCACTTTAGCAGATTCTCCTTCGACCTTTATAAAGGTATCAGTTACTTCTTTTACTGATCGGCCCATGATGTCTATATCATCAGCATAAGCAAGTAACATGTGACTATTGGTGTAGATTGTGCCACTTCTTTTGACGTTTGCCTCTCGTATAACCTTTTCTAGCAGGATGTTGAAGAGGTCACACGAAAGGCTGTCTCCTTGTATGAAACCTCTTTTGGTACCAAACTCTTCGGAGAAGTTCTTTCCTATTTTAACTGAGGACCTCGTGTCAGTTAAAGTCATTTTACAAAGCCGGATGAGCTTTGCGGGGATACCAAATTCAGACATGGCTTGGAATACCTTGGAACGCAGAGGGCTGTCGAAGGCTGCTTTATAATCGACAAAAAGGTGGTAGGTGTCGATCTGCATCTCTTGGGTCTTCTCCAGGATTTGCCGCAGGGTAAATATCTGGTCAATGGTGGACTTGCCAGGTCTAAAGCCGCATTGGTATGGTCCAATTATCTCGTGACCATAGGCTTTAGTCGTTCGCACAATATCCCTGACAGCATCTTGTAGGCAATAGGGAGTAGACTTATGCCCCTATAGTTAGAGCATACAGTCTTATCTCCCTTTTTGTGGACGGGGCACAGGATACTCAGGTTCCAATCGTCGGGTACTCGTTCTTCCTGCCAGATGATGCTAACTAGCTGATGAATACACCTTATCAGCGTGTCGCCTCCGGTTTTGAACAGCTCGGCTGGTAAGCCATCGGCCCCTGCTGCCTTATTATTCTTCAGCCGATTTATTGCTGTCTTTACCTCATCTTGGCTGGGCGGTCTCTGGTATTTAAGTATGGATTTTGCGGCTGTTTGCATGGAGTGGGCAATACTTTGCCATTGCGCTGATTGTTATCGGGCTGAGCAGTGCTTTGATTAAGCAATTGGGCTAGTTGAGTGGAATATGCTGTGGCTATCTGTTGTGATTGCAGCTTAACGATGTCCAACTTTCGTGTTGTGTCTGTTCGTACTTTGTTTGCTACGTTTAAGCGGGTGCGTACCTTTGCTGCAACAAGGTAGTGGTCCGAATCAATGTTTGCGCCTCGGAACGATCGTACATCCAACACGTTCGATGAATGTCTTCCATCTATCACAACATGATCAATTTGGTTTGTTGTTTTCTGATCTGGAGACAGCCAGGTGCCCTTATGAATATCGAGATGATTAAATCTGGTACTGCTAACTACCATGTTTTTTGCAGCTGCAAAGTCTATCAGCCTCATACCATTGTCAGATGTTTCACTGTGGAGACTGAATTTCCCGACTGTTGGGCCAAAGATATTCTCCTTTCCAATTTTGGCATTAAAATCGCCCAGAATGATTTTAATGTCATGGGCAGGGCAACGGTCATATGTTTCTTCTAAGCGCTCGTAAAATATATCTTTGGTCTGTTCGTCCTTTTCTTCAGTGGAAGTATAAGCGCAAATAAAGCTGATGTTGAAGAATTTTGCTTTTATTCGAATTGCAGCAAGTCTTTCATTCACTGGGGTGAAGTTAGATACAAGTTGTTTTAGCCTCCGACTAACTACGAATCCGCAACCAAACTCATGCTTTACGTCATGGCAGTTATAATACAGTGCGTCACCTTTAGGTGTTGTTGTGACGCCTTTCCCAATCCATCGTATTTCCTGTATGGCAGTAATATCGGTCTTGTACCTTTCAAGTACGTCTGCCAATGCGAAGACTGCACCTTCTCTATAAAAAGTGCGAACATTCCAGGTGCAGATTCGCAGATCATGGTCCTTAAAACGTTTGCGGGGTTCGTCAACTTTAGAGGGGTTTGTTTTTCTTTTCTTTCGTTTTTTCATAGTAGGCTGTTTTTTCTAGGGGAGGGTTACTAACCCGACGCCCAAACCGTTAACGTTCTTATGGACGAACGCGCGGCACATGTTAGCTCACTACCTTTAACGTGTGTTAAAGGCAGTTCCCCAGGTGACACCACGGGGAGGTCAGTGTCCACTTGGGATGAAAGAGGGACCAAGATAAATCCTGGGCTTTGCCATGTTAAAACCGGTCAGGACCGTTGCTTGGTATCTTCCATCCCCTAGGTCACCCAACCACGAATTAATACATAGATTTAAAATTTTATTAGAGACGATTTCAAGTGGACACAAAATAAATACAACAAAATTCAAAGAATGTACCTTCAACACCGTGCAAATGTATGTGGAATTATACGACTGGCATCCCATGACTCCAACAATGCATAAATTACTATTACATGGGGCGACGACCATCATAGATAATGCACTGCTGCCAATCGGTCAATTGTCGGAGAAGGCTGCAGAAGCTCGAAATAAACATTTTTCAAGGGAAGAATGCAACCGTGATATTTATCAAAGATTGCTTCTTACTTCAGATCCACTCATAAGTAGTGAAAGATCGTTAAAGAAAACTTCACACAAGATGTTTTCCAGTGAAGTTATAGAACTATTAGAACCTGCCGAGCTCCACACACAATCATGTATTGAGCACGAAGAAGTCAAGATAGAAACATCTTTTAATAAGACAATTTAATTTATTTATAATTTTTATTTATTTATGATTTATGAAAATAAAAAGGGTTTTTATTATAAAATATATGTTTTTCTTATTTATTTTGTTAAATAAATACATATTTTTTTTAAATACTGCCTTTCGAAGCCATTAACGCCCAAAAATATTTTTGGCCGCCTAAATATTTCAAATCAACCACTGTGCGCCGTGATAAATTTTCTAAGAGTAGAGATTTCTTCATTCTCACAGAAAGTGGAGGTACCGTCCCTTACGTTGATAGAGGAAACCACAAAATTATTGAGTGAGGTCATGATCACATTGGCATTTCTGTTATGAATGGTGCACAAAAACAATAACATTGTAGCGTATCAAATTTCGGCAGAAAATATTTCTGAAGAAAACGCAGTAGAGGAAGGTCTTTTTGGAGGATAACAGATTTCTGCAGAAAATTAAAACGATAACATTGTGCCAATGTTGTGATGCTTCCGTGCATTGTATTGAAAAGAAAGCCGAGGAGCTATGAATCATATTGTACGTTCTGCTTCAAGAGTAAACGTTCTGCTATAACCACCCAAAGTAAACTCTTATCTGTACTACAAACTAAAGTTGTACGCTGTTGCGGTCAAATAACATTTGTAGTTTTAGAAGACTTAAATCCAAAGCTAAGGTATTTCATTCGTATATATATTTACAGTTGGGCGCATAGCATGCTGCGCCAATAATTACGTCGTTTAGTATGTGTTTGATAAACTGCGACGTAGGCGTCATAATTAGGATTTAAATTAGCTGAAATAAACAATAAAGCGACCATAATTTACTCAGTCAAAATTTAACGCTTGAGGTGTATAGTCAGTCGGTGGGATGGATTCCCTAGAATATTTTATTTTCCTAATACTCGTTAGCATAGTTGGATGCCGTAAGTTTGTTCATTTATTGTTATCGATATGGCAAATTAATTTGACAATATTTTTCCAATAGAAGAACAATGCCTTACCCCAAACGAAACCAAGGGATTCTGTGTTCATTACACACAATGTGAATTTTTGAACAAATGGAATGTTCAATACAACAATAACTTGCCACCACATCTAAAGGAATATATTAGGCAAGCACAATGTTCCGGTCCGTTTGAAAAGGAGGTGAGTATTTATTAAACTTTTTTTACATTTTTTCTCGCCGTTTTTTTTTCATAATATTAAAAAATGTTAATATTACTATCTAATATTCTAGATACGATATTGCTGTGAAAATGAAACGCAAACGAAGCCGCAAATAATAACAACGACAAATACTCCCTGGTCCGATGCATACAAACCCCCATCAAATGAAGTGACTTCAACAGCCGGCTCAACTACAACTCAACGATCTATTCCCAATCAATTGAATATAGCAGGTATTTTAATACATTTCCTATCAATTGAAATTAAACGATTTCTCATTAAACATGTTAAACGTTGATCAGAAGAACCGTGTCTTACCCCTCTTAACATCAGTGGATTTTGTGTACATTATTCGCAGTGTTCCTTGCGGAACGATTGGATTCAAAAGTATGGAGACAATTTGCCAGTGCATGTTCAAGACTATTTAAATAAAGCAAAATGTTCCAGCGATCATGAAACGGAGGTAAGTAAAGAAGTTGGGCGGTTTAGACCTAAGAGATACATTGAAAAATTAGGAGTCTACCGAAGTCCCACGCATCCAACCATTATGCTATGTTTCACGGGTGGTTAGGCCGATCTTCGGGCATATTAGGATGTTGTTTTTGTGGCAGACGAAGGCAAAGCTTGGCAACTAGTATATATACGCAATTCATCAGATAAATGTATATGCGAAACTATGTCAGTTAATTGAAACTCCAAATTTTTCCTATAGCCCTGCTTGGTAATCCCATTTTTCAATGTTCACAAATACTATGGTAAGTTTTATTCCTACGTCATTAGTACTTGCTCTTCTATATCAGAAGATTTTGACAAGTTGATGGTGACTCAGAACGCTAAGACGCCGGCAACCTTGACACTCAGTTGTCGGGGACCCAGGTTCGAATCCCAGCCTGGCTCATGCTGAAATTATTTTTTATACCCTCAGCCTTTAGGCTAAAGAAGGTATTTACACTTTGATACGACCAAAAATGTGCCTCATCGATATAATGGTTTTAGACCCCAAGTATTTTACTACGATATCCGTTTCAGACAATTTTGAGTAGATCTAGCAATGTCCGTCCGTCTGTCTGTCTGTCTGGCAGGCTGGTGCGCACGATAACTCTCGAACGGATCAATCGATTCGGTTCAAATTTTGGGTATCGAAATATTTTGTCAGATTCGATTTAAGTTCGAAGATGGTTCGATATTCCCTACAAGAGTTATCGTGCGCACAAGTTTTGCGACAATTTTTGAACATTTGTGGGGGAGGTACCTGAAGGAGTGGAGCTATATGCACTCCTTCAGGTACCTCCCCCACAAATGTTCAAAAATTGTCGCAAAACTTGTGCGCACGATAACTCTTGTAGGGAATAACCGATTTGGTCCATACTTTGCACATCGTGTAATTTCTACCAAACTTAGATGAGGTTCCAATATGAACTCAATCGGTCCACTCCTTTGGGTATCTCCCACACAAAATTTCGGAAAAGTTCAGTTTAGGACCTGGTCTCGAATCGCTTTGATTTTTGTTTACGCAAAATGTATTCGCTGTCCTCCATACGACGCTGTAAGTTTCATTAGGGGCAAGATCATACTTCTTGAGAAAATAGCCTGAAAGTTACAAAAAACCCTATGACACCTTGTGTGGTGGATGGAGCGCAAGATAACACTGGAACGGATCTGCCGATTCGGTCCAAAATTTGGCTTTCGTAATATTTTGTCCAAACTTAGTTCAAGTTCAAAGATGGAGTATATCGGTCCACTCCTTCCGGTACCTCCCCCACAAAAGTTCGAAAATGTTCGGAACATTTGTGCATACGATAACTCTTGAAGTAAGTAACCGATTTGGTTCATACTTTGCACATTATGAAATTTCTACCAGACTTAGATGAGGTTCCAATATGGACTCAATCGGTAAACTCCTTCGAGTACCTCCCAAACAAAATTTCGGAAAAGTTCATTTTAGGACCTGCTCTCGAATCGCCTCGGTTTTTGTTGTAACCTCTTGTATTCACTGTCTCCTATACGAAGGTACAAGTTTCCTCAGGGGCAAGTCCATACTTCCTGAAAAAATAGCCTGAAAGTTGAAAAACCAAGCCTATGACACCATGTTTATGGGTGGAAGCTCAAGATAATTCTCGACCGCAAATGCCGATTCCGGCCAAACTTTGGCCTTCGTAATATTGTTTCCAAACTTAGTTTAAGTTCGTAGATAATCCATATCGGTCCACTCCTTCAGGTACCTACCCCACAAAAGTTCAAAAATATTCGGAAAAATGTGCGCACGATAACTCTTGATGGGAGTGACCGATTTAGTCCATACTTTACACATTCTCATAATATCTACCAGATATAGATCAAGTTCGAATATGGACTATATTTGTCCACTCCATCCCGTACCTCCTACACAAAATTTTGGATAAGTTCACTTTAAGACCTCCTATTGAATCACTTTGTTGACGCAACTTTTTGTTGAAGCAACTTACATTCGCTCCCTCAATTACGATGGTAAAAGTTGTTTCAGGGGCAAGTCCATACTTCTTGAGAAAACAGGCCGAAGGGTGTAAAAACCCCCTATGGCACCCCCATGGTCTATGTCGGTCCATTCCTTTAAGTACCTTTTCCGCAAAATTTTTGAACTTAAATCCTAATCAACATTTTCGTCGGTTCATACGACCAAAATTTTGAAACCCCCTAAACACATACGTTTTTTGAGAAAAAAATGTTTCAATTTGCACAGGCTGAGGGTATATCTCTGTCGGCACAGCCGACTGATACTTTTTTACTTGTTATTTTTGCCTTATTAAGGCGATGGTTAATTATAGTGACATTATATATAATAAAAAATAACTTCAGCATGAGCCAGGCAGCGATTCGAACCCGGGTCCACGACAACTGAGTGTCAAGGTTGCCGGCTAATACCGAAATTCGGGTGGTACCGTCCTATGGGCGCAAATATGAAACAATTGGTGGGAATTACTATAACGAAGAAAGATTTAAAAATAAAACAAATTTATAATTTATTCTGTCATTTAGGTATAGATGGTGGTGGTGTGGGTGGCAAACGTCAACTTTATAAACATTCATAATTATCAATGGCAAAAAAATCATCGGTCATTAAGATCGACTCTAACGAGAAATTAATTAGCAATTATTCTTTTGTTTGCTGTTTTAGGACCGTCTTTGTTGTGAACTAAAGATGGACATAGAACCAAAAATAGAAACAACGACTATCGGAATAACGCCTTGGAAATGGTGGAATAGAAATAGGATAACGGTTATCAGATCACAACCGTTGGTACGAACCACGAAAATACATGTTCCTGATCAATTGAATATGGAAGGTACTTTATAATCATCATTAAAAAGTGCATATACACAATTTTAAACGTTATTTATGTGCAGAAGAACGATGCCTTACCCCGCATAATCGCAATGGATTCTGTGTTCAATATTCGCAATGTCCCCTCCTACACGATGGGAATAAACAGTATAATGGAAATTTACCCGATAATCTTAAAAACTACATAGAAGATGCGAAATGTTCCAAAGATCATGAAACTGTGGCACGTATTAACTAGTAACGACAGTATATATTATAAGACATTTAAACTAGTCTCTTTTTATCGTATCAAACATATCTTACTTGATTCTGAAACATGTTTATCAACATTAATCGTAATCTTAGTGGGGACTAATAATTGTTAGACATCGGATTTTTGCATGTTTTTTATTTCTTATCCGATTGGACTCAAATTTTGGATCTAGGCGTTTTAAGTGAAAATTTTTCGATATTTGGGGTCATATCAAAAACATGCAAAAAATATGCAGAAAATATGCAAAATATATGCAAAAAATATTCAAAAAATATGCAAAATATGCAAAAAATATGCAAAATATGCAGAATATGCAAAAAATATGCAAAATATGCAAACAGATTTTGGTCGAAAATCGTCATTTAAAGTTGGAAAACCCGTAAAAAATAACTTAAAGTGTTCAAAACTAAGACTGTTGTCCGTTTAATGTCGATTTTTTTCAGCAGATTATTATGTTATTGAGACCGTTTACGATAGTGTGGTGTAGGGTATAAAAGAATGGTATTGTAATACCATTTTTTTATTATTAAACTATGCAAAAACATTAAATTTGATAAAATATCAAACGTTCTATGTAAAAATCAATATTTTCTTTGTCATAATTTGTAGCAGTGGGCTGTTTTTGTTCAAAGGGAATAAATCGATGACGGATTTTTTTAGGCGGCACCCGCATAAAGTGTTTAGTTTGGTCAGATTTTATGACTGTCAAAGTTTGAGCACAATTGGAATATGTTAACACGTGCCACTAGGGCCTCAAAGTTATGAAAATCTCGATTGTTTGGCTATTTATCGATTTCGGCGACCCATTTCTCTGGAATGGTTAAAGCTTTTTGTCCAAATTAAGCAATAAATTAAAGGCCATTCTGTTCTTAATATTTCTTGCTGAAAAACAAAATACGTAAATATTACTGATTTCGAGATAATAAAGCCAATGTCTCGAAAAACGTGCGAAAATGGAGACTATTAAAATTTTTTTTCTTAATTTTTATCAATTTTTGGAATGAAAACAAACGTCTTTTACATTTTGTTCTAAAAAAAATTTATTCGAGAGTCAGACATCATGTGCTTTTGGAGCTTTTTACTTGAAGAACGCTCTGCTATGTAGTTCGCAACTTTCAAGTTGTTTACCATCCTTTGCGCCTCCTGGAAATTCGGAGTTAATGTTTTATCTCTTGAACGACAAGAATTATGCCAAACCCTTTTCTAGGATTTTCGGCAGTTGCTGTTTTGGAAGTTTGGATCGAATATTTTTGAAGAAATTTGAATCTTTGCTTTGTGAAGATTTTTGTCGCCTTTTTGCTCTTTACGGCGTTTTGCACCGTTGGATCAAACAATGCCAGGTCAGCAAGTTCTGGACTAAGATACCACAGATTATTAATTATGTTGTTATTTCCTTTTTCTGAAATTTGTGTGTCAATGTTTTCATATTTCAATACGTTTTCAATGAGGTCTAGGTCTTGTTTTGATGCTAAACGTATCGTAGGATCTGAAGAACCATCTGTCCCGAAAACAATCAAGCGTGGCTTCAAGAAAATCGTAACTATGCAATTGTCATTGGCGGTGGACCCCTATAAGGTGTATAGGAACGTTACTAGTATCACCATGGCTACAGTAGAAGCTATCGGAGAGGATCCTTACAAATATAAGATCTCTAGAAATTTTATCCAACAGCGAAGAATAAACCGTGAAAAATAAACTCAACAGCTATTACCAAATATTCTCAAAACAGAGAAGAAAAAACGGGTTGCTGTTCTGGTATCACATGGGGGTAAAAAAAACAACTCCTAGGCGTTCCTGAAACTTACAGTAGCTCATGGGAGAAACAAGAACTAGCTGTGTACAAATGCCAGCTCGAGCAGATGTTAGGTTGAGAGCTTCTGTACCACCGTAACTTGTTAGAAAATTGTTGAGAGGGATTTTTGACTGCAAGTTTGGAAGCACATCCGGACATCAAACAAACATATTCAAGCGATTTCTATAAGAATAGTCTGCGATTGACAAATCCAAGTTCGAAGTAGGCGAGAGTGTTTTAAAACTACTGCCCAGCCCACTTCCCAAGAACAAGAGGCCGTAGAAGCACCTTGCGTTTAAATCGTTCGAGACTGGTCGCCCTCAGAATGTTTTTTCTTTTTTATTTATTTATTTGGTATCCCACACGACAACAATGAACAAGATAATGTTTATATAGATATAATATAGGATATATTGGGTAAACATTATCAATAGGTTAAAAAGAAATAGAGACAATAGATTGAGTTTAATACAAAAAATATTGAAAACGATATTCAGAAATATTTTTAGGTCCAAAACAAGACCTAAACCGAATTGAAGATTTACTTAATACGAAAGGCATTCACAAACAAATATCAGATAAAGGAAATAACAAAATGATAAATCATATGTGGTACCTTAGTCCTGAACTTATTGGTCTGGCATTGTTTGATCTGATAGATCCAAAAGACGACAAAAAAAGATAGAAATTTCTCCAGAAATAATCGATCCAAACTTACAAAAACCAACTGCGAAATTCCTAGAAAAAGGTTTACCAGGCATAATTACAAGTGAGACTTAATTGTTGTTCAAGAAATTAAACTTTAACTCCGAATTTCTTGAAAAAGATCCTGCAATTTGACCACAGAACATCAATTACCAGGAGGGGTAAAGGATGGTAAATAACTTAAAAATTGTGAGCGACATAGCAAGGAGTAGAGTTCATCACGAAGTTGTCATCTGTACCCAGATGGCTCCTAAACCACATTACGTCAGTCCCTTAATGCCCGTAATTTCAACGCGTAGTTATCTATGAGTTCACAGATACATATCTCCCGTGTAAGCAACATTTTATAATTTCAACGCATAGGTAACGTTACCGAGTCAAAAACGGCCGTGTTACTTACACCAAGGATTTTACCTGGTTAATCGTTGCCAATGTGTTAAAAGTTGTAAAACACTTCTAAGTGGCAATGATTTGGCGAAATCATGAATGAAAATCACCAATATTACCACATGATTTCAAAATTTACACGCCTCGGTAAATTGCATGTAGAAATTACCAAACGCTTAGGGGAAAAAACTAATAGGTAGCTACCTACCCGTTTACCAAGACGTTGAAATTACGGGCATAAGTAAATTAAAATATGTATGAACAAAATAAAAGTAAGCGTTTGTCATTGAAGCCATACAATGAATGTACAAATGTCCGTCTTTGTAAACAAAAATTGCATTTGAAAAGGGAAACGTTTGATGGATAGCGATGCCATTCCACGGCCGATATGTCTGATGAGTCTTTACAAAAGGCGAAACATGTCACATAATGGTGGTTGTGGGGGTTCGAATCTTCGGCTTTCCCTTTTCACTTGCAAACATCATCGGTCATTAAGCTCGACTCCAACGAGAAATGAATTAAAATTAATATTAAAATAGATCTTCGCCCTTATAGGCAACATTTTCAAATAAAGTAAAATATATTCGTTTTCATTCGCAAAAATTTGATAATATAGGAAGAAAAATCTTAAAATCTAACAATACTGAAATGTTTAAGCGGCTCCCCGGCAAAAGAAATCGATTTGGTCCTTTGAGTTAAAACCAGCCCAATGCTACAAATTAAATTAAGATGCTACAAAAAAGAAAATATTGCATTTTACATAAAACGTTTGCTATTTTATAAAATTTTATATTTTTACATAGTTTAATAATAAAAAAATGGTATTACGATACCATATTTGTATACCCTACACCACACTGTAGTAAATGGTCTCAATAACAAATTAATCTGCTGAAAAAATCGACGTTATACGGTCAACAGTCTTAGTTTAGAACACTGTTATGTATTTTTTGATGGGTTTTCTAACTTTAAATGACAATTTTACGACTTTTATGACGATTTTCGGCCAAAATCTTTTTGCATATTTTGCATATTTTTTGAATATTCTGCATATTTTTTGCATATTTTGCATATTTTTTTTGCATATTTTGCATATTTTTTTTTGCATATTTTGCATATTTTGTGCATATGCAAAATATGCAAATATGCAAAATAAATACGAAATATGACCCTGCCATTGAATTTATTTCTTTGAAACGAATTTTGGTCCAATCAGAATCTTCGTATCTTTAATATTAAAAAATATGCAAATATGCAAAATCCGATGTCTAATAATTGTATAATTAAATATAATTATTAACATATAATTTATGCATTCTATAGTTTCCGTTTTCCATTTTAGGTTCGTATTTGTTGTGAACTGGAGATAATTCCGACTATCGGAATTATGCCTAGAAACGCTCGCATACATGGGCTAAGAAATTTCACATCCATATCAGCGGAACACACAAAGGAAAACCATGTTCCTGATCAATTGAATATAGAAGGTACTCTCAAATTATTATGAAAATTACCACTAAAACGTCGATGCAATTTCTTGACAGATGTTTTAGTATATTAAACGTCAAACACGGTATTAAACGATATTAAACTCAAGGTATAGTCTAAACTATACTGTAATAAGCTTTGTAAGCTTTGTTCCAGAACTAAAAAGTTTTTAAAATGTTTACCTCTCCTACATATTTTACCCGTAAAAGCGTTCCCGTATACAAAAATATTGTAAAATGTTCACTTCTCTTTAAACAAAAATGGCGCTGAATGGCGCACTCTTTAAAAACTTTTTACACGACAAATTTGTGTGAGAACAATTGTTTTACAGTCCTCTCTTTTACGAGTTTTACTAACAACAAGTAAAAAAGTGTCAGTCGGCTTTGCCGACAGATATATACCCTCAGCCAATGTGAAGCGAAACTTTCACCTCCGGATAGATCGAATGTATTTAAGGTCTCCTCAGAATTTTGTTGCCCTTTTTGGACATTTGAACTTGCCGCCAAAAATGTGGATTAGGTATTAACTGTACTAAGACACAAATGTTGAACATTTGCAACGCAGGTACCCTTAGGGAGGACCGATATGGGCCATTTTAGAAGTTAAACTAAATTTTGATAAAATATTAGGAGATCCAAAGTTTGGACTAGTATTTTAGTGACATTTTTTAATTATTGGGGAGAAGTACCGAATGTTGTGGACCGGTATTGCTCATGAAACTAAGTTGGATTTGGAAGACCAAATGTTGGATCAAATCGGTTGAACAGTTCGAGAGTTATCGTGCTCTCCGACCGCCACATATACTCGTAGTGACATAGGAGTTTTTTACACCTTTCGGGCTGTTTTCCCAAGAAATATGGACTTGCCCCTGAAAAAACGTTTACCGTCGTAATGGAGGTAGCGAATGCAAATCGATTAAACAAAAATCAACGTGATACGAGAGCAGGTCTTAAAGTGAACTTATCCGAAATTTTGTGTGAGAGGAAGGAGTAGACAAATATACTCCATATTCGAACCTGATCTATATCTGGTAGATATATTAGTATGTGCAAAGTATGGATTTAATCGGTCACTCCCTTCAAGAGTTATCGTGCGCACAATTTTCCCGAACATTTTTGTAGTATTGTGGGGGATGTACCTGAAGGAGTGGACTGATATAGCCCATCATCGAATTTAAACTATGCTTTGATAAAATATTACGAAGGCCAAATTTTGGACCGAATCGACAGATCCGTTCGAGAGCTATTTTACGCTCCAACCACTACACACGGTGTCATATTGGTTTTTTGCTCCTTTACGGCTATTTTCTCAGGAAGTATGAACTTTCCCCTTATGAAACTTGTACCGTCGTATGGGGGGAAGTGAATACAAGTTGTTGCAACAAAAATCAAAGCGAGTCGAGAGCAGGTCCTAAACTGAACTTATCCGAAATTTTGTGTGGGAGGTACCCGAAGGAGTGGCCGTTTAAGTCCATATTGAAACCTTATGTAAGTCTGGTAGAAATTTCACGATGTGCAAAGTATGGACCAAATCGGTTACTCCCTTCAAGAGTTATCGTGCCCACAAATTTTCCGAACATTTTGGAACTTTTGTGGGGGATGTACCGAAAGGAGTGGACCGATATAGCTCATCTTCGAACTTAAACTATGTTTGGACAAAATATTGCTATTGCCAACTTTTGGATCAAGTCGGTTCATCCGTTCGAGAGTTATCGTGCGCACCAGCCAGACAGACGGATTGCTAAATCGACTCCAAATTGTCTGAAACACATTTCGTCCAGACATACTTGGGGTCTAAAACCATTATTTCGATGGCAAAATACCCCTGA
Source organism: Musca autumnalis (assembly GCF_047663935.1). Taxonomy (NCBI): domain Eukaryota; kingdom Metazoa; phylum Arthropoda; class Insecta; order Diptera; family Muscidae; genus Musca; species Musca autumnalis. Next base: position 316,281,294 of record NW_027411644.1, on the reverse strand, counting down.
GTGATGTTGGCGACATTTCCTGAGTATTTCAGCATTGTAAAACTTCTCTGCAAGTGGTGTCTTAGGACACGCCGTTCGGACTCGGCAATAAACAGTAGTTCACATATCATTGAGCTAATATGAATCGGGGTGCACTCATTGATATGAGAGAAGTCTCCCTTGTCCCATCTGGGATGTTTGTGGAATAATTATTATTATTACTATCAAAAAGTACGGAGACGAGGCTATAATTTCTATTGCAGATACATACAATAGGTCTGTACGACAACCTAATAATTTGTACAAATTTTACTGAATGCAGTTCGATAGCTAAATTGTTTAGTAAAAGAGAGCGAGTTGGGAGAGATTTTTGGAGAGTTCTTTGCTGGGAAAATTATCGTTAACCCCTAATCTGATGTGCGCTTGATACAAACATGATATGGGCAACACATAAAGCCACACACATGTATCCACAAAAATATTTTCACAATAATTTGAATCCTACAGGTTCATCATACTCATTTTTATCACAGGTATTTTATAGTATCTAAGCAAAGTCATGCAACGATTTGAAATCTCTTGTTATAGGTCTCAACATTTTAAAAAATCAGAGCTGTGGTTTGGATAATGGCTATCGTATTGCCAACGGTAATAAAACTGATTTGGCAGAATTTCCATGGATGGCTCTGCTGAAATATGTCGGACCTTCAGGAGATGAGTTTCGTTGTGGTGGTACATTGATAACCCAACGATATGTATTAACTGCGGCACATTGTATTAATCGTAATTATCAAATGTAAGTATACATATGTACATTTATTATCCCAATATGAAATATAAGGCCAGTTGCTTAACCAAATTGATCCTTGACACTTCCAACCTCCGTGTACCGGCATGTGGCTTGTATTTATACGACGTTTTATAGGGCTCTCCATCGATCCTTGACACTTCCAACCTCCGTGTACCGACATGTGGCTTGTATTTATACGACGTTTTATAGGGCTCTCCATTTTTCACTTTTATGACAGGGCCAGTCGTCAATGCAGTCGTTGTAATTCGGTACGTTTAACGATGTCGAAGCACAGTTTGTCCAAATTCAATATTTTTTGACAAAAATGCTATTTTTTTAGTTCCAAAAAAATTTAATTGAAGTGATGAAAATTTCGTTGCTTGTACGTTATATTTGAAGTAACGGCAACTATATCATGACCTTTTTTGTTAAAAATACCCAAAATCGCAAGGGGAGTCCTCGAATTTGTTGCCCATATTATCACGAGTTATTAGAATTTATTAATGGTTCTTTTTGCTATCCGTTAGAGTGAAGCCTGACGTATTAAAATGCGCTTAGAAGTGACTCTATTTGTGTTATAGTTCTGTAGTTTTGTAAGTTCTTAGGTGTAGATTTTTAATTAGACCCTTTTCAATAGGAAGTTCCACGAGGCTCCATTGTTCTTATGGTACACAAATTTAGAGGAGCTCTCGAACTATCAATTTCTCAATAGATAAATTACGACGCAGGGGATTAGACCCCCTAGTTTATGTATTTTCAGAATTTTACCTATAATAACACTGTACAACAAAATTAATTTTTTCTCAAAATTATGGGAAAACCGAGTAGATTATGAAAGTAGAGCTAAAAATATGAGACACGCGTATCGGCGTTTTTTAAGTTTACATCGGAAAGTAACCAAAGTAGACGGGGCAAGTTCCGCCCATTTCTAGTTTTTTCGAAATATTCTAGTACCTTGCATTTTAGGTGTATAGTGTCTTTGGCAAATTTACTGAAGCGGATGAGGGATTTTTTTTAAAAATTTTAACCCTCATGCGTTTTATCAAAGGGGTCTTTTTGGTCTTTTAAAATTTTACTATAGGTCTCATAATACACCAAATCTGCAAATCTATCTAATCGCCAGGAATCGTTAAAAATGAAAAACACGTTTTGGGGTTAAAGTCGGTCTTCATCTGAGTTTATTCATGTATCATTCATATATCATGCAAATATAAGTATAAATGTTTCTGAATAAACATGAAAATAAAAAAAAAAAATTCTTCCGTATTTTATTCGAGTTGATAGATGAAAGTAATATGAAACTTGGTTCTAGGTGAAAAATGTCAAAAGAAGAAAAATTCTACACAAAATTTCACTATGAGTTTCAGAATAAAATAAATATGTAGCTATACTTTTTCTTAAGAAAATAAGATTAAAAATGTAAATGAGAGAAAGTCAAAAAATGTTAACATTGATTAAACGAAGGTTTGCACTATTATAATACGCGAAATATTGAAGAGTTGGACCAAATTAAGTGTTTTTGATCGAAACTCAAAAATGTGGCTAAAAAAGTTAATTTGCGCGGAACCTATGACCGCGTAAGTGAATAAAAATAAAAATAGGTAAAAACACGTTGAAGCAAACGAGTTTTTTTACGTTGTTATTCGATTGCTGGTCAAACCGTTTAAAGTACGGATATCTGCCCAAAGAAAAAATAGAAGAATAAAAAATAAAGATTACACTTCTAATGTACCACTTTTCAAAATTTCCAAAGCATCCACGTTTTAAGGATGCTGACATATTGAAACCAGACTTTAGGTGTTTTTTGTAGTTTTTATATAACAGGGACGCGCATACGGCTTTTTCTAAGAACCATTAATAGGATTAATGTACTCGCGATTACGCATAATTTGATATGTATACTGACGATGTAGCCCACACAGCATCACAGTAATCCACTGCTAAAGGCCAAAATTTAGTGCGATATTTTTTCGAAAAACCCTATTTTTTGGGTACAGTATTTACAAGATCCTTTCGATTGTGCTGGGACCCCAAGATATTTTAGTTTTTTTGGCGATCCGGATCACATAAATCATAGATCGTGAAAATCGATCCAGTAGAACGGCAAAAACAGCAACTGCAAGAACCGAAAAAATTGCCAAAAATTGTTTTGAAAATATTTGGGGATTTAATCGCGTTTTCTGTGGATCGTTTCCTTGTCAATGAAGAAACTGGCACATCAATCGCGTTTTAGCGTTTTTATAAGATTTTTTCTTATAATCAGAATTGAAACCGTCATAACTTTTGCGTGCAATAACCGAAATTCGTATCTCGAACAGATTTGAGAATGGGAATTTTTTCTCAACCCATGTACCAAAAATCTTTCATGTAGCATCAAATTTTTTTTAATTTTTTTCAAATGGAATATTAAAAAATTTGACTTTTCTTCATATACATATATATGTATATATATTAAAACAAGTATGAAAAGTCTATAGTCGGACGGAGCCGACCATGGGATATCCTATACCACTATCCCTGGACAATCGCTCTCCACGGAATTTATTTTCAATGGTTGTGAAAATTAAATTATCAAATATCAGAGATGTAATGAATAATACTTATTACCAAAACCAAAAAGTTATCTAGCATGACAAAGACATTTTTATAGCAGGAAAGGAAAACTTAGTTCACACAAACTAAAATGTAATGAAACTCACTTATGTAGTACTACTACTTCCGTTGTTTAACCGCTACGTTATTGAAATTTTTATTAATTTCACACAAAAGTTTCAGTCCATTTAACCCGCAAAGTATTATCTGATCTTCACGTTGGTTTGTACGCTTCTTCTTCATCATAAACTCAAACTTTGTTTAAAATTTTGCGGGTTATTATTTTGACCTACAGAGCCGCTACAAAATTGGTTAAAATTTTGTTTTTGGTCCATTTCATTCCCTGAACATTTCACGATCATCACCAAAAACTAATCACCTCTATTCTGGCCCGAACCCATCCTTCTTAAAAAATTCGTTACAATCGGTCCATAATTGCGGCCTTAAGCTTGTTTACAATTTTTAATGGACGGACGCACATCGCTAAATCGCTTTATCTCGTCGAGATATGAATTTTGGCATACCAAATAAGGGGTCTAGGACGAATATTTCGTGGTGTTACATAAACTTTTGGAGAGACAATATGTAGCATGGGATAAAAATGTGGTTCTCTACACAGAACCCATTATATATTAGGCAGTAGGCCCGTTATCTAGCAAACACTTTATTGCAATTTACATCAGAGGAAAGGTCAGTGGTTTTTTCCATATGTAGGCTACTTTGCGAAATATTGGGGGTCTCCGACGAATATTTCGCGGTGTTACATGCATTTTTACCAAAACAAACTTATAATACCCTTTTCCACATTGTGGTATAGGGTATAAAAAACGGCGTTAGGAAATAAGTCCCCAATGAAATAACTCCCCAAACTGAAAATGAAATAAGTCCCCAAAATTTTATACACAAAACAACAACAACTATAATTTAAATTTTTGGGGATTTATTTCAATTTTCTGGGGATTTATTTCATACAAAAATTTGGGGATTTATTTCATTATGAAATAACTCCCCAAATTTAGAAATGAAATAAATCCCCAAAAATTAATTTGGGGACTTATTTCATTTTTCTAAAATTGCAAATTATATCCCACTGGACTTACCACGCAGTCGTTGTGCTTTCTCATGTAGTTATTGCTTATCAAGTAGTTTTTTGAAGAGCGTCTACTGATTAGTATGGAAGTCGAAATTATTGCCGCTGAGAAAAAAGTTCGAAGGTATTATATATTCCAAGAATGATTTACACACAACACCTGCATTTGCAGCATAAAAGGTTGCAAATCAAGAGTGAATGTGGAAGATGGAAAGTTTGTTTAACAAAAAAATATGGAGCTTAATCATTAGAATGAAGAAGGAGTATATATAACTAAAAGCATAGGGAAATATGATTGTGAAAGTAAATCGTTTTCGATGAATTGTAGTACGAGTAGTTGTTTGTGGGAAAAAGGACGTGTCTTGGTATCAAGTTAAAAATTCGCGCGAATTTTTAACTTGAAACCAAGACACGTCCTTTTTCCCACAAACAACTACTCGTACTACCATTCATCGTATTTGATCGTAAATTATTTTGTTGTGAAAATAGGTTGATATTTTGGTATGAAACCAAAATTCGCGCGAATTTTTGTTTCATACCAAAATATCAACCTATTTTCACAACAAAACAATTTACATTCAAATTCTTAATATTTCAAAGAAATAGATAAGTCAACAGAGTTATTGGAAAACGTTAAGATAACGGTGAAAATCTTTTTAACTTGGATAATATATGAGAGAAACGGTATGTGTACAAATGTGGTACCAAAAGTAAATATTTCCCAAGAGGAAATTCGAAAAGTTTGTTTTTCAGATGAAAATAAAATCTTTGAAAAATAACTCAATTGCAGAACAAAATAACGCCTTCAAGTGGCCTTGTTGCCTAGAAAATTTGTATCTTAATTGATGTTGTATAACTGTATATGTTATCAATTACTATTTTTGCTGCATACGAACAAAAAAACATAACAATCGATGAAAGTTTTTGGGAAATTATTTCATTTTTAAAATTGGGGACTTGTTTCATAATGAAATAAGTCCCCATATTTGGGGAGTTATTTCATTTTATTTTGGGGAGTTATTTCATTTCGTTGGGTAGTTATTTCATTTAAATTTTTGGGGACTTATTTCATTATGAAATAACGCCCCAAATTTGGGGACTTATTTCATTTTCAGTTTGGGGACTTATTTCATTGGGGACTTATTTCGTAACGCCTAAAAAACAGAAGCTTGGTAGTAGTTCGATCATGTATGAACTCGAATCGTATTAGTGATATTGTAATATAATGCCAATAACACAACAATGCTATACCTCAAATATATCATTGAAAAACAAGTGAGAAAAGGCTAAAGTCGGTACGGGACCGACTATGTGATACCATACACCACTACCTCTGTGCATAATCTTTTTCACTCGAAAACATTTCTTTTAGGGAGATACGAAAGTTTTCACCTATCTGGCTTTTATACCAAATGACTTAAGGCGAACTGAACCAAAAAAATTAATATTTAATTTTATATTTGACTACTATCGACATCACCAACATCAATAATCTTCTAGCTCGTGATGATCCGATCAAAATTCCGACCTGTAGTGTGATTGCAGAAAAAGTGGAAAAAATGGATGTATTGCCGATTATTGCGATATCTCTATTATTTGACCACCTACGCCAACCTACTTTGCATAATTTTAAAGATGAAATTTTCTACTTTCTTAGCCAGGCTTTGCTTTTAGATGGTCCCCAACCAAAAGTGTGATATTCGTCATTATTATTAAAATCGCAAAAACGAAAATTTGGATTCTATTAGCGACTATTGCGATATCTTCGTAGTTTGCTTTTGGAATGTCCTCAACCAAAGCTGTGATATTCGTCATTATAATTAAAATCGCATAAATGAAAAGTTGGGTTTTATTTGCGACTATTGTGATATCTTCGCTGTTTGATCACCTACGAGAACCTGCTTAACATCATAAAAAGGTGATATTTTCTACTTTCATTGACAGGTTTTGCTTTTGGTATTCCCCTTATATAAGCTGAGATATTCGCTTTGGAAAAAAACGTTGTATTTTTATCCAAATACGTTTTTTGCCCATTCCGACCGCTAAATATTGTCCGACCATCACCAAAATCTTCTTCCTCTGTGAGACCCCAATTAACCTTAAAAATTTCGTGACGATCCGATCAAAATTGCGACCTGTAGCGTGATTTCCAAAAAAAATGATTAAATGGGATGTATTACCGACTATTGCGATATCTCCGTTATTTGGTCACATACGCCGACCTAGTTTGCACCATTGTAAAGATGGAATCTTTTACTGTCATAGTGAGGCTTTGCGTTTGGAAGCTCCCCAACCAAAGCTGTGATATTCGTCATTATAATTAAAATCGCAAAAATGAAAATTTGGGTTTTATTTGCGACTATTGTGATATCTTCGTTATTTGATCACCTACTAGAACCTACTTTCCATCATTTGAAAGGTGATATTTTCTGCTTTCATTGTCAGGTTTTACTTTTGGTATACCCCATACAGAAGCTGAGATATTCGCTTGGAAAAAAAAACGTTGTCTTTTTATCCACTTAAGTTTTTTGCCCATTCCGACCCCTGAATATTATCCGACCATCACCAAAATCAATAGGCTTCTTCCCGTCCGGGGCCCCCATCAAAATCCAAAATTTTGTGACGATCCGATCAAAATTGCGACCTGTAGCGTGATTACAAGGTTCAAATCGTCTCAGCTCGTCGAGACATTCATTTTGGTATATATACGTATGGGTCTACGACCATTATTTCGATGCGTTACAAACTTTTTGGCCAAAACCAAATTATAATACCCTCCCCACATAGTGGTGTAGGGTATAATAAAATCAAATAGGTTATTACTTTTTATGCTAGAAAATGTTGTAATTACTCAAAATACCCAAAACATCTTAAGAGATTAGACATTGTCAAAGTGTGAAGAACGGAATGCATGACTCTGCGTAGACTCTGCCGGGTGGTGTCTGTTACCAGATTATCTTGCTCGTCTCTAAAGGAGGATGTACTACAGGCACCAAAGCCATCAGTTGTATGTTTCACTCAATGATCGAATTTTCGGACTTCATGTATAACTCCGTGCATTCCAATTTGTGCACACTTTTCCATTTGTGATTTTTTCCGCTGTCCAACTTCCACGTTGTGTCTTTCCGTACCTTTGAATACATCTGGTATGTATCTTTTTTACAACAAGGAAGTCATCTGAGTCGATGTTTGTTACTTGTATAGGTCGAACATCTTACCTTTCATATATCTCAATGTAATAAATTTGGTTTTTTTGTGATCACCTGATAGCCACGTTCGTATTTCGTTCAATTGAACTAGTTATTTCATGAATCGCACAACTTCATATTTCTAATTTGTTTTTTTTTTTCTTACCTTTTTACAGAGTTGCTGTACGGCTGGGCGAATATGATATTTCCCAACTAGAAGATTGTATGAAAAAGGGACCAATAACTCGATGTAATCCACCAGTGGAAGATGTTGGTGTAGAAAACATAATAATACATCCCGAATATAGTAAACGCTATCGTATAAATGATATTGCCCTGATCAAATTGAATCAAACTGTAACGTTTAAAGGTAAGGCAATCACGGTGCGCCTTTACTAACTTTAAATGAAAGGTGCTTACAAGGCTAGTTTTGTTAGATTTTAAGATTGCCAAAGTTTGAGAATTATCGGAATATGATAACACGTGCCACTTTAACCTCAAAGATTCCATAATAATTTGTATAGGGCCAAAGCTGAACTTTCACGAAATTGGTCTAAAGGCCACATTTATTGTCCAATCGAAGAGAAAATTTTACCAGTTCATTTTTTGGCTAAACAAGTAATCATACCAACAACATTGAAAATCTGCTGGATTGTAATGTTAGCAAAATCATGAAAACCTTAAAAACTAAAAATGTGAACTTTGGCCGCAATTTATTTAAAAGGCGCTCCGGCGATTTTTTTCTTGTTTTTGAATTTTTCTTTTAAAGTTAAAGTTAAGGTTTGTTTTCATTTAAAGTTAGTACGGCACTATTTTATAAGGAGGCGATACAGCCAGTGCATTGTCTTAATTTGAACTTATATATCTCAAAATGGTAAAACCTACGAAAATACCATAAAGGTCAGTCTTGTAGAGAATTTTCACTGATACAACATTTTTTTGGCCCTATTTTGATACGACTTGCGATTTCTAAGCAAAATCGTGAAAACCTAAAAACCACTAGAAATTTGAACTTTGGCCGCAATTTATTAAAAAAACGCTCCGTTCTTTGGATTTTTCTCATCTATATCTAGTTTCAGACTCAGCAAAAACTTCACAGGTGTAAGCACATTTCATTTAAAGTTGGTTAAGGCGCACCGTGCTATTGAATACCTATAGGTATTCGAAAACAAGAATAACAATTTTAGTTGTATATTTTGTTTCTCCACTTTAATGATAATATAATAATTTTCTTTTTCTACAGAACACATTAAACCGATATGTTTGCCCAATGATTTGAGTTATGCTCAGCCTCAACCTGATACGGATTTAATAATATCCGGATGGGGACTGACAGAACATGGTTTGTAGGATGCTTATTTGTTTTTTTAATTTAATTTTAATATATAAACGACTGTCATCTGATCTTTAGGATACACTTCGAATGTTCTGCTTAAAGCCCAAATACAACAATTCCCAATATCCAAATGCAATGCCGATTATTCAAGACAGTACAACGAAAAGCAATGTTTGTGTGCTGGTGACGAAGAATTTGGCCGTGATACCTGCAAGGGTGATAGTGGTGGACCACTAATGCAATTTGCTCCATACAATGGTAAAAAACGTTTCATTCAATATGGTGTCGTTGCATTAGGACGTGATCGCTGTAAATTGAATGATACTTTGTCCGGTGTCTATACAAATGTAAGCCATCATATGCCATGGATAACGCATATCATTGTAAGCTAAAATGTAAGTTGATGCAATTTGAAATTTCCAATGCTCGAATATCAAAAGGAAAATAAAAAAATAATTAAAAACATACATTTGGCTTGAATTACTGAAATCAGTCTCGTATTCTAACCCAGCAAAATAAATTGGAAGTAGTGCAATGTAGACTAGTTCTTTCACGGCATGTTTTTATGCAGTTCAAACGGAGTCGTGAAAAAGGCACTCCATTCCTCACATTTTAACCGCATTTGGATGCAATCCAAAGAATCACATCCATTTGTCACATTTTAACAACATCCGGAGGCAGTTCAACGGAGTCGTGAAAAAGGCACTCCAATTCCTCACAATTTAACAGCATCCGGCTGCAGTGCAAACGGAGTCGTGAAAAAGGCACTCCGTTCACTACATTTTATTAGCAGTTGTTAGAGATCCCTACATGTACATAAATCAGGTTGTACATCTCTACAGGCAGCGGAATACATTTCCAAAAAGAGATAATCGTGTTAACATTTCCAAACATTTGTTAATACAAACTAAATAATATTTAATTTGTGAACATTTTTCCGGTAACTCGCGAGAAGAAAATTTCCCAATTGAGGTCCTGTTGGAGTACATGTCGAAATCTTAACTGGTGATGGGAAGACAATATCAAACCCATTTAGCAGATGAAGCAAAAGCACTTAAGCTTGGATTAAATGAAGAGCGGAGGAAACACACATGTTTGCGATTGAATTCAATAGAGAATTTACATAATTTGTGTTAATTTAATAAAGTTATTAATATTTTTGTTTTACACAAATAATAAATGCATTTTATCTTGTTATTCAAAACACGTGCTCTGGACTGCCTCCTATTCTACCCCAAAGGGTCAGTTTAAATGCAATGCCAAAGGGTCAGTTAAAATGCAGTGCCAAAGGTTCAGTTAAAATGCAATGCCAATGGGTCAGTTAAAATGCGGTGCAATGGAGTGCCTCTTTCCGGGGTCACTCCCTTGTAAAAATCATGAGTGAAAATGCATAATTTGATGCACTTCCAAATCACTTGTACATATCATTTAACTGCCTCTTTGGAGGCAAACTTTTCGCTGGGAATATTTTGGGTTTTTACAGTGTTTTATTTAACTTGCTTTGGTGTTTAGTTTTTCTTAGTTCAAATCCATTAACTCATTTTCCACACAGTTGCAGTTGGCCAAACGAACAAAAACATTACACACTTTTCAGATTTGAATGACCATACATGAATATGAAACCAAAACCAATATGGGTTCACTTTTTTTCTTATAGCCCCCATATAGCGGTACCACCCGATTTAAAGTACTTTAAGGATTCTATATTCAATTTTAGGCCGAATTGAATTGTAATTTGGCATTTGGGGTTCCCAATGGTACAGAAACTTCCTCACCAAAAATGTTGGACATAGGTCAAGGTTTTGGTATAGCCTCCATATAGCGCTACCACCCGATTTCAAGTATTTTAAGGATTTTATCTTCATTTTCTAGCCGAATTGGCTGTCACTTGGCATTTGGAGTTCCCAATGGTACAGAAACTTCCCCAACAAAAATTGTGGACATAGGTCCAGGTTTTGGTATAGGTATTATATAACGGTATCACACGATTTCAAGCATTTTAAAGGTTTTATCTATATTTTCTGCTTAAATTAAAAAAAATTAATTACTGAAAAGTTAAAAATAAAAAATAATTTAAAAAACAAGTGAGCCAAGACTATATTCGGGTCGCGGCCGACTATGTGATACCCTACACCACTACCCCTGTGCATAAGCATTTGACTGGTAAAATTCAAAATATTAAAATTGGGATAGCTTACCGCCTTTGCTCTGAATGTCTTCATTAATACAGATCAATTTTGTTGAAACGCATTTAAGTGCATCGTCAGTACAACTCAAATAAAAATGGAAAAGTGGAATGTACGCCAACCATCAATAGGCTTCTTTCTCTGTGACACCCCCATCAACCTCCAAAATTTCGAGATAATCCGATCAAAATTTCGAACTGTATTGTGATTGCACAAAAAATTGGAAAAAGGGATACATTACCGACTGTTGCGATATCTCTGTTGTTTGACCACCTATGACAACCTACTTCGCATCGCTGTATAGGTGATATTTTCAACTTTCCTTGCCAGGTTTAGCTTTCGATATACTTCTTACAGAAGAGAGATATTCGCTTTGTAATAAAATGTTGACTTTTTCTCCAAATAAGTTTTTTGCCCATTCCGACCCTTGAATATTAGCCGACCATCACCAAAATCAACAGGCTTCTTCCTCTGTAGGACTCCCATTAACCCCCAAAATTTCGTAACGATCCGATCAAAATTTGCGACCTGTAGATATCTCCGTTACTGCGATATCTCCGTTATTTGGCCACCTACGCCAACCTACTTTCCATCATTGCAAAGATGGGATTTTCTACTTTCTACTGTTTTTGGAAGGTCGCCAACCAAAGCTGTGATATTCGTCATTATTACACTGTGCCGCAAATTGGATCTCAAGGTCTGTGCGGTGGAAAATTCCTTCTGGAGATGAAAGCCCATAGTGGGTACATTAAGAACCCAAAAGGAAATTTTCCCCATAGGTCAAGATTCTGAGATATCGCGCGATGAATTTTTTGCTTTTTCGCCTATGATGCTTGAGAAAATAGCTTTATATCTCTGTTTGCCGTTATTGTAGCTGCGTTTTGAGATTACTTCTCTTCAGTCAAATCGAATGGCGAATCTTTTTGTAGAACATTTCATTCTTCTAACGCAATACCTTTCATGTCCTTTTCGTCCTTTCTTTCTTGAACCGTAGTAAAAGTACCACAAGATGAGATTTTACAGCATCCAAATATTCCACAAAAATATTGCTCAGCGAATTTTAGGTACAGTTCTCATTGACAACTAATCGATATTGTCACGTTTTTATTGTCTTTTTTGACATTTACCCGGTTTTTGTTCAGAAAAAACCTATGTTTTGTTTTTCTGTATATTCGTTTTTTGTTATGTATTGGTAGGTAGATATACCCAATAGAAAATAGAGTCTTCGATGACATTTTCGTCGACGAATCGTTGATGAAATTTTATAAATTGTCATGTACGACAAGGTGCATGACCATGTCTTGCAATGTGTCGTGGCAACAAACCCAAAAAAATTAAAAAGCGTGCTATGAAATAATTGTTCACATATATGTAGATTGAAACATAAAAATTTCATTTTGTAATAAATGCAAGATAATAAATTCATCAAATTCTGAAATGAAGTCAATGAAATCACGTCAAAGAATGGTAAGTCAGAACAATTATATTAAGGAACTTTATACATAATTAAATTTATTTTTTTAAAACGTGTATGTAGGTTGAAGTCATGGAGAATTCTGAAAATTCCAGCGGTTTTAAAAGATGCGGTAGTGGTATATGGTAAGGTTATAGATTACATTAGTGGTTATGGTACATCATTGATTCATAATGTTTTCTTTTTACAGAATCCATAAATAAAGGACGTCGGTTGTGATGAGAAAATGAGGCGCAGATAAGTTCCAAAAAGGTGGATCGGAGAATATTTAGGAACTAATTCTTATTAATGTAATGCTAAGTTTACATTTACGAAATCCACTTGATTTCAACTGTCAATTCCATAGCTCAAACGTCAAATGAAATCTCATCTGGATTTCATTTGACCTGTGGTTTTGACAGTTGAAATCGAGTGGATTTCGTAGATATAAACCAAGCATAAGACAAAACATGTAAAATTACGTATTTTTATAATGTAATAAAAATAAAAATTTGACACACGACAACAAAACGAAATTGTCTTTAGTAGGGTCGTTAATGACAAATAGCAAGACAGTGTCTGTAAAGCTGTCGTCAACGAAATAACGGTTTTTTGTCTTCCAAGTCGTCATCGACGACAGCTTCGCTTACCCTGTCGCCCAAGTTGTCGTGCATGAATACTGGGACACTTGTGTGAAAATGTCATCAACGATCCCAAAGGGCTGTCTGCAAGGAGTCCTCAACGAATTGGAAGTGTCGTGCACGAGTCATCAATGTTTTCTTAAAGACACTTTCTACTGGGTACCCATTGGTTATCGCTTATATTGACATCTGGGATGTATCTGAAATATTTACCATATATAGCTCCCGATATGCTAAACACGTTAATGACAAATTTTCTTGGAGAATAGATCCGGTTATCTAATATTTTGAACCGGATATAGCGATATAAAACCCGGATTTTGTACCGATTTTAAGTAACCGATTAAGCTTATATGTATACCATTAGAAAGCTAATAAAATTGCCAATCAGGGAAAATAAATTTTTTGACAGCATCTTACCTGAGCTCGGTACTAAAACAAAAAACCCGTATTCTTGAACCGTTTTTAAGGAAAAATATCACTGTGCGTAAATATGAAGATCAAAGCTTGGTGGGTTAAATATTCTTTTTGCCGATGAAAGTGGATGAAGTTAATATTATGAACCCGAAAAGACAGTTATGCCGTAGGTCAAACTTCTGAGTTATAGCGAAATGGAATTTATGTTACGGGTTTATTGTCGTGCTCTTAAAGTTTATCAAGAATGTATGCATCACGCCATAACTCAGAAGTTTGACCTACGGCATAACTGTCCTTCCGGGTTCATAATATTAACTTCATCCACTTTCATCGGCAAAAAGAATATTTAACCCACCAAGCTTTGATCTTCATATTTACGCGCAGTGATATTTTTCCTTAAAAACGGTTCAAGAATACGGGTTTTTTGTTTTAGTACCGAGCTCAGGTAAGATGCTGTCAAAAAATTTATTTTCCCTGATTGGTAATTTTATTAGCTTTCTAATGGTATACATATAAGCTTAATCGGTTACTTAAAATCGGTACAAAATCCGGGTTTTATATCGCTATATCCGGTTCAAAATATTAGATAACCGGATCTATTCTCCAAGAAAATTTGTCATTAACGTGTTTAGCATATCGGGAGCTATATATGGTAAATATTTCAGATACATCCCAGATGTCAATATAAGCGATAACCAATGGGTATATCTACCTACCAATACATAACAAAAAACGAATATACAGAAAAACAAAACATAGGTTTTTTCTGAACAAAAACCGGGTAAATGTCAAAAAAGACAATAAAAACGTGACAATATCGATTAGTTGTCAATGAGAACTGTACCTAAAATTCGCTGAGCAATATTTTTGTGGAATATTTGGATGCTGTAAAATCTCATCTTGTGGTACTTTTACTACGGTTCAAGAAAGAAAGGACGAAAAGGACATGAAAGGTATTGCGTTAGAAGAATGAAATGTTCTACAAAAAGATTCGCCATTCGATTTGACTGAAGAGAAGTAATCTCAAAACGAAGCTACAATAACGGCAAACAGAGATATAAAGCTTTTTTCTCAAGCATCATAGGCGAAAATTCAAAAAATTCATAGCGCGATATCTCAGAAACTTGACCTATGGGGAAAATTTCCTTTTGGGTTCTTAATGTACTCACTAAGGGCTTTTATCTTCAAAAGGAATTTGCCACCGCACAGAAACCTTGTTGCACAGTGTTATTAAAATCGCAAAAATGAAAAGTTCTATTAGCGACTATTGCGATATATTCGTTGTTTGACCACCTACGTTGCAAAGGTGATATTTTCTACTTTCATTAGCAGGTTTTGCTTTTGATATACCCCATACAGAAGCGGAGATATTCGCTTTGAAATAAAATTTTGACTTTTCCTCCAAATTCTCCATTCCGACCCCTGAATATTATCCGACCATCACCAAAATCAATAGGCTTCTTCCCCTCGGGGACCTTCATCCACACCCACAATTTGGTGACGATTGGATTAAAATTACGACCTGGACAGGGTTTAGATGGACAGACGGACGGCTCAGCTCGTCGAGACTTTCATTTTGGTATATACATATGTATGGGTCTACGACCATTATTTCGATGTAGGGTATAATTAGGGTATAATTAAATTACAGTGTTTATACCCTCAGCATTTATGCTAACTTTCATACGGGCAAAATGTGCCTCATCGAAATAATGGTTTTAGACCCCAAGTATGTTTGGACGAAATGTGTTTCAGACAATTTGGAGTCGATTTAGCCATGTCCGTCCGTCTGTCTGGCTGGCTGGAGCGCACGATAACTCTCAAACGGATGAGCCGAGTTGGTCCAAAATTTTGCTATGGTAATATTTTGTCCAAACTTAGTTTAAGTTCAAAGATGAGTTTTATCGGTCCACTCCTTCCGGTACCTCCCCCACAAAAGTTCGGAAATGTTAGGAAAATTTGTGCGCACGATAACTCTTGATGGGAGTGACCGATTTGGTCCATACTTTGCACATCGTTAAATTTCTACCAAACTTAGGTGAGGTTCCAATATGGACTCAATCGGTCCCCGCCTTCGGGTACTTCCCACACAAAATTTCGGAAAAGTTCAGTTTAGGACCTGTAGTGCGATTCTGTAACTTTTTTTAATAACGAACCGACATCGGTAGTTAACGAAAATATTCGGTTGAGTTAACGAATGTCCTATTCTGCAACTTTATGTTACCGATTGTAGAAATCGTTAACTCATACCGACGAATATCGATTGGAAGGAAATGTCAAATATTATATTTTAATATTAATTAAAATATATTTTGAAGCTGAAAACATTATTTCGTCGGGAATACAAAACATTAAGCGTTTAAGAAGGAAACAATTCAAACTTTTGAAGGAATGTGGCTCAAATGTGTGTCTTTTGGATGGCTACGGATGCCAGTAATGAAGCATTTCATAAGATGTTTTTATTGTGTGTGTGATTTAAAAGTAATAAAAGTGATAAAACCACCATTAATCTTTTTAAAAGCGCAGTTGTATTTTTTATTTAAAAGTTGGGATCATATTTTGGGTTGTGGCGCTCTGTATCAAAATTCAGGTGTGATATGACTTAAGCCCCTTTAGTGATCGTGGATCCACGTTACCGTCATTTGAGTTTATATATTCACATATTCAATTCACGCCCACATTAAAAGAAATTTCTCATAACGGAGAGTATGAAAAGTTCGAAAATCCAAGCTTATACGCCATGTTTAGCATTCTGATTGTTAGTGATGCTGGGTTTAAATCTATGAGATTATCACAGAACAAAGTAGGTTATAGTAATACTCTTCACGTGTCACGTACTATTTTATTCACGTCACGCGCCTCCTAAAAAGATAGTGTTAAGGTCATTGGTATAGGTCTTACATAGCAGTACCACACTTGAGTTCTTTTGAAGCATTAGCTAACGTTTTTCCTCTTTAATAAGTAAAACAAAGGTTAGCGTAGTCTTCATACGTAGGGTAGTAGCATGGGGCAGCTTCGCCAATGTTGCGCCTTCGTCAGCGCCGATTTAATTGATGCTACATGTAGATCTTCCAAGGGAAAGTTATGAATTAAGCGAAGATCTACAACTTTCTCTTTGGTGATCTTTATGCAGCTTCAATAAAATCGGCGCCGGCGAAAGCACAACAGTGGCGAAGCTTCCCCCTGTTATCCTACATAGTTAACCCTTATGTAAATGCCTTAAAAAGATTTTTCTCAATAAGAGGGAATTTACCTTGTGTACCGTCTTTATTGACATAGCATATGTTCGTATAAAACGCCGTTGTTAAAAGAATTCAGCAAAATATTGCAATAATTTACTGTCGTTAAGACTTAACAACTACTTTTTTTGGTTGTTAACTTAACAATAATTTTCGGTAATTAACGACAAAATTTACCGACAAAAATTGTTAAAATTGGTTACAGAATAGCACTTACCGAAAATTATCGTTAACTACCGACATTCGTCGTTAATTCTGTCGTTAAGGAGTTACAGAATCGCACTACTGCTCTAGAATCGTTTTGATTTTTGTTGTAACAACTTGTATTCACGGCCCCCCCCCCCCCCCCCCCCCCCCCGTACGGAGGTACAAGTTTCATCAGGGCCAAAACCATACTTCCTGAGAAAATAGCCTGAAAGGCTCAAAAACCCCTATGACACCGTGTGTAGTGCCGATTCGGTCCAACATTTGGCCTTCCTAATAGTTTGTCCAAACTTAGTTTAAGCTCGACGATAAGCCATATCGGTCCACTCCTTCAGGTACCTCCCCCAACCTCCTGTTTACAGCGATATAACGCTTTCCGTGGACAAATTCTTGCTTTCTGGCATAATGGTCCAAATGTTATACTATGACCCACTGAAATGACTAGTGGGTGCGATACCTATCGAAGAGATATGAATTTGATAATGGACTATGTCGGCCCATTCGTTCAAGTACAACTTTAATCCTAATCCGCATTTTTGTCTGTAAGTTCAATTGTTCAAAAAGGGCCACAAAATTCTGAAAAGGTCCTAAATACATTTGATCTGTCCGTATATGAAAGTTCCAATTCACATAGGCTGAGGTATATCTCTGTCGGTAAAGCCGACTGATACTTTTTTACTTGTTTTGATTATTTTTTTATTACTGCATGAAAGGACAGAAAACCTCTTGTAGGTATTGTCAGTAAAGTTTTTCTTAGCGTATGCTACTTTTTCTTATTAGTTTTTATAGGTTCCCTTCATTATTCTAAATCGTGTGGAGGCTTGAAAATATGAACTTTACATTAAAAACAAGTAAAAAAGTATCAGTCGGCTTTGCCGACAGAGATATACCCTCAGCCTGTGTATATTTTTCCCAAAAAACTTATGTATTTAGAGAGGTTTAAAAAAAATATTGATTAGGATTAAAGATCAAAAGTTTTGCGGAGTAGATACTAAAAGAAATGGATCGACATTGACCATTATGGAAGTGGATCTCCAGCCACTACGTATGGTGCCTATGGGGTTTTTACACCCTTCGAGCTGTTTGCTCAAGAATTATGGACTTGCCCCTGAAAAAACGTTTACCATCGTAATTGAGGCAGCGAATGCAAGTTGCTTCAACAAAGCGATTCGATATCAGGTCTTAAAGTGAACTTATCCGAAATTTTGTGTGGGAGGTACCGGAGTAGACAAATATAGTCCATATTTGAACCTGATCTATATCTGGTAGATATATTAGGATGTGTAAAGTATGGACAAATCGGTCACTCCCTTCAAGAGTTTTGTGGGGGAGGTTTTGTGGGGGATGTACCTGAAGGAGTGGACCGATATGGTTTATCTTTAAACTTAAACTTTGTTTGGACAAACTATTACTAAGGCCAAATGTTGGACCGAATCGGCAGATCCGTTCTAGAGTTATCATGCGCTCCAACCACCGCACACGGTGTCATAGGGTCTTTTGCAACTTTCATGCTATTTTCTCAGGAAGTATGGACTTGCCCCTAATGAAACTTGTACCTTCGTATGGGGGGCATTGAATACAAAAAACAAAATCAACAAAACAAAAATCAAAGCGATTCGAGAGATGGCCCTAAACTGAACTTTTCCGAAATTTTGTGTGGGAGGTACCCGAAGGAGTGGACCGATTGAGTCCGTATTGAAACCTTATCTAAGTCTGGTACACATTTCAGGATGTGCAAAGAGTGGACCAAATTGGTTACTCCCTTCAAGAGTTATCGTGCGCATAAATTTTCCGAATATTTTCGAACTTTTGTGTGGGAGGTACCGGAAGGAATGGACCGATATAGCCCAACTTCGAACTTAAACTAAGTTTGGGCAAAATATTACGAAAGCTAAAATTTGAACCGAATCGGTTCATCCGTTCGAGAGTTATCGTGCGCTCCAGCCAGACAGACAGACGGACGGACATTGCTCAATCGACTCCAAATTGTCTGAAACACATTTTGTCCAAACATACTTGGGGTCTAAAACCATTATTTCGATGAGGCACATTTTCCCCGTATGAAAGTGTATATACCCTCGTTAGCATAAATGCTGAGGGTATAACAAGTAAGAACGGCGTTAAGTTCAGCCGGGTCGAACTTGTTATACCCTCCACCACGAGTTGTATTGAAGTAAAATGTAATAATCAGTTTCCTTTCGTTTGTGAAGAAGACTAAATACCAAATTTCAGCAATTTCAAAATTCGGAACTTCAGGAGGTACCGTACTATGGGGGCTATAACAAAACTTCTATATAACAAAACTTCGATCTATACCGACAAATTTAAGGCGGAAAGTTTTTAGACTCAAAGAAGACAAATACCAAACTTCCGATATTTCGGTAAGATAATTTGGGTAAAAACTTCTAAATACCGAAAATCAAGAGGTGCGCTACTATGAGGGATATAGAAAGACGTGGACCCATACCGACAAATTTCATATAGACAGTTTTATACCTGCAACGAAGACTAAATACCAAATTTTAGTAATTTCGGTGGATTATTCTGGCCACAACCTTTAAAATACCGAAAATCGGGAGGTACCTTTCTATGGGGGCTATATGAAGGCGTGGACCTATACCGACAAAACTCTGGGGGAAGTTTCATACACCCAACGAAGACTAAATTCCAAATTTCAGCCATTTCGGTGTGATAATGAAGCTAAAACCTTCAAAATACATAAAATCCTACGGTACCCTTCTATGGGGGCTATATTGAACCACGGACCTGTAATGTGACATTTTCTGGGGGAAACGTTTTGTAGTCTAATAGAAGACTAAATACCAAATTTCAGCCATTTCGGTGTGATAATGAAGCTAAAGCCTTCAAAATACCGAAAATCGGGTGGTACCGTTCTATGGGGGCTATATCAAAACGTGGACCGATATAGCCCATTTGCAATACCAAACATACTAGAAGTAATATAAACTTCTATACCAAATTACAAAGCTCTATCTTAAAAATTGCGAGCTGTATCTTGATTTCAACAGACGGACGGACGGACATGGTTACATCGACTTAGAATTTTATCCTGATCAAGAATATTTCTCCGATGAATATTTCGATGTGTTACAAACGGAATGACAAATTTTTTAATTTTTAATTATTCCCTCCATACTATGTAAGGTGGAGGGTATAATTAATGTCCCTACTTCCAATTTAATGAGGACTTTGAACTTTGGGATTGCCAGAAGGCTAAAAATTTCTTCGGCTTTCTCCCACAGTGGGTAATTTTAGAATTTCCCAACTCGCTTCTACTGCTGGTTATTCGAATCCCATGAAAAAACCCCTACTACACATTAAAGCATCAATTAACAGCTGATTCATAACGCGTTGTAAACGCATTACAAAACTTGTTTAAGAAAATAAAGGGTAATCGTATTTTTAAGTGACAACATCTTCATTACTTTCAACTACATTTCTTTATGTTTCATGTTGTTTTCAAACATTCTTCAACAAATTCAAACTAAGTTGAATTTTTGGCACTAACTTATTTTTATCATTCCAACAATTTTCCCCATTTGATTCATTGTGGTAACGTGCAAAAAACCTGATCAATTTGAATAAAATGCAAGGCAAGAATAAGCCGGTTTTTTGTTTTTTTCACGGCGAGAGACACCAAATGCGTTTTGTTATTAAATCAAAGATTACAATTGTTTTGCTTGCCGGCTAAAGCTCACAGTTTATCGTTGCTCTCTAAAGGTGTGACATTGGATATCAACAAAATCACGGTCAAAGTCATGAATATTTTATATGTTGTTTATTACATTGTTGTCTTTGTTGTGTCCAGAATATATACGGTGAATACCCGTAAGTTATAAAGAAAGTGTAAAGAAGTATTGGAAATTAATTTAAAATAAATTGTTCATATTTTGCTTTTAGAAGAACAATGCCGCACTCCAAATAATTCCTTAGGATATTGTGTACCTTATAATCAGTGTTCCTTCATTAATTGGCTACATCAAAGGTATAACGGAAATGTGCCTCAACGCTTTTATCCTTATATTCAGAAATTAAAATGTTCAAGAGACAACG
Organism: Musca autumnalis; assembly: GCF_047663935.1. Taxonomy (NCBI): domain Eukaryota; kingdom Metazoa; phylum Arthropoda; class Insecta; order Diptera; family Muscidae; genus Musca; species Musca autumnalis. The sequence goes on along the minus strand of NW_027411644.1, from coordinate 316,260,105 downwards.
AACCAGTGGTGAGTAATACAGTTGGACAAATTTATAAAACAAACCTAAAAATACAATACAACAACTTTCGAGTCGATACGTAAACTTGGGCAGGAAAAAAGAAATGATCAGCCAGCTATGCTGACTGTGATATACCTTCAGCCTATGACCAAAAAAGAAGCGAACACAGTAATTATGCCGTTTATAAAATATATTGATTTTGTATTAGAAGTTTTATTAAGATGGTTTTAACTCAATGGAAAATAGTCTATTCGGATTCTTTAGGCGGGAGTTGTTTAGTTTTATTAGATTTTAAGAATGCCAAAGTTTGAGCACATTCGGAATATGTTAACTAGCGTTATGACTTTTTTACAACCTCATATCCCTGTAACATATTTTGATGAACTTTTGTCTAAGATTAGATAAAATCTTAATTATAAGTTGATTCGACAAAAAAGCTCACGCACAAAAAGCTTTCAAAGTTCTCATACATGAGCTTTTTTGAAAAAAATTTGGAGTCACTTTAAGCGCATGTATATGGCTCAAAAAAAAAGCTTTAAAACCACACGACATAGCCAAAATAACACAAGCTTTTGTTTCTCACCAACTTTATCGTCATATCATAACATATATATCATTTTATATCATACATAACTTTATTCCATATATCATATAAATTAAAAGTGGTTTTTGCGTGAACTTTTTTAATATTTAAATGGAATAAACGTTATTATAGTTATTAATAGGTCAAATGTCATTCATTCATGCAACAGGAAATATTCTTTACGAGATTTATTTTTTTATTTCATAGGATTTTCAAAAAAACATTTTTTTCAAAGTGGTTTGTGCGTGACATTTTTTAATAATTAAATGGAATGAATGTTATTTTTGGCATTAATAGGCAAAAGTTCATTCATTCTCGCTACAGGAAATCATTTTTGAGAAAAAGGTCAAAAACACGTGCTACAATGGCCTCGATACGTTTTACTATATCAATCAATGCACTATAGGTAATTTGGCATGTTTTTGATTCAAAAATAAATAGCAGTGGGCTTATGGGATTTCAATACATTTTTAATGCTTTATATGCAAAAGTAAGCCAAAACAAAGAATTACTCGGTAAAATTCGGATATAGGGAACATATGATATGCAGTGGATTGGTGGCGGTGTGTACTTTCTGTTTTAAAAAATAATGTTCATCAAAATTGTTACAGCGGTAAAATCTTCATATATGATACAACCTAAGATTTTTTTACAAAACTATAGTTTTATATTATAGAGTTTTACAAAATAGTCCAACTTTGTCTGAAATTCTGCCACCGTGAATATCATCAGCAAAGGATTCTGAATCAACTACAGAATATACCATGTTGCGATTTTTTGTGTTTTTTGAGTTATATCAGTTTTTTTAAGGTGGCCTCCTTGCAGAAAAAATATATTTTATTAAATATTAAACACAAATAAAAAAATAATTAAAAAATTAAGTTTCAGTGTTTTATTTATTTATAAATGCATTTAAAACTACAAAATAATTTGTCGCTTAGCCTCAATAAGTATATTCTTCCTCATGATGGAATCTCTCAAGTAAAACGCTTGCCGTTTAATTTTGCCACCCTTTTTAATTTAAATGCAAGCGATTTATTAGAGAGATTCCATCATGAGGAAGAATATACTTATTGAGGCTAGGCGACAAATTATTTTCTAGTTTTATGTGTATTTATAAATAAAACACTGAAACTTAATTTTTTTAATTATTTTTCATTTTTAAATTTTTAGTAAATACATTTTTTGACCACTGAGAAGTCCATAACCAAATTACAGTCAATTTAGGCCGAAAATTTAGATAAAAACTTTGAATTAACTGAAATCGAGTGGTACCGTTATATGGGGGCTACACCAAAATCTGACCCATGTCCACAATTTTTGGTGGGGGAGTTTCTGTATAATTGGTAACTCCAAATGCCAAGCAACAGCCAATTCGGACAAAAATTTAAGACAAAATCCTCAAAATACCTGAAATCGGGTGGTACCGCTATTTGGAAAAAATGGACCCATATTGGATTTGGTTTCATAATTATGTATTGTCATCCAAATCTGAAAAGTGTGTAAAGTTTCAGTTCGATTGCTCAACTGCAACTGTGTTAAAGTGAGTTACTAGATTTGAACTAAATCGGGTGGTACCGCTATATGGGGGCTATAGGAAAAAATTTACCCATATTGGTTTTGGTTTCATAAATATGTATTGTCATCCAAATCTGAAAAGTATGCAATGTTCCAGTTCGATTGGTCGGTCAACTGCAACTGTGTTAAAAATGAGTTACTTAATTTTAACTAAACGAACACCAAAGCAAGGTTAATAAAAAACACTGTAAAAAGCATCCGATTTGAACTAAAAAGACATTTTCTTTAAATAAATATTCACCATAGCAATAATTTAGTTCTAACTACTAATCATAATTTCGTGATTTATTTGGCCTTTAAAAAACAATATTTATAAAGATCTTTTCGCGAATTAATATTTTAAACATACCAATGTTTACAAAAATCTTTTGGCGGATTAATATTTTAGTTCATTTTACCGTTTTTCTTTTTCTTTTTTGTTTTTCAAAATAGTCAGGCTTAATCCCATAGTCGTTGTTTTAATATTTTATTGAAACAACTTTAATTTATTAGTGGGAAAAAAATCTGTGGCGAGATCTGAAGCTATAGTCTTCCCTGCCTTACCCCTTGGTAAACATCGCCAATTTATAATAAATTAATAATAAATTAAATAATAAATTAAAGTTGTTTTAATAAAATATTAAAACAACAACTATGGGATTAAGCCTGACTATTTTGAAAAACAAAATAGAAGTCGTCATCCCAAATAAAAAACGCCAACCCTCCTAATTGTGAGACCGGGCAGCGTCGAAATGTTGTTTATTGCTGTAGTTACTACATACATACTATAGTGTAGTATGCAATACCAACAAATTAGTTATGTGTTTTTTTCGTTGAGAATCGACGAACGCATAGCAGTGGGAAAGATTTGGTTTTGTTTGCAAGTGAAGTTGCTCGAGTTTAGGTAGTGCCAAAGAAATTCTCTATCAGAGTGTTTCTTTTACGCACGTATCTTTTTGAGCGAGCAATTGACACTTGGGTATAAAAAGTTTCTTGTTGAAAAACAAGAAACAAGGGAACTGATGAAGATCTGTGGCGAGATCTGAAACTATAGTCTTCCCTGCCTTACCCCTTGGTAAACATCGCCAATTTTTCCCACTAATAAATTAAAGTTGTTTTAATAAAATATTCTTATTAAAGCTAAAAAATCTTATTAAAGCTTACGTTTAAATATCATATATTAAAATATTTGAAACAGTGCTTTAATACGTCGCTATCCGCTTGCACTTAAAAGGGGGCCTGTAAATCCTAACTAATTGTAAAAAAATTCTAATCGCGGGGTGACGATTTTTGTTCGTTAAAATCGTGGTTGTTTAACGATATTGAATGTGTGTACAAATATAAAGCAAAATTCTTTGGGAACAAAAAGCTTTGTCTGTTATAAACGTAGTTTCTTACCACTGAATATTATATCTATGTATTTGATTATTACTAGACATCGGATTTTGCATATTTTTTATTGATAAAGATACGAAAATTCTGATTGGGAAAAAATTCGTTTTGAAGAAAATTGAATGCAATGACAGGCTCACATTTTTTATTTTTTGCATATTTGCATATGCACAAAATATGCAAAAAATATGCAAAATATGCAAGTAATTTTTTGACGAAAATCGTCAAATTAAATTTGGAAAGTCATCAAAAAGTGTTCTAAATTAAGTTTATTGCCGTTAAACGTCGATTTCTTTGCAGATTATTATGTTATTAATTATTATTCCGCCACAGCAATAAATCTGGACTAAAAGACTCAGAAAATTTCCTATAACCCAGCCTTCTTATTACAACATAAGTTGCTTTCTAATACAAATTTGTTCAAAAACTCAATCAGAAATGTCAAAATGAACTTATCCAAATATGTTGATAGTTTCTGCTCGGCCAAAATTGTCTGACAGAATAACAAATGAGCTAAAAATTAAGACTAAGAAAATATTGAATATTACATAAAACCTTTCATATTTTACTAAAAACATATACAGGGCAATCATGAATATTTTCCTCTGAATTTTCCGCACGGAAAATAATTTAAAAAAGTGAAATTATTTTAAAATCAATATTTGTTAAAAGATGAAACCTACTAAATTCGCCTCATTATGGCTTATTCTAGTCGAATAGACAAAAATATTCCCATTTTGGGGATAAACATGGAAATAAAAATTGTGAAATTGGGGAAAGGAAACAAATTCCGCAAGGAATTTTTATTCATGATTGCACTGATAACTACATTTAAATTCCCTAACCCCCATTATTATGAGTCTTCTTTTGTTATAGTTTGGATTTACCGAACAGATTTATAGCGTTCCGGATAACTTAAAGTTAAAAGTGATGATTGAATTTCAAGGAGGAGCTTCAAGTCATTAACTTTCAATGTGAAAATTATATTTTTAATGCCTCCAAATTAGTTTATTTTGCATTTTCAAATCCATCAGATAGTAAAAGAACACATGTAATAATGGCCCTAAGGGTATTATGTCTTAGTGAATGAGTTTGCAACATGCAAAAGGAAACGAAATAGACCCACAGTTCCTTTTGATGATCTGATTTGATGATAGATTCGCACTTATCCGTCTGGCCATGTCTTCTTGAAAACAAAGTACAGGTCACATTTATTGACCAATTCGTATGAAAATTGGTGATTTTTTTGCCCTAGGGCGATCCCTATTTATTTTGGTAAGAATCGATTCAGATTTGGATATTGTTCCCATATATACAGTAAAACCTCGATTATCCGTACACCACAGGTTTCGGCTGTGTCCGAATTATCAAATTGTCCGGATTAACGAATAATAAAGAAAATAAATTATTTTCTATGATTTAATCACTCGTGGTAGTTATATAATAATACTTTTTTAAATTGTAATTGCTAATACCGAACACTTAAATGAAATATAGAAGTAAAAAGTGCTCTACGTGTAAACAAGTAAAAAAGTATTAGTCGGCTTGGCCGACAGAGATATACCCTCAGCCTGTGTATATTGAAACAATTTTTTCTCAAAAAACTTATGTATTTAGAGGGTTTTAAAAATTTTGGGCGTATGTCCCAATTTACATTAGGCGAGTTTACTTGCGGCAATTGTCAATTTGTAGGTGAGAGAGGGTGCTGAGAGGCAAAGGGTTACCATATGCCTCACCTCTCTCTCCTACAAAATGACAATTGCCGCAAGTAAACTCGCCCAATGTAAATTGGGACTATGAAACGACAAAAATGTTGATTAGGTTTAAAGAGCAAAAGTTTTGCGGAGGAAATACTTAAAGAAATAGATCGACATTGACCATTATGGAAGTGGATCTCCAGCCTCAACATATGGTGCCATAGGGGGTTTTTACACTCTTCGGGCTGTTTTCTCAAGAAGTATGGACTTGCCCCTAAAAAACTTTTACCATCGTAATTGAGGCAGCGAATGCAAGTTGCTTCAACGAAAATCAAAGTGATTCGATAGCAGGTCTTAAAGTAAACTTATCCTAAATTTTGTTTGGGAGGTACTGGATGAAGTGGACAAATATAGCATATATTTGAACCTGATCTATATCTAGTAGATATATTAGGATGTGTACAGTATGGACCAATTCGGCCACTCCCTTCAAAAGTTACCGTACGAAAAAATTTTCCGAACATTTTTGAAATTTTGTGGGGGAGGTACCTGAAGGAGTGGACCGATATGGCTTATCTTCGAACTTAAACTATGTTTGGACAAAATATTACTAAGGCCAAATTTTGGACCCAATCGGCAGATCCGTTGCGCTCCAACCACCTCACACAGTGTCATAGGGGTTTTGTGCAACATTCAGGCTATTTTCTCAGGAAGTATGGACTTGCCCATGATGAAACTTGTACCGTCGTATGGTGGACAGTGAATACAAGTTGCTAAAACAAAAATCAAAGCGATTCGAGAGCAGGTACTAAACTGAACTTATCCGAAATTTTGTGTGGGAGGTACCCGAAGGAGTGGAACGATTGAGTCCATATTGGAACCTCATCTAAGTCTCGTAGACATTTCACGAGTTGCAAATTATGGACCAAATCGGTTACTTTTTTCAAGAGTTATCGTACGTACAAAATATCCGAACATTTTCGAACTTTTGTGGGGGAGGTACCCGAAGGAGTGGACCGATATAATCCATCTTTGAACTTGAACTAAGTTTGGACAAAATATTACGAAAGCCAAATTTTGGACCGGATCGGCAGATCCGTTCGAGAGTTATCTTGCGCTCCAACCACTACACACGGTGTCATAGGGTTTTTTGTAACTTTCAGGCTATTTTCTTACAGCGTCGTATAGAGGACAGCGAATACAACTTTTACAATTTTTGAACATTTGTGGGGGAGGTACCTGAAGGAGTGGACCTATATGGCCCATCTTCGAACTTAAATCGAATCTGGACAAAATATTTCTATACCCAAAATTTGAACCGAATGCATTGATCCGTTCGAGAGTTATCGTGCGCACCAGCCAGACAGACAGACAGACGGACGGACATTGCTAGATCTACTCAAAATTGTCTGAAACGGATATCGTACAAACATACTTGGGGTCTAAAACCATTATTTCGATGAGGCACATTTTTGGTCGTATCAAAGTGTAAATACCCTCTTTAGCCTAAAGGCTGAGGGTATAATGAGGCACATTTTGCCCGTATGAAAGTGTATATACCCTCGTTAGCATAAATGCTGAGGGTATAAAAATAGTGGGATTTTTCTACACGGCAATCCGGACATTTTTAATGGCATTGCCCGTGTTTGTTTCTTTCCTTACCTTTTACCAATTTACTATGCAACAAGACTCAATTTTCCCAAATTACATAAAAAGCCAATCAGATTGTGAAAGTAGAGCTAGAAATATGACGTATTTAAAGTTTACATCAGGATGTAAGCAAAACACGAGACAGATGTGAAATTTTATTTTTTTTTTTTTTTTTTGGAAACTAAGATTCCATGAAATCTTTGCCTTTTAGGTGTATAGTGCCTTTGGCAACTTTTATGACAATATTGCGGCGAATATTTTTCTTTATATATTTATATCGTATACAACAAGACTAATGTGTTATAAAAGGTGTTATATCCTTGCTGAAACAATTTTTACGGCAACTTCTCCATTAAACAACTGTCAAAATTCGAAGCATTTGTAATAATTAGTACAAATTATCGAGTACACGGGCCGGTATAAGTTAATTAATTGTGTATACAAAAGGGTTATGACTTTTCGACTGTGTTATCAAACTTGTTTTCCTGTAGCAGGAATGAATGAACTATATTTTTTAGCATTCCAAATGATTTTCTAGCAGAAATATGTGAGTGGTTTTGTCATGTTGAAGATAATTCCAAGGTTCTTGACTTATTTTATCGCTACCACGCTATTGTGTGGTTTTTCTGAGTGATGTCATTTTGCACTAATCATTGGGTGTTCTTCATTTTGCTTATTATTCATCGTGGATGGGTATAACAATAATGCATTACTTTCGCCGAGGAGTGAACAATTCTGCATTAAGCGGTTGTATGCGTACAATATAGATCGATATTATAAAATTATGTATTTTTAGTGCATTAAACTAAAACCATGTCATCAATTAAAGTGGCAGTTAGAGCATTTTTCCAAACATATTCAAGATGGATATTCAAAACGTATACTTCTAAGTATAGTTATATTCCAGAACTTGGAATCGTAAGTAGTACTCTAGTACTTTTTTCCCTTTTTGTGCTAATAACAAACACTTTTCCAAAAACTAGAAAAAAAACTGTGCTTTTATTTAAACAAAAATTGCGATGACTAACTCTAGCTCCTTTGTTTTACTGCTAGACAATTTTGGCCGAGTAGAAACTATCACCATATTTGGTTACGTTGATTTTGATATTGGGTGCCGCCGTGGTGCAATGGTATGCACGCCCGCCTTGCACGCAGAAGGTCGGTGGTTCGATTCCCTGGCCAGGCAACACCAAACATTTTTCAACCGTGGCAAAATACCCCTCAGTAATGTTGGCGACATTTCCTGAGTATTTCAGCCTTGAAAAACTTCTCTACAAGTGGTGTCTTAGGACACGCCGTTCGGACTCGGCGATAAACAGTAGGTCCCATATCATTGAGCTAAATATGAATCGGGGTGCACTCATTGATATGGGAGAAGTCTCCCTTGTCCCGTATGGGATGTTGTGGAACAATGTTGTTGTTGTTGTTGTTGATTTTGACATTTCTGATTGAGTTTTTGAAAATTTTCCATTACCTACATTTGTATAGGAAGCAACTTATGTTGTAATAGGAATGCTGGGTTATTTGACATTTCCTCACCTTGTGAAAACTGGTTTAATTCGTATTAGTCCAGATTTATTGCTGCGGTGGAATATCTGGAGAGTCTCAATAACATAATAATCTGCAAAAAACTATGTTAAACGGCAAAAAACTTAATTTAGAACGCTTTTTTGATGATTTTCTATATTTAGTTGACGATTTTCGTCAAAAAAAACATTTGCATATTTAGAATATATTTTGCATGTTTTTGATATGACCCCAAATATCGAAAAATTGACCATCAAAACGCCTAGATCCAAAATTTGAGTCCAATCGGATAAGAAATAAAAAGCATGCTAAAATCCGATGTCTAATTATTACCAAACTCTTACAAATTGCGTCCAAATTCTGCTCCCAGTTTTAATCTTTTTTAAAATTTTTTATTTTGTCTTCGAAATTTTGATTTTAACTTCGCGAGTTTTGAATATTTTTGAAAACAAATTGCACATCCATAGAATTTGACATGTTCTTTCTTCGAATCAACTTAGAAAACTCGCGTTATTAAAAGAGCAAAAATCGACTATTTGCCTAAAACCTGTCGGTAGATTGGTACAACTCGTGGTTCCTACGACGCCGGTATTCACCGTTAACGCAAATTGCTACATAAATCTGTACAATGATTCAGATATCTACATATCGCTCATTTACTCAAAGAGTGACACATTTCAAAAAATCCAGTTTCGAGAAAAACGCGTTTTAAGTTGGCGATTGAAATTTGACTTCCCAACTTAAAAATATTATTACACAAAAACTAAAATCACTACTTGGACCATATTTTGCATACAGCTTGCTAGATATCAGTGTTAAATTTCGGTACAATATCAATCATGATTTGAAGTGTTTTAGTGCCTCATAACCTCGAAAACCTTTTGTGTTGAATTATTGGCAACTCGTAGTAAATGAGCTGTAACTCGTCGAGTTTTAGAGATATTAGCATGAAAATATAACACAAGATAAAGTGGAAGTCGTAGAAAAAATAGAAATTGCTAACTCAGAAAACCCATTTTTTGAATTATGCCACTCTTTGAGTAAATGAACGATATGTACAGGTAGTATCAGTGTCGGGTAGAGTGTGATTTTTGTTTGACGTGAGATGGATTTGCTTCTAAACTGTTTACTTAGACCAAAGTAGGATAATATTGACCAACATATTAGGTGTGTATTTTTACTTAATAAATGTTGCTGAAACATTTTTTCAGCAACTTTTCCTTTATAAAACTGTCAAATTATGCAACATTAGTAATAATTATTACCAATTATCACGTAAAAAGACACAGCTATTATTTATCTTTATTTCGAAATTGATTTTGTTTGTGTTATTTATGGCAGTGCCGAGGTAAATAAAGCCATTAATACTTCATATGTTTAGCCTTCGACGTCCACAGTTGGTCCGAGTCTACTGCATTTCTTGCGAGTTGATACCATAATCTTCGCCTTATAGCCGTTGGCTGCCAGACCTACTTTGACAGACTCTTTTTCAAATTTTCGCGTTGACCGACTTACTATGTCTTTTTTAATTGTATATAGTGCTATTTTTATCATGTTTATACCCTTCACCATAATAAGTCGATATAACCATGTCCGTCTGTGCGTCCGTCCGTCTGTTAAAATCAAGATACAGCTGGCAATTTTTAAGATAGAGCTTTGTAATTTGGTATAGAAGTGGATTTTACTCCTAGGATATTTGGTATTGGAAATAGCCCATTTCCAATACCAAATATTTCCAATAATATAGGTCGACGTTTTGATATAGCCGCCATAGAACGCTACCACCCGATTTTCGATATTTTGAAGGTTCTAGCCAAAGACATAGAAGAAATAAGACTAGATGTATAGAAACATTAGCCTTAACAGAAACAATGCAGGTTGCAGTTAATTTAAAATCGAAATTTAGGAGGAGCATTTCATGCAATAGTATCAGAAACGAAATTTATGAATTCAAGGATTTATTCCAGAAGAAGTCCATGTCAATTGGATCGTTAAATTCAGTTAAATTAGTACAAAACGTATAAAATAAAAAAAATTTATTTTACCATATGGCAAAATTACATTATTTTAAACTCAAAAGCCATTCACTGAAGAATGATAGCAAAAAATTTCTTATCTTGTAGTATTTATGTCTTAGTTCTAGCCTAATTATCACACTGAAATGGCTAAAAGTTTGTACTTAGTATTCGTTTGGGGTATAAAACTTTCCCTCAGAAATTTGTCGGTATAGGTCCACCCCTTCATATAGCCCCCATAGAACGATACCTCCTGATTTTCGGTATTTTGAAGGTTGTGGCCACAATAATCCACCGAAATGGCTGAAATTTGTTATTTGGTCTTCATTTGGGGTATTAAACGTTCCATATGAAATTTGTCGGTATAGGTCCACGCTTTCATACAGCCGCCATAGAACGTACCTTCTGATTTTCGGTATTTTGAAGGTTGTGGCCTCAATATTCCTCACAAATGGGTGAAATTTTTTAGTACAGGTCCACGCCTTAGTATAGCCCCCATAGAACGGTATTTTGAAGGTTGTGGCCTCAATATTTTGAAGGTTGTGGCCTCAATATATCACCGATATGACTGAAATTTGGTATTTGATCTTCAGTTGAAGTATTAAACGTTCTATATGAAATTTGTCGGTATAGGACCACGTCTTAGTATAGCCCTCCGTAGAACGGTACATCCCTATTTCCGGTATTTTTAAGGTTGTGGCCTCAATATTTTGAAGGTTGTGGCCTCAATATATCACCGAAATGACTGAAATTTGGTATTTTGTCTTCATTTGGGGTATTAAACGTTCCATATGATATTTGTCGGTATAGGAACACGACTTAGTATATCCCCCTTAGAACGGTACATCCCTATTTCTGGTATTTTGAAGGTTGTGGCCCCAATATTTCACCGAAATGGCTGAAATTTGGTACTTAGTCTTCGTTGGGGGTGTACAACTTCCTCCCAGAATTTTTTCGGTAAAGGTCCACGTCTTCATATACCATAGAACGCACAGTGGATCCACCCATTGGCCAAAAATAAAAAAATCAATGTCAAAATATTGGTACAACATCTGGCAACTCTGACAGATATGACATGGACCTTTTTAAAAATATATTAGTTTTTGTTTCATTCGAACGCGATCTTCTTAAGAATAGCTTCAAAAGTTGGAACATTTGACTAATATTTTTTGTTGTGAGTACAACCTATATTTTAAGTGCAAGTAAATATATTCAAAATATCGCGAAACTAATACGTAGAGCAAAATATTATAGTGGATTTTGAAGGAGAAGTTAATAGCTTTATTTTCATTAAAAAGTAGTGTTTTAGTGTGTTGTGGAATTCTAGTTATCTGCATATTTTCTTAGTGTATTTCGTAATGCTAATTCGATCATTTACTAAAATTTGACCTAAGGTTTTAGTCATGATATTTTGAACTTCTGTGATGATGAATCATTGATCAGTATATGATATTTAATGTTTAATTTCAGCAGTAGTGTATAACATTTTCTCATTCAATAAAACCCAACCACTACGTCACTAATTACGATAAGCTACATAATACAATTGTATAGTTATATATACAAATATGTATGTGCATACATACTGCTTTGTTCGCCAATTGAGAATAATACTTACGATGTTTACAAAATTAAGCATCCAAGCCGATATTATACTCAGTTATATTTAGCAATGCAAACGTAAAACTGCATTGATGGATTTCCATAAATATTTTATTCCGTTGCTACTGTTATACGAAGTTTATGGCCGTAAGCTTTTTTGGAGAGCATTCGAAGGCGGTATTTTTATAAACTAATAGACATTTTTGTATATTTCGGATATAGAAGAACCATGTCTTACGCCAATCAATGCCAATGGATTTTGTATTCCATACTCACAATGTTCCTTTCTATACGAATGGCATAGAAAATATAATGGCGCTTTGCCGCAACATCTTCGTGAATATATATATGAAGCAAAATGTTCCAGAAATGACGAAGAGGTGGTAAGTTTGGAGAATTAGTTTTATTGGACTTAATTATATTCGCAATCAGGTAAGAAATAACTAAAATGACCATGGATCTGTTCCGTTTGTTATGTTCGCATCCACCACATGTCAACATCGGTGAGATGTCGTTGATGGTGAGAATGGGTGCCCCGAGGTCTTAGTCATAGTCGCATCCATTACTACAGCGAAAGGAGTTATGTTGCTGTATACTGGGCCAGAACATCTCCCGGCGAGTCTCCAACTTTGACACCTCCGCAGTCTCACCAACAACAACAAATACAGCATCTTACACCACATGTTGTTGTTCACCGCCCCGGAAATGAATGGTTCCTGTAATTCAAAGGTCTCCGCAACAAAGCCAGTCGGATAAACATCGTGAGTACCGGGATCCAGGAAACAAAACTCACAGGTGACGAACTGTACGTTACAATGGTTAAAACGTTTTGCGGAAGGATCGTACAGAAAGCAGAGGATGGTGACTTGACTTCCCTATACACCAGTCTGTCCAGTGTAGATTTATCTCGCTTGAAATAGACTCTACATGAAGTGGTAAAGTGTGGGGCTACCGAGGTGCAGTTGCTTACTGTGTACATTCCGGCGATGTATAGTACATACCGCGGTCTAGTGCTATGGAAATTCAATGTTCATCATAAACTTTGGCATTCCGTCATATGCTCTGAGCGCCGTACTATTCTCAACCAAGGAAAAATTGATTGGCAAGGATTCAGAGAGCTGTCAATTCCCTTAGATCTTCGGGTAGCTGAGATAATTTTCTGGGGCATTATCACAGCGGTACACGATCACTACATACCTCTGGTCGAATACCTGAAATCAGACCAAATTTCCCAGCAGATTCGACAGACTAGCAAATGTCAGTGATGATCTTCGTCGCATGAACCCTGAAGACCTAAGAGATAGAGAACTTACTATTTAAGTAAAAGGGGCTAGTACGCGAACATAAGCGGAAAAGTGGCTATACCACCATTGACCAACCAACATTGGTACCGGAACGGCTATTACCATCAACGGCGTGACAGTAAGTGATCCGAAGAGGTGCTCTTGTTTTTTAAGCGGCAGTTTATAGAGAACTCCACCTTCAGGTCGAGAAAGTACCACTACAATTTACGATGGGCGATATTGCAGACGTCATCCAAAACGCGAAATCATCCAAAGAGTTGGGTCCAGACAGAATCTCAATGGTAATGCTTAAGTAACTGGATAAACCCGGAGTTGAGTATTTAACAAGTGTCTTCAATCTATCGTTAGCCACCCATATTGTTCCAGAAGCCGGGAAAGTGGGTAGTGTGGTCCCACTACTTGAGGCAAGCAAGGATGCCAGCAGATGTGACAAACCGATGTCCCTCTTGTCGCCAGTAGCAAAGATTCTAGAGGCACTACTACTCCCCATGATGAGACGCAGTTTCCCACTTGCCCTACATCAGCATGTATTCCGGAAAATGCACAGTCCAAAACATATAGAGTGAAAAAGAGAGTTCCTTTCTGAAATTCCCCACCCTGCATACGGTAAAGAGATCGTAATGTATGCTGATGATTGCACGATTTCGGCGTCGGATTCTATCGTCGATATCATATGTGAGAGGTAAAATATTCACATAGCTGACTTAGTGCAGTTCTTCCATCTGAACTGCACTAAGTTCACCCCCAGCACGGCTGAAATGATGCTCCACTGAACATATTGGTAGATGGTGTCCTGATTGCGAACTCTAACTATCACAAATTGGGTGTAAGGTTCAATAGAATATTCAAACCTGCCAGAATGCCGCACTAAAGATGTTCATGAGGAGACGAAGATTTTACCACTGCATCAGCACAACAAGATGTTGCTGAACAGTACCTGCTTGGAAGCTATCACCGTGAGCATCCCTGCCACAATCAATTGGACCCCAAGGGTATTCTTGGAAGAGGATAAGGGATTAACGACCCTGCGGAGGTGTAGGTGTGGAGAGTTGACCAAAAGGGTGTAAGTGCTCTGTGAAGCCTGTGTTTAGGCCGGTGAATACCGCCCACATCTTTGTATTCCACCATAGGGGCACACCTCAAGGGAGGTTGGAAATGAGGTGACAACTCCGTGATTTTCCACAATCAAACACCTATACAAAGAGGAAAATGAATTCTGCCGAAAGGCATCAAGATCAAGCCAGCACGATCTTGATTATGGCATTACTGGACAAGGATTTGGAATCTTGTGCTGACAGCTGTTGTATTCTGGAACCTGAGTATGCCGGGTTGAAACCTTACAGAAATGACTTTCAGGCTAATGTCAAAGTACGTTCAATGCTGGTCCCATTAAGTTGGCAGTGTAGGTTCGGATGAACATTCCCGTCAACCCTCACATGGTCCAAGAAATAGGAACTCATGGGATCTTTACGTAACTGCACTTTTTAGGAGCGAATATAACGGCTTTGAGTTGGGACTACGAAACCTAAAATTATTTAAGAAAATCCAGAAAACAAAAGAACAAACATAGGAGTTGAAGAAACCCCGCTAGGAAGATTCTCCGGGCAACGAGCCGAAAATATGGGAAGTGCAGATTCACCATTCGGAAGAAGTTCGGTGACTATAAAGACGACATCTTCTAATAATCAAGGTGAGGAACCGTCCAAAAATAAAAACTTCCTTAAATGGAAAAACAACGTCCACAAAGTTATTCAATCCATGATGCGACAAATGCAGATGGTATATTTAAAAGTAGCTGACAATCTGAGCAAAGAAGATGAGATACGTCAAATGGGTTAGGTAACCAACAAGCAGACCCAAACAGAAGCATGACTTAAACCTAAGCATGCAGGAACCCCAACAACACCTGCGTTGAAAAGAGGTCCAAAAACTCAAAGAATACCTAATGTCTTCTAAAAGAAGACCATAAAGACTTCTAATAGAAGACCATCATCATCTCTTCTATAAGACCTTTTATAAGAAGATTTTTTGATCATCTGAAATTATATAAAAACGACTTCCTGTTTTCTATAAGATGGTTTTCTTTAAAAAGGGCTTCTATAGTAAGACCTTTTAGTCCCCCTTAAGAAGACTTTTTATTTTTTTTTTTTGTTGAATTTCAGGACTCCATTAAGAGAATCTATTGATCTTTTATAAGAAGAAAGTAAACGTACCGCACTACTCTAAAGAAGACTTTCTAGTCGTCTACAAGAAGACCTGATGCTCTTCTTTAAAGAAGGTCTACGGAGTTCTTCAAACAGGATTTTAGTACGCTTTTTTAAGAAAACTATCTGGAAAATACTTTCAGGTATTTTATAGGAAGCCCTTCTGACATTCGTTTAAGAAGAGTCTCTGGAGTACTACGTATACTGCATTTCGCAATAGCCCGACATTGACAATTAACAATTAAAAAACAAAATACAAATATTAAATAAACATTTTATTCTAGGTACGTCTATGCTGTGAACCTGATGCAAACGATAAACCGATCGCAACAACAACCGAACAAACCATGGTAAATAGGTTTAATTTAAATCCAGCACAAGATTTCCACAGTCAATTGAATGCTGCGGGTACGTATAATTACATTTTAAAAATAAAAATCCTTTTTGACCTGAATTTGATCGTAGGTTTCAATATTTTAAGTAGCCAGCGCTGTGGTACAGATAATGGAAATCGTGTTGTGGGTGGTACCGAAACAGATTTGGCAGAATTTCCATGGATGGCTCTTTTGAAATATCGTGGACCGTCCGGTGAACAATTTCGCTGTGGCGGCTCATTGATAACCAATCGATATGTATTGACGGCGGCGCATTGTGTAAACACTGTGGATCCACTGTAAGTATCAACCAAACTCTTTGAATTCGATCGCTATGTATTAGTGATTAAAATATATCCCCAAAACATTTGAAAGGTCATTAGAAATAGGTACAACTTACAAAGAAATTTTTCGAAATTTCCCCTAATATAAGCAATTTTCAGAGCAAACTATAAGCAACTATAATTTTTTATTGTTTTTCGGGTAATTCCCATTCATAACAGAATTATAAACCATTAGAGAATGATCAATCATTCTCTAATTGAATGATTCAATATTTTTTAGAGTCATTATTAAGGTAAACACATCTTTTTTGTCTTCTTCTGAAATGTTAACGAGAACGTGTTAAAAACGATGTGAACTCGCCAAAATGGGACTCCCGTAATGTGTGGCTTAAATAACTGAGTTTTATTAAAACCTACGTCATTAGAGTGTAAGCGACATTATGCTGTACAGGTTTAATTTCGTTGTGGTTAATTTAGCAAGACAGCCAAGCTCGAATAGCACATGAATGAAAAAAACGTAGAACTCAGTGCAGGGTACTAACAGTTCAGAATAATAGCTGTGTCTTTTTACGTGATAATTAGTAATAAATACGGAAAAAATACCTGCATCAATATCAAAATATCTGTTTACGCTCGTGCCTAGACGTTGTTGAGTGCCACACTCTCTAATCTCTTCCTTGTGCCCACAAGCAAACAATAAATCCTGACGAATTTTGTCATGTAAGAAAAAAAAATATGAAAGAAAAAACCGAACGAAATTTAATTCTCCCAGGAGGTCACAGACATATGCCAAATCCTCGCGCAAATGCGTCAAGCTGCACGTGTCTGGGAGCTAGCACTTCATGTTCAGACAGTGTTTCAGAAACCTATACAAACAAGAAAATAAAAGGACAATTTGCTTTTAAGAAAATAACCAAAATTATACGTTCCAGCACGCACTCTATATACAAGCGAAAAACTACAACAAAAATCTAAAGAACGGCAATTGTCTCATTAATAAACTGTCAACCCATTAACCACCGTATAATGACTGCTCGTTTCCATTCCAAGATTTGAAATATCACGAAATATCACTACTGATTTGCATGGGAGACCTAAATGCTAAACTGGAAAAACAATACCAAATAAAGAACAAAGAAGGCAAAGGAGGAAGGCTTGTAGAGAGGGCAAACGTATGTACATTAGGGCTATAACCAAAAAAATACCACCACATAGCCGTGTAGAGCATGAAAAACTATTATGAAATACGGTGTCAATTTTTCTCTACCGCGAAAAAAGTTTCCGCACCAAATGCATTGAAGTTCTGTAATGCATTTTTTTTAATTTTATCTGTCATAACAACATATTTGCTTTTCATTAAAATTTTTATTTTTTTGTAATCTAATTTAAAATCATTATCAAAGCGTTCTGGACCAATTTGTTCTCAAATCGCGCCATTTCGGACCATATTAGGATTTTTTGACACTATTGCAATTTTTGGTTTTTCTTTATAAACTCGTGAATGTCCTATATATAGACATTTTAGGTCTACTTATTTTGGTCAAAATACTCTCACTTTAAGTGAAGTTTGTACGATATTAAATGGCTTAAATTATCAATCCTTGTATAAGTATTTAGAAGCTTGTATTAGCTACAGATCTTTGATATTAAATGAATTCAACTTTTGAAATCTATATGTTTAAAATGTATTAGCAAAAACAATTATTTTGATATGGCTTACAGCATTGTGCTAGCCAATTATAGATTATAAATCTAATTTTTTAATACATATGTATACATTAATCGTAATCTATTAATAAATAATAAATAATAATAATAATAACTCGTGAATTTTATGTTTATATTTTTTTAACCTATCGGACAAGGGAATATGGGGTCATTTGCAACGAATTCGCGAAAGTTACAGGCTGTTTTTGTTGAATTTGCTTGCGAGATTCGTATTTGTTTTCTACAAAAATACAACACCAGTACCATGTGGGGAATTTTGTCCTAATAATGAAAACGCGTTTCTAAGATCGATTTGGTGAAAAAAGTCTCCGAACCAACTTTGATTACTAAAACCCTTTTGATGCTTTTTCTACTTATAATTTTAAATTTGCTTTGTTTGAATAAATATGTATAGAAAAAATACAATTCTCACAGGCAAAGTCAACAAACAGCCTGTAACTTTCGCGAATTAGTTGCAAATGACTCCATATTCTCTTGGCCGATAGGTTAAAAAAATATAAACATAAAATTCACGAGTTTATAAAGAAAAACCAAAAATTGCAATAGTGTCAAAAAATCCTAATATGGCCCGAAATGGCGCGATTTGAGAACAAATTGGTCCAGAACGCTTTGATAATGATTTTAAATTAGATTACAAAAAAATAAAAATTTTAATGAAAAGCAAATATGTTGTTATGACAGATAAAATTAAAAAATGCATTACAGAACTTCTATGCATTTGGTGCGGAAACTTTTTTCGCGGTAGAGAAAAATTGACACCGTATTTCATAATAGTTTTTCATGCTCTACACGGCTATGTGGTGGTATTTTTGATATTTGCAAAAAAGTGCCAAAAGTTATATCCCTAATGTACATAGACGAGCTTGCGACGTTAGCTAGCCCCAATTTACATTGGGCGAGTTTTCTTGCGGCAATTGTCATTTTGTAGGAGAGAGAGGTGAGGCATATGGTAACCCTTTACCTCTCAGCACCCTCTCTCACCTACAAACTGGCAATTGCCGCAAGTAAATTCGCCTAATGTAAATTGGGACCTAATGACACAGCAAATAAAAATGATACCAAAACAGTTTATAATCTTACACATAAACTTATTGGAAAGAATGTTTCCTCAGACCGGCCATTAAAATCTAAAGATGGAACTCTCCTTTCGAATACCGATGATCAAATAATAAGATGGCGATACCACTTCATGGAAACTATGAACAACTATCCCGATATTCTCGAAGCAACAGAAACGACTGCACCACCTCTCCATATAAACACCAATTGTCCAGATGTATCTGAAATTGAAAATGGTATTAGGAAACTAAAAAAATAATAAATCACCAGGTTATGATCGTCTACCTCCAGAAATATTAAAATATTAATAAAATCTTGAAAGAAAAAAACTGCCAGAAGTCTGGTTAGAGGGAATAATACACCCCGAATCGTAATGGAACCTTCGTCGACTACACTCCTGCTTTCGAAGGCGTTTACCGCCAAAAAATATGGAGTATTCTAAACTCGCTTGCCTTCCCTAAAAAAATTGATCAATCTCATAAAATCGCAATACGAAGACTTTAAATGCGGAGTTCTACACAATGTCGGGTGTAAGACAAGGCTGCTTACTTTCACCTATTCTTTTTCTGCTGGTCATCGACAAAGTCCTCACTGACACAATCGATAACAAAAATCGAGGAATTCAATGGACATTAACGGAAAATCCAGAGGACTTGCATTATGCAGACGATATATGTCTTTTGGCCACCAAGCATTGCGACATTCAGTCGAAGATTAATGACTTAATAACACAGTCAGCTAGTGCAGGACATAAGATCAATATAAATAAAACCATAGCAATAAAGGCAAAATCCACTAACTCAAACCCCTTCTTTATTGGCGACGAAACGATCGAATTGGTATATGTTAGAAGCATTATTGCAATTGAAGGCGGTGCAGAAGCCGGCATGGAAACAGAATTGGCAAAGTAAACGAAACTTCCAATCAACTGCTAGCCATCTTGAACTCTTGCTATATTCAAATCAAACGTTTTATACATACTACTTTACAGGTGCAAAACTTGGCTGACAACAGCAGCATTAAACTCAAAGCTACAGTCATTTACAAATCGATGTCTTCGGTGCAATACCGGTCCAATAACAATAACACTGTGTGTCATTTTCTGAGTCATGGTTTATTACCCACATTCGAGGTCGAATGGATTTTATGTGTTCACAATTATTATTCTTTAGGACGAGAGGTATAACTTTGCCTCCACGAGTAATCCCAAATTCCAAGCGGTTTAGAAGATGTGCCTGACAAAATGATCCCTTTTGACATCAAAGTCTCAGGTCTTTGGGGGCCCATAACCCCAAAAGTTGAAGTGATAAGGAAAAACGCCGGGACACGAGTATTATTTTTGGTTGTTGTTGTTGTTGTAACAGTGTTTTTGTTATGTTTATATGTTCGTTCCTCTGTTCAATCTGGCTCTGGGTCTATCCCCAGTTCCAGAAAAGTGGCTGCTTCGATGGGGTGTAGCCACAGATCCACTGGAGTTAGATGGGTAGGTTTGGCGGGGCAGTTAAAAAGGTGTTGTGTGTCGTGCGGGCCCATGCCGCATACTGGGCATATGTCTTGCACGGCGCGATCGATTTCCGCCCAATACGAATTTAGGCGACTGCAATATCCCGAGCGTAGTTCAGCCAAAACTACTCTGGTTTGTCGTGCCAGCTGACGCTCCTCAGCTGCGATTGATGGAGGATGTACTCCGAGTACTTTATTCACACTATAATTGCTTAAGGCCTTGGCAACTGCGTCCGTGTGAATGCTATTCAATCCTGCTTGATATGCTTGTTGATCTAGGGGTTCTCTCCTGTATCGTTGGACCTCTCCCTCTAGAGCATGGATATCCTTCCTGATCTCCCTGAATGGGCCGGGCCTACCCACAAGATGGTGATTGGGATGGCTCACACGATAACATCCAAGCAGGTACTGCAAAGAAAGCATCTCATTGTGTTGCTTTACAGGAAGAATTTTTGCCTCCTCATGTAGATGGTCCACTGAAAATTTGAGGAGGCACCTTGTCGCTGTTCTCAGGGCGGCATTCTGGAAAGTTTGAATCTTTTTCCAGTTCGAATCACACAATCTAAGGGGACCAGACTGGAGCCGCATAGCTTACCACAGACCGACCTATCGCGTTATACGTGGCCAACAAGGTTTCTTTATCTGCACCCCAAGTGCTGCCGGCCAGGGACTTGAGGACCTTGTTCCTACTTTTCAACTTGTCGCAGATAGCTGTGGTGTGTGCGCACGACGTGAATGTAGTGTCGAATGTGACCCCTAAAATTTTAGGGCAGTTTGTGGTCGGAATTCTGCTACCGTCGACCACGACATTCAACTCACGTTCAAACTGCGCTGTCCATGTGGTAAACAGAGTGGCTGTTGATTTTGTAGCGGAAATCTGCATATTCCTCGAATGGAAAAAGGTGGTAAGATCGGTTAAATAGTTGTTCAGTCTCTCACAGATGTCATCAGGATAGGTACCCGACGCTAGGATCGTGCAATCATCCGCATACGTCACGATCTCAATGCCGTCTGGAGGGGGTGGAAGACATGAGAGATAGATCTTAAACAGTTCCGGAGATATCACCCCACCTTGGGGAACTCCCTGTTTCACTCTACGGGGTTTGGACTTCTTATTCCTGAATTCCACGTACGACTGGCGTCCACACATATAGTTGACTATCCAACGTTTCAAGCTTGGCCGGAGGGTTGTCTGCTCAATGTCCTCAAACGGCGTGGAGTGCCTGACTGTATCAAAGGCATTTGATAAGTCAAGCGCCACCATCACTGTTCTATCGCACGGCCGTCTCTGGTTGAGTTCTTTACAGATATATATGGTAATGGCGTGCAGCGCTGTTGTCGTGCTGTGCTGCTTACGGAATCCATGCTGATGATCGTCAACTTGATAGGTATTTCTGATACTGGGGAGGAGCAAGGCCTCAAGTGTCTTTGCTACGGGCGACAAAAGCGAAATCGGTCTGTACGATTCACTTTTGCTGGCATCCTTGCCTGGCGTCCGTAGTGGGACTACCCTGCCCATTTTCCAGACTTCGGGAACTAGCGACAAGTTGAAGACTTTGGTGAGATACTCGACTCCCGGCTCATCCAGCTGCTTCAACATTACCATGGAGATTCCATCAGGGCCCAACGCTTTGAATGATTTAGCGTTCCTGATGGCATTGGCAACATCATCCATTGTAAATTGTGGTGCTTCATCCTCGGCAGGAAGAGATCTGATGCGACATAATACTCTTCTCTTCGCCCTGTCACTCCCGGGATACTCGACAAACTATCGATTGAAATTACTTGCGCACCTCTTCGGGTCAGTCAATGTAACATCGCCAAACGTGACTGAGGTCATATCTTCCCTTCTTCCAGGGTTCGAGAGTGACTTAACCGTTACCCACAATTCACCTATACCGGCTCCAATGTTGCAGCTCTTCAGATGATTTAACCATTTGTTCCGCTTATGCTCGCCGACCGACCTGTTAACTTCCAGTGTCAGCTCCCTGACTCTGGGGTCATTGGGGTTGATACGACGAAGCTCATCACGCTCATTTGCTAATCCCGTCGCCTCTGCTGGGAAATTTGGTCTTACTTCGGGTATTCGACCAGCAGGGATATGGCGAGCGGCTGCAGCAGTGATGATGTCCCGGAACGTCCTTTCCGCTACCCGAACATCAGAAGAATTGGGCAATTCTCTGAAGCGGTGATTGGTGAACTCTCTGAAACTCGGCCAATCAGCTTTTTTATGATTGACGAACGTGCGGCGTTCAGAGGTGATGAAGTCGGGTGGTCTGCTAATGGATACAATTATGGGGAGATGGTCTGATCCAAGGGAAATGACGAGTTACCAGGTAACGTCAATTGTCAGACCAGGTGACACGATGGTTATGTCAGGCGAACTGTGACACTCTCCGCTAATTCTGGTAGGGGCGTCCTCATTGACCGTGCAAAACGTAGAGCTATCAATCTGCTCAGCCAGCGCTGTACCTCTCTGGCCGTTTCCGAGGGCCGAATGCCACATCTCATGATGCGCATTAAAATCCCCCAGGAATAGACGATTATGACCTTGCAAGAGCGGGCTAATGTCAGGCCTATAATCAGGGATATAGCTATTTTTCGGCGGGATGGATACATTCAGCAACTCTATCTCGGCAGCTCCACACCTGACTGCTACCCCCATACATTCCATGTACGGGTCATTAGAGACAGGCTCAAGCGAGATAGGTCTGTATTGGACAGACTGGTGCAATAGGAAAGCCAATCCCCCACCTCCACTTCTGGTGCGATCTTTCCTCAAAACATTGTAACCATCACAATGCTCTAAGCTGTGGTTGTTGTTCAGGTTGGTTTCCTGCACCGCCGCAACCTTGATGTTCTTCCGACTCATAAAATCCTCGATCTTACCTCGGAGTCCATTACAATTCAATTGCAAAAAGGCTGAATTTTCGGGGATTGGGACAACAACGGCTGGTGTTAAAGGCTGCGTGTGCGGTTGTTGTCGAGCGGACTGTGGGGGAGTTTCGTAATCAGACGACGAGGGAGTCTCGTAATCCGACGACTAAAACCTTAACCTCATTATCACTGAAATGACTGAAATTTGGTATGAAGTCTTCGTTAGGTATACACAACTTTCTCCCAGAAATGTATCAGTACAGTTTGTATCAGTACGGTACCGCCAAATTTTCGGTATTTTCAAGGTTTTAGTCTCATTATTGCAACGAAATTTTGCTGAAATTTAGCAATTCTTTGGGCCTACATTTTTTTTCGCAAAAATGTGTTAGTACTCGTCCACATAGAACGGTACCGCCGGATTTTTGGTACATTTTGGTAATCGAAATGGCTGAAATTTTGTATTTAGTATTCGTTAGGGGTACAAAACATTCAAGCTGACAATGGTTGGTACAGATCTATGTTTTGATATAGTCCCCCTGTCCATTTTAGGTATATTGAAAGTTTTTAACCGAATTATTCAACCGAAATGCCTGAAATTTTGTGTTTAGTTTTTGATAGCGGGTTCTCAGATTGGAAGGTAAACGATACCGCCCGATGTCCTTTAAAGGTTTTTTTTGTCGAAGTAAAGAAATTCTTATTCTTCATTTGGCATATTCCACTTAATGTCTTTCTTACTTACTTCCATCTACTTGATTTTTTTTTACAGCGTCGGTGTACGTCTTGGCGAACATGACACATCGACCGAGGAAGATTGTGTAAAAAGGGGTCCAAAGTTAAAATGCAATCTACCGGTGGAGAATTTTGGTATTGAAACAATTGTATCACATCCTGAATACAATAAACGGGAACATGTCAACGATATTGCCCTAGTTAAATTGGATCGAAATGTTGAATTTAAATGTAAGTAAATAATTTAAAACCTTTTTTAAGTTCAGTTGGTCATCTCGTCCCAAAAGATAGCAATAATAGTGAGATTTCACGAACTTTCGCTTAGCTAACCGAATGCTTCAATAAATTTTAATTTTTTCCAGCGCACATTGAACCCGTATGTTTGCCAATAAATTCAAATATTTTGCGTACACGACCTGAGGATGATTTTCAAATTTCTGGTTGGGGTTATACCGAGCATGGTAAGTTAAATTCGAAAATATACATATTTCCAAATAATTATTTAATATCTTTGTTTCTCAAATGTTTTAGGTCACACATCCAATGTTCTACTTAAAGCCCGAGTAAAACAATTACCTTTATCCAGCTGCAGTACAGCCTATTCAATACGACTAAGTGACACGCGACATTTATGTGCTGGAGACGAAACGGTTGGCCGTGATACTTGCGGTGGAGATAGTGGTGGACCGTTAATACAATTTGCTCCATACAACGTAAAGAAACGTTTCATCCAATACGGAGTGGTGGCATCTGGTCGCTATGCTTGTAAATTTGATAACAAATTACCCGGTGTCTATACAAATGTTAGTAATTTTATGCCATGGATAACGCATAATATTGTCCTCTGAAATTTCTAAATGTAAGAAGTGTATCTTTAAGTAGTTTATGGCATTAAAAATAACCATTCAAAACTTATTATATACTGTAAAAATATATTAGGAACAAATATAAAAAAAAAAAAACAAGAAAGAGCGAACTTTTTATTATATTAAGGTCGCAAATACATTCGTTATAATTTATAATTTATTTTGTTTTGATTTTACGCTAAGAGTATGTTTACACAAGAACTTTTTACCACGGCAAATATTACTGATTTGATTTATTTGACATAAAATGTATGAAAATATTGTGTTAATGGACACAATTAGTAATCACGTGTCTTCATAAAGGATAATACAATGGACAATGGTACATACAGAGATACGCACTTTAGCTTATGTACGCATAATACAAAGGTACATATGTATATATCTACATACATATGTATGTATGTATACTACCATGTGAAGCATACACAAATATTAAACTATAAATATTCCCATTTACTACATTCCACTAAATATTACCGTAATAGGAACCTGATTAACTAACACTGTGCAACATTTTCAAGGTAATTTTGTGCAAACAATTTCAAATGCGGTTTTTATGAAAGTACAGACGCAATAGACAAAAACCCTCTTTGGGTTTTGTTTTGTTAGATCGGGTTCGGATTTTATGGCCCTATCTAAACATGGCTAAATATTGACTTTTTACGGAAAATCGGGGCTATATCTTTGAAACCAATACGAATCTTTCCATGACGTCCGTAGCAAACTTGTAGATAAGAACAAGAAGAATGTATTTGGAAACATAATGAACACGAATAACATCATTGATTGCCTCAAATTTTATAATATATCTAAAATTTTCGTGATTTGTATATATTTCGCAGCGTATTTCCAAAACCGTCAAAGTTTTCTTAATGTTATTTTTGGGAAAAATATTCGCTGGAGTGTAGTGCATAACTCTTCAGAACATATCATTGTTGTAAAATTCCTCTATCGCGTTGTTTCGATCATATTTTTCAACGACAATTTGATAAATATATCAACAATACATTGAAATTTCAAATATGAGAATAAACAGCCTGTGTGAACGTTGTTTGAAATATGTTTTGTAGAAAGTATGATATGAAATACCGCCTAAACAACCTGAAATAAGTGTTTTACAGTTTCGGAATGTTCTGAAGAATTGCTGAGGACATTATTTGGAAAATTTTTGCGAAAGGCTACTTGGTTCAACTCTCAATAGTTTGGCAGTTACTGACCATAATTCCTAAAATTATGTAATCTTTCCCATATTTTATCAATTTTGATGCGCTATATGCGTTTTTTCGTAGTTCGTCTGATTGACATATAAATTCTACTACTTAGGACTACAATATTGCTGAAGACTGCAAAGCAAAATTCTTATTAGTTTATGAGATAAAGCACGGATAAATTGAAAAAAGGGTCGTTTTGGCCCTGTATAGATGAGGCCATAAAATCTAAACCCGATCTAAAAACACGAAACCCAACTAGGGGTTTTGTAGTCTTAATATGTACTTTCAGAAAATGCCCACTAGAAGTTGTTTGCATTTTCAGTGTTGCACAGTGTAATCAAGTAAAAGCAGCAGTAGTGGGAAGTACCCGAAAGAAAGTTTCGATGTAGTCAATATTCTGAAATAATCCGACTTTGTAAGAAATAATACGATGAACAACGTTTAGAACAAATCGGTTTCTCTTCTCGATGTTTATATTACGTACTACCCAGTTTAATTGGTGCCGGCAGGCTTTTTTGCGGCATTATCTAAGAAAGTATGGACTTACCCCCGGAAAAAAATTGCGGCGTCGTAACAGGTCCAGCAAAATAAACTTGTTCAAAAAAATTTAAAACGTTCCGGGACGAGCTGTTAAACTGTACATTTTCCAAATTTTGCGTGGGAGGTACACGAAGGAGTATACAGATTTATTCGAACCTGATCTATGCCTGGAAGTAATATTACCATATGCAAAATTATGGTAAATTCGGTAGTTAGCCGATAGCTTTAGGTGCTACTGCTATTTTTTATATAATTTTATTGTAATTTTTTATCAATATTTATATATAATAAATATTTGAAATAAATAAAAAAGATAAAAATTAACTTTAGTGGGGAAAGCACAGGAAGAGTGAACCGAAATGGTCTATCGTAGAACTTAAACTAAGTTTGGACAAAATAGTACAATACCCAGGCAGGCAGACGGAGGGACATGGCTAAAACAACTCCAAATTGTCTGAAACGGATGTCGTCCAAACATACGTGGGATCTATAAAAACCCCGGCCAGGCAAGCTCGCATTTCAGAGGGGAATCGTGCAGACCGATCTCGCTTTTGTTGCCCGTAGCAAATACTGTTGAGGCTTTACTCCTCTCCAGAATCACTTGCCGACAAGCATGGGTTGCGTAGCGTCCACACAAATTAACCGATGACTCAAGCAGAACATGCAGTGCGATAGGACAATGTTGGTGGCGCTCGACTTATATAAAGCCTTTGATACTATCAAGTACTTCATGCTGTTTGAGGACATCGATCAGGCCAAATTGGATAACCAAGTATATGTGTGGACGCCAATCGTACGTGGAATTCAGAAGCAAGAAGTCGAAACTCCGAAGAGAACATTGGAGGTGTTTAATTTCAACCTTTCCGGCATTCAGATCGCTACGTATGCGGATGATTTTACTATCTTGTTGTGGGTTATCTCCCCTAATCTCATTTGTGATAAGCTGAACCTCTATTTCATGGATCTATCCTCAATTTTCCACACGAAGAATATGAAAATATTCCCCACAAAGTCTACGGGTACTCTGTTCACCACATGGGCAGCAGAAATGAGTACAGAGTTGAATGTCCTGGTCGATGGCAAGACAATTCCGACCACTAAGTACACGTTCACGACGTGACGCGTCGTCCGCACATGACACAGCTATCAGCTAAGATGTATGAACAAGGTCCTAAAGTCCCTAGCTGGGTGTGCAGATAAACAAACCTTTTTGTTGCTCAAATAAGGCGATGGTTCAGCTGTGATAAACTATGCGGCTCCAGTGTATTCAGCAAACATAAGTGCAACGCTATAGAACAATATTCAAACCAGTCGGAACACCGCCCTGATTACTACGATATGTTGCCTCTTAATGTCGTCAGTGACCATCTGCATGAAGAAGAATCGAAAATTATTCCGTATGGCAACACGATGGGACATGTTTCCATTGAAGTACATACTCGGGTTTTACCGTGAGACACCGACGTAGTGGGGGGGGGGGGTTACATCTCTCACAAATTAAAAAAAAAAATTGGCACAAGTGCAGTTTAGGGACTGCCGGAGAAACTCAAATGAATGATGAGCACGAAAACTTACGAATTGAGTATCCGATTTGCCCCAAACTTTGCACAACATTTCGATATCAGTTATCAGAGCAGGAGTAGGACTCGTATGTCAGATATATATTCACTGGACAATAGCAGTAGACTATCCCCGCATTTTCACATACAATATCAGGAACCTATGACTTATCCTGATGACGTTATTTTAGTTTATAGTACCAAAATACGTTCATTTTCAAAGTCCGATCTGGGTTATCAACATTTTCCCTATATATATTCACCATAGATATTGCAAAAACTGTTTGGGTCAAGCACACATGGTCTTCTGAAAGAATTTATTATCAAACAAGTGAGAAAAGGTTATAGTCGGTACGGGTCCGACTATGTGATACCCTACACCACTACCCCTGTGCATAATCTTTTCACTCGAAAACATTTCTTTTACGGAGATACGAAAGTTTTCACCTATCTGGCTTTTTCAATAGGCTTCTCTCTCTGTGAGAAAATTTCTTGATGATCCGATCAAAATTCCGACCAGTAGTGTGATTGCAGAAAAAGTGGAAAAAGGGGTGCATTACCGACTATTGCGATATCTCTATTATTTCACCACCTACGCCACCCTAATTTGCATAATTTTAAAGATGGGATTTTCTACTTTCTTAGTCAGGCCTTGATTTTAAAAGGTCCCCAACCAAAGGTGTGATATCCGTCATTATTATTAAAATCGCAAAAATGAAAAGTTCGGTTCTATTAGCGACTATTGCGATATCTTCGTTGTGTGACCACCTACGACAACCTACGTTACATCGTTTCAAAGGTGATATTTTCTTCTTTCATTGCCAAGTTTTGCTTTTTATATACCCCTTATAGACGCTGAGATATTTGCTTTGGAATAACATGTAGACTTTTTCTCCGAACAACTTTTTTGCTCATTCCGACCCCTAATTATTATCCGACCATCACCAAAATCAATAAGCTTCTTCCCCTCCGGGACCCACATCAACACCCAAAATTTCGTGACGATCCGATCAAAATTGCGACCTGTAGCGTGATTTCCAAAAAAATGGAAAAATGGGATGTGTTACCGACTATTACGATATCTCCGTTAGTTAGTCACCTACGCCAACTTGGTTGCATCATTGTAAAGATGGGATGTTCTACTTTCATAGTCAGGCTTTGCTTTTGGAAAGACCCCAACCAAAGCTGTGATATTCGTCATTATAATTAAAATCGCAAGAATGAAAATTTGGGTTTTATTTGCGACTATT
Organism: Musca autumnalis; assembly: GCF_047663935.1. NCBI lineage: Eukaryota > Metazoa > Arthropoda > Insecta > Diptera > Muscidae > Musca > Musca autumnalis. Next base: position 316,230,591 of record NW_027411644.1, on the reverse strand, counting down.
GTAATATCTTCGTTGTTTGATTACACCATTAGAAAGGTGATATTTTCTACTTTTATTGTCAGGTCTTGCTTTTTGTATACCCCTTATAGAAGCTGAGATATTCGCTTTGGAAAAAAACGTTGTCTTATTATCCACATATGTTTTTTGCCCATTCCGATCCCTGCATATTATCCGATCATCACCAAAATTAATAGGCTTCTTCCCCTCCGGAACCCTCATCAACACAATCCGATCAAAATTGCGGCCTGTAGCGTGATTACAAGGTTTAGATGGACAGACGGACAGACGGACGGACGGACGGACACACATAGCCAGATCGACTCAGCTCGTCGAGATATTCATTTTGGTATATATAAGTATTTCGATGCGTTACAAACTTTTTGGGCAAAACCAACTTATAGTACCCTGTAGGGTATAAAAACTTCAATAAAATATATTTTGTGACCGCAGAAAACGAAAATGTGAATAAAAACGGCAGAATATGGTCCTAAATCATATATAAAAAGCGAAAGCTTCTGGAGATGTTAAATATAATAGCTACAAATTTCTCTTGTTCAGAGACTCATAATGAAATTTGATTTGGAAAATTTCTTCTTTTGACACAACCCCCAAAAAGTGAGGTAGTTTAGGAGATTTTGCCTCACTATGGAATAAATTTTAATTAAGAGTCTAAAAGTTTAACAAATAATTTCTACCTATAATATCTAATTTTGTAACGTTATTTTCTTAACAAAGTATTTTACTCAGATAACTTGTTTGTTCTGGAACTTACAATACAATTTTGTGTAGAATATTTCTTCTTTTAACACCTTTCGTCTAGATCTAAATTTCATGTTACTTTCATCCATCAACTCGAAAAAAGAACAAAACAAATTTATTAAAAAAATATTTGGGTATTTTGTTGGCAAACTTGATGTACATATATATTTTCTTGATATATATTTCATTTATTCGGCGACTTATATTGAAATTTGATGGAGATTATTTTTGTCTTTGACGTCTTCTATCTAGAATGAAGTTTTGTGGGACAAAACTTAATAAACTCAGATAAAGTACAACATTAACCCTAAAACGTGATTTTACTTTTGGCAGATTCCTGGCGTTTAGGTACGATTTAGAGTTTTGGTGTATAGTAAAATTTTATGACAAATAATTTTGTATAATATTTTGATCTGATACGATCACATTTTAAAGGAGTTTTTAAAAGTTTTTGAAAAAAGGGACCAAAAAGACCCCGCATTATTGTCAGCAATATTGCCAAAGACACTTTATAGCTAAAATGCAAGGATTCGAAGGAATCCGATGTCGAATATTTCAAAACCTGTAGAAATGAGAGGAACTTGCCACGCCTATTTAGGTTACTTCCCGACGTAAACTTTCAAAACGCCGATACACGTTCTTCTTTTTTTCGGCCCTCTTTCATAATCTGTGCGGGATTTCTTGTAATTTTAAAAAAAGTTCGATTTTGTTGTACAGTGTTATAAAGCAGCCTTTGACAGCCCGCTACGTTCAAAGGTATTCCAAGCCATGTCTGAATTTTGTATCCCCGTAAAGCTCATTTTGCTTTGTAAAATTATTCTAACTGACACAAGATCTTCAGTTAAAATAGGAAAGAACCTCTCCGAAGAGTTTTGTACCAAAGAGGTTTCAGGCAAGGAGACAGCCTTTCGTGTGATCTTTTCAACATCCTGCTAGAAAAGGTTAAACGAGAGGTAAATAGCCACATGTTACTTGCTTATACTGATGATATAGACATTATGGGACGATCAGTAAAAGAAGTAACCGATACCTTTATGAAGGTCGAAGGAGAATCTGCTAAAGTGGATCTGGCGGTAAACGGCGAGAAGACCAAGTTGATGGTGTCGATGCGCAATACGTCCATTGAGATCGGACCAACTGTTGAAGTTGGTTCCTATAATTTTGAGGTAGTAAAAGACTTCGTATACCTCGGCACCGCCATAAACACAACAAACGACATCAGTTTTGAAATAAAAAGAAGAATTGTATTGGCCAACAGATGCTACTTTGGCTTAAGTAAGCACTTCAAAAACAAAGCCACAACTCGTCAAACAAAAATAACGCTTTACAAAACACTGATACTACCCGTGCTGATGTATGGTTCCGAAGCCTGGGTACTTGCGCAAGCAGATAAGGCAGTGCTTGGCGTGTTTGAGATTAAAATTCTTCGAAAGATCTACGGACCAATCTGCGTTGACGGTTAATATCGTCGTCGTATGAACCACGAGCTTTATCTGCTATACAACGACATCAATATAATTAAACGTATATAATAAGAATGAGCGATGATGAACCCGCTAAAAATGCGTATAAATTCGAGCCACATGGCGGTGCACGCAGAATTGGCAGACCAAAGAATAGCTGGCGCAAACAAGTGGATGAAGAGATGACAAGGCGCGGTATTCCAGAGGGCGAAGCACTAAACAGAGGGAATTGGAGATCTTTTCTTAGTTCGGTCTACGGAACAAATATTCTGTAATGGGCCAGCTAAGTAAGTAAATATTTTATCTACATTTGTTGACCGAACTACCTGTTATTTGACATTTAAGTTTCCCAGTGGTCACAAAACTTCTCCAAAAAAAATTGTCAGCATAGGTCAACGGTAGCACCGATTTCAGTTTTTTTTAGTTTGAATCTACATTTTCAGTCAAGATTGGATGTCCTTTGGCATATATGGTTCCCAGTGGTTAAATACTTCTCTATAAAAAATTGCGAACATTGGCCCACGTTGTGGTATAGGCCCTATATAATGGTACCGACATATTTTATCTGACTAAATTAGCTAAAATTAGGTATGTATTTGGGGTTCCCAGTGCTCAAAAAATTGTGCAAATTAATTATTTCATAAAAGTTCAAAATATTTCATGGTGGAGGGTATAAAAAATTCGGTCCGGTCGAACTTAATGCATTTAATTTGTTTATTTTAACTTTTCTTAAAGGCAAAAAAAGTTAACCATATATCGATAGTAGTATCCAAGAAATGATAATTTCTTTGTGACGCGCCCCTCACTCCCACTCCATCCAAATATTTTGGCCTAATTATTTGGTTCCCTTAGTTTTAATATGTTTACTATGGAATTTGAAGGTTCACCACATATAAATTAGAAATCGGCAACGGTAACAAAGTTTAGCTTTGCTAAAGAAAATCGAATTACAATCACTGTGCGGTATAAGTGTAGTGTTTAGCTTAGTTCCATGCACCACATATCAAATTAGCTGTTTCCTCCAAAGTGTGTGTCTTTATTGTTATTTTCCTGACCTAATAACATTTAACATTTTATTGTTGTGGCAAGCGGTTCATTGGCATTATCAAAAGAAATTTGTGGATATTTAGTAAAAACAAAACATGAAACCAAACAACAAATGGGAAAATTCATAAAATTATTGTTGAGCGCAAACATTACCGGAAAATGAGCTGGAAGGAAAAACTGAAAATTATACCTAAAATGTAAGAAATATAACTAAATAATAAAAAAAACAAAGAAATATTTAATTAATAATATAAATAAATTAAGTATTTTCTATATAACATTTGTGGGTATTTCAATGCCAATGTATTTGAACATCAGTACGGGTTTATATAATAATTTTCTTACCACGAAAATCTCTTTCAATTTGGATACATTGTTGTAAGTAAATGTGAAAAAATACTTCTAAATAAATATAATAATTGCTAATTTCCCTTTAACATAAAGCTTAAATTGGAATACCTCATTTCCGGCGGTAACAATATGTGAACTTTATAATGGTGAAAAGTTATGGGATTTGAGTGAGGAATATTTCGGAGTTGGTCATGATTTGCGTTTAGACGATGTGATTGGTGAAATTGTCTATTTTCAAGGTAGTTGCACCTCCTGCGATGTGTGTGATGGTCAAAACATAACGTGTCCCCGAAATTTTACAAAATTGTTGTCAATGGTAAGTTTCGTTGTTGTTGATTTTTTTTATGTACAGTGGGCATTTTCTATAAATAATACATTATATTTGAACATTTATGTCTTATGTCATTTCATTTAAAATCATAAAGAAATGAGAAAGCTACATTTACATTTACGAAATCGAGTGGATTTCAACTCATCTGAAATCCATTTGATTTCATTTGACGTTTATGCAATATAAATGACATTTGAAACAGAGTGTTTTTGGTAAATGTAAATTTCCCATTATACTTTACACATTCATTTTCATTGTATTTCCATTCCAGTTTCGCAGCAATTGTTCCGAACTAATAGGTAATTGCAAATACAATAACAACTTCATTGAATGCTGTGACCATTTCCAACCGCTGCGTACCGAATATGGACTTTGTTTTGCATTTAACTCAAATCAAGCAAAGTATGATCGGCATTTTTCTACATCAAAATACCACAAATAACTAAATCAATTCAATATTTTTGTATACTTTTAGTAAAGTCACCGAAATCCAATACATTAACAATCGTGAAGTTGGTGCTGGATATTTGACATTTGAGGTTACAGCCGATATCCAATTATTCCTACACTCACCTTTTGAAATACCATTTCTAACGGCAGAAGGTATGATAAGAGAAACTGTGCTACAAGGATTAAATAAAGAAGTCATTATTACCGCCATGGAGGTCTTCAATCATCCCAGTCTATATGGTATTGATATGGAGGAGAGAAAATGTCGTTTCTTTAACGAACTGACCGAGTTGGGGAGACATTTAAAATTGTATAGTTTTTATGGGTTTTCAACGTGTATTGTTGAGTGTGCATTTTCAATACATTTGAAATTTTGCAATTGCAGTAATCATTTTTTGGCCAAAGAGGGTAAGGGGAATAGACGACATTCATGTGAACGTACATACATATGTAGCTATTCACAACTTTTTGTTAAAATCTGCCACATTTTATTTGCAGGCTCTACCCGTTATCACATGTGCAACTATGAAGGCCTAATGTGTTTAACGGATTATTATTATGATATATTGGAAGAACGTCGCCAATGTGATTGCCTAAGTCCCTGTGAAGAACCCGAATATAATATTATATTCAATTCCGTGGATGGGTTAGTAAGATTTGTACAATTTTCAAATTGTTTTAGAAAACTTATTTCTTCCCTATTTAGAAAACCCAAGAAAAAAACAGAGTTGACAAAAATTCGCATTGGATTGGCTGAATTACCTACTTTGCGTTATGTACGAAAAGTTACAAAAACTAATTTAGATCTGCTGAGTAAGTATTTTTTTCATTATGATCAATGTTACCATTCATTAGGTTTTAATTTAAATTGTCTATATATAAAACTTCATAAACTTCGAACTAGTTCATCTTGCTAGCGGGATGGTAAAAATTCGGTTAATTCGGACCCAGACGTAACGTGAAACACCTTTAATCGACCAATCGGTAGAATGTGTCGATCTGTTTTTCATGGGTTAATGGTTCGATTTACCAGACTATTTGTTTAGAATGGAAAAGCGATGAACAGTGTGACTACTGGAAAATTTCAAAAAGTGTCACAAAAAATATGATTTCTGAAAAAAGTAACACATGTCTTCCGAAAAAGTGGCACAAAAAGTAGCACACTTTTTTCTTATTATTAAGAACTGGCATAAAGGATAATCGATTTTCACGGATAATGTAATCAAAGCTTTTTATGGGGCTTTCCGTACACAATTGCACAATACTATTTAACTGTGCTATTTTTATTATATTGGTTTAAGGATAGAATAAAATTATGAATTAACAAATTTACATCTGGATAAACAACTTAAAAAGTATCAGTCGGCTTTGCCAACAGAGATATATGTACCTCAGCTTATGTGAATTGAATCTTTCATATACGGGATCAAATGTATTTAGTTAGGGTCTTTTCAGAATTTCGTTGTCCCTTTTTGAACGTTTGAACTTACAGACAAAAATGTGGATTAGGATTAAAGTTGTACTTGAAGGAATGGACCGACATAGTCCAATATGGCACTGGATGCTATTTTGAGAGTCAAATATTTTCGATAGATTTCACACCCACCAGCCATTTCAGTGGGTCATCGTATAACATTTGGACCAGTATGCCAGGAAGCATGCACTTGTCCACGGAAAACACAATATCGCTGTAAACAGAACCACAGCCAATAACATCGGTATACATTTCCAAAGGATCTTCGAACAGCTTTATATGGGGCTTTTCGTACACATTTGCACAATACTATTTAACTGTGCTATTTTTATTATATTGGTTTAAGGATAGAATAAAATTAAGAATTAACAAATTTACATCTGGATAAACAACCTAAAAAAGTATCAGTCGGCTTTGCCGACAGAGATATACCCTCAGCCTATGTGAATTGAATCTTTCATATACGGGCAGATCAAATGTATTTAGGGTCTTTTCAGAATTTTGTTGCCCCTTTTGAACGTTTGATCTTACAGACAAAAATGTGGATTAGGATTAAAGTTGTACTTGAAGGAATGGACCGACATAGTCCAATATGGCACTGGATGCTATTTTGAAAGTCATACCTTTTCGATAGATATCGCGCCCACCAGTAATTTCAGTGGGTCATCGTATAACATTTGGAGCAGTATGCCAGGAAGCATGAACTTGTCCACGGAAAACATAATATCGTGGTAAACAGGACCACAGCCAATAACATCGGTATACATTTCCAAATGATCTTCGAACAGACCCTAAACTGTACTTAAACAAAAATGTTGAAGTTTTGCTGGGGAGGTACATTAAGGAGAGGACCAATATGGGCCATTTTAGAAGTTAAACTAAATTTAAACAAAATATTAGAATTTTGATTTTTCAAAATAGTCTGGCTTAATCCCTTTTGTTGTTTTAATATTTAAAACTTTATACTTCGAGCTGACGATTGATGTTTGGGTATAAAAAGTTCCTTGTTGAAGAAGTTATTGAAAAATAACTTCGGTGGAGAATATCCACAAACAAGAAACAAAGGGAACTGATGAGATCCAGTGGCGTGGATCGAAACTAGTCTTCCTTGCCTTACCCCTTGGCGAACAATGCCAAACCTTCTCCACTAATAAACTCGTTGTTTTAAATATTAAAACAACAAAAGGGATTAAGCCAGACTATTTTGAAAAATCAAAATTGTAACAGCTATCCCAATTAAATAAACGCCACCAATGTTCTATCAAAATATTAGAAGATTCCAAGTTTGGACCAAATTGGATACCCTGTTCAAGAAAGTGTATCGTGCATACAATTTTTGTGAATTTTTTTAAAGTTGGGGTAGGGGGGTTTGGTTCGAGAATTTGTGGACCGGTATTGTCGATCTTCGAACTGAAACTAAGTTTAGACAAAATATGACGAAGGCCAAATCCGTTGACCAGTTCGAGTGCTATAATGCGCTCCAGCCACTACACATAGTGTCATAGGAATTTTTATTAATTTCGGGCTATTTTCTCAGAAAGTATTTACTTGCCCCTTAAAAAACTTCTACTATCGTAAAAAGGGTCAGTGAATGCAATTTGCTTCAACAAAAATCAAAGGGATTCGAGAGCAGGTCTCAAAGTGAACTTATGCGAAATTTCGTGTGGGAGTTACCCGAAGGGTGGACAAATAGATATATTAGGATGTGTACAGTATGGACTAAATCAGTCACTCCCTTCAAGAGCTATTGTGCGCTCAATTTTTCAACATTTTTGAACCTTTGTGGGTGAGGTACCTGAAGGAGTGGACAGATATGGCTTATCTTCGAATATAAGCTAAGTTTGGACAAAATATTACGAAGGTCAAATATTGGACCGAATCGGCAGATCCGTTCGAGAGTTATCTTGCGCTCCAACAACTACACACGGTGTCATAGGGATTGTTTGTAATTTTCAGGCTATTTTTCAGGAAATATGGCCTTGCCCCTGATGAAAGCGATTCGTGAGCTGGTCCTAAACTGAACTTTACCGAAATTTTTGTGTGGGAGGTACCCGAACGAGTGGACCGATTGAGTCCATATTGGATAATCATCTAAGTCTGGTTGAAATTTCACGATATGCAAAGTATGGACTAAATCTGTTATTCCCTTCCATAGTTGTCGTGCGCACAAATTTTCCGAACATTTTCGAACTTTTGTGGGGGAGGTACCCGAAGCAGTGAACCGGTATGGTCCATCTTCGAACTTAAACTAAGTTTAGGCAAATATTACGATACCCGAAATTTGGTTCGAATCGGTTGATCCGTTCGAGAGTTATCGTGCGCACCAGCCAGCCATGCAGACAGACAGACGGGCGGACATTGCTAAATCGACTCCACATTTTTTCGGAGAACAAAGTTGCAAAGTGTTTTCACTTCCTTTTTTGGGTCATTTTATTTTTATATTTAACTAGCTAAACCCGGTACGCTTCGCTACCCCGACTAAGATATAATATAGTGGCATGCTATAATTATATTAACTTTTTATACCCTCAGCCTTTAGGCTAAAGAGGGTATTTACACTTTGATACGACCAAAAATGTGCCTCATCGAAATAATGGTTTTAGACCCCAAGTATGTTTGTACGATATCCGTTTCAGACAATTTTGAGTAGATCTAGCAATGTCCGTCCGTCTGTCTGTCTGTCTGTCTGTCCGTCTGTCTGTCTGGCTGGCCGGTGCGCACGATAACTCCCGAACGGATCAATCGATTCGGTTCAAATTTTGGGTATCGAAATATTTTGTCCAGATTCGATTTAAGTTCGAAGATGGGCCATATAAGTCCACTCCTTCAGGTACCTCCCCCACAAATGTTCAAAAATTGTCGCAAAACTTTTGCGCACGATAACTCTTGTAGGGAATAACCGATTTGGTCCATACTTTGCACATCGTGTAATTTCTACCAAACTTAGATGAGGTTCCAATATGGACTCAATCGGTCCACTCCTTCGGGTACCTCCCACACAAAATTTCGGAAAAGTTCAGTTTAGGACCTGGTCTCGAATCGCTTTGATTTTTGTTTACGCAAGTTGTATTCGCTGTCCTCTATACGACGCTGTAAGTTTCATTAGGGGCAAGTCCATACTTTCTGAGAAAATGGGCCTGAAAGTTACAAAAAACCCTATGACACCGTGTTAGTGGTTGGAGCGCAAGATAACTCTCGAACGGATCTGCCGATTCGGTCCAAAATTTGGCTTTCGTAATATTTTGTCCAAACTTAGTTTAAGTTCGAAGATGGGCTATATCGATCCACTCCTTCCGGTACCTCCCCCACAAAAGTTCGAAAATTTTCGGAAAAATTGAGCGCACGATAACTCTTGAAGGAAGTAACCGATTTGATCCATACTTTGCACATCGTGAAATTTTTACTGAACTTAGATGAAATTCCAAAATGGACTCAATCGGTCCACTCCTTGGGGTACCTCCCACACAAAATTTCAGATAAGTTCAGATTAGGACCTTCTATCGAATAGCTTTGATTTTTGTTGCAACAACTTGTATTCCTTGCCCATCATACGGCGGTACAAGTTTCATCAGGGGCAAGTCCATTCTTCTTGAGAAAATAGCCTGAAAGATGCAAAAAGCCCCTATAACACCGTGTGTAGTGGATGGAGCGCAAGATAACTCTCGAACGGATGTGCCGATTCGGTCCAAATTTTGGCCTCCGTAATATTGTGTCCAAACATAGTTTAAATTCGAAGATAAGCCATATCGGTCCACTCCTTCAGGTACCTCCCCCGCAAAAGTTCAAAAATGTTCGGAAAAATTGTGCGCACGATAACTCTTAAGGGGAGTGACCGATGTAATCCATACTTTGCACATCCTAATATATCTACCAGATATAGATCAGGTTCGAATATGGACTATATTTGTCTACTCCTTCTGGTACCTCTCACACACAATTTCGGATAAGTTCACTTTCATTTTTGTTGAAGCGATTTGCATTCGCTTCCTCCATTACGACGGCAAAAGTTTTTTCAGGGGCATGTCCATACTTCTTAGGAAAACAGCCCGGAAGGTTACAAAAATCCCTATAACTCTCGAACTGTTCAACCGATTTGGTCCAACATTTGGTCTTCGTTATATTATATCCAAACTTAGTTTCATGGGGCAATACCGGTCCACAACGTCTAGGACGATATCACTTGAATGGGGCAACCAATTTGGTCTACAATTTGGATCTCCTAATTTTTTTTTTCAAAATTTAATTTAACTTCTAAAATGGCCCATATCGGTCCTCCCTAAAGGTACCTCCCCCACAAAGGTTCAACATTTGTGTCTTAGTGCAGTTAACTACTAATCCACATTTTTGTCGGCAAGTTCAAATGTTGCAAAAGGGCCACAAAATTCTGAAGAGACCTTAAATACATTCGATCTGTCCGTAGGTGAAAGTTTCACTTCACATTGGCTGAGGGTATATATCTGTCGGCAAAGCCGACTGACTCTTTTTTACTTGTTTACATATATTTTAACGTATAAATATAGGAGAGCCCATTCATGGCTGTCATGGAACTACTATGGTATTTTTGTATGTTTCAGTGGGTAACACTCCTCCTAAAGCCTTATAATCTTACACTATTTATTTCTCTTTATTTCTACAGATTGGATTTAGATCTACCTGACTGAATTAATTTAAGAATAGAACCTGGTTTCAAAACCTTAAGTTTGAGGATAGTTTTAATTTCTTTTATATGTACAGAGGATTTATTTCTTCCAGGTCATATACATATTAACATATTGTGATATCTTAAATTACTCTTAGGATATCTCTCACTTTAAATATAATTTAATCAAATAATGATTTAGATATATCATAATAAAAATTATTCTTAAGAAGTCTCTCAAATATATGATATTTAATACCTGTAGACTTGGTCTATTCCTTCTCAACTATATGTACTTCTGTATATAATGATGACTTCTACTGACATCTCAGTTTCCTCAAAATTTCATAGAAATTGGACATACGCATCAAAAACGGTGCCGTGACATAACTCCCAAAACGATTTTGGGAGTTATGTCCACCTTGGTTTGCGAACATAACTCCCAAAATTTTTTGGATACAAATTTTTTTCTGAATAGATACAGGCCGATTCCCGCAAGATTGGCTAAAATCAACATTTATTACCATTCCGAAGAAATGTCATGCAAAATATTGTAGCGAATACAGACTTATTAGCCTTATGAGCCATGCTCTAAAAATATTTCTGCGTATTATCCACTCCAGAATATACTCAAAATGTGAAAAAGCCATGGGAACATCCCAGTTTGGATTCAAGGAAGGTATGGGAACCCGAGAAGCACTTTTTCAATACAAACATTGGTTCAGAAATGTAAAAACGCACAAAAAGACCATTTCTATGCTTCATTGATTACGAAAAAGCTTTCGACACAGTGTTACACGATAAGTTGATTGACATCCTCATCTCCATTGGCCTAGATCAGAAAGAAGTACAATGTATTAAAAGTCTATATTGGAATCAAAATGCACAAATAGAAGTAAACGGGGAAGTGACAAATAGTATTGATATATCGAAGGGCGTCAGACAAGGGTGCATATTATCACCTTTGCTATTCAATATCTATTCAGAAAACAAGTAAGAACGGCGTTAAGTTCGGCCGGGCCGAACTTGTTATACCCTCCACCACAAGTTGTATTGAAGTAAAATGGAATGATTTGTTTCCTTTCGTGTATGAAGAAGACTTAATACTAAATTTCAGCAATTTTGGTTAAACAATGTGAGGCACCATTCTATGGGGGCTATTTCAAAACGTCGATCTATACCGACAAATTTCTTACGGAAAGTTTTTAGGCTCAAAGAAGACTAAATACCAAATTTCCTATATTTCGGTAAGAGAATGTGGCTAAAACTTAAAAAATACCGAAAATCAAGAAGTACGCTTCTATGGGGATATAGGAAGACGTGGACCTATACTGATAATACTCTTCTGGAATATTTTATTACTCTTGGAAGACGAAATAACGAATTTCAGCCATTTCGGTTGGATATTGACGTCGCAGTCTTCAGCATTACGAAAATCGGGAGGTACCGTTCAATGGGGGCTATATCGAAACGTGGACCTATACCGACGAATTTTAGTCAGAAATGGGGCAATATGAAAGAGTGGACCTGTACAGACATATTTCTGGCGAACAGTTTTATATCACATTGAAGACTTAATACCAAATTTCAGCCATTTTGGTGGAATATTGAAGACACAACCTTCAAAACACGAAAAATCGGGAGGTACCTTTTCATGGGGGCTATATAAAGGCGTTAACCTATACCGACAAAATTAAAGGGGAAGTTTGAGTACCCCCAACGAAGTCTAAATACCAAATTTCAGCCATTTCGGTGTGATAATGAAGCGAAAACCTTCAAAATACCGAAAAACGGGAGGTACCGTTCTATGTGGGCTATATGAAGGTATGGACCGACACCGACCAAATTCTTGGAGAAAGTTTTGTACACCTAAAGAAGACTACGTACCAAATTTCAGCCATTTTGGTAGGATAATGAAGCTAAAACCTTCAAAATACCGAAAATCGGGAGGTACCGTTCTATGGGGGCTATATGAAGGTGTGGACCGATACCGACAAAATTCTAGAGGAAAGTTTTATACCCCTAAAGAAGACTACGTACCAAATTTCAGCCATTTCGGTGTGATAATGAAGCGAAAACCTTCAAAATACCGAAAAACGGGAGGTACCGTTCTATGGGGGCTATATGAAGGTATGGACCGACACCGACAAAATTCTGGGAGAAAATTGTATACCCCTAAAGAAGACTACGTACCAAATTTCAGCCATTTCGGTGTGATAATGAAGCTAAAACCTTAAAAATACTGAAAATCGGGAGGTACCGTTCTATGGGGGCTATATTAAAACGTGGACCGATATATCCCATTTTCAATACCAACCATCCTGCAAGTAATAGCAACTTCTGTACCAAATTTTGACTCTCTATCTTTAAAATTGCGAGCTGTATCTTGATTTTAACAGACAGACAGACGGACGGACTGACGGACGGACGGACAGACGGACATGGTCAAATCGACATAGAATTTTATGCTGATCAATAATATATATACTTTATAGGGTCTCCGACGAATATTTCGATGTGTTACAAACGGAATGACAAATTTAATTATACCCTCCATATGGTGGAGGGTATAAAAATTTCCAAGAATCGATAAACAAAATTCCAATAGGCATTCCTTTAAATGGAACATTTCTGAACAACATACGATATGCTGATGATACAACTTTACTGTCGCATAGCATATCTGGACTCCAGAATCTTGTGAATAAGCTCACAACACACAGCGAGAAATATGGTTTGAAAATTAACATCAGTAAAACAAAATTCATGGTTATAAGCAAAAAGAATGGCCACAATAATGCAACATTGAAAATTCACAACACCAATGTGGAGAGGGTTAAAAGTTTCAAATATCTAGGAATTACAATAACTGAACAGTGGGACTGTTCAAAAGAAATACGATGCAGAATTGAACTGGCCAGAGAAGCATTTTCAAAATACAGACGAGTGTTTACGAGTCATGACATTAATCTTGAAACAAAGATTCGATTTATCAAAACCTATGTCTGGTCAGTGCTATTGTACGCAATGGAAGTATGGACCATAAAAACAGCTGATATAAGAAGACTTGAAGCTATTGAAATGTGGATCTATAGGAGAGTTCTGAAAATTCCTTGGACAGCCCATGTGACAAATGCCGATGTTCTAAGAAGGATGCACTGCGAAAGAGAACTTATCTCAGTTATAAAAAGACGAAAGACAGCGTATTAGGGACATATAATGCGAAATCAAAAATATAAATTACTGCAAATTGTAATCCGCACAAGGATAGAAGGAAGGCCTGCTAGAGGTAGAAAGGAGACAACATGGATCGATAACATCACAGAATGGTCTGGCATCCGAGACATTACAACCCTATTGTTTAAGGCTAGAGATAGAGAGGCGTTTGCAGATATACCAAGCAATCTATAAACAAAAATATTACAAATATTGTATCCATATGTATTTATAAAAAAATATTTGTATTGTATTGGTCGCTAACATTCGGAAAACGAATTAGCAAATAAAGAAGAAGATGTTCATATCGGAATATGGCTCTCATATATATTTTCGGTCGATTTCATGTTTTTGATGGTGCCCGGACATAACTCCCAAAATGATTTCCCAAATTTCGTTGGGAGTTATGTCCGTGAAGCAAAGCGGACATAACACCCAAAAAAATCGCGGACTTAACTCCCAACGATTTTTTCTTAATTTATAAATTATTTCTTTGCTTAATTTTGAAATTTATAGTGATACATTCTTTTATATTTTAGAGTAGAAGTTAGAATTTAAGCGGAATTTTACATTTGAGAAGGCCTAAGTGCCAACCAATATCGAAGTATCCACAAAATACTCCTGAATTCATAAAATTATTTAAAACCGAAATAATGCCCGAAATTATGTAGGTAGCAGTTAGGAGAAGTTTTAAATAGCAAAAATATTTGTTAAGAAAATCGCGCTATTTTTTTAAAAATATTTTCGTTTTTCATAGTGTTTGAATATTTGTACAAACACTTTTTATCTTCTTAAATTATGAACATATTTTTGTAAAAAATCGCGCGATTTTTTTTCAAAAATATTTTCGACTTTTTATCTCCTTAAATTGTGAAAATATTTTTGAATACTTTTACAAAAAATGTTTATTTTCTTAAATTGTGAAAATATTTTTGTAAAAAATCGCAAATATTTTTACAACAACTTTTTATCTTCTTAAATTGTGAAAAAATCGCGCGATTTTTTACAAAAATATTGGATTTCCCTATTTAGTTCCCAATATCGTTCAAAATGTATATTGTTTTCGTCTCTCTTCCATCAAGTCGAGAATATCCTGTGTCATCCACTCTTTCTGTTTAGATATTTTGTGGTATCCAAGGGTATTATCCGCTAGGGGCTTGAGCGTAGTCCTTAGTGCGTTCCACAAGTCGTCAACGTTTTCAGTATTTATGTTTCTCAGTTCTTGATTTATTTTATCTCGGAAATTTGCTTGAATGTGGTATTTTCAAGCTTTGCCACATCGAGTTTACGGCGAATCTTCCGTTTTTTGCTCGTGGCAATTTTTATGCGCAACTTCATCATCAGAAGATTCTGGTCTGTAGGAACATCAGCATCTGGATACGTTGAACATTTCATAACCGAAGATCCGTATCTGGTATTAATTAATATAAAATCTATTTGATTTCTCACAATAGTGTCCCTTCTATCTTGCGGTGATTTCCACGGGGGAAGACAGAACATTGCATTTGTTACCATCATTTTATGTTCCTGACAAAACTGAATTAGTCTATCACCCCTTTCATTTCTTTCGCCAAGACCGTATTTTCCTGTTATACCTTGACACTTTTCTGCTCCTATTTTAGCGTTGAAGTCGCCAATTCCTAATTATTGTAAATATAACATTTTTAAAACATAGGGTATAGGGAAAGTAGCCCGCCTCCCCCGAAATTTAACTGAATTTGTAGCCTACATTCCCTGGCAATTTCAGGAAAATCGGTTCAGTAGTTTTTGTAGAAATGATGAAAATTGAAAAAAATGGGCGTGGTCAAATTTTCTTTGCATAAAAACCGAAGTCGGGTTATGGTGCACATTTTACAGAAAAAAATTATCGCAATCGGTCCAGCCGTTCTCAACTGACGCCATTGCCAACGAACGACATTTGATTTTTATTTATAAAGATATAGCATTTTTAAAGAAATATGGTATAGGGGAAGTACCTCTCCCCTTCCGAAGTTCAACTAAACTTGTAGCCTACTTTAACCAGGGTCACCCCTGTACATTTCCTGGCAATTTCTGGAAAATCGGTGCAGTAGTTTTTGTAGAAATTATAAAAATTGAAAAAGTGGGCGTGGTCAAATTTTCTTTGCATGAAAACCCAAGTCGTGTTATGGTGCACATTCTTCAGAAAAAATTATCACCATAATGAGAAGAGCGCATTTGAATTCTGAAATTCTAACGCGAGTCTTAAGAGAGATTCATTTCCCTTGGACACGTATGGGCTACGAAATTTATATCTTTGAAAAAAAAAACAATGAATAAATAACCACCAATTCGTCGGTGTCATGCTTAAGTGTCCCATACGCCATTTACTTGTTTTGAGATAATCGCATTTTAATGTTTTGCGTCACAACTGCGTGGAGATGGCTAACGCAAATATTTATATTTTTGGCTTGAAATATTAATAATAGTATATAGAATATATTTGCAAAAATTTAGAAGAATATGTATTGAAATATGAAAGTTATAGAAGAATTTTTGTCGATTTGTTCCATATCCGCACTTATGACAAAAATGTGAAATATTGTAAATCACATGGAACAAAGTGACAAAAAAATTTTCCATCTTTGCCTCAATAAATTAAATACTTCTAAATCGAAAATTAAAATTCTGATTTTTGAAATGTGTTTTTAAACTTGTAAGTTTTTAAAATATTAATTTCATAACTGAAAAAAGTTTATGCTTTCACGTCGAACGTTAAACTAGAACAGATAGAATAAAGCCGACTAGAAATTCAGAAAGAGCATACCGGAAAACCCTAGAAACCACCTGTATCCCAAAAATTCAAAAATGGCGTATGGAACACTTAAGCGTGACACCGACGAATTGTAGAACGGTTTTAGATGACAAAAATACTCAGGAAAATACACCTAAATGGAGGAATATAAGAAGTAAATTTGGTAGCTAGGAAAACATCTCCAAAATGGTCAAAACCCGTGATATTTGTTTAATATGAGTACGTTAACCTTAGATGTCAGGTTATTATTTAGTAAATGTCCGTTATTATTGATTTAAACTTACAACAATATATGTTTTGTTACTACTCGGTAATCCGGACAATTCGATAATCCGGACACCGCCGAAACCTGTGTCCGGATAATCGAGATTATACTGTGTACCCAAAAAATATGATTTTTAGAAAACTGTTCGCACAAAATTTCCTCATTTGGATGCAGATTTCTATGAAGCTGTGCTGACTACATTTACGATATACGTATCAAATAATTCAGAATCGCAAGTACTACAATCCTATAAGAGCATTTTTGTAAAACCTGTTTGCGGAACGCAACTAGAAGAAAATGTCAAAAAATACTGTAAATCTGGCTTCAAAATGTCAGCATCATTTAGGCGGCCATCAGACCATCTGCTTTTTCACATGTATGTTGTCACTAGAAGCAGATTAAATTTAGTTTGCTTCTACTTTTACTTTGACAGGAAACTCGTGGAAAGTGTGGTTCAACCCCTTTTTACCCATTTTTTAACATAAAACAAGTAAAAAAGTATCAGTCGGCTTTGCCGACAGAGGTATACCCTCAGCCTGTGTAAATTGAAACCCCTTTTTCGAAAAAACTTATGTATTTAATGGGTTTCAAAATGGGTTTCGTATAAGCCGACAAAAATGTTGATTAGGATGGAAACCCCTTTCTCGAAAAAACTTACGTATTTCTTGGGTTTCAAAATTTTGGTCGTATAAACCGACAAAAATGTTGATTAGGATTAAAGTTAAAAAATTTTGCGGAAAAGGTACTTGAAGGAATGGACCGACATAGACCATGGGGGTGCCATTGGGGCTTTTACACCCTTCGGGCTGTTTTCTCAAGAAGTATGGACTTGCCCCCGAAACAAATTTTACCATCGTAATTGAGGCAGCGAATGCAAATCGCTTCACCAAAAATCAAAGTGATTCAATAGCAGGTCTTAAAGTGAACTTATATAAAATTTTGTGTGGGTTATACGGGATGGAGTGGACAAATATAGTCCATATTCGAACCTGATCTATATCTGGTAGATATTATGAGAATGTGTAAAGTATGGACCAAATCGGTCACTCCCATCAAGAGTTATCGTGCTTAACATTTTTCCGAATATGTTTGAACTTTTGTGGGGTAGGTACCTGAAGGAGTGGACCGATATGGCTTATCTACAAACTTAAACTAAGTCTGGAAACAATCGGCATATCAGTTTGAGAATTATCTTGCGCTTCCACCCATAAACATGGTGTCATAGGGTTTGTTTTTCAACCTCAGGCTATTTTTTCATGAAGTATGGACTTGCCCCTGATGAAACTTGTACCTTCGTATAGGGGACAGTGAATACAAGATGTTACAACAAAAACCAAGGCGATTCTAGAGCAGGTCCTAAACTGAACTTTTCCGAAATTTTGTGTGGGAGGTACTCAAAGGAGTATACCGATTGAGTCCATATTGGAACCTCATCTAAGTCTGGTAGAAATTTCATAATGTGCAAAGTATGAACCAAATCGGTTACGCCCTTCAAGAGTTATCGCACGCACAAATTTTACGAACATTTTCGAACTTTTGTGGGGGAGGTACCGGAAGGAATGGACCGATATAATCCATCTTTGAACTTGAACAAAGTTTGGACAAAATATTACGAGAGCCAAATTTTGGACCGAATCGGCAGATCCGTTCGAGAGTTATCTTGCGCTCCAACCACTACACACGGTGTCATAGGGTTTTTGGTAACTTTCAGGCTATTTTCTCAGGAAGTATGGACTTGCCCCTAATGAAACTTACAGCGTCGTAGAGAGGACAGCGAATACAACTTGCGTAAACAAAAATTAAAGCGATTCGAGACCAGGTCCTAAACTGAACTTTTCCGAAATTTTGTGTGGGAGGTACCAGAAGGAGTGGACCGATTGAGTGCATATTGGAACCTCGTCTTAGTTTGGTAGAAATTACAGGATGTGCAAAGTATGAACCAAATCGGTTATTTCCTACAAGAGTTATCGTGCGCACAAGTTTTGCGACAATTTTTGAACATTTGTGGGGGAGGTACCTGAAGGAGTGGACCTATATGGCCCATCTTCGAACTTAAATCGAATCTGGACAAAATATTTCGATAACCAAAATTTGAACCGAATCCATTGATCCGTTCGAGAGTTATCGTGCGCACCAGCCAGCCAGACAGACGGACAGACAGACAGACAGACAGACGGACGGACATGGCTAGATCTACTCAAAATTGTCTGAAACGGATATCGTACAAACATACTTGGGGTCTAAAACCATTATTTCGATGAGGCACATTTTTGGTCGTATCAAAGTGTAAATACCCTCTTTAGCCTAAAGGCTGAGGGTATAAATAGCCACAGCTTCCACGCAAATTAACTTTTAAGGCCAATATTTCGAGACAATCGGGTATGTTCTGAGACACACTTCACCTCTCACTTCACGCCTCAAGCATTTTGTTTACCCCGTTTACTTCTATTTATTGCGAATTTCTTAGGTGCTAAAATTCATTAGGCTATTTAGAAAGACGAGTACACCCTAGTCCGTCCATAAAATACTCGAAAAATAAGGGTAACCAGGGTGAACAAAATGCTTGAGGTGTGAAGTGAGAGGTGAAGTGTGTCTCAGAACATACCCGAATGAGTTAGTTGTGTTTGAGACGTCAAACTGAAGAGTCGGTTAAAGAAGTAAAGGAAAGCTGTGTGCTTAGTAATTAAAGTCGGTTGCGAGTAAGTGTAATAAAGTAAATTAAGCATTTAATTAATTGAATTTTTAATCGAGCTAACATGACCTAAAGAGTTTTGTATTGAAAAAGTGAATTCTAGCGAAGTCACCACACACTCAACCAATATGCTACGATCATTTCGCTGGCGGTTTAATTCAGCTCATCAGGCATATTGAATGTGAATGGCTAGAAGACAAAGGCTGATTTTGATAACTTCTATGTATTTATACATCCATTTTGAAAGCCTTTTACTTATCAAGTTAACCTCGTGTCTTTGTCTAGAAATCTTTCTCAATATGATGGGTTTTCTTCATCTTTTGTACCGGTTATAACGTTTTGTACACTTAGCGATGATTAAATACCAAATTACAGTTTTTCCGTTTGAAAAATGTGACTAAAACATTTCAAATGCAGAAAATCGGAGGTACCGTTCTATGGAGGCTATATGAAAAAGTGGGCATATGCCGACAAATTTCTGATGGAAGGCTGTTTTACCCAACGAAGACTAAATACCAAATTTCAACCATTTCGATATGATTTAAGGCCACACACAGCCTTTATAAAAAGACCTATGCTGATAATTCTCATCTACAATGTTTTATTCCCCCAACAAAGATTGAGGATTTTGCTTGGAAACGGTAAATCCTATCGAATGATAAATGCTTTTTTTAATCAGAAAAAAATTTGCCTTTTGGAGGATTAAAAAGAAACCACACTTCCATTTATGTACTCTCACACTTTTTCTTAACGCTAACTTCTAAGAATTAAAAACGATTATCTGTCCGATACCATCCGAAATTTAACTACCGAAAGTTTAAAATAATGTGCGTGTATAGAAAAACGGTTTATATTGAAAGAATTGCCGGCTTCCCAGAAAAAATAATTGTAAGTGAGGCCGAAAAACTAAACGTGTTCTCAATTTCAAATAAAATACAGTCGAAATCGCTTATAACGACGGTCAAGGGGCCGACGAAATTGGTCGCTGTAATCGATATGTCGTTATAAGCGTCCGCAAAAATCAGGGACTTTTGAATTTCGTCGTTTTAACCGATATTTCATTATAAACGACAAAATAGTAGAACTGTGAACACATCAATATTTGTACATAGAAAAAACAAACAATTAAAACTAATTTATTTTTCCCTTTTCAGTTTCTCTCGGTGGATTGGCTGGTCTATTTTTCAATGTTTCTTTAATACGCATCGTAGAAGTGATATTTCTCTTGTGGGAGATCAAGTGGAGAAGACTTATAATTTACTTCAAACAGTATCTCCGCATATGGAAATGCCATTAGCAATAGTTTGCTATAAGTATAAATAAATGTTTTGTATTAAATATTTAATAAA
This sequence comes from Musca autumnalis, assembly GCF_047663935.1. Lineage (NCBI taxonomy): Eukaryota > Metazoa > Arthropoda > Insecta > Diptera > Muscidae > Musca > Musca autumnalis. The sequence goes on along the minus strand of NW_027411644.1, from coordinate 316,209,782 downwards.
ATAATATTCCACGCGATTAAATAAAAAATAAATCAATGAAAGCCACAAATTCCTCTTTTGAATAATAAAATATCTCAAATTGCTATGTATAAGTTACTAACGTTTGGGTAACACGATTATTCTATACGTACCATGTGCTATTTTGTGTTTTTTTCATGTATTATGAAAACTTGTTGTTTACTAAGCAATTAGAATTGGGTGAGTTGTGATTACAACTTCGGATGTCCAACTTCTGTCATATCGTACGTTACTTTCAATCAAGTCCATGCTTTCCACAAAGTAGTGTTAATTTTTTCCAAACTTTGCATTGCATTGTACTGGATTTAGGAATTCATAGGATTTAAATTGTAAATTTTTAAATACGTCAAATAAATCCTCATAATAGAAGTTTATCCGAAAAGAAGCGTTCTTGTATTCTTAAACTTAGACCAAATTAAAAGTCAAGAGAATAATTTGGGATAATAAATTTCTTTGTATATTGATTATAATTATTTATACAACTAACACCTGCAAGATGTTCATAAATATTATTACGTCGACCAAAGTACAGAGTAATTAAACAATTTTATCATATTTTAATATCATTAATTGGCATTTGATAATGCTTTGAGCTATTGGACATCATATCATAGTTTTGTTTAACAACCTGGCCATTCCTTTAACAGATTCAATCCATATAACAATCTCTTATAGAAACTTAAATAAAAATATTGATAATGATAAAGTCACTTGGGGAAATTGAAATGATTGCTGCTGCTGCGCTTTATATAGTATAAATGCTACATATACCCTGCATTTCATTCCGTGCCACGACACAATGCTTTCAAAGCGCCCTTTCGTTCTTAACTTATACTAATTTTCTCTGCTTGCAGTATGGGAGCGGCATAAGATGCTGCAGGTCCCGCTGATGATATACCGCCCTGTTGTTGTTGTGGCGTTATAAACTGCAGGAAAGTTTCAATATACGAGGGCAAATAGAAGTAACTAGAAAATATCACCAAAGATAAAATAATTGCCACAAAGCCATCTGAAATATGAGAAGGGGAAAGAGATGGAGTAAATTAATTTTAATATTGATAACAAACAAATACAGCTTCAATCTTCGTACTTATCAGTTTCTTTTCCCATGGCTCGAACATGTAAATATTTGTGACCAATTCATATTGCAAGTAAAGATTTACCAATGATTTCTTTACAAATTGTAACATTTTCTGTGTCGTTGTTGTACTTAGAACTTAAAGTGTTGTCGTTTTTTTGTTATCACTTTCTAACTTTTCTGCTTGTATACAAATTAAAAATACAAAAACACTTTACTTTTATAAGCGTAATTTTCGTTTCGTTGTTGTACTTAGAACTTAAATTGTTGCCGTTCTTTTGCTATCACCTTCAAAATTTTCGCTTTGTATACAAATTAAAAATACAAAAACACTACTTCTTTATCAGCGTAATTTTCAGCTGTTTACTTTCAATGTTGTTTCCAGTCAATTCTTTTTTCTCAGTGGATCTGTAGATCGAAAAATAAATAAAATATCGAGTAGTTGAGTAATATGTGGGGGCAAGTACTCACGATTTGACAACTGCAGACCTCGTGGCCAAGACAAGGCAAACCAACGGCGTTGAAGTCCACTGCAAAGTTTTTGAATGATTTTTAAATAAATTGAGTTTATACCACGTTTACATATAACCGGATTTAATAAACCCGCTGGGATTCAAATGGCCCGCATAAAGAAGGTTGACCCGGCAAAAAGCTATAATATAAACAGGCTATTAAGGTTTAAGTTCAAACGAGAACGATAACAACCCCCGGGCTTCCCCTTGGCTACTTCGGTGCTTTACCTTGCGTTTACACATGACAGGACAGTTGACTTCATGTATTGATTGTCAAAATCCCAAAACTTGCCTGTTTGACCCGACAACTGCAAAAACAGTGTAAAATTATGAATGAAAATCATCGATTTATTTTTGTTTTCCCTTCACATATTTGCCCTGTTCCAGAACCTGCAAGAAGCTGATATTTTTTACTACCATAATAGCCCGTTTAGACTATACCCTTATACGATGATTAAGGGCATTATCTCGATTTAAGTGCTTAATCCACCCAAATCCACCCTGATTTACCATACAAAATTAAATCAACTCAAAACTTGGATTTGTTTTAAATCAAATGTTAAATCGAAATATTTTGATATACAACACTGCTTTTTGCTCCTAAAAATGCAACTATTGCAGTCGGTACCAATATTGGCAACTATGTTCATATGTCGTTTATTTACTAGGGTTATGACTTTTTGACCTTTTTGTCTCAAAAATGATTTCCTGTAGCGAGAGTGAATGAACTTTTGACTATGAATGCAACAAATAACAACGTTCATTCCATTTAAATATTGAAAAAGGTCCCGCACAAACCACATTCAATTTATGTGATACATAGAATAATATATAATATATGATATAAAATTATATGTATGTAATAATATGACGACAAAATTTATGAAAAAAAGCTATGTCATTCTGGATATGTCGTGTGGCTTTAACGATTGTTTTGAGTTATTTATGTGCTTAAAGTGACTCCAAAATTTTTCAAAAAGCTCATCTATAAAAACTTTAAAAGCTTTTTGTGCATGAGCTTTTTTCTATCGAATCACTTTGTAATTAAGATTTTATCTAATCTTATGCAAAAGCTCATCAAAATATGACACAGGGATATGAGGTTGTAAAAAAGTCATAACCCTATTATTTACATTTTTCAAATAACGGTAAACACAAACAAACAAAAACAAACAGGAGCGGAAAATTAGAAAAAAATATTAAATAAAAATAAAATTAATGTAGCTTTAATTTAATATAAATCGTAAACAACATATTTAATAGCAATTTGTCAGATTATTTTGTGTAGTATTCCATTCCATTTTTAATTTACAAGCAATTCTTTTTGCAAATTCGCGTATGTATACGTAAACAAAGAACAGCTGACAGGCATCTTATATCATTTTAGACTAGTCTAAACAACTAGGATTTGAAAGTTGGATTTAGAAATCGAGTCGATTTAAAATGACTAGTCTAAATGGGCTATAACATTTTTTCCTTTATGTTATCGAAAAAAAAAACAGTAAAAATTAGTAGATTCCTGCAGTGCTGGAACAGACCAATTGTGTTGTTCTTCATGTTCTTTTGTTTTCAATACATTTGAATTATTATCTCACACATTTTTACAAAAAATGTAAAAAAATTGTTAACCCTACTGTCCGTGAAAATGAGGGACAGCTGGGAGACAGCCGACAAATGTATGTATGTGTTAGTAAACCAGAGTTGTATTTGAAGACAAATTGTCTGGCGTAAATGCCTACTTAAGGGCTGTTTACACCATCTATCAATGTCATATGAGCTGCCATTTCTTTCACCCATTCGACATTCTCTATGTTTGTCAAAATTGACGTCATCCATACAACTTTCAATTTGTGCGTTCATACCTGCAAGTGTTATTTTCGTATGACATAACCTAAAAATATAAAAACATCATCATTATTTACATTTATTGTTGAGTTGCAATTTGGCGCAAATTTTAATTTTGGTTGAAGGAAACTGAATTGGTAGAATTGGTGTTTGGAGTTATAGAGACATTCATGTTTTTGCCACCAAACAATCATTTCAAAGACTGCTTCTTTCGACCAATCGATCTGAAAATAACATTATAAACGCCATTTATTTACTTTACTGAATATTTAAATATACATACCTTTCCATTTTCTTTTTTAAAAGATTTTGTTTTTCATTTTTTGTTTGAGAATGTCAGAAAACAGCTGATAAATTAATGTTTACATACGAGAATGCCGTATCAAATAGAGCGCTCCCTAAATGAAAAATTTACATATGAGTTGCCAAATCATTTTGATAGATGAAAATTTTCATAGTGGTTACACTATAGCTGTGTTCCTTTACTTACCTGAGTTTACCATTTTAACCATTTATTACCATTTTTAACCTGCAAAGCGTTCCTTAACCCCGAAAAGTGGCAAAACTGGAAGCAATTTTTAAGAGAGTGAGAGGGGAGAGAGAGCGAAAATGGCTTTCTCTTCTACCACAGGCTACCAGCAAAATTTCTGCAGGTAGCAAATGGCAGAACTGATTTTTCGACTTTTGTTTGACGATTATTTCACAAAATGGACGAAAAACCGAAGAAAAAGTCGAACACTGACAACACTAAATTAAAAACTGTGAAATAAAAGACGAAAATTGATTTTTTATATTTTTTTCTGACATTGCTGCCGGATCTACCATTTTTCCGTTCCTTTACTTTTCTGGTAAAAATGTTCATGAGAGAGCAATTTTGAACAATTTTGACACTTTTCTCTTTTACCACTCTTACCATTAAAAAAGTAAAGGAACAAAGCTTATGTGTACAACATTCGCAGGTAGAAAATTTGGCATCTCATACGACATTGATAGATGGTGTAAACAACCCTTTAGGATGATGAAACAAAATCAGATGCGCTTGTATTAAATGGAGAACGCGAGAAGTAAGCTCAAATGCGATTTAATTTAATAGTACGTTTATATACCGGATTTAACAAACCCACTGGGTTTCAAATGTCAATTCCATTGTTCATATTTCAAATAAATCCTCATAAAGAAGCATGGTACAATAATACAGGTAAAAGCAAGTCCCAGCTGATTAGATTGACAAGTAATACTAGTGTCAAAAACAATATGAAGTTTAATACATGTTGTTCTTTTCGTTAATTGTCAATTAATATTTATGTTTTTTACTTTCTGATAAACAAACATAAAACACATATTTTTGAAGTTATAGACTTCACGGCTAACTTCGAATAAATAGATCAGCAAATGGTGTAAGAGAACAAAAGGCCGTTTAAAATGGTGTGCCAGGAATTTGCGGATACAGGTCAATGCTATATTTATTCATGGTAAAGTGGGTATTTATGCATGTAAAAATATCTCATTGCAGACAAGGATCTGATTGAAAACATTATGAATGGTATCTCAATATATTGGATGCACTGTGAATTATACGGAATAAGATAAGTTCAGAGTATGGTTAGCCTTTTATTACGGAACCTCAGCCGTGTTATTTTGGCTAACTATGGCGAAGCAGATTTGTTCTAAATATCCCTAGCAGGGAGGTATCAAACAGCAGTTTTTGGTATTTGCATGTCAAATGGCATTATAAGAGATTTCGTTGGACCATATTTTGTATCGGAAGACAACATGGGATTTGCGAGACCTACCCGTTACTTACGTTTAAGTCCCAATAATGTTGAGGGATGATCTTTAATGTGGGACGAAGCAGTTTCTAAAGCTTCCGTGTTTTATGGCACACGAATGCACAATCTCTTCTGTGACAATTGCCATTCGCATGTAGCGACTGCATTAACAGCCAGTTTCTGTATGTCGAAAGAAGAATGTGTGCGAATGAAACACGCCCGAACTTTAGTTTTCGAAATAAATTTACCTTTGCTTTTGCTTCAAAACAAAAACAAATTTGAAAAACACACAAGAGTTTGGACGTGTTTCTTTCGCATACATTCTTCTTTCGAAATACAGAAACAGGCTGCAAATTGTATGCGCTACAAAGATTCCAGTTGTAAAGTTTCATGGTAAAGTTGGCCGCATGGATATTCTTCTGTGGCAGATATGTTAGTGTTGTGGGCTTCATCAAAACGTGGTTGCCCTTTCTTATTGTTGTACGCTATTGGGAGTGTATTTTTAATATTTGTTATATTGAGAGAGCTTACAAATGACAGACTTCCTAATGCATTTTTAGATCGGAGTTTGGCTGCTTCTTGTATTATAAACATAATTTTTTTTTTATTTTGAATGTTTTAATAGATGTTTACGCGAATTTTCCTAATATTAAGTTTCAATATTAGTCAATGTATATTGTTTTAATGCAAATGTATATAATAGTTAATTTTAATAAAATGCATAAACATAAATTTGATTATTGATTAAATTGTAATCGATATTTGAGTCCATCTATAAATGATATTTTTAACGGTAAAAATGTATAATTAGCAATGCGTTTTAAACTTCTTTTGCGCCTGCATCTTGTTAATAGAACTGCAACATTTATTCAGATTCAATTTATACTGTTTCATGGCTGCAATAGCAATTTTAGTCTGATGTTCACGTTAAATGCGTATAATAAAAAGGTGATACCTTACAACATTGTCAATAATGCACAAATTCTGGTTTGAAAACATATGTATTTAGCAATGTATACTTTAATAAAAATTGAAACGTGTACGTTGCTCTATCCAATTGAGTCGGAATGTTTTCAAATATGACTTAAGGTCCCACATATGTATGCTTCGTCCGATCTCATAATTAGCTGCGATGTCGTCATAAAAGATTTCCGAAATGTTTAATTTAGACGGTGAACTCCATTTGTTTCTTTGCCAACCAAACTCATCTCATAGCGGAAATCTTTGTCTTTCAATTCATAATGGACCTGATAGATGCTATAGTTAGAAAAAGATTAATTTTAAGCATTTGTTATAATGCAAACAATTTCCACTCACATTCTGCCAGAATTCTATACCAAATCGTTGGTGGACATTTCAGTATAATTAAATTTCTCAATTTCTGTCTTAGCTTGTTGTTTTGCTACTGGCACATGCTAAGGAAGAGGTATCAGAACAGCAGTCTCGTCTCAGGTGTTGCTGTGGTTGGCATCACGAAAGCAATCCTATGTGGTTGTTGTTTTTAGCTACACAAAACGTCAAGCAATGGATTAAACAGACCATAACCCACGTTCAGAAAATCTAAACTTACTATAATGCACGTTGACACTCTCCTTTCGTTACCACTTTTTATCCTTACACCTGTAGGGATGAAAATAGTGAACCAAGTTTGCATCTAGGAACTTCAGCCAACAATTTTTGGGATAATGTCCAAACACAACAAAACAAAAATAAAAAAATTTTAATTTACAATTATGAAACTTCAAAACATATGTATGTATTTATATTTCATATTTTGTTTACATTTTTGAAAAATTAGATTGACACTAGTATTACGTACAACAACAAATTTCTATGTGGTTGTTGTATCGATTGTTGTACAACAACACTTGATTTTACCTGTAATAATTGTACCATGATAAAGAAGGTTAACCCTGCAAAAGGCTATAATATACCCAGCAAAAAGTTTGCATCCGCGGATGCAGTTAAATCACTAGAACAATTGCCGCTGGATTACATATTTTCCTATGAATTTTACAAGAGAGCGCGCAGCTAGGATGCACTCCATTTTGCTTCCACGGCACACAGCTAGGATGCACTCCATTTTCGATCCAAATCACAGCCTTTGATGTAGTGTTTTGGATTGAATTTAAATGCGGTCTAAAGTTGTTATAAAATGCAAGTCATTGCAAATATCCCAAAATAAATAAAATACATTGCTTATTCGTTTAAAACAAGAATATTAACTTTATTACATTAACACAAATTATAAAAAATCTCCATTAAATTTGATCGTAACTAAGTTTACTTCCTCTACTCTGCTTTTTATGACACCGAAATTGATATTGCTTCATCATCCAAATGGTTTTTCATTTTTCCTCCTACTTCAGTCCAGATTTCCAAAAAACTCCAACACCACTTCAAAAATAATTTGCGTCTCGTGAATTACAGCAATGTTCATAACATTAGTTTGTATTTCTTTATTTTTTATAAAACAAATTCTTAGAATTTTAACACTCTTTCTTGTGTTCTGAAAAAAGGCTGCGACTGTAGGGATCAAAAAAATGGCTTGCTTGGCTAGGGATCTTTAAGCGAGTGCTTCCAAAATGTATCGAGCGCAGTGCATTTTCATAACTCCGTGTGGACTGCATCGAAAGATGTATTGAAATCATAACTCTGCATTGCACTACTTCCAAACTTTATTGCTACCGTCACGGCATGTGTTACCAAAAGCACAGGACCAGAGCGATGAATACCGCCGTCACAGACACTAGGAATACATGCAACAGCACTACCAGTGTCCCATGATTCGACAGAGATTTGGTGACCTGTAACAAGCAGCAAACATTCAACATCAAAATATAAATCCACTCATCTTTGCTCCAAACATTTACTTACCGGCTTTTTTGCTGGCAGCCATAAGGTTAATGCTAGTTACAGTGAGCGTGTGGGGGATATCGTTGCCGAGATCAGGGCGAATAGAAACCTTGAACACTTCTGGCAATTAAATGCTCTTTTCTGTGATTTGTCTTTTCCTTCCACGAATAACAATAACATTCAAGTTAGAACTCTTTGTACGTTAAGAGGACCGAGAAACACAAAAAATACAAACTTATTTTATTCTTCAGCCGCAGAAACGTTCCCATTTTCACATATTCTCGCGAAATATTAAAATATTTATTTAAATAAAAATATAAATAAAACGTAAACAAACAATATGTTGTTTTTTTGTAATTGCCATACAATAACAACAACTTTCATATTGTTTCGAATGCATGGTTGTATTTGGCAGCTCAAGGTCGGTTTTTTCAAATGAGATTACCTTCTTATTCTGCCATGACTTTTAAGGCCTGCGTACATAAGCTGCTCTGCCTGATTGCCTTGCTTTCCTGCTTCATTTTTGACATAATAAAAATAAAAGAATAAAGAAGGCCGAGGAAATTTCGAACTGGGTTGCCCTTTTCTTTTTTATTCTTTTATCAGAAGTAAGCAAGGTAAGCAGGCAAGGCAGCTTATGTACGCAGGCCTTTAGGCATACAATGCTTTTAGTCCCGGGCCACACTAGAGTAAGCTCAATGAAAGTTTGACATGAAACTTTGCATTTTTTTGGGAAAAACACATAATTTCAAGAAACTAGTGTACACGGTTTCATGTGTTCTGCAATTTTTTGTTTTGTTGCAATATTCGTGTGAAAGAAACAGACCGTTTTATTTTACATTTTCTTTTACTTTCATGTCAAAATTTCAGTGAAATTACTCTTAGTGTGGCCCGGGACTCAGCGACCCCAAACATTTTTTGCAAGAAATCTACTTTCTGTGAGAAATTATCCGTTTAGTGGAATGATATGGATACTTTCAAATTGAAAATGTAACGAATTTTCATTCATGTTTTTCAAAATATTCAAATGTGAAAAAATTGCTCTGTTCCAGAACCTGCAAGAAGCTACTATTTTTTACTACGATAAAATTTTTTCCTTTATGTTATCGAAATAAATAGTAAAAATTAGTAAATTCTTGCAGTACTGGAACCGACCAAATATTAGTGTTATAAATTCCAATAATTTATTGACATTTCCTTGTTTTGTTTACATGTATTGCCACCGTACGTACATGTAAACAAAACATGTTTGGTTTACATTTGGCATCGTTTAGTAATTTCGGAGGCGTTTCATGATATTGTACTGTTTTCAATATAACAGCTCACAACGAAGCAAGATTTCAGGCCCCAAAGTTAATTTTTTTTAATTTTGGAATTCGTATTCGGCTTAGTATTTCTCATATCATTTTGACAGTTCATTTGACACAATACAATCAATTTTAACAACAACAATTGGCGCTGAATTGCTTATTTTCATTTTAAATTACATTTTCCGATAAATAAAAAGAAAAACTATGCGATGTTTAAGGAAAATTAATAAATTGCAAAATACATTATTTGCTTTGTTCCAGAACCTGCAAGTAGCTACTATTTTTTACTACGATAGCATTTTTCTCTTTATGTTATCGAAAAAAATAGTAAAAATTAGTAGATTCTTGCCGTTCTGGAACAGACCATTTGTTTACCCAAAACATATGATCGCTGGCTCCACAAATGTCACGCTTCGATGTGTGCTACAAAAAAAAGAAAGCGGCGTGGTGAAGCAATGATTTTGACATTTGGAAAACAAGCAACGAGCTGATTGTGTTTCTACCTTAACTCAATTATTGCGGAGTGATTGCAGCAGACGGGCATGCCTAGATCGACTCAGAAATTTATCCTGAATTGTATCCAAGAATATTTATGCTTCATAGCGATCATGCGTACTTGCAAGTACTTTTTACTTGCGAAGTTAAGGGGTGTTTACACTATCTATCAATGTCATATGAACTGTCACTTCTTTTATCCATTCCACATCCTTTATTGGTCTGTTCCTTTATTTTTGAAAGTGGTAAAACCGGCAAAAGTAGCAAAAGTTGTAAACTGCTCACATATGAATTGTATGGTGTCTGAAGTAAAGGAACGCTTTTCGAGTAAAAAGTGGTAAAACTTGAACAGAGCTTACGTTTGTCAAAGTCCATACCACTTTTAGTTTTTGCGTTCACACTAGCATACAACTTCGTATGACTACATAATAAAATTAAGCAACAAACACAATTTATTTTGTTAAAAACTTCAATCACACAAACGTTTTTGTTTTCTTTACCTATTTTCTTCATTTTTTTGGTAAAATTGCTTTCTTCCAACAATTTATTTCTCAACAGCATAGCGCTCGCTAAATGAAAAGTGTACATATGAGTTGCCACACATTTTGATAGATGAAAATTTTCATAGTGGTTACACTATGTGTACAACATTCACATGTAGCAAATTTGACATCTCATATTACATTGATACATCGTGTAAACACCCCTTTATTGGTACAAAATTCATGTAACGCGTATGTGTACTGTCACTTTACAACACTAATGACAGGGTGACACACGTAAGCTGAAGACACTCTGAGTTGCCAACTATGCGAGCACATTAAATCGTGAGACATTGCCAGATGTATTAGATGAGTCTGTAGATGAGTTAGAATTCAAAATGTATTCGTCTATTTAAGTCCGTTATTATAGGTTGTATTTTTTATTTGTTGGTGATTTCGAAGTGATTTATAGCCTTTTTTGTTTTCAAAATACAAAACACACACACATACAAACAATAACGTTCTGTCATAGTTGAATTTGTTCAACCTACAAAAAGTATACGCTCGACGTATTTCGGTAGTTCTCATATGAATATATGTGTTCTACTTTTTTCACCGCACACGCCCTAGGTATACGGTCGTATATAGGTATGGGACTAAAGCTGAACCATAGCAAAATGCGTAAGGCACTGGCTTCGACATATTTGAATATATTATGTCAAAAATTTCCTTATGTTGTTGGGAAAAGTACAACAATAAAATTTTCATGGTGTAAGAAGTAAGGTGTTTGCATGAATTACAACAATTAACAATTTTACAATAGCAACATGTGCTCTGTTCCAGAACCTGCAAGAAGCAACTATTTGTTTTACTACGATAACATTTTTTCCTTTATGTTATCGGAAAAAATATTAAAAATTAGTAGATTCTTGCAGTTCTAGGGTCGTTCAAAAATATTTCAAATACCTTTACAGGAAATGTATGGAAAGATTTAAAACTTAATCTTATTTGGCTTCAAAGTGACTCTATACATAATGTGATACATTCTGCACTTGATATAATATTTATGACGGCGCTGTATAGAACAGATAAAAAAATTATTTTTTAAATTTTGGAATTTTCTCGTTTATAAAAATAGTATAAACCCAACTGATTGTCACTTACACATTGTATTATTGCACCATGAAAAATTTACTACAAAGAGTTTTTACTTTTCATATTCAACCAGCTGGCTTGATACAATTACCTTATATATTTGTTTTTTAAGCTGAACATATTCTATAAAAGTTCATTATGCAGTTGACAACAAATTCGGTTCAATCAGTGTGCGTTTTTTAGCTTTTCATCCATTATATACCCATTAAAATGACATAATCCTTTACTTTTGAATATAAAACATATTTTATTAACTGACAAATAAATAATGGGACAATTAAAATTATTATCAGCAAACATTTCTTAACTACGTAATTACATAACCTAGTTCATAAAAAAATAATTAAAATAATGAATTGCAACATATTAGCACAATAAAAAAACACGAATACAAGTCAGCACAATTATTCAACTTATTTTTTAATTAACAAATTAAATGTCAGATCTATATTAATTTTTATTACAAAATAAAATCAGTTTAAAAATATTTTTTGATTATAAAAATTATAAAATTGTTAACTGTATATCTAACTGAAATAAAAATAAATTTCACTTATTTACAACACATATTTTTGTTTAATTATAAAATATTATACACTTTAAGCGTTGTTTATAATATTAACTATTTTAGATGTTAATAATTAAAATAATTTGTTCATAATACATATAATATTATTTTGATTATTATATATGTACATAGATATGGAAATATCTTTACCCATATTCAATAATTTTTCTTAAACTATTTTTAATATCACACTGAGTAGGATTTAAAAAAAGGTATTTATATTTAATCTTATATATTTTTAAATGTTTTATTATTCTATACTTAGTTGCTAATTGAAATATGAACCTATGTATTACACATAAATACTATTTTATAACTAACATAAGTATTTTTCGTTATCTAAATATGTATGTATGTATATAAGTTAAGATAGAATTTTTTAATAGCTCGATTATGGACCAATTTTTATTTGAGTTACCATTTCATAAACAATCGTACGTGAATTCTAGGTTTTTTCGATTTTGATATCAGTAAATGCAGGTTTTGCGAGGATATGTTATGTTATATTGCCGTTGTTTTTCAAAATATGGATATAATGCCTTGTTCAGACTGACGGTGTTTCGCTCTCTATTCGTTGTTCGACCCCAAATTACGATGTAATTACTTCATTTCCCATACAAAATATTGAGAACGAACAACGATTTGTGTACATTGTTCAATTTAAATTACTCTCAGAACGACGATAAAATATGTCCCATCTCTAACAAATGAGAGAATTTATCGAAATAAATTAATTATGACAGAAAAAATACAAATTTTAAAAATTTATTAAAAACCCAAACATTTTTAGAAAAACTGCAAAATATGAATGAAAAGTAAACGGTCTAACGACTAGTATATATTAAAATCATAGGAAATTGTGTCTTCTCTTTCATTGCAGTTGCATATTTTGTCCATGGTTTCAAATTCATGTACAAATCTAGAAACAAAAATCAAATGCCTGCCGGAAAGTCTGTATACCAAAAAGTTATTTTGGCAGGTCTCTCTCTCGTTTATTTTTAAAATAGAAAAATTTGAAAATATACTGAAAACACCAAAATTGTGAGCAAAAATAGAAAACATGAATGAAAATAATAAAATTTAATATGAAATAGATATCTGTAAAAAGGACAAATATTTTTTCAGTTCATATCAACTAATTTTACTCGTCTTTTGGCTGAAACTTTCCTTAAAATTAGTAAATAAAAAGTATGAAAATATGAATCATGTTGCTATGAATTGTGTACCATTTCGTATGAACGGGTTAATTCGTGTACGTAATTATGAGAACGAACGACGTTATTCAAATGCTGGTCTGAACATGGCATAACACATTTAAAATATATTTTATTTGGTCGTGTCGAAACTTTTATATTCTGTTTGGCCATGTTTATACTATAGCCTTTTGCAGGGTTAACCTTCTTTATGAGGATTTGTTTGACTTATATGTAATGGAATTGACATTTAAAACCCAGCGGGTTTGTTAAATCCGGTTATATATAAACGTACTATTTCTTTAATAAAATGAAATATGTTAATGTGGGTATAATCGCAACCAGTTTTTATATTTTTTTTTTCAACCCATAAATATTAATATTTTGTTGTGAAATATATATAAATGTGCTCCAGTGGAATTTATTTAAATACGAAGGCAGGCTTAAATTTCGATGGAAAGCTCAAGAGGACGATGTCAACTCTCGCTTAGCGTTGTCTTCAAGAAACCATGTCCTGGTATAATCACCTAACAATACGTTTAGACTATACCTGATTTAGCAAAATCAGTGGATTTATGTTGTCATTTTCATACAATATGTGCCTAATAAATCGAGATAATTGACTTAATCACCGCATAAGTGTATAGTCTAAACCAAGCTTTAGTATCGGCCTCGGAAAATCCAAAAGGCAACATAATTCGAATTTGGCTCGGCCGTTCTTTATTTTATTAACAGAAGTGAATTATGGCCTGTTTCTCTTAGGCGATTCGAATACATATTTTCTGCTTTGCTTAAGTTAAGCTTTTTCGGTTTTACCATTTTCAAAAGTAAAGGAACATACCACATATGACCAGAAATAAAGCCGTGAACACATCCAACGTTTCAGTAAAGTTGGACTTCATTTTTGATAAAAGAATAAGGAAAAAATCGATCTATATATGTTGCACTTGCTCTTTTATTATTTTAAAAGAAATGACGCTCAACTGTACTGAAATGTTGGATGTGCTCACGGCTTCATTTCTGGTGAAATATGGTCTGTACCTTTACATTTATTAAAAGTTGTAAACTGCTCCCATATGAATTGTATGGTGTCTGAAGTAAAGAAACGCTTTTCGAGTAAAAAGAAGTAAAATTTGCACGTACAGGAACAGAGCTATAATGTGAAGAAAAGGGTAAACTTCGAGTTCGAATTTATCTCGGTCATTTTTTATTCTTTTATCAGAAATGATTGGTCTTCAATGCCAGAACTTATTGAGCTCTTCGCTTAATTTGTCTTTTCCGCTTAACCCTGCGTTTATACATGACAGGGCAGTTTAGTACATGTATTGATTGTCAAAAATCCAAAACTTGCCCGTGTGACGTAGGCGTCCAGGCAACTGCAAAAACGGTTGTAAAATTATGAATGAAAATCGTCGATTTCTTTTTGTTTTCCGTTCACATATTTTGTTTTTGTTTTGTTTCATCCCAGAACTGTTGTTTTTTTTTTGTTATTTGAAATAGTTTTGTTTTCATTTATTCAAAAATGTCCATGTTTACTGTCTACAAAAATTACCAGACAGTGCCGAGGCAACTAGCCAAATGTTTGTATGTATTAGTACATCAGAGTTGTCTTTGCAGACAGTCTGTCTTTTTTAATAGCTCATTTAGACTAGCCATAAATCCTCAACTGGATTTAATAAATTCAGTACAAATCTCATTGCATTTAGATATAACTTTGAAGGATTTAATTGGCAGTCAGCTGGTTTTTGTTCAAAAGAAGTTTTTGTAAATTGAATTCGTCCCAAAAAAAATCGGCAAATTACAAATTTATTGTTTAATATTGAAAATATTAGCACAATATGCTACTAATGCTAACTAATGAGCAAATAATGAATTATTGTGTAGTTTAAACATCGTAAATATTAGTCTTGGTTGATTAAAATCATGGTAGAATCATTACAAGGTAGGGCATAGCAAACAGCTGATTAAATTTTTTTCTATTGGTTTGCTTATTCTTTCAATTCAGTATACACAAATTGTGTGTGTATTTGTATGGTTTTGAAAAATATGACAAAATATTTTATACACATTAAAGTTCAGCCGAAATGAAAATTGTTATTACTACATTTATTATTTATATTTATTACAACATAGTGATGAAGCAAACTTTTGAACATATACAGAAGCTGACTCTATAAAGAAAATTTTGCCTCCCATTCATTTTTCGCGTTTTTAGTTAATGATCCAAAATATCAAATAAACAGTACAACCTGTTGCTTATTCAGTTATGGTAATTCTGACAGAATAAGCAAATACACCCAGGCTTAGTTTTTCACAATTTGTTCGAACCTGACATACCTTCCAAATTATTGTACCATGATTGAAATCAACTTTGTGTAGACAATAGGGAAGACAAATTTTTGGAATTTTTGTAAAAATAAGTGAGATAATAATTGAAATGTGTTGGAAACAAAATAACATGAACAAAAACAAAATATGTGAACGGAAAACAAAAAGAAATCGACGATTTTCATTCATAATCTTACAACTGTTTTTGCAGTTGTCTGGACGCCTACGTCACAGAGGCAAGTTTTGGGTTTTTGATAATCAATACATGTACTCAACTGTCCTGTCATGTGTAAACGCAGGGATACAAGAAGTTACTGGACTTGTACAAATTGTTGAGTAAACGAACACACCTTATATTTACGGTGACCATGGTACAATAATACAGGTAGCATTATCAAGCCAGCTGATGGTAACATAATGTGTCAATTGCATTGAATTGATGTCAAATTTTGACATCTTATGTTACCAACAATTGCCGATGCGGCTACCTGTGTATTTGTGCCATGACGGTGACCAACCGTACTCTATTATAGAGTACAGTACTCTATTTTGGGTGTCCGTCCTCTATTTTTTTAACGTACTCTATTTGTACTCTATTTTCATTGGACGTACTCTATGTCCTCTTTTTATACCCTACACCTCAATGAAGAAAGGGTATAATAACTTTGTTTTTCCGAAAATGTATGTTACACAGCGAAATATTCGTCGTAGGCCTTTTGGTATAGCAAAATTCATATAGACGAGATAAAGCAATTTTGAGACGTGTGTCCGTCTGTCCATTAACAATTGTAATCAAACTGCAGACCTCAATTATGGATCGATCGTCACTAAATTTTGTATGGAGGTCGGATTCCCACCAGAACAGAAACGATTTTTTTTTTTGGTAGTAATCGTGAAATATTTAGGAAGTGAAGTGGAACAAAAAACAAATCCGATTTTTAAGAGGCAGTGTAGGTCGCAATGATGATCTATCTGATTGACGCAAAATTTTAAGTAAGGTTTTGGTTTGCGACAAAGACGAAGCTTGCAAATTAACACTATGACCACATAATATTTAGCGGGTGAAATAGACCAAAACTTTTGTGTGGAAATTGGTGAAATTTTTAGTATAATCATTACATCTTTATTCCTGGAAGATATGTTCCACCACTGTAAGTTATATTTAGAAGAGGAACTATTGACCTTTCCATTGTACGTGGTCAGATAACATACAGTTTAATTGTGTGTCGTGTAACCGTGATTACAGTTTTATTTTAATAGTGACAAATTTTTGCACGAAGTAAGAGGTTTGGTCAAGGAAAATGCCAATAATTTTGAAAAATAATTGGATGGTATTTGTCGTTTGAAATTGACCATATCCAAATTTTGGTGGAATATTCCGACAAATTGAAAACCAGCTCTTAACCTTCCTTTGATGCAAATTAGATCATTAATAAATAGAGAAACCTAGGCAGAAATTAAACAAAATATTGTCTTGGTTTAAACAAAATCACTAGTTTTTCCGTTGATTTTAAAACTTTGGAAGGTAAGTTTTTAATAGCAAACATGGCACAATTACCCAGGTAGTGGCATCGTAAAATTTTGAATATGTTATGTCAAAACTTTCTTTATGTTGTTGGGGAAATTACAACAAAAATATTTTTTTATAAAGGGATTTGACTTTTCATATTCGATCAGCTGGTGTGATACCACTACCTGGTAGTTCTGCCATGATAGCAAAAGAATTTAAGTTAGTTGAATATTTTATTAAAGCATTACAAAATACCCGTCCTCTTTTTTAGCCTTTAACTTTTCATCAATCTGTATGTACGCTATTTTCATCCGAAAACATTGGTCACCGTACTTATATTAGGCAATTTTCCTTGCGGCAATTGTCAGTTCGTTGGTAACAGAAATGAGGCATATGGTAACCCGTTGCCTCTCAACCGCAAGGAAAATTGCCTAATGTAAATATGGACATACAATGAATTCTGGCTCCACACCGGAATACTTTTTCCCAAAAATTATGTATTTAGGGGATTTTCAGAATTCCGAAGAAAATATGAATATACTAACTAAAATATAGGCCATTTTGGAACTTTTTGACGTCTCCAGCAAATGCGATCGTCTTTCTGATAAATTTCTGTTATTCTACGCCTATAAAGTTTCATTTCTCCTACGCATTTCCACGCATTTGGTCTAAAACTCAAGCAATTCAAAAAATCCCAGCAACAATTACTCAGCAAGTTCCAGAAACTTCTCTCAATCAAGAAAAATTGCAGAAAGTTATCGAACAACATTTTGCAAAAACTTGCAAGAAAGTCAGCTGTTTCCGAAAAAGTATGAATTTTTTTTTGTTTCTTTGGATATTTTAAACCAAATGCAACAAAAACATAAACTTTATTTAAAGCATTAATCCTATCCACAACGCTTTAAAAACATGTGAAATTGTGAAATTTTCTTGGTGAAAAATGTTAACATTTCAAGATGTTTACATTTAACAGCTGATTAAAAGTCAGCTGCCCGAACTTACAAATTTTTACGGGACAAATTTTCCCAGCAAAAATTTGCAAGTTTACAGTCACAAAACTCTCCAAAAATCTCTCCCAACTAGCTCTCTTTTGCTGGATAATTTTGTTATCGAACTGCATTTTTTTGGGTTATCATACAAACCTAATGTTACATTCATATAACTTCAGGGATTTGTTGGGAATGTATTAATGTCATGTTCACACGAGCGTTTCAATTACGTTGTTCGCCTGTCGAACGACGTACACGAATTAACCCGTTTCCACGACACCATTCGTAATTAACAGAAATATATACAAATTTCCTTCATATTTGTTTCCTTGTTTTCACGAAAATTTGAACCGAAAACGCATAAAATATACATTAAATGAATAGGAAAAACAATAGACTTTCCTTCAAATGTATCTTCTATATTTATCTACACACATTTCATTCATTTTTTCCATAAATTCTGAATAATTTAGTATTTTCAATATATTTTTATATTTTCAAAATTAAAGAGAGAAAGACATGTCAAAACAATGTTTGTGTATACAGACTTTCAGCTATTTGTTTCCTTTTTGTTTCTGATTTTTTACGCGATTTTGAACTAATGGACAAGAAATGTGTGTGGAATTAAGAAAGAAACACAACCATCTTCCTTCTGCATCTATATAAAACGTTTAGTTCATTAATTTTTATTCATCTTTTTCCTTTTTTCTGAAAGTTTTTGGGGTTTCAACAAATTTTTCAATTTTGATTTTAGACATGTCATAACTATTTTTTTCGATAAATTCTCTCAATTGTTAGGAATGGGACATATTTTATCGTTGTTCGGAGAGTGTTTCTACTTGAACAACATAGAAAAATCTTCGTTCGTTCTCAGAATGTTGTATGGGGAATCAAGTAATTTATTCGTATTTGAGGGTCGAACGACGAATAGAGAACGAACGACGTACCGTGGAAACGGGCTATAAGAGTATTTTCTCAATTAAAAACCAAGGGGTTGTTATGTAAGAATACAACTATATTAACCTTCAAAGTTTTCCGCACTTTTAAAAGAAAACCTGATTGCAGGAAAACTATTCGTTTTAGAGAAAAAAATATTGTTTAAGAAATACTTAAAAAGTCTCAAAAATATAATTTTACTACAAATTAAGTGGGTTAAATAGTGATGAACTTTTGCAGAGGAGTTAGCTAAAGGAATGGGCTGACCATCTCTGATCGTGGATCTAATTTTGGGAGTAATTCATTTCGAGTTATTGTGCCAAACAGCCATTTTAGGTGCATATCGGAGAATTTTTTGAGCATTTGGGTCATTATATTTTAAACCAAATGGAACAATAACACAAATTTTAAAATTACATTTTACTTATTTGAAGCAGTAATCCTATCCACATTGCTTTAGAATCTAAGATATGTGCAATTGAGACATTTTCTTGGTCAAACATGTTAACATTTCAAGATGTTTACATTAAGCACCTGATTAAAAGTCAGCTGTTCAATATAAACAACTTGAAGTGTTAACATGTTTGACCAAGAAAATGTAATTTTTTTATTTTCCTTGGGTCTCAGAGCATGAATATGCTCTCTCCGTCATATGAATATGGGCTCTCTTTTACGGTATTGCCATATTGAAATACATCAATGCGCTTTAAATTAAGTTTGATTTTGTACATTAAGAATGTGGATAATGCACGAATTAATTTGAATGAAGGCAGTTAATGCAAATTAGTCGAATGTTTTTAAATTTTTGTTCGGGTGCTTTATATACTTTATGTTCAGCCAAATCGGATACTCAATTCGCAAGTAATTGTGCTCATCAGACCTTTTAATCTGTGCCTGCCATTGTAATAGGAGGCTTGAGAACAACCAGCTGCAACAAAATTCAAGACGTGTAGTTAAACTGATTTTGTTTGAAATTTTATGTGTGGGTACCAGAAGAAGTGGGCCGATATAGCCTTTATCTATGTTTGGACAAAATATAACGAGAAACAAATTTTGGACCAATATGGCTCATCTTCGAACTTCATCTGTGTTTTCGGGTCATTTTCTCTGTAGTAGCAGTTCCAACAAATTTAAATTCGAATCGTCTTGGTGAAATGGGCCATCAATGAAGGATATCATGCCGCTTAT
Source organism: Musca autumnalis (assembly GCF_047663935.1). Lineage (NCBI taxonomy): Eukaryota > Metazoa > Arthropoda > Insecta > Diptera > Muscidae > Musca > Musca autumnalis. Next base: position 316,189,550 of record NW_027411644.1, on the reverse strand, counting down.
GTACCGAGGCATTTAGAAACGTCTTCCTGGCCGGCCTTGTTTTAGACAATTGGAATATTCAGTAAAAAAAAGTGGTGGACCTTATGATTGTATAGTATCCGGATACAATCACTTTCGTTCGAACAAATAAGATTTTACAACCATTACGAACACTGACCAGAACATCAACATTTTCGGCAGTGGCAAATACCCTTAACCTTGGCCCATAATGGGCCATATACATACGGTCGGTTGTGCGACGCGTTGCGCGTTGAAAACAACAACCAAATGAAGAATGTGTAAGTGATGACAAGTATGTTCTTGAAGTTTTCATGTGGTTGTTGCAACGCAACGCTCAACACGTCGTATGTGCAGCGGCCTTTAGGGCTATTAATGTTGGCTTACATTTCCTGGGTATCCAATCAATTTCGTTCACAATGAAAAACTTCTTTACTAGTGGTGACGCAAGACACGCCATTCGGACTCGGCAAGAAAGTAGAAGCCATATCATTGAGCCTAAATGAATTGATATGAAAGGAGTCTCCTTTCAAATAAATCGAGACTAAGCTACTATCGAGATAATAAATTGTTTCAACTTATTTACAATTAAGGCGGAGATAAATAAGCGGCATGGCAAATTAATTTCGGGTAAAGTTAGGTGTCGGGTAAAGTTAGGTGTCTCCGCCTGTACTAGGAAAATATTAAACATTTACAATTAACTTATACGAATTGAAAAGTCGATAAGTCCACCAGAAACAAATGTTGAGTTTTGTTCATATAAATTGAGATCAATGCAATCTTTTCAACTAAATCTAGTTTTAGCTTATTTTAAGTAGTTTCAGAAGCGATATTGCGGAACAGAGCAATTAAACTCAATGATTATTAGGAAAAATTCAGGGATCTGCATATTCAAAAGTCACGAGACTTACTACAATTTCATTTAAAAACAAACCTCAATTTTCCTCTTCTGTCCCGCATATGTCTTCCAACAGTTCTAGCATCACAATTACACAAAAACAAAAAAACTTATTTTAAGCACAAACACTTTGAGTGAGCGTAACATTTATCACCACCATCCAGCCTTCCATCCAAATCTGCATTTCACAAAAACAAAACCCTCATTGCATGAAGAAGGCTACACTGTCTGGGACTACACTAGAACTGTTAGAATTTCCGAATCATCTGCAGCCGTAGTTGCCGTTGTCGTTGTTGCAACCGGAACCGGTGTTACCGTGGCCACAGGTGGTGTCTGCACTGGCATTGCTCTACAATTTATTGAACGTTTACCAAAATCTTTTCGTGGACTATCTATCGAACCGACCGTGTTCTTTTTCATATCGGAATTTTGTGTCTTATGCAAGAGAATTTGTGATGTACGTTTTGTTTGAAACTCCTTCGTCTTTTGGCTAGCTTCTAAATCACAATCGAAATTCGATTCTGGGTATAGGGGTTGTACAGTACGACTACTGTGTACTCCAGATGTTGTGGCAGTAGTGGTGGGACTTACACTGGCAATTATTTCTGGTGATGGATTTAAACTCAGTTCCATGCCATTAACACGAGCCAGGGAAGAAGTGCTAACCTTTAGAGGATTTGTATAACGTCGTAGATTTTCTTCATTTTGTAGATTATTTGATTTTTCTTCATCATGGCGCAGGGGATCTTGTGATGTTGCCATGCCTATGCCGGAATTGGGGGAGATACCCATGCGTTGACGCCAAAACAAGCTGAGGAATATGGCCAGACCCACAAGGACAATGAAAATGCCACATAAAATACCAATCAGCAAATTGTTGCTGTTTCCCTCGGCTATCAAAGCAGTTTCCACTTTGACTTCTAGAATGGACACCAAGGCAGCTAATTTAATGGATCTCAATTCATGTTTTTGTGGCAAATCATTGGTCTGGCGTGAGGATAAAAGTTCTCCCAGCAAACTAATGGCAGTGGGTAATTGGGAATCATTGGCCAATGTTGAGGACTGAAAAGAGAAAATGCATGAAAATCACTTTAAATTAATTTAAAATAATGTTTCCATTGTCAACTTACCACCGTAACTTCTATGGTATCATTGGTTCCCGTTTTGATGTCACAAATTACAATCAACATTCCCTCCTCCTTGTCGCCCTTGGGCAGTTTAACCATACGTGATGCCAACAGAAATCTCAACACGGAACACAAGCCCTCAACCGATGATCCTGGACCCAATCTTTGCCTATCCAAGAGAATACTTAATCTAGCACAATTATCATTTAGCACAGCTTGATTTGGCCAACAATCTGGTTTGGCCGGCAAACGTGGTGGTTCAACACGATGTGAGGGTTCAATGGCTCGACAATCACCACGAAAGGCACATTGGCCATTGAGACAGTTTTCCGCCAAGGTGGGTACACACACTTCATGTTGTTTACAGAGCCCGGAGAAATTCGAAGATTTTGAAGTGGCATTGGTGCGGAAACAATTTTCCAGTCCACACCACAAGTTGGTACATCTTGAGGTGCCATTTTCACAGATGCAGGCATTGCAATAGTCGCTAGTCTGGCCGGTCAAAAGTTGTGACAGTATATCCTGTGACTTGTTTAGTGAGGAGTAGGGTGATGAGGTGGCCGAACTGCTGTTGATGCATGATGACTTGGAATCGGAAAGTACTAAAGGAACAAAATAAATTATGATATTAATAAAGATTTCAAAACGTATCCTAGATTCATCCACACTTACATATCTCACATCTTGTACCATGACGCCCGGGTGGACAAATACAGCTATAACCCCCAATGCCATCTATACATGTGGCACCACCCTCACAGGGTTGTGGTGAACACTCATTGACATTTATGCGACAATCTGGCCCCGAAAATCCTCGAGCACAAACACAACGGAACCAACCTGATCCTGATTCACATGTTCCCCCATTGTGACATGGCTGACCACGACATTGATCTATCGGATCTGTACAATAGGTTCCATCCCAGCCGGGGGCACAACGACATTGTGAATGTAAACCTTTTTCGGGAGAGCCCGGTACACAGCTACCACCGTTTTTACACTGACCCGGATAACAGGCTGTGGCACGTTCCGAACAACGTTTACCTGAAAGAAGGAGAAAAAAGTACAGTTAGATTTTTAAGAAATATTTTATCGGGATTTACGGATTTGGTGTACAAATATGTCAATAGTGATTGGCATGGATGGTTATGAAAATACTTTGATTTCGAAAGTGTGACGGTAATTATTTTGGTTCAGTTAATAGGGCCTTGTTGCGAGTCAAACAGGTAGGCTGACTATTCCACAGTAGAAGTGAGATCAAGGTGGTGAACAAGTTGTACGATGACCTGAATGGTCACAAGTATCTAAAAAGTCTGATCCATAGCAATTTCCAATCCACACCACAATCCACTCGATGGTAGATCCCCAAATGACATACTCGTGAGAAGAAGATATGGAGAAAAATACAAATAAAAAAATCAATTTCCAAAACAAAATCCCTGGGCTGCAGTCTGGCAATTCTTTCGAGGTTGACTTCTTAGCATCTAGCCAGGTGCTGGTAGCTAGCCGACTGAGTGCAGCAGTGGTAATAGTTCTGACACACTTCATCAGCAAAATACTAAAAAAGCAGCTTTGTTTGTCCCGAAAGATGGACAACCTAAGAAAAGTCCGTCCGACGTTCGAAAAGCCCTGTACCAAATGACAATGTTCATTCTCAGCAAAATCGCCACAGTGCACTGAGGGGATAAGACGGACAAGCTCACTTATACCAAAATTTCGAGGATTACAGGAGAACCAACATTTATTAAACGACGATCGTACATCTATCTCCATGTAGGAACGTTCCCGTATAGAGGACATAAACCCCTAAGGGAAAGAAACTAAACCACAACTCAACTATCTCTTCAACAATAAAACCATTCAACGAAGGCGTTAAGGCCAACTGATGTTTGTTGCACCTAACGTCAAGAAGCGAAAGCTGTCTCCTATCACCACAAGGGGAATGGGGTGAAGTAGAAACTAAGTTTCCGAACAATTTATTTTGACTCTAGCGAGGTACATCGTGGTTACAGGGTAATAAAATGCACGGGCGAATTCTCAAAGGAATTCTTGGAAAAATGTATTGCAAATATCTGCGATGCTTGGGACGTCATCAGTCCAAGGCTGATCCTGGCCCAGGAAATTTCATTGAGATCTTGTGCCAGAGCTTGGTTGCCCAGGATTGAATGTGACGGCCCAATATTGCTAAAATATCTGGCGAAGATGGACAGGGATGTTCCAATGGACGAGTGGTCCGTAATACCCACCCAAGAATAAATCGCCACCCTTTCGATAACAGCTGCTGGAGTGGATGTACTGAAGAGACTGAAAACAAACTGATCGTTGGTATAATGTAGGGCAACGTTAAAATTATACACCCGCATGGAGAAGACTCCGAATGAAGAAGACGACAAAGATGAAGACGATGCAGAAAAGCTGCTACATAACACGCAGCTAGAGGAGCCTCCACAACAAATGAAGCTTAAGGCCGAGCAAATCTACCTGAAGCATTCTTCAGATAACCTGCACATCATTTTAGTCGAGGAGGATCTATACATATGCATCGTACAAGAACCCTGCGCTTACGAAAACGAAGTAAAGGGTGTGGATAACTGATGTTACAAAACCATATGCATGAAGGATAAGCCTAGGTGATGTCTAATTGCTAAAATTAACATAATCGCTTTCTTATGTCCTCAGTTTAGCACAGCGAGCTGTCTGGTGTGGTACTGCCGAGGTAAAGTTGATGAACATTAGCCCGTTTTTGGAAGGTCATAGCCCTCTTGGCCTTGGGGGACTTTGATGCTCATCATGAGTTGTGGCATTCGTTTTTTGGAAACGTACAGCGCTGGCTGAGCAGATTGATAGCTCTACGTTTTGCGCGGTCAATGAGGGCGCCGCTACCAGAATTAGCGGATAGTTGCACAGTTCGCCAGGCATAATCATTGTATTACCTAGTCTGAAAAATGACATCACATGGCAACCCTTCGTTTCTCTTGGATCAGATCATCACCACATAATTGTCCAAATTTGGCAGAGTTTCATAGAGTTCACTCCTCACCGCATCAGAGATCTGCCTAACCGTTCAGAAAGGACGTTCCGAGACATCATCACTGCTGTACCCGCTCGCCATATACCTGCTGATCGTTTATCGACAGTTTATCGAGCACGGAAGTGACAGGGCGAAGAGGAGAGTAGTACGTCGCATTAGATCTCCTCCTGCGAGGAGGACCCATCACAAACGTCATCTGGGACGCTAAATCATCCAAAGCGTTGGGCCCTGATGGAATGTCCATGGTAATGCTGAAACGGATGTGCTGGTAGTCGGGTATCTCACTAAAGTTCTCACCCTGTCGCTAGCCACCCACATCGTTCCCCAAATCTGGAAAATGGGCAGGGTGGTCCCGCTACTGAAGTCAGACAAGGATGCCAGCAAAGGTGAATTGTACCAATTTCGCTTTTGTTGCCCGTAGCAAAGACCCTTGAGGCGTTAGTCCCACAGCATTAGAAATAGCTATCCAGTTGCTGATTATCAACATGGGTTCCGCAAGCAGCACAGCGCTGCACGCCATCTACACACATATTAGTCGAGGATTCAACCGAGGCAATCCGTGTAATAGAAGAGCAATCGCTACTAGGACATCGAGCAGACAACCTTACGACCAAGTTTGAAATTTTTGATAATCAATAATATATGTGGACGCCAGCCGTACGTGGAATTCCGTAACAAGATGTCCAAGCCCCGTAGAGTAAAACAGGGGGTTTCCGGAACTGTTTAACCTCTACCTTTTCTTCATTCAACCCACTCCAGACGTAATTGAGATCGTAACGTATGCGGATGCCGATCTTGATGTCAGGTATCTTCCCTGATATCATTTGTAAATGAACTTCTGAACTTCTATTTGACTGATCTTGTCAACATTTTCCACGCAAGGAATATGCAAACATCCGCCACTAAATCTATGATCACACCATATGGACGGCAAAGTTGAATGTCATGGTCGATGGTAACAGAATTCCGACAACAAACTACCCCAAAATTCGAGGGGTCACATTCCATAACATGTTCATATCGTCCGCGCATACCACAGCTTTCTGTGACAAGCTTAGATGTAGGATCAAGGTCCCCAAGTCCCTAGCCGGCAGTACTTAGGGTGCAGATAAATAAACCTTTTTGACTACAACGCGATGGAAAAATATTGAAACCTGCAGCGGGGTGTTTCATGTTTTCAGTGGACCATCTACATGAGGAGACAAAGATTCTTCCGGTACCGCAATACAATGGCATGCTTTCGTTGCAGTACTTGTTCGGGTGTTACCATAAGAGCCATTCTAATTACCATAGATAGGAACCCCTCACCCACGAATGTCAGATGGGATCTTCATGATGTAGAAAGAGATGTCCAACGTTACAAGAGAGAATCCCTTAGCTCAACAAGCCTATCAATCAGGTTAAAGTAGAATTCACACAGATGCGGTCGCAAATGCCATAAGCAACTATAAATGAATGCCGTCCTTGGAGAACCACCCCCATCTATCACAGCTGAGGAGCCTCAGCTCCCACGACAAACCAGAGTAGTTTTGGCTTAACTACGTTTGAGAAGGTGCACCCGTCTGAATTCCTATAGGACACGTGCAAAATATCTGACCTGCATGCGGCACAGGCCAGCACAACATACTGCACCTTTTCAACTTCCCTGTCAAACCTACTCAACTAACTCCAGTAGATCTGTGGTTACATCCTATCGAAGCAGCCAATAACTACATCAAACTGTGAGGTCTAATGTACCAAGAGGGTTATTTATCCGATTATGAAAGATTACTGCCACAGCTGCGAAAACGAGGAAGATAAGAAAACGGTAGAGCATTTCTTCTGTACCTGTCCTGCACAAATGCAGCGAAGATTAAAAGCTTTGGGTGGCCCGTTTTTTCTGGGAGACCTTCTGAGATTTCTCAACATATCAGGCTGGATATAACTGCCAATAGAAATCTTTATAGAAGTGGTGCGAGGTAGAATACCGGCTTCGAATGATCTGCTAGCCGAAAAATACAAACATTACGCAGACATAAGGTTACCTGACTGCCACCAGAACAGAAACAAACAAGAAATTAAATTGACAACGGTGTGTTGATGGATGACATTCATCGAGCGTGTTGGATGTGCAAAATATTCACCCGAGCAAACATTCGGGTCACTATATTTTATATCCGATTAAACGTAGCAAATAAAGTACGAACGGACTCAACACGGAAGTTGGACATCGGTAAGCTGCAGCCACATCATTTAGCCACAATATACCCCACTGGCACCTTCGCATGGTCAACCATACCATGCTGTTCGAGGCTATAGAGAAGATTACTATACACCGCTGTTTGAAACGTCGGTTAATCAATCAGATATGCGGCCGCCAGTCATTAGTGGAATTCAGAAACAAGAAGTCCAAACCCCGTAAAGTGAAACAGGGTGTTCCCCAAGGAGGGGTGATATCTCCTGAACTGTTTAACCTCTGCTTTTATGAAATTCCACACTCTCCAGACGGCATAGAGATGGTAATCTATGCGGATGATTGTACGATCTTATTGTCAGGAGCTATCGTCGAATTCAGTGGAATTCAGAAACAAGAAGTCCAAAACCCGTAGAGTGAAACAGGGTGTTCCCCAAGGAGGGGTGATATCTCCTGAACTGTTTAACCTCTGCACTCTCCAGACGGCATAGAGATGGTAATCTATGCGGATGATTGTACGATCTTATTGTCAGGACCTATCGTCGAATGTCGCTAAATCCACTGGCACACTGTTCACCACTTGGACGGCTGAAATGAGACTCCCATTGAAAACAATGGTCGATGGTATGCTGATTCCGGCCACTAACTACCTCAAAATATTGGTTGTAACGTTCGATAGTATGTTTAAGTCGTCCGCGCAAGCCACATCTATTTGTGATAAGATCAGAAGTAGGAACAAGTTCCTCAAGTCGCTGGTTGGTAGCGCCTGTGATGCTGTCAAAGAAACCTTTTTGACATCTTACAAGGCAATGGGCCAGTCTGTGGTATGCTATGCGGCGCCAGCATGGTGTGCAGATGTTAGCGCTACGCAGGGGAAGAATATTCAAACTTCCAGAATACCGCCCTGAGGACTGCAACATAGTGTCTCCTCATGACACCAGTGGACCATCTTCATGAGAAGACGAAGGTTTTCCTATCTATATCATAAAGATCTCGTATTGGGCTCGAATTGATGCCACGATACCCAGCACATGCCCGACATGTGGATTAGGACCACATGACATGCTCCACTTGTTTAGCTACCCAGTTAACCCCACTCACCTGTCTCCTGATTATGGACGCAACCAGTTCAGGTTACAGAACCAGAATCTGGTAACTGAAATAATGCACTAACAAACATATATGCGTTGCAACAACAACAACCAAGATACTTGTGATATGACCAGAACTGACGTGCTTCTACCGAAGAGAATAGTGTGGTGTATATGTCTACTCTACAATCAATAGGAACACATAGCTTATAAGAGATGTATGGGGAGAATTATAAAGAGAAAAAGAGGTTGCGTAAATCTCAAGCAGCCAGAATGAAGTCCAAAATTTTTACCAAAGAGTGGTGATGCCGGCTAATCTGGTTGATCGTGAATATCGACGTCATATGAACGCCCAATAGTATCGGCTATACCATGACATCAGCATAGTTAAACGTATCGAGATGCAACGATTGCGTTTGCTAGGCCATATCATGAGAATACGGACCACAGGGTGAAACATGCAGAACTGGTAGGCTAAGGCTTCGATGGACTAAGCAAGTAGTAGACGAGATAAAAAAAAACACGATATTGCAATTTGAGAAAGAAATGCACTGCGAAAAACGGCATCAGATGGCGAAGAAATTGAATTGCCACTGAAAAGTTGGCAGATGTTATTTCCAACATTAATTACTGATACTGCATATAGTTGCATAGATTTCGGATGATGGAGCAAATACACAATTATTCGCTGTAATTGTATTTGTGAGCATTACTCACAAAGATGGCCTAGTGGTAATTTAATCGATAATGAAAAAAAAAACACTACTTATTTGTAATGATTACCTCAGTGGTCCACATGAAAAAAACGAAAGACGTAAGCAACAAACATTGTGTGAGAAATTCAATCGATCATCAATCAGTTGGATTTCTTTTAACTTTCAACTATTATTAACATTCTTAACGTTTTCTACAATGTATACACATTTCTCCTTTGTATGTGTGTGTTTGTGTGTCTGAGCTTTTTCTCAATTAATGCCATGACATTACAAATCAGACGATTGTTAAGAACCAGTCATTAATTTTATAATTGTCACATAATTCATGTTGTCATAGAGCCTAACCGCCGCTTACATGCTACGACCACAAGTGAGGAAGAAGCTGTAGTAGCTGCAATGCAATTTCTCTAATTCACTTCTCATTTGGTTATGGATATGCTATTGAGTAGCCTGTCATTGCGTCTATGCCTTTCTTTTTTTATGCTGCTTCGTTTTTTCTACTTCTCTAAATCGGCATGGCTTATCTTTTTCTTGCCAGCCACAGCCATCATCGTCACCTTGGTTGTGGTCCTTGCTTGCTTGGTTTTTGTTTTTTCTGTGACTTTGTCTCGCTTAGGCCGTTGTTTTAAATGTGAAACCATTAGTTTTTATATGGACTTAAATGCATCCATATTGTGTCTCCTACGAAAAATGTTCGGGTGCAGAGCAGCAGATGAGAGTTCCATGGCAAAGCTGTGGCAACAATTCAATTACAATTTAGTTTTTCACACTTGCCATACAATTTTCAACACCTTTGGAATTTCACATATAACTGCCAAAAGCATCTATTTGTAAAGGCTGATTTGAATCTCACGGCGATGACGATGAGGAGGACGAAGGAAATTGCATGGGTACCGCATGCAGCCTCAAATACTAATGCTCAATGACAAAACGGCCATGGAGGAGTCACCAAAAAGGCCATTTATTATGGCACTGCCACTGACGCATTCGCATCTACGACCAACCTCCAACTTCCAGCTATTACTACTGCTGATTGCTAACATAACATTGTGTTTTTTTTTTGTTTCTTGCTGTTGTTTGCCAGTTGTCCATTTCGTGTTTTATTTCAGAGAGATGTCGATTCCAATGTCTGAACAAACACGAAACTTTGTATGTGAGCGTCCTCCTCACTCAGATCATCAGGGAAAATGTTTGTGTGGCTGACTGACTGGCTGGTGTTAGGGTATGGAAACGCGATCTTTAGGTTTCATATTAATACCCTTTCGCGTTTTACAAGTAACACGACATTACTACATACAACACACTACAACAGCAACCACAACAAAAACATAACATTACCGCCACTGATATGCCGAAACAACAGCAAAATATAAAAATACATATATCGACTTTAGCAGGACAAGATGTAAGACAACAACAACATCAGCAGATGAGGCCAAGATCTCTTAAGAAAAACGCAATCCTTTTTTTCAACCATTTGCACACCATCTCCCAAAAAACGTTTGCTAACTCTTCATAAAGGAGTTAAATCCATGCGACGCCATCCCTGCACAGCCACAGTCGTTGAGTTTCTTCTTTGTGCAGTGCAATGCTGTGAAGTAAATGAGTCGATGGCTCGTTGGCCTTAACAATCAGATAAAAATACTTCACACACGATTAGGAATTTTTAATTAAAATATTTTGTCGTTGTTGTTGCTTTTTCTTCCTGTCGTCATCGTCGTTCATTTGCTTTCCCGTTGAGTTCTTTTGGATTTGCTTAATTTTGTTTTCGTTAACGAAAAATGTTTAAAGAAACAAAACAAAACCGATCAGTTATGATGGTAGGAACTTTTCGCCGAACTATTTATGCGAGGGGTTTTGAAATAATTGTAACTGAATGAAAGGACTACCACATCTAGTCTCGATAGTGTATCATATTGTTATGGAATTAAGTTTAACTAATCTCCTTGTAGACGATGTTTTATTCCCCGATACGATTTGTACGAAATAAAACCAGGCATCGTTTTAGATTACGATTCTACTTACACTGACGATTTATTGACGTTATTTATTTGAGTTATTCACGCAGAACTTTATCTCTCTACTAAGCACAAAGATTATCTATAGTAAGCACACAGCTTTACTCTATTCAGGTTAATCTTTACTTACACCAACGGTTTAAAGTCGCGGTCTGAAATATTACTCAATCTCCCAGCCGCTTCTTTCCCGTATTTATACGTGCCCGCTGATAAGTAGACTGTTCTAGTCTTCTTAAGGTAGAAAGTTCCACAATGATCACGCGAAACATACGCATATACTCGTATACAAACAGACGAATTATTGTAAATAACTAATGGGGGCAGAAATAGTGAATAATGGAGTGGAGCAGGGGTTATAATGAATGACGTCACAATGCAAAAGAATAACTGAATAGTCCAAATAAATGAAAGAGAGAGAAAAATGAAAGCGTACAAAAAGAACAATATCGAAAAAAACATAGGAAATATTGATTGGAATTGTATACAGTAATTGTTGTTGTAAATTTGATTTAAATACACTAAATGCTTAATAAACATTTACGTTATAATTCAAATTCAGAATTTAGCTTAAATCTACAAGCTGCTATCCTAACAATATTAATACACTGGCCACTCCATGGTGGCACCGAGGTGCAATGGTATGCACACCCGCCTTGCACGCAGAAGGTCGTGGGTTCGATTCCTCGGCTAGGCAACATCAAATTTTCAACGGTGGCAAAATACCCCTAAGAAATGGAGGCGACATTTCCTGATTATTTCAGCCATGTAAAACTACTCTACAAGTTGTGTCTTAGGACACGCCGTTCTGACTCGGCGATAAATTGTAGGTCCCAAATCACTTAGCTAATATGAATCGGGGTGCACTCATTGATATCAGAGAAGTCTCCTTTGTCCCGGCTAGGATGTTTGTGGAACAATTATTAGTCCATGGAAACTGCCATCGAAAATTGTCGTGCTGCTACCGAAGATTATGCCTTTCTATGGTTTCGTAAAATATCAGATAAAGAACGTTACAATAAAAACAACTCCTTCAGAGCCTTTGTAAAAATCCCTAAGAATAGCTGCTAGAGTATAAAAATCTTCCAAAACGCACGATTATTGTCCCTCGAGCCACCTAAAAACCTTTAAAAATCTAAAGTTTTTATTCTTTGGAACCCATTCAAAAATCACTATAATTTCCCCTCGAGCTACTCAAAACTATTTCTAAATCGACGATTATTGTCCTGTCAGGTCATACAAAATATTTTAGAAAATCAACGGCTTAAAACAACTTGAAAATCAGCAATTATTTTCCCTTCAAGCCTCCGAAAAACCGTTCAAAATCGACGATTATTATTTCCTCGAGCCACCCAAAAACCTTTCTAAATCCATGATTATTGTCCCCTCAATCCACCCCAAAACCGTCCGAAATCGTGTATTATTGTCCTAACGAGTCAGCCAAAATCCTTTCAGAAGTAAAGATTATTGTCCGTTCGAGTCTCTGAAAAACCTTTCGAAATCTACGATTAGTGTTCCGACGAGCCGCCCAAAACCTTTTCAAAATCTATGATTATTTTCCCCTCGATCCACCAAAAAGATTTAAGAATCGAAGAAGTTTGTCCCCTTAAGCCACCAGAAATATTTTCGAAATCCATGATTATTGGCTCTTCGAGCCTCGGAAAAAACTTTAAAAATCGAAGAATTTTGTGTCCTCAAGCCAACCAAAAATATTTCAAAATTATAAACTATTGTCCCTTAAAGCCTCGGAAAAAAAGCTTAAAAAATCCCAAACCACCCAAAAACCTTTCCAAATCAATTATTATTGTCCCTTCGAGCCTCCGAAAAAAAAACCTTTCAAAGTCGAAGAATTTGGTATCCTCAAGCCATTCAAAAACCTTTCTAAATTGAAGATTATTTTCCCTTAAAGCCTCCGGAAAAAACCTTTCAACCTCGGAAAAAACCTTGATAAATCCCAAACCACCCAAAAACCTTTCTAAATCCATGATTATTGTCCCTTCGAGCCTCCGAAAAAAAACCTTTCGATATCCAAGAATTTTGTCCCTTAGTTTCTCCGAAAAACAAACCTTTGAAAGTCGAAGAATTTGGTATCCTCAAGCCATTCAAAAACCTTTCTAAATTGAAGATTATTTTCCCTTAAAGCCTCCGAAAAAACATTTCAAAATCGAAGAATTTTGTCCTCTCAAGTCACCTAAAACCTTTCCAAATCGACGATTATTGTTCCCTCTCGAGTATCTTCGAGGAATAAAACCTTTCAAAATCAAAGAAAAAAACTCCTCAAGCCACTCACAATTTTTTAAAATTGAAGATTCTTGTCCTTCGAGTCTCCGAAAAACCTTTCAAAGCCGAAGAATTTTGCTCCCTCGAGCTAACCAAAAACCTTTCAAAATCGACGATTATTGTTTCCTTGAACCACCCAAAATATTTTCAAAATCCATGATTTATGCCCTTAGAGATTCGGGGAAAAATTGAAAATCGAAGAATGTTGTCCCCTCAAGCAACCCAAAACCCTTTCAAAATTGGCGATTTCTCCCCTCGGTCCACCAAAAACCCTTTCAAAATTGAAGATTATTGTCCCTTGGAGATGAAAAAACTTTTCAAAGTCGAAGACTTTGGTCTCTTCAAGCCATTCAAAAACCTTTCTAAATTGACGATTATTTTCCCTTAAAGCCTCCAAAAAAACCTTTCAAATTCGAAGAATTTTGTCCTCTCAAGTCACCTAAAGCCTTTCCAAATCGACGATTATTGTTAACTCGGACCACCCAGAATCTTTTCAAAATCGATGGTTATTGTCCCTCGATCCATCCAAAAACCTTTCAAAATTAAAGATTATTGTCCCTTCGAGCCTCCGGAAAACCTTCCAAAATCTAAGAATTGTGTCCTCTCAAGCTACCTAAAAACCTTTCAAAATCTCTTCGAGCCTCGAAATAGAACCTTTCAAAATCGAAGAAAAAAATCTCCTCAAGCCACTCAAAAACCTTTTAAAATTGAAGATTTTTGTCCTTCGAGTCCCCGAAAAAAACCTTTAAACATCGAAGAACCTTTCAAAATTGGCGATTACTGTCCCCTCGGTCCACCAAAAACCCTTTCAAAATTGAAGATTATTTTCCTCTCGAGCCACCCAAAATCCTTTCAAATGTGAAGATTACTCTCCGTTCGAGCCTCTGAGAAACGTTTCATAATCGACGATTATTTTCCTTTCGAGCCTCTGAAAAAAAACCTTTCAAAATAGAAGAATTTTGTCCACTCAAGCCACTCAAAACCCTTTCAAAATTGAATATTATTGTTCCTTAGAGCCTCCGAAAAAAACATTTAGATATCGAAGAATTTTGTACCCCAAAATTTTTGATTATTGTCCCCTCGATCCACCAAAAATCCTTTCAAAAGTGAAGACTAATTAATTAATATCCGCCTCGAAAAAACGTTTCAAAATTGACGATTATTTTCCCTTCGAGACTCCGAAAAAAATCTTTCAAAATAGAAGTGCCTCAAGGCACCGAAAAACCTTTCAAAATTTACGATTATTGTTCCATCGATCCACCCAAAAACCTTTCAAAAATATAGATTATTGTCTTTCGAGCCTTTGAAAACCCGTTCAAAGTAGAAGAATTTTGTCCCCTCGAGCCACCCAAAATCTTTTCAAAATCCATATTGTCGACTCGAGCCAACCAAAATCCTGCCAAAAGTGAAGATTAGTTAGTGACCATTTGAGCCCTCGGAAACTTTTCAAAATCTAAGTTTTTGTCCCTTAAACCACCCAAAACCCTTTCGAAATGTTTGATTATTGTCCCCTCGAGCCAGCTAAAATACTGTCAAAAGTAAAGATTAGTTATTGTCCGTTCTAGCCTCCGGAAAAACGTTTCAAAATCGACTATTATTGCTCTCATTCGAGCCAGCCAAAAACTTGTAAAAATCCATGATTATTGTGTATTCGATCGACCCAAACCCTTTAAATTTGAAGATCATTCACCCTCCCAAAAACCTTTAAAAATCGAAGAATTATGTCCACTTAAACCATCCAAAACCTTTTAAAAATGAATAGTATTGTTCCTTCGACCTTCCGAAAAAATCGAAGAATTTTATCCAATCGATCCAAGCTAAATCTTTTCATAATCCATGATTTTTGCCCATTCAAGCCTCCAAAAAAGCTTTCAAAATCGATATTTTTTCCGCAGATTTAGGAGCCTTAGGAGATTGAGAATGGAAGGGCAAGTTCTAACTCGACCCAGTCTTCAGAGATTGGTAGCGACTCAGACTCCGAATCCGTAGCAACATCCATACAAATACAATCGTTATGGAAATCCGAAATAAGATGGGGGTGAACAAGATGGTATATGAAATGAACAAAAGCATGGTAGAGCCACAACACAAGAGGAACACCTATCTGGGCCTCAGCAGCGCAAGTTGAAGATACAACAGGAAAATAACAAGGCTACATCGCAGGATACTCTCAAAGGAATTATGAACAATCCAGCCATTCTTTGGAAGCGAGGAAGAGGATAAAATATCCAGAAGAGCAGAACGCTGCAAAGTGGCAAGGGAGAAAGAAGCTCTATACCTTCAAATGCGCCAGACAAAACGAAGGCGAAAAAGTGATGAAAAGAAATCATGGACCCAGGAGAATATAAAGAGGGACGAGAGCGGACAGGGTGGGAGCCGTCATCGTACGCCAAGGTGGAACAGCAACGCTACAGGGTAGAACTCTGCTATGCGGTGGTCGATAGTACTAACGATTCTGGTAAGCTGTCCATAGACCATCTTCAAGTCATCGACGGAAAGGTTAACAAAAACAATTTGGATCGTCTACCGAAGGGTGGCGGATCCAATTGAAATATCACCAGCGGGTTCAAATAATTTGCCGCCCTCAAAGGCATTGTCAGCAGCAGCATATCTGCAGCGTCAAATGCGCCAGAAAAGTGAGCTTGAAGATTATGACAACAAAAAATGGATCCCGCAACAGACAAATAGGGACGAGTGGCGATTGGGAGGGAACTGTCATCGCCAAGGTAGCAAAGAAACGCTACAAGGTAGAACTCTGCGGTGATCGATAACAGTAGAGGTTCCTGTAAGCTACCCAAAGCTATTTTTAAGCTATGGGGAAACGGTCAACAACAAGATCTTGAATCATCTACCAAAAGGGGACGGCTCCAATTGAAATATCAGCAGCGTGTTCAAATAGGGCATGATGTATACCAATTTGCCATGCATGCAATCACTGTTGCCCTCAAAGATATCCCTCTGGTAAAGCGGCAAACTCGAACTGGGTAGAAACTACCAAATTCCTCAACTGACTAAGGAAGGTGTCAATGTTTAAGTCAGCAAGTTCGAGACGGAACGCGAAGCGATGGAAAATCTTGATCGAAATTGAAATCTGCGATTCCTAAGAAGTCCTTCACCTCCATCTGGGCGAGACGGCTACCATGGCCCTAATAGACCAAATTAATACAGATTATATAAATATTGGCTTAATTCTGGAACCTTGGACTATTCAGAAGAACACATTCTACGAACAATTACACTATCCATGCTTATGTCGGGATCCGAAGCTTCGGTACTTGCAAAGCAGGCGGGACAGAACTGTGTGTATGTTCAGAGAAAAAAATTGGAATGACTATGGGGCAATATGTGTTTGAGGTGAATGTGGTTGCCATGTAATCAACTAGCTGTAGCAGCTACATTCCGACATTGACATACACAGTTACACAGATTAGGTTGGCTAGATCATATCATACACTTGGATGCATACATATGTCCCTTCTAAAAAGGCCCATGGTAATTATGCTGTTGGTATTAAAGATAAAGTAAAGGATATGAGGTTTTGGAAATCTACACATAGATTGGATTTTGGGACCCTCTGCATTTGACATGCAAACTGTATTCAGGCTCCCTATTGACATCATCCCACCTTATAAACTGCCACAAAACTTTCATCTACACCCCTCTCATTAATTGAACTTTCAGAATTGATACACCAAATCTTACAAATAAGCAAAAATACCCTTTTGCTATTATACAAGAAGTGCAACCTGCTGCCAGCCACTGCATATATTCAGCAAAAGAAAAAAACTTCGCAATGCAGCTCATCATTGTGGCAAGTAAATGAACAAACTGGACGGACATACAACGTATAGACAGAAATGCCAAACACCAGGACAAGTAAACATTTAGTAATGCCAACAACTACAACAAAACAACAACGACAAGGCAAAAAAATCGCTGAAAATGAACATGCGAAACTTTTCATTCTGAACAGATGAGTTCTGAGTTTTTTTTTTTGGGAGAATCCCAGGCCACAGAACACAAACGACACTTCAAACAACTCACACGCAGTGTAAAATACAACGTAAACACCAGGCTACTACTACCACCATCATCACAAAGCTGCTTCATCACTAACATATGGACGGACACGCAGACGGAGTTTTAGCAACAAAAAAGCAAGGATATGTATCAGTGAGGAAAAATAACATTCGCTTTCGTGCCCATACAAACTCATTGAAAACGTCTTTCTTTCTTATTGCCAAATGAATGCAGACAAAGCGGCATACATAGCACAATAATAATATGAAGAAGAAAAAACTCTATGCAACACACATATCAACCTGCCACTAATTCCAGCTGAACTGATGTGGTGCCAATATACGCTGCCACCACCATCACATTGCTGCAGTAGTAACAATCCAACCAACTATCCAGCCATAGTTGTTGCTTAACAGCCAACATTTACAGCAGCCGTCTTCTTGCACTCGACCCGGCGCACACACAGTGGTGGTGATAGGCGTTTACTTCATTCAGTCTTGGCGGATCGCGTTTTTTGTGTTGCACCGCCGCATATTCTTTTGGATGTGTGGCTTAACTTAATACGTTTAAAGTTAACTTAATATAATTTAAGAACCTCATCGATTTTCTGGTATCTGTCTATATCTGAACGAACGAATGAATGTCTGTCTGTCCGTCTGAATGTGTGTCTGTCCGTTTGTGTTCGGGAAGGTGAATGTGTAGATTTGAATATTTTTATGTCTGCGTGTTTAGCAGACTTTAAGAGGAATCATTTTTTGGCGGTTGGTCGATGCCTTCAATATGCATGTGAAAGATACCAAGTCCGTCAGCAGTTCTTGCATTTCTTCATATCCCATCCCTTACTTCGTCTCATCAGGTGGCAGTTGCTAATAGTCTTGCCAATTTGCAAAAATGCTTAAAAATTTAGTTACAACTTCATATTTGGTCGGATAGAAGGAGTATCTATGCCAAAAAGGTTAGGCATTTGTGAATAATTCTTCATATATAACATGAACACAGGCCAATATCTAGGGATGTGTGGAAAATAAAATTATAACGTAGTGATAGAGACTTGGCTTAACTGCATATAAAGGTAAACATTGTGAACTCTTGTGAGGAATCGATAACAGTAGAGGACACTGTAAGTTATCCAAAGAAATCCATCGAAAAATCGGTCACCAACAATGTCTTAAATCATTGACAGAAAGGGGAATCAAACTGAAATTATCAGCAGCAGGTTCAATGGGCACAGTATATATTATAAGCAGCAATATTTGCTTTGGAATGTGGCAAATTCAAACTGGATAAGAACGGCAAAATTCTTATACCGACTAAAATGGGGCAGCAAGTTCGCGATTGACCGAATGTTCGAAATGTTTGGTTACCAAATCAAGACTATGAACGTAAAGATATGGGAAGTGGTCAACAGGAAGGCACGGTACTATTCGTGTGATCGGAATTGACAATCTCTCCATGGTCAGTAGGGCATGACCTTCTACGTCTTAAACGTTTTAGGGGCCATCTCTCGGAAATGATGGACTTTTTAGTCAAGATAAAAACTAATACCTACTACTAAAATTTCAATACTATCCTGGGTGTGGTCTAAGGCTGGATTAAAGCTCATTCGTTTTGCATTTTGGTGAAGGAATGGACCATAGATAATTATTTTATTATTAATTTCTTTATTTAATTTTATTTTATTTTTCAAAGTAGTCAGGCTTAATCCCATAGTCGTTGTTTTAATATTTTATTAAAACAACTTTAATTTATTAGTGGTAAAAAATGGCGATGTTTACCAAGGGGTAAGGCAGGGAAGACTATAGTTTCAGATTTATAATTTTAGGATTTATACATGCAACAATTTACCGTCGAGTTCGAACGGTGTGTCCTAAGACACCACTTGTAGAGAAGTTTTTCATGGCTGAAATACTCAGGAAATGCCGCCAACATTACTAATGAGTATTTTGCCACCGTTGATCGACTCCCCGGCCAGGTAACTTCAATTTTTTTAACGGTGGGAAAATACCCCTCAGTAATGTTGGCGACATTTTCTGAGTATTTCAGTCATGTTAAACTTCTCTACAAGTGGTGTCTTAGGACACTGTTCGGACTCGGCGATAAACTGTAGGTCCCCATATCAGGAGATATTAATCGGGGTGTTTGAGGAATTATTATTATATTATTACTTAAGCTTTATGTGATAAGATGACAGAATCCACAAAGTTATTTCTTACAATAAGTTTATTTGTTCCATAAAGGACTTTTGATTTGCTGAATGCTAATTCCCAGGGGTAGTGGTGTATAGTATGACATGGTCGGGACCCCTCCAACAAACAGACAATGTTACCGACGTCTTAGCGTTCTTAGCCACTGCAAATCTATCAAAAAACTTCCGAATTGGAAGGCGTTACAATTCATGAAGGAAAAACACCTTCGATTGTATACGTGTGTGTGTATTGAAGAATGATTGTAGGAAGACCAAAGACACTAGGTTGACTTCGATATTAAAAAGGCTGAAAAAATACTTCACAACTGCAACATTGCAATAAGTTTAGTATATATACAAGTTTTCAAATTTCAGTCTAGCACCACATCGGATATGCCTGATGAGTAAGGTTTTGGGTAGGGAAATCCCGCACCGGAAATTCTCGGTTTTTTGGTTACGGGATTTTCCCGGGAAACCGGGAAATATCTTTTTTATTTATCACAACTAATATTGAAAGAATGAATTAAATATGCCCATCACTTTTATACCATAGAATCAGAATTCGATTAGATTTGACAAAATCAATAAATTAAAAAGAATTTGGAAATAACTTTGATCTACTAGTGTTTTCAGGGAAAAAGTTATAAGAGCCGTACCAAAAACATGGACTATAACGACGGATTTTTATTCTGTTTTGTTTAAGTGCGAAAAAATATTTTATATTTTAAAGTCCCATTTTTATACCCTCAGCCATTGGGCTAAAGAGGGTCCGGCTTGCTGGCTGGTGCGCACGATAACTTTCGAACGAAGCCACCTATCAGGTCAAAAATTTGGCATTCGAGATTTTTTCAAACTTAGTTTAAGTTCGAAGTTGGACCATATCGGTGGTCTATTACTTCCTGTACCTTCCCCACAAAAGTTCAACAATTATCGCTAAAATGGTGCGCACGACAACTCTCGAGTGGAATAACCGAATCGGGCATAGAACTAGTTCCACACAGAATTCGGAAAAGTGAAGTTTAAGAACTTATCTCGGATAGATTTGAAATTAGTATGCCTTTGCGGCCCTCTCTCCGATGGTGCAAATTTTGTTGGGGGCAAGCCCATACTTCCTGAGATAATGTCTTAAAAGCTCCAAGAAACCTTGACGGCAACAACTAAAATGGAAAATTGGCAATATAACTCCCGCAGGATGTTTCTGATTGGTCCAAACTTTGCATATCGTATTATTTCATCTAGTCATGTATCAGGTTGGAATATGGACTATATCTGTCCAGCCCTTCGGGTACCTCCAACACAAAATTTAGGAAAAGTGCAGTTTAACAGCTTATCTCGAATCGTTTTGAAATTCTTTCCAAAAAGTTCTACTTGAAGGCCCTGTTACGACGGCGCAACTTTTGTTGGGAGGGCAAGTCCACTCTTCCTGAGGTAAAGGCACAGAATCTCAAAAACAAACCTGCCGATACCAACTACATTGGGTAGTACGTAAGATAACTGTCGAAGGGAGAAATCTCCCACACTCTCTCTTTTAAATGTTTGGCTACATGTTCTGTGCGTGGCTATTGTTAAAACGGTTCAAACTTCGGGACAAATCCATAATTCCAAAGAAATTTGCCTAAAAACTCAAAAAAGCCCCTAGAAACGTCAGAAGTATTGTGTTTGCCTCTTTTCTTTAGGTCCGTGGCTGAGGGTATATCTCAGTCGGCACAACTGACAGATACTTTCTTACTTGTTTCGATTTTCGAGGTCCATAAAATTGGAATTTCTGATCAATAACTTCATTGTTTGAGCCAAATCACTTTCCATAGAGCAATTTCATTAGCTTTGAATAATGAAAATGGTCAGTGTGTGCAAAATCCGGGCAACATGGTGCATTTTTCCATATTCCGCAACTCTTTGAAAATATTGTATTACATATAAGTTACCATGGGATGATAAAAAATCACGAAAATATTGATCCACTCTCGTATTTTAAAATTTCCCGGGAAATCCCGGATTCCCGGGAATGGCAATTTATTGATTCTCTTTTCCCGGGAATGATAAAAACCGGGAAAACCCTAAAACCCTACTGATGAGTTGAGTTAAACCACCAGCGAAACGATCGTAGCATGTTAGTTGGATGTGTGAACTTCGCTAGATATCATTTATCAATACAAACTCCTTACGCGGTGTGCCTAAACAAAATTTAAATGGAAGGAGCTTACACCTGGGAAGTCTCTGCGTATTCTTAAACTGCTAGAAAAATCAAAAAAAAAAAAAAAACTAAAAAATTCCCGGAGGGGTTCTTAAATAAATCGCGGTCAAAATACATACTTTTAGGGGTTTTTTGGGTTTTCACGATTTTGCTTGAAAACCGCAAGTCGTATGGAAATTGAACAAAAGAAAACTTTGTAGCAGTGAAAATTCTCTACAAAATTGACTATTATAATATTTTCGTAGGTTTTACAGTTTTTGAGATATAGAAGTTCAAATTGGGACAATGCACTGACTGTATCATCTCCTTATAAAACAATATCACGCACGTGGGACATAACTAACTTTAAATGAAAATTGCTTATACCTAGGATTTTTTTTGCGGATTCTGAAACAGCTATGTTTGTAGATGACAAAAATTCAAAAACAAGAAAAAATCGCTGGAGGGATTTTTAAATAAATTGCGGTCAAAGTTCACATTTAGGGGTTTCTTGGGTTTTCACGATTTTGCTTGAGAACGGTAAGTTCCATCGAAAGGGGGCTAAAGAAAAAATTGTGGCTGTAAAAATTCTCTGGAGGATTGACCATTATGATTTGTTCGTAGGTTTTACCATTTTTGAGATATTGAAGTTTAGGAAACATTTAATCTTATAGCTGTGAAAATTCTTTACAAAACTGACTTTTGTAATTTTTTCCTAGGTTGTACCAATTTTAAGATATATAAGTTTAAGTTGGGAAATTGTAGTCATGGCATTTTGTAAGGAGGCGATACAGTCAGTGCATTGTCCCAATTTGAACTTCTCAAAAACGGTAAAACCTACGAAAATGTGATGAAGGTCAATCTTGTACAGAATTTTCACTGCTTCAAGATTTTCTTTAGTCCCACTTCCATAAGACTTGCGATTTTCAACCGATTTTTTTTAATTTTTCTCATCTATGAACATTGCAGAAGAAGGTGTAAGTTCCTTCCATTTAAATTTGGTTAATGCGCACCGTGCTATTTCAACTGAAGAATGTCAGCTCCTCCAACCAGAGTAGTTTTAGCTCAATTCCTATGGGGCAAGGGTTGATAACACTATGAAAAACATCTGCCCAGCATGCGGTACATACTCGCATGACACATTGTACCTTTTCAACTGTCCTGCCAAATCTACTCAACTAACTCTAGTAAGTTTGTGGTTATAACCCATTCAGCCATTCTAATTCAGAGTTTGTGAGGGACAAGATTAATTCCGTGGTAGTGATGCAAATTGATCTGCAAGATGTGCAGCGTTTGCAGCTTGCCTATTCTTACGGCTATAAGCGGGGTGGATTCATATGGAACCTGAACTAGGGATGTCAAAAAGGGACAGGTTTTCAAAAATCCCGGGATTCGGGATTTCCAAATTCCTAAACCCGGGTTTTCGGGATTTTCCGGGACAATTTCGGGACTCTGAGATTTGACGGGACATATCACCATAAAAGAATTTTAAATTAAAAAACAAGTAACTTAAAAGCTCAGATCTCAGTTGCGTTCTTTTTAATTGATTTTAAAATTTATTTTGGAAAACAATATTTCTTAATACTCTTCATAAGCTTTTATTAAGCAACTTTCTTTGGAACACATACCTTTGTAGAAAAATTTACGAATTCTAAGAATTTGTTTATTAACATTTATTTAAAATGAAACTCTTTATGGCGGAATTGATAAGTTATGTTTTTTTTTCAAACCAATTTTCCCGGGACTCCAAAGAAGTCAGTCACTGCATATGCCGGGTTTTCGGGATTCAGGATTTCGGTATCGCCATCCCTAACCTGAACCGAAGTTTAGTTTTCCTCACGCTCTCTAAGGTAACCATTGTCTAGTCCACAGCTACTCATACAACCATCCCTCCATTCACCATACAGGGGGTTATACTGATGATAGTCCTGCCTGATGTTTGGAGATCTGGATTTAGAAGCTCCAGCATTTTCACCAAGAGTGGGTGGGGAAACCCATGCTAGAAACACCCTTATAAAAGGTATATCAGTTAAAGAGACCGCAGCAAGGTTAGACCCTTCCCAAAGTTCACCAAATCTATGTAGCGTCTATACAATTAAATCTCGCGATTCCCTATTTAGACAGTTAATGATTTTGACGCGGTACTTAAGGAAGGCACTGCCAAAATGCCCATCGAGCTAATTATCTATTGCAGAAACAATGACACTCTGAAGACCGGTTTCGAATAGCAACCAGTGACTTTCGCTGAAATGTAGAAATGTCGTTTCATTTAGGAGTAGGCTCAGTTCTTCCTGGCTCGGGTTCGGCTTCGGAGTAGATTCCGATTCGGCCACATTGCTTAAGGCAATGGTTTCACCTTTTTGCTTGTCGCCGGAGTCTCCTTAGAGTCTTTGGCTTGAAGAACTACAGCATCTGGAAGGATCCGTTGAAAGGTAAATTCTTTTGTATTACGGTACTGTTGATGAAAAGGACCTCCCTCTCAGAATACAAGTTCGCGTCTCGTCCTACGAACTTGCGAAGATACGAAAAAACACATTTATAGTGCCTCGAATTCAAATCTTCTCGGGCAGGTCCGTCCATAGGGTCATTGACCGCTGTCGGCCAGTGACTCAGTTGTATTCTACCTGTGAAGCCCTTTGTTGGCATATGCCGATGAATTAGCGAAAATACGAAACAACACATTTATAGTGCTCCTTAGGAACATTGATCGTTGTTGGTGTCTCCAAAGATTCTCCATCGTCGACCAGTGACGCCGTGGCATTCTGGCATAGGATCGGCCGGATTTGAACTTGTTGCCGGTTGAACGTCAAGATTCATACTCTCTCTACAGTACTGCCAGCCAATTGCCAATTGAACTTCATGCATTTGTAACAGGTACAGCTGTAGGTGCCAAACAGCTAAGACTGTCGGATCACAATCGCTTGATCTCGACGACATGTGGCGGTGATCTCACCAATGCTTGCCACCGGTACTGGGTTATTTGGACCCTTCACCGTATCTTTAATTCTCTTATTTCCCCACCTATCTTAGATAATTGTTTAAGGGAACTACCCCGATCCGTTGAAAAATCGTTGACCATTGAAAAATCATTAGCCCGGCGTAGGTATGCCAATGATCCGTACACCCCCAGGGTTTATGTGACGTGTTGAGTCTGGTCTGGCGTTTGTTGCCCTCACAAAAATCCGCTTCCCATCCGCCACGCGAGAAGACGCGCGCGGTAGGAGAATGGCAACTTCCCAGGTTTGCTTATATAAGACGACCACCAGGCCTAATATGAGACCATTAGGTCTTCTTATCGAAGACCACTAGGTCTTCTACTATAGACGAGCAGGTCTTCTTATAGAAGACAACCAAGTTTTTTTAGGCCTTCATATAGAAGACCACCAGGTCTTCCTAAGGAAGACCGCATAAGAAGACAGCAAGGTATTTTTATGGAAGACAACCAGGTCTTCTTATAGGAGATCATCAGGACTTCTTAGAGAAGACCACCAGGTCTTCTTACAACAGACGGTTATAACTTCTTAAAAAAGACCAATAAGTCTACTTATAGAAGATCACCAAGTCTTCTTATAGAAGACCATCAGGTTCTCTTATAGAAGACCACAAGGCCTTCTTATACAAGCGCCCTTAAGGTTTTATTTTAGAAGACAATTAAGTATTCTTATAGAAAACTATTAGGTCTTCTTACAGAAGACAGTCTTCTTATAGAAGGCCAGGACTTTTTATAGAAGATTTTCACATCTTTTTACAGAAGACCACCAGGTCTTCTTATAGAAGACCACAAGGTCTTCTTATAGAAGACAATTAAGTCTTCTTATAGAAAAATATTAGGTCTTCTTACAGAAGACAGTCTTCTTATAGAAGGTCAGGTCTTCTTATAGAAGATCTCCAGGTCTTTTTACAGAAGACCACCAGGTCTTCTTATAAAACAAGACCTTCAGGTCTTCTTATAGAAGACCATTAGGACTTCTTATAGACGACTATTAGGTCTTCTTATAGAAGATACGAGATACAAGGTGGTCTTTTATAAGAAGACGAAGTTTTCTTTTATAAGAGGACCTGGGGTTCTTCTATAAGATGACCGGGTGGTCTTTTGAAAGAAGATCTGGGGTTTTCTATAAGAAGACAAATAGATTTACTATAAGTTTATGGGATTATTTTACCAGCAGGCCTTCTTATAGAAGACAACAAGGTCTTCCTATAAAAGACCATCAGACCTTCTTATTAGATCTTTTTGTATAAAATCTTCTTCTTATAGAAATCCCCCAGATCTTATTTTAGAAGAACACCACTTTTTCATATAGATGACATCTATATTTTCTATGAGCAGACACCCGGTGTTTCTTACATGAAACTCGCTTCTCATAGAAGACCACCAGTTTTTGTTATAAAAGACCCAAGGTGTTCTTATAGGATAACCTCAGTTCTTGTTTGGTCATATTTCACATAACACTTCGGCAACACTACCAATTTTCTTTTGCACTATTAAATTTGGTTAAAACTTGTATGAGCCAATATTTCCATTTGCGCCGCAGAATTCTTCGACATAAATGAACATTTATGCTGAGGATATTTAGAGTTTTGTTTTTTGTTCGAACACACAAAATATTAAAGCCTTCAAGATTGGCAATAAGTGGCAGTTAGGAAATTATTTAATTTCGGTTCTTACATTCTTACCTTGCATCCATCCATACACCACCCATCTTCCGATGTGCTATACAAAATGCATTGAAATGATGGTAGTAGCTGGATAAGAACAACCATTGATCGACATTTAGAGTGAATTACAAGTAATGTTATTTTGTTATTGGTGTTGTTGTATGAATATATATTTTTCTTTTTTTTCGAAATTATTGAGCAGAGTAGGTGGTGGTTGTGAACAAATTAAACAAGTAATTGTTCAATAATTTACTTTTTGCGAACCAACAAAAGACTTAAGAGAGAAACTTGAATGGGAATGGTGTTTTTAAAATGAGTGAAAATTATGGGGTTTGTGGAGTTTAACGAATTTTGAATACTTTTTTGGGAATTGTTACGTTTACCCAGCTTCACAGGGTTCATTGTTTGATATGTAAAGCCTAGGATTATTTTAAATATTAATACAGTTTCTGCTGAACACAAATGTAAACATAATTCCGAAATTTTCTGCTTACAATATACAGAGTATAGTCTCTCAAGAACCTTAAATGAATGCTGATATGTTATGGTATCTTTTTTCTTTCTTTTTTCTAAAAATGGAATATACGACTTTTGAAAAGAAAGAAAATCTTTTACTAAGTCTTCAATTTTTCTCACGCATAGGCAATCATATTGATATGAAGCTTTTAGTATAAAGAATGTTCGAAAAATTCTCGTAATATTTTAGAGAAGCTTTAATTGGCCACTAGTAAGCTAAATGCCAACTAATTGCCATCGTTATTAACTGTCAATTTTTCTACGCCATTTAGCCAATGAATAAATTTCCCAACGTAATTGGCCGGTAGTTTTATTCAAATATTTATTTGAAATATTGATGTAATTTGTCTTTCCAGAATTTGTGTGATGTACCCAACCATCATCGATTATCTTTATTAATGTCTGCTTTTAATGTTTCAATATCACATCTGCATATCAAAGCGAAAAACAAATCCCAATATCACATCACAGCACACGGGTCTAAGCGGAAGGCACACCACACGAGTGGAATATACATTTTTTCTTATTTGCTAAGCAAATTTAAAAAGCAATTTTTCATTGTTATCTATGCAAATGTTTAGTTGGTCGTCTTATTTTTTTTTTGCTTCTGCCATAGTAGTAAAGATGTAGTCAACCTCCTCGAGGTAGCCAGTGGTGAGTGGAAAGAGTTTTGGGAAAATTTACTCTGAAATTAACTATGACATGACAAATATTGCCTCAATTGATATTTATCGTATTTGCATATTGATATTTGAATTTTCGGTGAGTGTGTCTGTGTGTGTTGTGTGATTTTCATCGGCATCGTTGTCGCCATATTTATGCCAACAACAGATTTCTTTTTAGATAAAATCACCAGCCGAACAAGTGCGAAATATTTCGGTTTTAAAAATTTAAAATTAATGATGGTGGGTAAATTTAATTGGATTGCTGTGATTTGATTTCGGTTTGGTGACTAGTTAATCAGATAAAACTGGCTCACCAATCAAATAAAGTTGTTTGTCAAAGAAGTTTGTATCTTAAGTCTTTCGTATTATGTGAACCGTTTTTTGGGGGCTTACAATTGCAAAACTTAATTGAACATTTTTTAAATATCATGTAATGCGATGCAAATAAGATTATTTGGAGTGTGAATTATTCATTAATTTAAATAAAATCATTCGGAAAAAAGGCAGATCTCGGTTAATTTTTTAAAATGCTTTTCCTAAAAAATTCATAAAGGAAAAATGGGAACATCTTTTGTCTTGAAAGACCTTTAGAAGGTCTTCTGTCGATAGACAAATCTTAAGGTGTCATCTGTCTTTTGAGCACCTTTAGAAAGCCTTCTGTGTATAAAAGGAATTAGAAGGTATTTTTTCTATAGAAGACCTTTAGAATGTGTTCTATCCAACTATGGATAAGGTCATATCCATATCTTCTGTCTAAAGAAGACCTTTAGAAGATGTTTTGTCTATAGAAGACCTCTAATAGTTTTTTGTCTGTAAAAGATCTTATGTCGTTAAAAACACTTTGGAAGGTCTTCTGTCTTTAAAAGACTTTAGAACATCTTCTGTCCATAGAAGATCTTTAAACAGTCCTTTCTTTTCTGTCTGTAGATGATCTTATGTCTCTAGAAACCTTTGGAAAGCCTTCTGTCTATAAAAGACTTTAGAAGATCTTCTGTCCATAGAAGATCTTTAGACAGTTTTCTGTAGAGAATCACAATTTAAAGGGCCTTCTATATAAAGCGCTTTTAAAAGATGTTCTGTCGATAGTCACATTTTAATGGGTATTCTATATTCTGTCAATAGAATAGAATATTTTCTTTAGATAGAAGAACTTTTTATAGATGATTTTAGAAAATCTTCTTGTTATAAAAGATTTAACTGTGTCTTCTGTCTATAGAAGACCGATAGAATATCTTCTTTCGATAGAACACCTATAGAGAGTCTTTAGTCTGTAGAAGACCTTTAGAGGGTCTTCTGTCCATAGAAGATCTATTGTCAATAAAGGTCTTTTAGAAGGTTTTATGTCTAAAGATGCACTGTGAAGGGTCTTAATTGGATAGAAGACCTATACACGCTTTAGAAGGTCTTCTATCTATAGAAAACCTTAAGAAAGTTTTCTGCCTGTGGAAGACCATGAGAAGTCATTTAGAACAATTTTGGAAATTTTTATATCTACAGAAGATTTGAGGGAGCCACCGTGGAGCAGTTGTAAGCACGACAGTCTTGCACTCAAAAGTTCTGCTGTTCAATTCCTGACCAGAACATCAACATTTTCGGCGGCGGCAAATTCCCTTAGCGTAATTTTTTGCTTCCCTTTCCTGAATATTTCAGCCATGAAAAACTTCTTTACAAATAGTGTCTTAAGACTCGCCGTTCAGACTTAGCGATAAGAAGTAGGTTCCATTTCACAGGCTAATATGAATCGGAGTGCACTCATTGAAGTCTCCCGTGTCCCTTCGGATGTATGTTGCAAATTTGTGGAAAGTCTTCTGTCTATGGAAGACCTTTAGAGTATCATCGGTCTATAAAGTATATCGAACAAAATCATAAAGTGGCTCACTAATTACGTCAATGGTAGGTAGGCGTTGACAGTAGACTTATCTCTCCTTTGCTATTCAATTTGTTTGTTGCAAAGCTTTCATCACCATCAGATGGAGTAAAGTTGGTATCTTAAGTGCATGATTGCACTGCATTTGCAACGGGCGTAAATGTGGAAGAGATCGGTGCAAGATGTAACAGCTAGCTGGTCATAGTTCACAATCTTCTGTAAGAAGGCAAGCTGACGATATCCCTAACCAAACCCAGGATGTAGCGTAAGCAGAGTTGTAACGTAAGCAGAGTTCTAGAGCAACATCTACCAGCGATAACAAGAGTTCGAAAAAAATGTCAAATGCATAGCTTCCAGATGTGTCCACATGACGAACATAATGTTACTGTCTGGCATAATACCAGCCTGGTTATCCAAATTAGCATATAGTTGTAGTGTAAAATCTGCCCAAGCATCTGCAAGGTCTTCAAATGTTCCTACCTCTTTTGTAACATTGACATGTTTGAAACGATGTAGTGTTTAGGATGAATCTCACGGTAAGACCCGTGCCATACTGGAATAATCTTCATCTCGTCATACAGATTGTACATGGATGGCATGATGAGATAAACTGTTGCAGTTCTCATAGTAGCGTTCTAACAGATTTGAATAGAGTTACATCGCATTGTACTTATGTACACGGATTACATGGCCTACTACAGTCCAACCTATCTCAATATACATATGTGGCCAATCAATTTTCTTTATCTGATCTCCAAGTGATGAACATACTATCGAATGTGACCGCTAGTTAGTGGTCCAAATTCGGTTGCCATCGACCAGGGAAGGTAGACTATAAATAGTTCCGAAGATATCAACCATCCTTGGGGAATTCCCAGTTTTACTTTTCGGGACTTCGACTTCTTGTTCATGAATTCCATGTACGACAGGCGTCCACTTATATAGTCGATTTTTCAAATTTAAATCTTGGTCGGAGAGTAGTCTCTTCGATGCCCTCTAACATTGTGGAGTACTAGACAGTATCAACGGCTTTTTATAAATTGAGCGCCAACAACAATGTCCTATGCCACAGCCAGTTCTGGTTGAGTCCTTGACTATTATGGGGCTGCTGTATTGATGCGCTTCTGACGGAACCCTTACTGATAATCGCCATCAGGATAACTATTTCAGACGCTAGAGAGAGAGAGAGAGCAAAGCATCAGTAATCTTTTTGACAAATCGGTCGACAAAAACGAAATCTGTCGCTACGATTCATCTTTGCTGACATCCTAGCCTGGCTTTAATAGCGCGACAACCCTGACCGTTTTCCAGAAATTGGTCACGATATGAGTGGCTAGCGAAAGGTTCATAACTTTGGTGAGATACTCAAATCTCGGCACATCCAGTTGTTTATGCATTACCATGGAGTTTTCGTCAGGGCCCAACACTTTGGATGATTTAGCTTTCCTTATGGGATTTGCAACAACATTCATTGTTAATTGTGGTTGTTCCTCTATCGAAGTAGATATCTAATGCGACGAGTATTCTTCTCTTCGCTCTGTCACTCCCGCTCGACAAATTGCCGATGAACATAACGTGCGCACATCTGTAGATCATTTGGCGTAATGTCGCCAAATGTGCTCGAGGTCTTATCTTCCACCTTCCCAGGGTTCGAGAGTGACTTAAACTTTGTCACACTTCACTTATTCAGACTTCAATGTTGCAGCTATTGTGATAATCTAGCCACTTGTTACACTAGTAGCCACCGACCAACCTGTTAACTTCGAATGTCAACTCCCTGACTTTGGGGTTACTGGGATTGGTTTGGTGATTCTCATCATGCTTACTTGATAGTTCCATCGACTCTGCTTGAAAATTTTGTCTAACTTAGGTTTGACGACCTAAAGGTAGCGAGCGACATCAGTTTTGATAATGTCCCATGCACACACATACATATGTCGCCACAACCTCCCCTGAGGGACAAGGGAGACTTCTTTCATATCAAAGAGCGCAAGCCGATTCACATTGGTTCAATGATATGGGATCCACTTTTTATCGCCAAGTCCGAACTGCGTGTCGTACGAAACCACTTGTAGGGAACTTTTACATGGCTGAAATTTAAGCCAACATTACAATAAGGGGATTTGCCGAAAATTTGTACCGATATTAAGTGGTGAGTGTGAGCGGTTGTTGTTGTCCGATGGGTGACGTATGGGATGAAATATACCAAGGAACGGTCCTGACCGGCTTCAGCATGGCAAAGTCCAGGATTTAGCCTCTCTCATCTCATGTGGACACTGACCTCGCCGTGGTGTCACCTGGGGTAGCTGCATTTAACACCCGTTTAAGGTAGTGAGCTAAAATGTGTAGCGCGTTCACCCATAAGAACGTTAAAAACTTGGGTTTGGGCGCCGGTTTAGTAACCCTCCCTTAGAAAAAAGCAGCCTACTAATATTGAAAAACGTAAGAAAAGAAAAATAAAACTCTTTAAAGTTGATGAACCCCGCAAACGTTTTAAGCACCATGATCTGCGAATCTGCACCTGGAATGTTCGCACTCTTTACAGAGAAGGTGCAGTTTACGCATTGGCAGATGTACTTGAAAAGTACAAAGCCGACATTACTGCCATACAGGAAATACGATGGAATGGGAAAGGCGTCACAACAACACCTAAAGGTGACACACTCTATTATAGCTGCCTGACACAAAGCATGAGTTTGGTTGTGGATTTGTAGTTGGTCGGAGGTTAAAACATCTGGTCTCCAGCTTCACCCCAGTGAACGAAAGACTCGCTGCAATTCGATTAAAAGCAAAATTCTTTAACATCAGCTTTATTTGCGCTCATGCTCCCACTGAAGACAAGGACGAACAGACCAAAGATATATTTTACGAGCGCTTAGAAGAAACTTATGACCGTTGCCCTGCACATGACATTAAAATTATATTAGGCGATTTTAATGCCAAAATTGGAAAGGAGAATATCTTTGGCCCAACAGTCGGGAAATTCAGTCTCTGAGGCTGATAGAACTGCAGCTGCAAAAAAACATGGTGGTTAGCAGTACCAGATTTAAACATCTCGATATTCATAAGGGCACCCTGGTCGCCAGATCAAAGAACAAGAAATTAAATTTATCACGTTGTGATTGATGGAAGACATGCATCGAGCGTGTTGGATGTATGATCGTTTCGAGGTGCAAACATAGACACGGACCACTACCTTGTTGCAGCAAAGGTACGTACCAGATTAAACGTAGTAAACAAAGTGCGAACAGACACAACACGGAAGTTGTACATCGGTAAGCTGTAATCACAACAGTTGGGCCAGTTGAGTGGAATATGCTATGGCTATATATTCCAATCAACTGGCCCAATTGCTTATCAAAGCACTCCTCGTCCCGATAATATATCAGGACAATGGCAAAACATTGTCCACTCCATGCAACAAACCGAAAAATCAGTACTTGGATACCAGAGACCTCCACCAAGGAATCCCCGGTATGACCAGGAGTGTCGTGCTGCTACGGAAGAGAAAAATGCGGCATATAGGGCTACTTTACAATCAGTAGAAACGCGTAGCGCACTAGAGAGGTATCGCGGAAAAGGAGTGTGAACAAATTGAGATGTAGAGGAGACAGAACGAAGTCCGAAAATTCTACCAAAGAGTGAAACATCAAACTGATGGCTATGGCACTGGCACATCCTCCTGTAGAGACCAGCAAGGTAATCTGGTAACTGATATAGATTGTGTGCTAAGGATATGGAGAGAGCATTTTCTCAAACTGTTGGTATCCAATAGTAGCGACGTCGACGAAGGTACCTCAGATCCAATCCTAGAAGATGGTATTGAATATATACCACCCGGCCAAGATGAGGTAAAGACAGCAATAAACCGGCTGAAGAATAATAATGCAGCAGGAGCTGATGGCCTACCAGCCGAGCTGTTTAAAACCGGAGGCGACACGCTGATAAGGTGTATTCATCAGCTAGTTAGCACCATCTGGCAGGAAGAACGAGTACCTAACGATTGGAACCTGAGTATCCTGTGTCCCGTCCATAAGAAAGGAGATTAGACTTTATGCTCCAACTATAGGGGCATAAGTCTTCTCCCTATCGCCTACAAGATAGTGTCAGGGATATTGGGCGAACGACTAAAGCCCATGGTCAAAGAAATAATTGGACCTTACCAATGCTGCTTTAGACCTGGCAAGTCCACCATTGACCAGATATTTACCCGGCGGCAAATCATGGAGAAGACTTAAGAGATGCAGATCGACACCTACCACCTTTTTGTCGATTTTAAAGCAGCCTTCGGCAGCCCGCTACGTTCAAAGGTATTCCAAGCCATGTCTGAATTTGGTATGCCCGCAAAGCTCAAAATGACTCTAACTGACACAAGATCTTCAGTTAAAATAGGAAAGAACCTCTCCGAAGAGTTTTGTACTAAAAGAGGTTTCAAGCAAGGAGAAAGCCTTTCGTGTGATGTTTTCGACATCCTGCTAGAAAAGGTTATACGAGAGGCAAACGTCAAAAGAAGTGGCACAATCCACACCAATAGCCACATGTTACTTGCTTATGCTGATGATATATTCATCATGGGACGATCAGTAAAAGAAGTAACCGATAACATTATGATGGTCGAAGGAGAATCTGCAAAAGTGGGCCTGGCGGTAAACGGCGAGAAGACTAAGTTGATGGTGTCGACGCGCAATGCGTCCATTGAGCTCGGACCAACTGTTGAAGTTGGTTCCTATAATTTTGAGGTAGTAAAAGACTTCGTATAACTCGACACCGCCGTAGACACAACAAACGACATCAGTTGTGAAATAAAAAGAAGAATTGTTTTGGCCAAAAGATGCTACTGTGGCTTAAGTAAGCAGTTTAAAAACAAATCCACATCTCGTCAAACAAAAATAACGCTTTACAAAACACTAATATTACCCGTGCTGATGTATGGTTCCGAAGCCTGGGTACTTGCCCAAGCAGATAAGGCTTGTCGTGTTTGAGAGAAAAATTCTTCGAAAGATCTACGGACCAATCTGCGTTAACGGTGAATATCGACGTCGTATGAACCACGAGCTGTATCAGCTTTACAACGACATCAGTATAGTTAAACGTATCGAGATGCAACGATTGCGTTGCCTAGGTCATATAATACGAATGAGCGATGATGGACCCGCTAAAAAGTCGTATAAATTCGACCCACATGGCGGTGCACGCAGAATTGGCAGGCCAAAGAATAGATGGCGCAAACAAGTGGATGAAGAGATGACAATGCGCGGTATTCCAGAAAGCGTAGCACTAAACAGAGAGAATTGGAGATCTTTTTTTAGTTCGGTCTATGGAACAAATGTTCTGTAATGGGCCAGCTAAGTAGTAAGTAAGTAGTTGTTGTCCGATATAGACCTTATTGAAACTTGATATTCGTTTGGAAGAAATTTTAACGGATGCTCGATTTTTGAGGTGTCGTGCCCATCAATCATGTAATTGGCGCGGGCAGATTTTCTTAGCTTTGTACCATTATCTCAGGAATTTGAACTTGTCGCCGAAAATAAAATTGTACCGGCGTAATATGGATTGCGAGGACAACCTGTGGCAAACAATTTCAACACGATCCGAGATCTGATCCTTAACTACTCTTTGTTGAGGGAGGCACCCGAAGGAGTGAACCGGAATTGATTCGATTTCTAGTCGAAAAGAAAACAAGTAAAAAAGTATCAGTCGGCTTTGCCGACAGAGATATACCCTCGGCCTGTGTGAACCCTTTTCCCCATATATATTTAAAGGGTTTTGAAAATTATGGGCGTATGAACCGACAAAAATATGGATTTGGATAGAATCTCAAAAAGTTTTGCGGGGACCATTATATCAGGAAGCATGTACTTGCCTACGAAAAACATGATATCGCTGTAAACAGGACCACTAGGTTAAAATTTTCAAGGGATCTTCGCATAGACCCTTAACCGGGTTGCTCTGTTTATGAGATATCAGGCGTACTATTTCAGCTAATATTTTCGAATTTTTGTGGGGGAGGTACCAGAAGGAGTGGATCTACAAGCACCACCTTCGAATTTCATCTAATATTCGAAGAAATATTACGATATAAAAAATTACGAAGGCCAAATTTTGGACCGAGTCGGCAGAGTCGTTCATGAGTTATCTTGCGCTCTAACCACTACACCACTACATACGGTGTCATAGGGGATTTTTGCACAATTCAGGCTATTTTTTCAGGAAGTATGGACTTGCCCCTGATAAAACTTGTAACGTCGTATGGATCAAAGCGATTCGAGTGCAGGTCCTGATCTGAACTTATCCGAAATTTTGTGTGGCAGGTACCCGAAGGAGTGGACGGATTTGGTCCAATTTAGAACCTCATCTAAGTCTAGTAGAAATTTCACGATGTGCTAAGTAGGGACCAAATCGGTTACTCCCTTCAAGAGTTGTCGTGCTCACAAATTTCCCGAACATTTTCGAACTTTTGTGGGGGAGGTACCGGAAGGAGTGGACTGATATAACCCATCTTCGAACTTAAACTAAGTTTGGACAAAATATTGCGAAAACCAAATTTTGGACCAAATCGGTTTATCCGTTCGAGAGTTATCGTGCGCACCAGCCAGCCAGACAGACGGGCGGACATTGCTAAATCGACTCCAAATTGTCTGAAACACATTTCGTCCAAACATACTTGGGGTCTAAAACCACTATTTCGATGAGGCACATTTTGCCCGTATGAAAGTGTATATACCCTCGTTAGCATAAATGCTGAGGGTATAAAAAGGACGGGCGGACATTGCTAAATGGATTCCGAATTGCCTTAGGCACATGTTTGATCGTATCAAAAAGTGTTACTCTGATGGTATAACAATTTGCAGTATGGTGATATTTTCTAATAATTTATTTGTCTTCTTTTGTTGGTAATTTTATAGCAACAACATGCCCTGGTTAATATAATGGATAAGTAGTATAAGTTTTTGTTCACACTGTGATTTAATGTACTTAAACTTAACTTTTAAATGCACTTAGTAAAGTAGTCATATCTTAACAATCTTAATGTACTCTATATACATTTTAGATGTATAGCATCCTAAGTCTTTTATCCTTTTAGCACATATTAATTAAAATTGTTTATTCAAGTGGATATAAACCTAATGTATTCCAGACAAAGTAAGAAAATGGCAGCGGAGAAGTGCCCCTTTTTTGCGCTGGTTTCTAAATACAATCGACGTCGACAGTCGACGGTAGTTAGCAGAAGAAAAAAAAAGAGTTCTTTAAATTTTCTAAATTAACAAAGCATGTTAAACCAGGATTCTAGTTTTTAAAATCATTTTTTGTTTGACTGGCTGGCTGGTTGGCTGGTCTTTGTGAAACCTTAATGTTCAGATGATGTTAACCCGACTTATGATTAATGTCCGGGCAATGGATGGTTTGTAATGTTACTGGGCTGGTTTTTTTGTTTCGTTTGTGTGTTTATAGCTGTTCAATGAAATGCTTGGCAGCCAGCAACAGCAGGATGTTAATGTTGTTGTTCTTGTTGTCGCCGTCGTGGTGTTGGAGTTTGGTTGTATTTTGTTGTTGTAAATGGCAACAAGCACTTGTTCGTTTACAACAGTTTTCATTATGTTTTTTCTCTGATTCCTTGGCGTTATAGTGCATGCGCTTCATATTTTTTCGTTCAACTTTTTTTCCAACCAAGAGTTTATTATACACTTGTTGCAGATTATGCTTTATAATGTTACTTGTTGTAAACGATGTCCAGAATCACAGGGAGAAAGAACAGACGACGTTCTTCGTTCATGTTCTTTGGGTTTAGAGGAATTTTATGTTTTTTCCTCGATGCTGCAACTCGAAAGCGTTTCTTATGCCTTTGTTTTGTTAAGCGCTTAACGCTTATTCTTTTAGTTTGGTGGTGGTGTTGTTGTTTTTGTTTTATTTGGAATTTGTATGCATTTAAAAGCTTATGTAGTAGTTTGTAGGCCTTTCGCTTAGCTACTTACCTGTCCAACCAGAAGGGCATTCACATGTAAAATCACCATCACCATCTAGACATATACCACCATTGCGGCAGGGATTTGGCGAACATTCATTAAGATCTAAAAACAAAAGAGGAAAAAAATACGAGGTAGTAGAAAAAATCGTAGTGGAAGTGCACATAAAAATAAATGAACCTCGGTAGACAAAGCTTAATGTAAGTTTATTCTTTCTTTTTTAAGATTTAAAGATAGTCGATAATTAGTATTGGAGCAAAATGTTATGTTGGTAGTACTTGAGAGTTATCTTGGAGGGGAGTACAAAATATATATTATTGCTGGTCATTGATGATGGGTGACGGAGGGGAAACAGTACTGATCAAATATAACAAAGAAATATAAGACTTGTGTTGGTTTCGTAACCCACCACCCTTAAGCTCAACCTGTGAATGCAAAAAATCGGACTATCGGTAATTAATGCAAAAGAAAGTAATTCCTTATTTAAAAAGCTTGGCAGATTTTGAGATTTACATTTTTTTGAATTTGGAGTCCGACCCCGTCGCAGATCAAAGCACAAAGAACTATAAAACAAATACAGGACATATATATTTGAATACTTCGGAGGTTTCTGATACACAACAGAAGGTAAAACGATCTTCTTATACCATAAACAAGGACTTGGAAGCATTTTAATGCTGTAAAGAAAACTTCAGACCATTCTGACCTTAGAGGTTTCTTGTGCTTTATAAAGACCTCATACGTCATCGGACTTTACACAGACGACTTTGACACTACAAAACCCTAGCAGACCCGTTTCAGAAAATGTTGAGTCTATTTAGCCCTGTCCGTCCGTCGGTCTGCCTGGTATGAACACGATAATTCTCGAACTGATTAACCGTTTTACACCTTTGGCGATCTCATCCACAAAAGTTACACATTATTCGCTTAAGTGGTGCACATGAAGGTCGAAGAAGTGGGTCTGGCGATAAACGGCGGAAGACCAAGTTGATGGTGTCGACATGCAATGCGTCGTCTTCGCCTACCTCGGCACCGCCGTAAACTTAACAAACGACGTCAGTTGTTAAATAAAAAGAAGAATTGTATTGGTCAACAGATGCTACTTTGGCTTAAGTAAGCAGTTTAAAAATAAAGCCACATCTCGTCATGGTTCCGAAGCCTGGGTACTTGCGCAAGCAGACATGGCAGTGCTTGGTGTCTTTGAGAGAAAAATTCTTCGAAAGATCTACGGACCAATCTGCATTGACGGTGAACATCGACGTCGCATGGACTACGAGCTGTATCTGCTATACCACGACATCAATATAGTTAAGCGTATCGATATTCAACGATTGCGTTGGCTAGGCCATATCATAAGATTGAGCGATGATGAACCCGCTACAAAGACCTATAAATACGGGACTCTTGGCGGTGCACGCAGAATTGGCAGGCCAATGAATATATGGCGCAAATTCCAGAAAGCGAAGCAATTAACACAGAGAAACGGAGATCTTGTCTTAGTTCGGAGATCTTGTCTTAGTTATGAGTCGAAGAGACATCATGGTCGTTGCGATCGAGGAAACAAAGCTCACTGTCACCAATAGCTTGTAACGTTGCGATGGTTAAAACATTTTGCGGAAGGATCGTACAAGTAGCGGAGGAGGACTTTATTTCTTAAACACCAACCTGTCCAGTACAGACCAATCTTGCTTGACTCTAGTGACAGACTCATGGAATGTATGGGGGTAGCAGTAAAGTGTGTTACTACAGAAGTAAAGGTAAATGCCGCTGATGAATAGCAGTGAGCATTGTGGTGTACCTCATATTAGTTTGCTTTTCGAGGGCTATAACAGTCTGGTGCTAGCAGATTTCAATGCTCACAATGAACTTTGGTATTTCACCCTAGGCAGCGAACAGAGGGGTAAAAGACGGACCGAGCAAATTGATAGCTACACATTTTGCACGGTTAACCAAGACGGTCCTTATTTTAACCTGCAAATTAAAGAGAACCCCGAAGAGAGAGGTTGAAGAAGAGTGTACTACGCCTCTCAGTGGAGGAGGAGGTGCCACCACAGTTTACCATGTACGATTAAATCTGAAATCATCCAAAGCGCTGGGTCCACATGGAAGCTCAATGGTAATGCGCAAACAACTGCATAAACCCTAAGTTAAGTATTTGTCAAGAGTCTTTAATTTATCGTTAGCCATCCATATTGTACCAGGAGCCTGGAAATTGCCTCGTTATGGAAGCCAGACAAAAACGGGGTACATGTCTATTTCGGTAGCGATAATTATAGAGGCACTATTCCTTCCCATGATGAGAAGCAATTTGCCAGTTGTCCAACATCAGCATGGATTACGTAAAATGCACAGGATCAATGCTGATGTGGTCTAAGCCATATCAACACATATCAGTCAAGGACCAGATCAGGGCATCCAACTGGAGAGTCATGGCCTATCAAAGGTTTTCGATACCGTCAAGCATGCCTTGCTGCAAGATCAGTAGTAGTAGGAACAAGGTTGTCAAGTTGGTGGGAAGCCCAGGTTCGATTCTCAGGTCAGGCAAAATCAAATGTTCAACGGCGGAAAAACTACCCCTACATTTTTTTGAGTATTTTTTTCCAAATTCTTTATTCATTATACCCTACACCACCTTGTGGTAATGGGTATTATGTCCTTGTGCATTAGTTTGTAACATGCAAAAGGAAACGAGATAGACCCGTAGTTCCTTTTAGGGATATACATAGAATCACTTTCTAAGTCGATTTACGTATGTCCGTCTGTCTGTCCGTCTGTCCATGTATTTTTGTAAACAAAGTACAGGTCGCATTTATTATCCGATTCGCATGAAAATTGGGGAAGATAGTTTTTTTGGCCAAAGGACGAACGCTATTTATTTTGGCAAAAATCAGTTCAGATTTGGATATAGCCCTCATATATATTTTCGCCCGATTTAAGGCATTTGGTGCACGAAACACGGTATATAAGTCCGATTTCAATGAAATTTGGAATGTGCGACGGAATTTAGTCTAGAAATAAGTGTGCCAAATTATATAGAAATCGGTTCAGATTTGGATATAGCCCCCATATATATTTTCGCCCGATTTAAGGAATTTGGTGCAGGAAACACGCCATATATGTCCGATTTCAATTAAATTTGGGATATGCGACGGTATTTAGTCTAGAAATAAGTGTGCCAAATTATATAGAAATCGGTTCAAATTTGGCTATAGCGCCTATATATATATTCTCGGCCGATTTTAGGTATTTGATGCACAAAACGTGCTATATATGTCCGATTTCAATGAAATTTGGAATGTGCGAGTGTGCCAAATTATATAGAAATCGGTTGAGATTTGGATAGAGCCCCCATATATATTTTCGCCCGATTTAAGGAAGTCGGTGCACGAAACACGCTATATATGTCCGATTTCAATTAAATTTGGAATGTGCGACGGTATTAAGTCTAGAAATAACTGTGGCAAATCATATCAAATCATATCAATCGTTTCAGATGTGGATATAGCTCCCAATTATATTTTCGACCGATTTGAGGTATTTGATGCACGACGCTATATGTCCAATTTTGGTGAAATTTGGACTATGTGACGGAATTTTGTATACAAATAAATTATATCAAAATCTGTTCTGATTTAGCTCACATATATATATATATATATATATATATATATATATATATATATATATATATATATTACATATTCACAGTGGTGTAGGGTATTATATAGTCGGCACCGCCCGACTTTGATCCTTTCCTTACTGGTTTTTAATATGAAGCCCCAGCGCCTTGAGGCTTTATAGGGGCAAAACTTCTCTAAATGTTTGTCTCTTTACACACGACGTTCGTACTCGGCTATAAAACATAGGACCCATATCATTGAACTAATATACATCGGGGTGCACTCATTGATATGAGAAAAGTCTTCCTTGTCTCTTCTGGGATGTTTGTGGGAACATAATGAATGTATGTTTAAGGATCGTTTTGAATTTTCTACAGGGTGCTACTATAACTATGATAAAAATTACTTCAGAACATAGATCCAGTTGCAAGATGGTATATATCAGACACCTCATCTACAAAAGTTCAACACTTTTGCGTTTTAATCCAGTTTAATGTCGCTTCTCTCTAAGAAAAAAATGTCATATCATAACCAGAATGGTGCTTGAATGGATTCCCAAGGGTCACAAAATCGAGGTCAACTAAGTAACCCCAAGAACTAAGGCAAAATAAAAAAAAAAAACCGGCAACTAATCCAGTAAGATGACGATGCTTTGTGGAAGCTATATGCATGCAAGAGAAGTGACAGAAAAAATCCCACTTCTCGGATCTATTTGAAATTTTAATAAATTTTAATCATGACTGCAACATCATAATTCGTTTGCTGGGATAAGCCGACATTTCCTGAGGTATGGGCCACAGAATGTGCCAATATTTACGACCACTCCTTCATACCCCGGTCGATCTAGTATTAGTAATCTTTATGGTTTTTGTGACAATGCTATAATTTGGTTAACTATTCTTCTCCAGATTGGAGACTTAATGTTTCGAAACCCTCGCCTAAGTATATAAATAAGATTATGGTTTGGAGTTGGTCTAGACTGTGTTGATTGTGCTTGTCAGTGGAATAATAAGGCCTGTCTGTTGAATAATTGGGCTCACTCTTTATGATATCTACAAAAGCCTTGATATTTACGCTGAAAACCTTCTAAACTTCTTGTAATGCTTACTAAAATGCCATCTACTTTTGGGGTATTTAGCTGTCGTCAAAACCGATCGATTCATTTTTACTTGCTTTTATTTTCATATTAATTTTATATTCCTTAAATTTTTTATTTAAATAAGGAATTTTACACTGTGTTGATTTAGTAGCTGTGGAAAGTATTTTTTAATCTATTATTTTAGGTATGGAATCATTATAAAAATATTACAGTTCTCCTTGGTGGAAACATTTGTCCTACTTAATTTGAAGATTAAAAATTTCAAACCGAAATATTGTCAAAGATTTTTAACTAAACCCTAAAATGACTGAAACAATTAGTGTCATATTTATAATCCCAACACCTTAATCCTTTGCTAAGAAATGCGGCCTGTATAAAAGACAAAAGAAAAAAAGAAGTCGAAAACAAAAGACTTAAGATACAAGCATCCACTAGGCGCCAAACATCACACGTACAGAAACTTTGTACATTTGTTTTCTCAAACTAAACTGATATTCAATACGTTATCAAAAACCATTACCCGAAATGCGAAGTTTCATTTCAATGCTTTAACATAAACAATTTTCCACTTGATTGGCAAGAAGGAAAACAAAACACAAGGCTTCTCACACCCAAAACATTTCCTAGAATTTAAAATATAAAACCATTTGTTATTGACAGCCATACGTTGATGGCATTCGAGTGTGGCATATTTATAGGTTACTAATTTTAATCAACCATTAAATACACTAATTTGGAAGATGTTGGCAAAAGTAAATTTCTTGATTAGCTGATTAATTTATCAGCCTTCTTTAGATTTTCCAAAAATAAAACTAATCAGCTACAAATTGTTAGACAAGAAGATAAAAAATACATTCTGTTAAAGATTTTTGCCTAATGATCTATAGACAAAAAACTTTGAATTCTCACACTCAAAACAAACGTGGAAAATAAGCAAAAATCGTTAACGTAAAACTTACTGTGTTCACAAAAAGTTCCCGTATAACCAGCATGACATTTACAAAATGTGCCCACATCAACCATTTCACATGTGCCATGTCCCGAACAGGGTAAATTTTTTGATGAATCAATGACGGTGGAATTGGCAAAACATCCATCTGCAAATTATTTTTTTGATTATTAATCAAATGGATTTAGTTAAGCTTCTACTTCTTCTTCTTCTTTGCATAAATTATTAATCAACTATGAATGAATGTGTCTCTGTGGAAGAGGGAAATGACTAGTAATTGACTTACCATTACAATGTGGCTGATTGCAAAGCGGTCGTATCTGTTCACAATGTTTACCAGCTCTCCCTGGTGGGCAGTGACAATAGTAGCTACCTGGTGTATTTAGGCAACGACCCTCCAAACATGGTGAAGGTGTACAGTGGTCATTGGCCTCCTGAAATGATGAAGAAAACTATGAAGATGAACAACAATTAATTTGTAATATTTTGAAAATTTATTATTTTGAGTTATGCGATTACATAAATCACATATGATTTTGTTGATTGATGAAGATGTGATCCCAAAAAATTAAATATAAAGTTCAATTAGTATTAGTAAAACTAAATGATTGGGTGCCATCGTGGTGCAATGGAATGCACACCCGCCTTGCAGGGTGAAGGTGGTGGGTTCCATTCCCCGACCAGGCAACATCAAACACTTTTCGACGGTGGCAAAATACCCCTCATTAATGTTGGCGACATTTTCTGAGTATTTCAGCCATGTAAAACTTCTCTACAAAGTGGTGTCTTAGACACGCCGTTCGGACTCGGCGATAAACAGTAGGTCCCATATCATTGAGCAATATATGAATCGGGGTGCACTCATTGATATGAAAGAAGTCTCCTTTGTCCTTTGCTGGGATGTTTGTGCAACAATTATTATTTTATTATAGAACTAAATGATACATCGGAATAATATAGACAAGCTATGTTCGATTATTTAGCCCTAAAAGCAGGATTCCATTGTTTTGGTGGTTTTCAGTCTATTTGGTCTCTAATAAGCACAAAAAAATCAAATAAAAAAGAATCAGTTGTTTTGGCGGACAGCTAATTACCCTCAGCGTATGACTGTATAAAAAAATAACAGGAATGTTATGCCCAATTGTACTATGATCAGATCCCTAAGTTTATATATTTCTGTAAATAATTTTTGGAAGACTTTGGTGAAAATGTTTCGTCGTTTGTAGGGCTGGTATCATAAATATCGGACCTAATTATTTCACTGACAGACCCAATCAAAACTGGTTACAAACAACGAATACCAGAATTATTTTTAAATTTGCCACAATGACATTTGGAAGGGATTTTGGAACATTCGGCCGATTATCGAGGGAAGAATGAAACAAGTGAAATTATACTGTCGTAATATGAGCCGTGAGGACTAGCTGCTGTAAAATGTTCAGAACAATCTTAGACGTGTCTTTAAACTGGACATTCGCGAAAAATTTTGTGTGGAAGGTACCCGCTAGAGTGTCTAGTCC
The DNA here is from genome assembly GCF_047663935.1 of Musca autumnalis. NCBI lineage: Eukaryota > Metazoa > Arthropoda > Insecta > Diptera > Muscidae > Musca > Musca autumnalis. The sequence continues at coordinate 316,144,985 of NW_027411644.1, read as the reverse complement.
ATAGGTAAAACTATTATCTGAAATATTACGATGCACAAATGTTTACCAATGTAAATCGCACCTTTTGATAGTTATTGTGAGCATCAAGTTTTTTAGTTGGTCACCGTGGATTTTTTAGAGCATTTGGACCATTATGTCAGGAATCATGGACTTGCCCACGAAAGACGATCAAGACCCGATGCAAAAATTTCTTGACGATGCTAGCATTGTTACAAAACTAAAATTGAATTTTTGTGTGAGACCTATGTATATAGTGCATATTAGAAGCTGATCTATGTTTAAAAAAAAGAATAACGATGTGTAAAGTTTTGGACCAAATCGGGTTCCCCCTTCGATAGATATCGCAAAGTTTGGACCAAATCGGGTTCCCCCTTCGATAGATATCGTGTGCACAATTTCTACAACATTGACTATCTATGTCCATAACGAGTTAGGAGACAGGTAAGTGGGTAAACAAATGCAGCGAGTCGCGTAGTCCCAGTCTACATGCAGCACATATGGTGGGTATCGTGCTCTCAATTTGGGCCCAATATTAAAAAAACCAATCTTGTTTGCGTTCTTCTGCTGCGATCGATGTGGGTGTTCTCCGTGTACGCATTCTTACTGTACCCTGCCTAATAGACTCGCACAGTGCCGACCATGAAGAGGGCATTGGCAATTTATGGCAGTGTGTTAGTAAGTTCGAACAAAACAAGTAAAAAAGTGTCAGCCAATGTGAACCGAAACGGACAGATCGAATGTATTTAAGGTCGCTTCACAATTTTGTGGCCCTTTTTGGACATTTGAACTTGCCTACAAAAATGTGGATTACGAATTAACTGCACTAAGACACAAATTTTGAACTTTTGTAGGGCAGGTACCCTTAGGGAGGACCGATATGGGGCATTTTAAAAGTTAAACTAAATTTTGATAAAATATTAGGAGATCCAAAGTTTGGGCCAAATTGGTTGCCCTGTTCAAGTGATATCGTCCTAGTATTTTGGTGACATTTTTTAAATATTGGGGAGATGTACCGAAAGTTGTGGACCGGTATTGCCCATGAAACCAAGTTTGGATATAATATGACGAAAACCAAATGTTGGACCAAATCGGTTGAACAGTTCGAGAGTTATCGTGCTCTCCGACCGCCACATATGGTGACATAGAGGTTTTTTACACCTTTCGGGCTGTTTTCCCAAGAAATATGGACTTGCCCCTGAAAAAACTTTTACCGTCGTAATGGAGTTAGCGAATGCAAATCGCTTCAACAAAAATCAAAGTGATTCGAGAGCAGGTCTTTAAGTGAACTTATCCGAAATTTTGTGTGAGAGGTACCAGAAGGAGTAGACAAATATAGTCCATATTCGATTGGGTCCATATTGGAACCTCATCTAAGTCTGGTAGAAATTTCACGATGTGCAAAGTATGGACCAAATCGGTTACTCCTTTCAAGAATTATCAAGCCCACAAATTTTCCGAACATTTTGGAACTTTTGTGGGGGAGGTACCGGAAGGAGTGGACCGATATAGCTCATCTTCGAAATTAAACTAAGTTTGGACAAAATATTACGAAAGCCAAACTTTGAACCGAATCGGTTCATCCGTTCGTGAGTTATCGTGCGCACCAGCCAGCCAGACAGACATACGGACGGACATTGCTAAATTAACTCCAAATTGTCTGAAACACATTTCGTCCAAACAAACTTGGGGTCTAAAACCATTATTTCGATGATGCACATTTTGCCCGTATGAAAGTGTATATACCCTTTCTAGCCTTAAGGCTGAGAGTATAACAAACATTTGCTCTCTTTCGTACGCTCTTTTTTACGTTCGGGTCGTATGTGTGGGAATCGCCGAAAAACTTCGTAACCAGAGACAAACGTATGTTCGGCACTGTGTCTAGACGTTTTCATTTGTACCTTTGGAGCCCTCTCTAGATTATGAATATCTATCCTGATGTGCGTGGGTGGGGGAGGCTGTCCACTATGTTGTGGCAGGGATGCCCACTGCGATAACAGCCAAGCAGGTACTGCATCGACACATTATTTTGTAATGCTAATGTATCCGTAAAATTGTCGTCTCCTAATAAAGGTGGTCGGTCCGTTGGTGTGATGAGGAGACACCCTGTTGCAGTCCTCAGTGCGGCATTCTGGTATGTTTGAATATTCTTTCACTGAATATCGCTAACATTTACATATCACAATGCAGCCACATAGTTCACCACAGAGCGACCTATTGATTTATAAGAGGTCGATAAGGTTTATTTGTCAACAACCTATGAGCTACCAGTCAGCGACGTAAGACCTTGTTCAACAAATGAGCTGGCGGTCAGCAACGTAAGTGCCTTATTCATATTTGTCACCAATGTGGACGACTTAAACGGTATCGAAGTCTTTCGATAGGCCAACAGCCACCAGAACTGTTCGTTCGCACGGCCTGTTCTGGTTCAGTCCTCGACTGATATGTATGGATATGACGTGTAATGCTGTTGTGGATGTGTGCATTTTCTGGAATCCATACTGATGTTGGGCATCATGAGGAGGAGTAGTGCCTTTAAAATCGTTGTTACTGGCAACAAGGGGAAAATCGGAAAATAGTTTTCCCTCTGCTGGCACCCTTGTCTGGCTTCAGTAGCGGGACCACCCTGCCAACTTTCCAGGCTTCTAATAGAATATGGGTAGTTAACGACAAATTGAGAAGACTTCTCTCTACTCATGTACTCAACGCCGGGTTCATCCTGTTGCTTAGGCATTACCATTAAGATGCCGTGTGAGCCCCACGCTTTGGATGATTTTACGTTTTTAATGACATCTCCAATATCGCTCATCATAAATTGTTGTGGTACATCCTCGACTGAGAGGTCTTTTCTTATACGGCGTACAACACTCCTCTTCGCCTTATCAAACTCGGGTTGCTCTATAAATTGCCGGTTAAAGTAACACGCGCTGACACTGTGTCACGCCATTGAACATATTATCATCCTTGTTTCTCTAACTCGAGAGTGAGTTGCATTGCTTCAAGTAGTCATGGTGAACAAATATACGAAAACAAACACAGCCACTGGTCGAATACTCCTCTGAGTCAATCTGGTGCATAAAACCGACCGCCGCACAGATATATTTTCACAATTCTTTTTTGTTAGACAGATAACACAATCAGCTTTCCGGTAAGTTGTAAGCGGTCAAATTCGGTCTGTTAGCTGCTGAGGAATTCAAGTTCAAAATTAAACTTTTGAATTTTTTACTATTTTTCATCAAAATATCAGTGTTGTTTGAATTTTTTTATGTCTTCTTATATATTAAAGATGGTCAAACGCCAATAAATAAACTATAAAAATACAAAAAAAAAACTAAAAAAGAAAATTTCGAAAAAAAATTTTAAAATTTTTTTCACAAAAAACGGTAACAAAGGTATATATGGGCTGAAAGAGGAGACTCTCGGGCATATTTCTGTGAAAACAGAACATTGTTCCATGTTGTTCCACAAAAGTTCTAGTCCACTAAATTTGGAATTTCATAAAATTTAGTACCTGGGGAAAAATAAAATAGCTCATGTTGTGTAAACGCTACTCTAATTTATTAAACCGATTTTTAAAGGCCACAATTCTAACTACCTAACAAAAAACGCAGCGAACGCAATATATGTTATAGTTTCCGAGAAATAGCTATTTTTTTCTCCAGAAGTTTTCAACAATTACGTATTTCTCAAACATGGGAAAAATGTTCGTCTTTAGGGGCACCCCATGTCCGTACCTTCCAATATGTTTACCTAATTTTTTGGTTTCCTTAGTTTCAGTATGTTTACTATCGAATCCCATATAGAAATTAAATATCAGTGATAAAACAAAATTTTGATTTTTGGCCAGGAAAATCGTTTCTTGAACCATTGTGCACCGCACAGTGGTTCAGGAATCGATTTTCCTTGTCAAAACTCCATTTTTTGTCGCCACCGATTGTTAATTTCTATATTAGATTCGATAGTAAACATATTGAAACTAAGGAAACCACAAAATTAGGTCAAAATATTGGTAGGTGTGGGCGTGGCATGCTACTAAGGACGACAATTTTTTTTCCAATTTTGGAAAATACGTCACTTTTGCAAATTTCTGGAGAAAGAAATAGCTATTTCTCGGAAATTATAACAGATATTGTGTCCATTATTTTGTTGTTATGGTAGCGTTTACACGAAGTGTGCTATTTCATTTTTTTCTTAGGTACTAAATTTTAGTGAAATTCCAAATTTAGTTGACTAGAAATTTTAGGGAACAGCTGGAACAAGATTCCGTTTTCACAGAATGATGTTCGAGAGTGTCCTCTTTCAGCCCATATATACTTTTGTACCAGTCCCGTTCCGTCCGTTTACCACTTCTTTAAAGTTTTTGAAATTACATGGGTAAAAATGTGTTTTTTTCCATACCGTTTCCCCAAAAAAGTATAGATTTTTTACACAAACGGACAATTTTTTAATATATGCGTTTTTATAAGAGTTATATGAGTTTTATAAAAACCCAATGAGTATTTTTATACCCTCAGCATTTATGCTAACGAGGGTTTATACACTTTCATACGGGCAAAATGTGCCTCATCGACATAATGGTTTTAGACCCCAAGTATGTTTGGACGAAATGTGTTTCAGACAATTTGGAGTCGATTGAGCAATGTCCGTCCGTCTGTCTGTTTGTCTGTCTGTTTGTCTATCTGGCTGGAGCGCACGATAACACTCGAACGGATAAACCGATTCGGTTCAAATTTTAACTTTCGTAATATTTGACCCAAACTTAGTTTAAGTTCGAAGATGTGCTATATCGGTCCTCTCCTTCCGGTACCTCCCCCACAAAAGTTCGAAAATGTTCGGAAAATTTGTGCGTACGATAACTCTTGAAGGGAGTAACCGATTTGGTCCATACTTTGCCCATCGTAAAATGTGTACCAGACTTAGATATTGTTTCAATATAGACTCAATCGTCCCACTGCTTCGGGTACCTCCCACACAAAATTTCGGAAAAGTTCAGTTTAGGGCCATCTCTCGAATCGCTCTGATTTCTGTTTTAGCAACGTGTATTCACTGCCCTCCATACGACGGTACAAGTTTCATTAGGGGCAAGTCCATACTTCCTGAGAAAATAGCCTGAAAGTTGCAAAAAACCCCTATGGCACCATGTGTGGTGGTTGGAGCGCAAGATAACTCTAGAACGAATTTGCCAATTCGGTCCAACATTTGGCCTTTGTAATATTTTGCCCAAACATAGTTTAAGTTCGAAGTTAAGCCATATCGATCCACTCCTTCAGGTACCTCCCCCACAAAAGTTCAAAAATGTTCCGAAAAATTGTTCGTACGGTAACTCTTGAAAGGAGTGGCCGAATTGGTACATACTTTACACATCCTAATATATCTACTAGATACAGATCAGGTTCAAATACGGACTATATTTGTCCACTCCGTCCGGTACCTCCCACACAAAATTTCGGATAAGTTCACTTTAAGACCTGCTATCGAATCACCTTGATTTTTGTTGAAGCAACTTGCATTCGCTGCTTCAATTACGATGTTAAACGTTTTTTCAGGGGCAAGTCCATACTTCTTGAGCAAATATCCCGAAGGGTGTAAAAACCCCGTATGGGGGCAAAACTTTTGATCTCTAATCCTAATGAACATTTTTGTCGGTTCAAATTCCCAAAATTTTTAAAAACCCCTAAGTACATACGTTTTTTGGGAAAAATTGTTTCAATATATACAGGCTGAGGGTATATCTGTCGGCAAAGCCGACTGATATTTTTTTACTTGTTTCTATTTGGGATTCGAATTAATATATTGAAACTAAGAAAACCACAAAATTAGGTCAAAATATTGGAAGATGTGGGCGATGCGTGCTCCTAGAGACGATTTTTTCTTCGCTATTTTAGAAATTACGACAATGGCAAATTTCTAGAGAAAGAAATTGTTGAGTTTTATGAAAAAAATTTAAATATTTTTTCATATTTTTTATTTTTTGTATTTTTATACTGTGTTTATGTTTGTTGTTTGACCTTTTTAAGTAGAACATACCAAAAACTCAGAAGCACTTAAATTTTTAATTTTGACCTTGAATTCCTCTGCAAGAACTAGACCGAATTCGAATATTTTTAATGTATATGCGTTCAAAAGATGCAGAATTTTGACCAGTAAAAAACAATTCTGAACCGCTGTGCGCCGTGGGATTGTCACTCATCTGTCGTATGTTTCGCTGTGGAGACTACATTTTTCGACTGTTGGGCCAGTATCCCCAAATTTGGAGCTCGACTAGAACAATTTTAAATTCATGGCTACGAACGCGACCTTATGCTTCTTCTGGCCGTGATTGAACGAATTCGCCATCCTGTTACTTCTGCCCAATTTCTTTCTGTCAAAATTTCTCATTGATGGGAAGTGAATTAGTTAGATTTCAATTAATTCAACCAATAACTTTAGCAAATGAGAGAGTATGCGCCTAATCAAAAAATATATCATCCTTCATATTGACCTGCACAATATGATGTTTCTTTTATATTCAATTATTTGAACCTCCTGTGGTTATTGAAATTTGTTATTTAAAGAAATCTCTCTTTGATTTCCTTAAAATAGTCTATTCAAATAACGTTCACTCAAAGAAATTCGTATAATGTTCATTCGAAGGAAATTAATTTCATAACCTGTTAATCACTCTGGCAATGCAACCAGAAATTGAATTCTAGTTCATTTCCTGCATCATGCAACATGAATTGGCAAAAGAAACACAAAAAGAATAACAACAGTGGCAGGAACCCAAATTTTGTTCTAGAAGATTTTATTCCCCATGGCTTCAAATTCGATGATTAATTTAAAGACAAATCTCTGCTGACAAGAAGCTACAAATCATCGCTATAAAATGCCAACTAATGAATGAACAAAGAAACAAATTAGTTTTAAATCAGTTTGAGGGTGGTCATTTGAGAGAAAGAGAGAACATTAAAAATAAGAACAAAATATTGATAAAATGTCATAAGTGATTAGTTTACATTTAGTTGATGGAACGCTCCAATTCCCCAAAAAACAACAAAATAAAAGTTATCTCCCAAAAAAATGTTATTTAAAATACAGCCACACGTACCGACCTCATCATCATCATTTGTAACCTAAACTGGGATTTAAAATCCCCTCTATAAAAAATGAAACAAACACGTGAGAAAATCGTTAAGATAGCTGAAAGAACAAAACTGTTACTCCGTGCATCATGGAACAAAAAAAAAAAAACATAAACGGAAATCGAATCAAAAAAGTGTTAGTCACTGTTCTTTGGCCCACAAAAAATGAAAAAAAAAAAAAAATCTCGCGCACACACACCACACGCTTAATCCAGGTTTTAAAATGGCTGGACTTTGATTTTGTCTTTAGGCTGTTGGTAGGTAAGTTGAGAGTCATTCCGTTGGATAACGTTGTGTGTCTACGAGTTTGCTTGTGCGTTGCAACCTTCTTCGTCCCTCATTTTTATATTCTCATCACAATTGATTGCCCGTAATGCGATTAGTGTTAAAAGGTATTAAAGCATCAAATTCGTGTGACAGATACTGCTGTATGGTGATATATACAGCAACAACAGCAACAGTACGCGTCATGACATATTTGTGTGTGTGTTGAACACATTCACTGTGGCCCGATCATCGTTCCTCATTTTACTTTGTGTGAAATTGCTTTAGCTCTAGCTCCTGTCTTCCCTGTTTGGTTGTTTATTTCCATGATGTTGGCTATTTTGTCCACTGATCGGGACTTAATTCGTATGCAAAATAATAACGCAAACATGAGACAATATCCATGGATGGGATATTTATAATTTTGAATAGAGGTTTTATACCGTGGTTTTGATGATAGAAATGTCAAAAATACGAGGAACAAAATAAACTTGCACAGTTTATTTAAGATCATATATTCAATATTAAAAATTTCGGTTCTTTTTTAAATGAGGATACCCAAATGACAACGCTTAAATGGAAATCCGGCACAGTGCATCTTTCCAATTTCTGCGTAATTGCATTAGTGTGAATGCTATCCAAGCCTGCCTGATAGGCTCGTTGATCTAGAGGTTCCAGTTTGTACCTTTAGACGTTTCTATAAATCACTCGCTTGACGTGCATGTTCACTATATTGTGAGAGGGATGCTCACGGCTATAACACCAAAGCATGAACGAACTGCATCGACAAAATCTTGCTGTGCTGATGCACCGCTAAAATCTTTAACCTGTTGTGTCGTCATGACACCAGTGGACTATCACCATGAGGATAGTCCACTGGTGTCATGAGGACACAACAGGTTAAAATTCAGAAAGGTAGATGGGGAAGTCCCTGAGTCAATATCGGGATTTCCGACTACTAATTTATGATTTCCACAAGTGACAGGCGTTTACACATTTAGTTGGCGTGGTTAACGGTATCGAAGGTCTTCGATAGGCCAAGGGCCATCATAACTGTTCGGTGGCATGGCCTGTTCTGGTTCAGCCCTTGACGGATATGTGTTGATATGGCGTGTAATTTTCTTGTAGTGCTGTTCATTTCCCGGGATCCATGCTGATTTTGGGCAACCAGGAAACTGCTTCTCATCGTGGGGAGGAATCTTTGCTACTGACGACAATAGGGAGATCGGTCTGTATGCTCAGCCTCTACTGGCATCCTTACCTGGCTTTAGTGGCGGGATCAACCTGCTAATTTTTCAGGCTTCTGGAACAAATGCTCATCTCCGGGTTCATTCAGTTGTTTAAGAATTACAATTGAGATTACTTGTGGGCCCAACGCTTTGAGTGATTTTGCGTTTTGGATGACGTCTGCAATATCGCTCATAGTAAATTGTAGTGGTACTCCTCGTTTGGGAGGGCTCTTATTCGGCGTAGCACATTCCTCTTCGCCATATTACTATCGGAAGGGTCTTTTCATTGCCGTTTAAAATAACACGCGAACCCATTCGGGTCTGGCACTGTCATGCCGTTGGTAGTAACAGCCGTTCTATCGTTCTTCCCTTCCAGATTCGAGGTTAAATCACGCAGAATTTACTTAATCCTGTACATTGCTTCCGGTGGTCTGGCCACTTTTTCCGCTTATTTTTGCCTACTAAACCTTTGGTTTTAAAATTAAGTTCCATAATTCTTGTGTCTTCCGACTTCGTACGTCGAAGCTCATCACAGTCATTTGCTAGTCCCGTCGCCTCTGCTGGGTAATTCGGTATATAGCGAGCGACTGTAGTTGTGATGACGTTGCGGAAAATTCTCTCTGAAGGAATGGCCTGCTCTTTGAAACGGCGATTGTTAAATTATTTGAACCCTTGCGAATCTGCCTTTCGAAGGTTTAGAAAAGTATGCCGGTGACGTCCCAATGCATTGGGAAGGTGGTACTTACTTACTTAGCTGGCCCATTACAGAACATTTGTTCCATAGACCGAACTAAGAAAAGATCTCCATTCCTCTCTATTTGTTGCTTCGCACTCTGGAATACCGCGCCTTTTCATCTCATCATCCACTTGTTTGCATTATCTATTCCTTGGCCTGCCAATTCTGCGTGTACAGCCATGCGGCCCGACTTTATACGCCTTTTTAGCGGGTTCATCATCGCTCATTCTTATGGTATGGCCTAGACAACGCAATCGCTGCAATCGCAATCGATACGTTTATCTATACTGATGTCGTTGTATAGCTGATACATCTCGTGGTGCATGCGACGTCGGTATTCACCGTTAACGCAAATTGGTCCGTAGATCTTTCGAAGAACTTTTCTCTCAAACACGCCCAGCTCTACCTTATCTGCTTGCGCAAGTTCCCAGGCTTCGGAAACATACATCAGCACGGGTAGTATCAGTGTTTTGTAAAGCGTTATTTTTGTTTGACGAGTTGTGGCTTTGTTTTTAAAGTGCTTACTTAAGACAAACTAGCATCCGTTGGCTAATACAATTCTTCTTTTTATTTCACAACTGATGTCGTTTGTTGTGTTTACGGCGCGTCAACGCCATCAACTTGGTCTTCTCGCCGTTTACCGCCAGACCCACTTTAGCATATTCCCCATCGACCTTCATAGAGGTATTGGTTACTTCTTTTACTGATCGTCCTATGATGCCTATATCATTAGCATAAGCAAGTAACATGTGGCTATTGGTGTAGATTGTGCCACTTCTTTTGACGTTTGCCTCTGGTATAACCTTTTCCAGCAGGATGTTGAAAAGATCACACGAAAGGCTGTCTCCTTGCCTGAAACCTCTTTACTTGAAATACCCTTGAACGTAGCGGGCTGTCTAAGGCTGCTTTATGATCGACAAAAAGGTGGTAGTTGTCGATCTGCATCTCTTGGGTCTTCTCCAGGATTTGCCGCAGGGTAAATATCTGGTCGATGGTGGACTTGCCTGGTCTAAAGCCGCATTGGTAAGGTCCAATTATTTCGTTGATCATGGGATTTAGTCGTTAGCACAATATCCCTGACACTATCAGGTAGGCGATAGGGAGAGGACTTATGCCCCTATAGTTGGAGCATAAAGTCTTATCTCCTTTCTTATGAACGGGACACAGGATGCTCAGGTTCCAATAGTCGGGTACGCGTTCTTCCTGCCAGATGGAGCTAACTAGCTGATGCATACACCTTATCAGCGTGTCGCCTCCGGTTTAAAACAGCTCGGCCGGTAGGCATCAGGTCCTGCTGCCTTATTATTCTTCAGCCGGTTTATTGCTGTCTTTCTACCAGGTGGTATGCATTCAGTACCATCTTCTGGGATTGGATCTGTAGTATCTTCGTCGACTTTGCTACTATTGGATACCAACAGTTTGGAAAAATGCTCTTTCCATATCCTTAGCACACTATCTGTATCAGTTACCAAATTACCTTGCTGGTCTCTACAGGAGGCACTGGCACGCCAAAGCCATCAGTTTAATGTTTCACTCTTTGGTTGAATTTTCGGACTTCATTCTGTCTCCTGTACATCTCGATTTATTTACACTCCCGCTTTTCCAACTCTCTTTTTCCTGCGAAAAAGACGTTTCTCTTCTCTTCTTTCTCCCGATACCTCTCTCGTGCGCTCGTGCGTTGCTACTGATTGTAAAGTAGCCCTATATGCCGCATTTTTCTCTTCGGTAGTAGCTCGACACTCCTTGTCATACCATGGATTCCTTGGTGGAGGTCTCTGGTATCCAAGTACTGATTTTGCCGCTGTTTGCATGAAGTGTGCAATGTTTTGCCATTGTCCTGATATGTTATTGGGACGAGGAGTGCTTTGATTAAGCAATTGGGCCAGTTGAGCTGTGGCGATCTGTTGTGATTGTAGCTTACCGATGTCCAACTTCCGTGTTGTGTCTGTTCGTACTTTGTTTGCAACGAGTAATCTCTGGTACATACCTTTGCTGCAACAAGGTAGTGGTACGAGTCTATTTTTGCACATTGGAACGATCGTACATCCAACACGCTCGATGAATGTCTTCCATCTATCACAACGTGATCAATTTGATTTCTTGTATTTTGATCTGGCGACAGCCAGGTGTCCTTATGAATATCGAGATCCTTAAATATGGTACTGCCAACCACCATGTTTTTTTTGCAGCTGCAAAGTATATCAGCCTCATACCATTGTCAGATGTTTCGCTGTGGAGACTGAATTTCCCGACTGTTGGGCCAAAGATATTCTCCTTTCCAATTTTGGTATTTAAATCCCCTAGAATAATTTTAATGTCATGGGCAGGGAAACGGTCATAAGTTTCTTCTAAGCGTTCGTAAAATATATCTTTGGTCTGTTCGTCCTTGTCTTCAGTGGGAGCATGATTGCAAATAAAGCCGATGTTGAAGAATTTTGCTTTTAATCGAATTGCTGCAAGTCTTTCATTCACTGGGATGAAGCTGGAGACCAGATGTTTTAACCTCCGACCAATTACAAATCCGCAGCCAAACTCATGCTTTATGTCATGGCAGCTATAATACAGTGCGTCACCGTTAGGTGTTGTTGTGACGCCTTTCCCGTTCCATCGTATTTCCTGTATGGCAGTAATGTCGGCCTTGTACTTTTCAAGTACATCTGCCAATGCGTAAACTGCACCTTCTATATAAAGAGTTCGAACATTCCAGGTACAGATTCGCAGATCATGGTCCTTAAAACGTTTGCGGGGTTCTTCAACTTCAGATGGATTTGTTTTTCTTTTCTTTCTTTTTTTCATAGTAGGCTGCGTTTTTCTAGGGGATCGTTACTAACCCGGCGCCTAAACCCAAGTTTTTAACGTTCTTATGGGCGAACGCGCGGCACATTTTAGCTCATTACCTTTAACGGGTGTAAAGGCAGAATCCCCAGGTGACACCACGGGGAAGTCAGTGCCCACTTGAGATGAGAGAGGGACCAACAAAAATCCTGGACTTTGCCATGTTAAAGCCGGTCAAGACCGTTCATTGGTATCTTTCATCCCCTACGTCACCCCCTACGTCTTCCGCTGCTTAGCGCTAATGTGTGCTTATCACACTGGCACCGCATAGCTTATCACAGACCGGCCTATTGCTTTGTAAGAAGTCACCACGGTTTCTTTTTAAGCACCCCAAGTACTGACGGCCAGCGACTTGAGCACCTTGTTCCTATTTCTCATCTTGTCGCTAAGGGCTGTGGTTTGCTCGGACGACTTAAGCATGCTGTCGAACGATATACCCAATACCTTGGGGTTGTTAGTGGTCAGTATCAGAACACCATCGACCAACATATTTCAGCCATCTACGTGAGGAACAGAGGATTTAGTGGGGGATATTTCCATATTCCTCACTTCGATGGACTGCACTAAGCTGACTTAGTAGACATTATGTAGACACATAATAGTTGTTCCACAAACATCCCATAAGGGACAAGGGAGACTTCTCTCATATCAATGAGTGCACCCCGATTCATATTAACTCAATGATATGGGACCTACAGTTTATCGCCGAGTCCGAACGGCGTGTCTAAGACACCACTTTTGTAGAGAAGTTTTACATGGCTGAAATACTCAGGAAATGTCGCCAACATTACTGAGGGGTATTTTGCCACCGTTGAAAAGTTGCCTGGCCGGGGAATCGAACCCACGACCTTATGTGTGCAAGGCGGGTGTGCATACCATTGCACCACGGTAGCACCCAAGACACATATTCTATCATATATGCTATCGAATATAGGACCCGAGCTCAACTTCATACAATTATCGGCATACATTACGATCTTTACTCGTACGCCGTCTATAGATTCTTACATTTCAGAAAGGCAGATGGGGAAATCCCTTAGTCAATCGCAGGATCTCCGACTACTAATTTATGTTAACGGTATCGAAGGCCCTTGGTAGGTCAAGAGCCATCATAACTGTTCGGTGGCATGGCCTGTTCTGGTTCAATCTTCGACGGATATGTGTTGATATGGCGTGTAATTTTCTTGTTGTGCTGTTCATTTCCCGGCATTCATGCTGATTTTGGGCAACTGGAAAACTGCTTCTCATCGTGGGGAGGAATAGTGCCTCTATAGTCTTTGCCACTGACGAAAATAAGGAGATCGGTCTGTGTGCTCAATCTCTACTGGCATCCTTATCTGGCTTCAGTGGCGGGATCACCCTTCCAACTTTTCAGGCTCCTGGTACAATAGGGATAGATTGAGGACACTTGTCAAATACTCATCTCCGGGTTCATTCAGTTGCTTAAGCATTACAATTGAGTTTCCTTCTGGGCCCAACGCTTTGAATGATTTTGCATTTTTGGATGACGTCGGCAACATCGCTCATAGTAAATTGTGCGGTACCTCCTCCGTTGGGAGGGCGTAGCACATTCCTCTTCGCCATATCACTCTCGGAATGGTATTTAAATTGCCGTTTAAAATAACATGCGAACCTATTCTGATCTGTCACTGTTACGCCGTTGGAAGTAACACCCGTTCTATCGTCCTTCTTCTTCTTCGAGGTTAAATCACTCGCAATTTACTTAATGATGTAGCAATGTTACATTGCTTCCGGTGGTTTGACCACTTTTTCCGCTTATTTTCGCCTACGAAGCCTAATAATTAATAATTCTTGTGTCTTCCGGGTTCGAACGTCGAAGCTCATCACAGTCATTTGCTAGTCCCCTCGCCTCTGCTGGATAATTTGGTATAACTTCAGGCATTCGTAGGTGTGTAGCGAGCGACTGCAGGTGTGATGCCGTTGCAGGAAGAAATGGTCCGCTTTTTGAAGCGGTGATTGTTAAATTCTTTGAACCCTTGCCAATCTGCTTTCCAAAGGCTTACAAAAGTATTCCGGTCAGAGGTGACGTCCCAATGATGGGAAGGTGGTATGATTGTTTAAAATTACGGATTCCCAAAACACGTCATTTATCAGACCGGGTGCCACAAAGGTGATGTCTGGCGACTTTTGTCAATCTCCTCTTATCTTCGTAGGAGCGTCTTCGTTCGCGCGCAAATTATGGGCCAATCAATGTTACGGAAAATTATCTTAGCTATACGAGAATCTGAGGAAATGGGCAGCTTTTTGAAGCGGTGATTGTTAAATACTTTGAACCCTTGCCAATCAGTTTGCCCATGATTCTGAAAAGTGGGGTGGTCAGAGATGAAGTTAGGTGGTTTGTTAATGGAGACAATGATGGGAAGGTGGCGGATTGAATGAACTGACGGATTGCCAGAAAACGTCATTTACCAGACCAGGCGCCACAATGGTCATGTAGGGCGAGCTTTGGGAATCTCCTCTTATCCTCGTAGGACGTGTATCGTTCACCGTGCAAAATGTTGAGCTATCAAGTTGATACTGAAAATTCTATCAGCTACCCGAGAATCTAAGGGAATGGACAACTATCGGAAGCAGTTATCGATAAATTTTCTGATCCCTTGCCAATCAGTTTTTCCATGGGTCAGACAAGTACGGTGGTCAGAGACCATGCTGGGAAGATGGTGGAATGGATGGAATAATGGGTTCCCAGGAAACGTTGTTTATCATGATGTCTTCGTTCACTGTGAAAAAATGGAGCTTAGACTAGTTTTAACTCAAAGGGAAAAAATCGATGTCGGATTTTTTATGCGGCACCCTCGTAAAATATTTTGTTTTGTTAAAAATTAAGATTGCGAAAGTTTGAGCTCAATAGGAATATGTTAACACGTGCCACTGGGGCCTCAAAGTTCCCAGCGGCCCTGACCCGATTTTGAAAATTTTTTGTAGGATTACTTGTTTAGCCGCTATAAAGAACTGGTAAACTGTTTTAATCGATTGGACAATAAATGTGGTTTGTAGAGCGTTTTGTGAAAGAAATTTTACAGAAATCGCTCTACAGACCACATTTATTGTCCAATCGATGAAAACAGTTTACCAATTCTTTGTAGTGGCTAAACAAGTAATCTTACAAAAATTTTTCAAAATCGGGACAGATTTTAATTTTAGCTATATAAAGGGCCCATGGAAACTTTGAGGCCCCAGTGGCAAGTGTTAACATATTCTGATTGAGCTCAAACTTTGGCAATCTTAATTTTTAACGAAACTAAACATTTTAGGAGGGTGCCGCATAAAAATATCCGACATCGATTTTTTAAAACCACTCTAATGGAGCTATCAATTTGCTTTGCTAGAGCTGTACTCCTCATCGTCTAGGACAGGATGCCAAAACTCATGATGAGCATTTCAATCCCTTAGCACTAAACAGTAATTGTCCTCCAAAAGCCAAAGAATGTCAGCCATATAAAGCCATCACGACTGTTAGTAGGCAGTATCTAGACTAGGGTTATGATTTTTTGACCCTAGCTCTCCACCAAAATTCAGATTTGTGGGAATTTTTCAAGTTTTGTCTTGACAGAACTAGATAGTTTTTTGATCAAAGTCTAAAGGTTTCCTTATGGCGGAAACTATAAAAATGACACTTTCATTTTATTTTTATCCATTCCTAGAATAAACACTTTCATTTCGAAGAAATAAAAAAAATATATTTTCATTTCTTTATAATTTAGTCACTAAACGCTACATTCATTAAACGTTTCTATCCCATTATATTGCAAGTTTATAGGTTATATCTGTTATTTATGTAGCACTTTGTTTGTTAAACCTTAATGAGAGAATGTTTTTTCTTGTCTTGTCTTTTTTTTGTTAAGAAGCTTAAACATTCACACGCACGCATACACGCTTTGCCATTGTCACGGCCTATAATAAACACATAAAGTTTGCTTCTTAAGTCTTTTGTTTCATTTGCATATTTAACTTCAAAAGATTAAACACATTTACCACAAGGGACATATCTACATACGTAGGCTCATATCTGTATGTATGTACACATGTAAGTAATCGGTATAACACGATTTAGTTTTCATGACATTGTTACAATTTAAATCACCTTTTTGAATTCAATTTAGCCATAAATAAACATTTAAATAATGAAGCTATCGACACCTTCTTCCACAAAGAAAACAAAAACACACAAATAATTCCAAAACAAAAAATGAGGAATTTTTTAAAATAAACTCCGGTGATTGTTGACAAATGTGAGATGGGCACTGTATTGAGTTATTTTACTTAATATTCTCCGCACATTTGAAATGACACATTCATAACATTGTCAGAATAATAAAATGTAAAGATGGACAGACAACACCTCGACAGAGTAACACCTCATGAAACTCTAATAAATTTCCATAGCGGCGCAGACAATGAAAATACGAAAATAATAAACCACAACTTAAGCGGGGAATAATTAAAATGGGCTCAAAGTATTTTTTCAGTTTTATTAAATTCTGTTGGTATTCCACAGTATTGGATAATTTATGCACATAAATTCCTCCGGTTGTTTCATTGTTCGAGGGGGTAATTGTGGTGGCATATTTATAACAATTTAAAAATGGTTAAATCTCCCAAAATTGAGTTTTAATTTAAAGCAAATACCATTGTTTCATACAAATTATCGATCGTTAAGTCTTTCAACGAATGGCAGCCACATATTTTGTGGGTTTTATTGTCGTCGAATTCACTTTGGTCACACAAAATGTTTACGAAGAGGGAAGATGAAAAAATAATGGTAACAGGCAAAGTGAACAAACGCAGAAACAACAACCATCTACCGCTGAAAAAATATTATTTAAGCAGACCATAAAATTCACGGAGCCTTAGGATGTTATGCTGGCAACAGTGGTTTATTGAGACGAACTGATTTTGGCTTACTTCCACCTCCAGAATTTGCTAATTTTGCAATCTAAAAATACTCCATTTTTTACATATATATTTCCATAGCTACAACATTGAGTATTTGAATTTCTGGGAGGCCCAAAGTCAAAAACAAGCATGGATTTTTTAAAGAATTTTTGGCTGGCCCAAAAAATCCAAACGTGGTTTTTTAAGAATTTCTGGGTGGCCCAAAGTCAACAAGCGTGGATTTTTTAAAGAATTTTTGGGTGGCCCAAAGTCAAGAACAAGCGTGGATTTTTCGAAGAATTTCTGGGTGGCCCAAAGTCAACAATAAGCGTGGATTTTTTAAAGAATTTTTGTGTGGCCCAAAGTCAACAACAAGCGTGGATTATTTAAAGAATTTATGGGTGGCTCAATGTCAAAAACAAGCGTGGATTTTTTAAAGAATTTCTGGATGGCCCAAAGTCAACAACAAGCGTGGATTATTTAAAGCATTTTTGGGTGGCCCAAAGTCAAAAACAAGCGTGGATTTTTTAAAGAATTTTTGGGTGGCCCAAAGTCAAAAACAAGCGTGGATTATTTAAAGAATTTATGGGTGGCTCAATGTCAAAAACAAGCGTGGATTTTTTAAAGAATTTCTGGATGGCCCAAAGTCAACAACAATCGTGGATTATTTAAAGCATTTTTGGGTGGCCCAAAGTCAACAACAAGCGTGGATTTTTTAAAGAATTTTTGGGTGGCCCAAAGTCAACAACAAGCGTGGATTTTTTAAAGAATTTCTGGATGGCCCAAAGTCAACAACAAGCGTGGATTGTTTGAAGAATTTTTGGGTGGCCCAAAGCCAACAACAAGCATGGATTTTTTAAAGAATTTTTGGGTGGCCCAAACTCAGCAACAAGCGTGGATTTTTTAAAGAATTTTTTGTGGCCCAAAATCAACAACAAGCGTGGATTTTTTAAAGAATTTTTGGGTGGGCCAAAGTCAACAAAAGCGTGGATTTTTTAAAGAATTTCTGGATGGCCCAAAGTCAACAACAAGCGTGGATTTTTTAAAGAATTTCTGGATGGCCCAAAGTCAACAACAAGCGTGGATTTTTTGAAGAATTTTTGGGTGGCCCAAAGCCAACACCAAGCATGGATTTTTTAAAGAATTTTTGGGTGGCCCAAAGTCAACAACAAGCGTGGATTTTTTAAAGAATTTTTGGGTGGGCCAAAGTCAACAAAAGCGTGGATTTTTTAAAGAATTTCTGGATGGCCCAAAGTCAACAACAAGCGTGGATTTTTTAAAGAATTTCTGGATGGCCCAAAGTCAACAACAAGCGTGGATTTTTTGAAGAATTTTTGGGTGGCCCAAAGCCAACACCAAGCATGGATTTTTTAAAGAATTTTTGGGTGGCCCAAAGTCAACAACAAGCGTGGATTTTTTAAAGAATTTTTGGGTGGCCCAAAGTCAATAACAAGCGTGGATTTTTTAAAGAATTTCTGGATGGCCCAAAGTCAACAACAAGCGTGGATTTTTTAAAGAATTTCTGGATGCCCCCAAAGTCAACAACAAGCGTGGATTTTTTAAAGAATTTCTGGATGCCCCCAAAGTCAACAACAAGCGTGGATTTTTTAAAGAATTTCTGGATGCCCCCAAAGTCAACAACAAGCGTGGATTTTTTAAAGAATTTCTGGATGCCCCCAAAGTCAACAACAAGCGTGGATTTTTTAAAGAATTTCTGGATGCCCCCAAAGTCAACAACAAGCGTGGATTTTTTAAAGAATTTCTGGATGCCCCCAAAGTCAACAACAAGCGTGGATTTTTTAAAGAATTTCTGGATGCCCCCAAAGTCAACAACAAGCGTGGATTTTTTAAAGAATTTCTGGATGCCCCCAAAGTCAACAACAAGCGTGGATTTTTTAAAGAATTTCTGGATGCCCCCAAAGTCAACAACAAGCGTGGATTTTTTAAAGAATTTCTGGATGCCCCCAAAGTCAACAACAAGCGTGGATTTTTTAAAGAATTTCTGGATGCCCCCAAAGTCAACAACAAGCGTGGATTTTTTAAAGAATTTCTGGATGCCCCCAAAGTCAACAACAAGCGTGGATTTTTTAAAGAATTTCTGGATGCCCCCAAAGTCAACAACAAGCGTGGATTTTTTTAAAGAATTTCTGCATGCCCCCAAAGTCAACAACAAGCGTGGATTTTTTAAAGAATTTCTGCATGCCCCCAAAGTCAACAACAAGCGTGGATTTTTTTAAAGAATTTCTGCATGCCCCCAAAGTCAACAACAAGCGTGGATTTTTTAAAGAATTTCTGGGTGGCCCAAACTCAACAACAAGCGTGGATTTTTTAAAGAATTTCTGGGTGGCCCAAACTCAACAACAAGCGTGGATTTTGTAAAGAATTTCTGGGTGGCCCAAACTCAACAACAAGCGTGGATTTTTTAAAGAATTTCTGGATGGCCCAAAATCAACAACAAGCGTGGATTTTTTAAAGAATTTCTGGGTGGCCCAAAGTCAACAACAAGCGTGGATTTTGTAAAGAATTTCTGGGTGGCCCAAAATCAACAACAAGCGTGGATTTTTTAAAGAATTTCTGGATGGCCCAAAATCAACAACAAGCGTGGATTTTTTAAAGAATTTCTGGGTGGCCCAAAGTCAACAACAAGCGTGGATTTTTTAAAGAATTTCTGGATGGCCCAAAATCAACAACAAGCGTGGATTTTTTAAAGAATTTCTGGGTGGCCCAAAGTCAACAACAAGCGTGGATTTTTTAAAGAATTTCTGGGTGGCCCAAAATCAACAACAAGCGCCGATTTTTTAAAGAATTTCTGGATGGCCCAAAATCAACAACAAGCGTGGATTTTTTAAAGAATTTCTGGATGGCCCAAAATCAACAACAAGCGTGGATTTTTTAAAGAATTTCTGGGTGGCCCAAACTCAACAACAAGCGTGGATTTTTTAAAGAATTTCTGGATGGCCCAAAATCAACAACAAGCGTCGATTTTTTAAAGAATTTCTGGATGGCCCAAACTCAGCAACAAGCGTGGATTTGTTAAAGAATTTCTGGGTGGCCCAAAGTCAACAACAAGCGTGGATTTTTTAAAGAATTTCTGGGTGGCCCAAACTCAACAACAAGCGTGGATTTTTTAAAGAATTTCTGGATGGCCCAAAATCAACAACAAGCGTGGATTTTTTAAAGAATTTCTGGATGGCCCAAAATCAACAACAAGCGTGGATTTTTTAAAGAATTTCTGGGTGGCCCATAGTCAACAGCAAGCGTGGATTTTTTAAAGAATTTCTGGATGGCCCAAAATCAACAACAAGCGTGGATTTTTTAAAGAATTTCTGGATGGCCCAAAATCAACAACAAGCGTGGATTTTTTTAAATAATTTCTGGGTGGCCCAAAGTCAACAACAAGCGTGGATTTTTTAAAGAATTTCTGGGTGGCCCAAACTCAACAACAAGCGTGGATTTTTTAAAGAATTTCTGGATGGCCCAAAATCAACAACAAGCGTGGATTTTTTAAAGAATTTCTGGGTGGCCCAAACTCAACAACAAGCGTGGATTTTTTAAAGAATTTCTGGATGGCCCAAAATCAACAACAAGCGTGGATTTTTTAAAGAATTTCTGGGTGGCCCAAAGTCAACAACAAGCGTGGATTTTTTAAAGAATTTCTGGATGGCCCAAACTCAACAACAAGCGTGGATTTGTTAAAGAATTTCTGGGTGGCCCAAATTCAACAACAAGCGTGGATTTTTTAAAGAATTTCTGGGTGGCCCAAACTCAACAACAAGCGTGGATTTTTTAAAGAATTTCTGGGTGGCCCAAACTCAACAACAATCGTGGATTTTTTAAAGAATTTCTAGGTGGCCCAAACTCAACAACAAGCGTGGATTTTTTAAAGAATTTCTGGGTGGCCCAAACTCAACAACAAGCGTGGATTTTTTAAAGAATTTCTGGGTGGCTCAAACTCAACAACAAGCGTGGATTTTTTAAAGAATTTCTGGGTGGCTCAAACTCAACAACAAGCGTGGATTTTTTAAAGAATTTCTGGGTGGCCCAAACTCAACAACAAGCGTGGATTTTTTAAAGAATTTCTGGGTGGCCCAAACTCAACAACAAGCGTGGATTTTTTAAAGAATTTCTGGGTGGCCCAAACTCAACAACAAGCGTGGATTTTTTAAAGAATTTCTGGGTGGCCCAAACTCAACAACAAGCGTGGATTTTTTAAAGAATTTCTGGGTGGCCCAAACTCAACAACAAGCGTGGATTTTTTTATAGAATTTCTGGGTGGCCCAAATTCAACAACAAGCGTGGATTTTTTAAAGAATTTCTGGATGGCCCAAAATCAACAACAAGCGTGGATTTTTTAAAGAATTTCTGGGTGGCCCAAACTCAACAACAAGCGTGGATTTTTTAAAGAATTTCTGGGTGGCCCAAACTCAACAACAAGCGTGGATTTTTTAAAGAATTTCTGGGTGGCCCAAACTCAACAACAAGCGTGGATTTTTTAAAGAATTTCTGGGTGGCCCAAACTCAACAACAAGCGTGGATTTTTTAAAGAATTTTTGGGTGGCCCAAAGTCAACAACAAGCGTGGATTTTTTAAAGAATTTCTTGGTGGCCCAAAGTCAACATCAAGCGTGGATTTTTTAAAGAATTTTTGTGTGGCCCAAAGTCAACATCAAGCGTGGATTTTTTAAAGAATTTCTGGATGGCCCAAATTCAACAACAAGCGTGGATTTTTTAAATAATTTCTGGGTGGCCCAAAGTCAACAAAAAGCGTGGATTTTTTAAAGAATTTCTGGGTGGCCCAAAGTCAACAACAAGCGCGGATTTTTTAAAGAATTTCTGGGTGGCCCAAAGTCAACAATAAGCGTGGATTTTATAAAGAATTTTCGGTGGCCCAAAGTCAACAATAAGCGTGGATTTTTTAAAGAATTTTCGGGTGGCCCAAAGTCAAAAACAACCGTGGATTTTTTCAAAGTATTTCTGGGTAGCCCAAAGTCAACAACAAGCGTGGATTTTTTAAAGAATTTCTGGGTGCCCCAAAGTCAACAACAAGCGTGGATTTTTTAAAGAATTTCTGGGTGCCCCCAAAGTCAACAACAAGCGTGGATTTTTTAAAGAATTTCTGGGTGCCCCCAAAGTCAGCAACAAGCGTGGATTTTTTAAAGAATTTCTGGATGGCCCAACAACAAGCGTGGATTTTTTAATTAATTTCTGTGTGGTCCAAAGTCAACAACAAGCGAGGATTTTTTAAAGAATTTCTGGATGGCCCAAAGTCAACAACAAGCGTGGATTTTTTAAAGAATTTCTGGATGGCCCAAAGTCAACAACAAGCGTGGATTTTTTAATTAATTTCTGTGTGGTCCAAAGTCAACAATAAGCGTGGATTTTCCTATTTGCCACATTGGTCCAGAAAACAAAATTTAGAGACTCCTTAATGTTGTTATTACGTTCTGATTTCAATCTTAAACCTTTTTTTCCTCCGTGACTATATGAGTGATCTTAATTTAATCACCTTAAATAATTTTTTAGTAGTTATCTGTGTCACTAATACCATGAATACAAATGAATTGATTATGTTACGCCTCTAACCATAACTGATTTAAAATTCGATAATAATTTCAGTAAATTTGATAAAACCATTTCAATAATTCGTAATACTTTCCATTATAAAATGACATTTTATAAGCGAACAATGAAATCTGTCAAGTGATTGGTTGGAGAGGTAACGAGGAGTATGCACGTTTGAATAAGACAATGCTTGTTAACACCATGTATGTGTCTTAAGTCTTTTGTTCTCACAATCAACTCACAACCAGCCAGCCAATGTGCAATAAAAGTCAACCATAAATAAATTTTATTCAATACAACAATAAATGCTACTTTGTCGAAGAGTTTATGTTGGCCATCATTAAAATCTCATTAATTTAACAAGGCACAAAACAATGTAAACACAAAATAATTTAATATACATTAAAAACAAATTGTTTAACATTAAAATGTTCCTAAAAGAAAAACAAAAGTTGGTACTTTTGTAAGCCACTTACCTCACATAATGTACCGGAATATCCCAGTGGACAAATGCAATTGAATTTACCAATCATGTCCACACATTCGCCACCATTACGACACGGTGAATTAGCGCATTCATCAATATCGCTTTCACAATCACGACCTGTTCACCACCATCGCCGTCGGTCAGCATCCAAACAAACAGCAACACCAATATCGCCAACAAACATCAACAAGTCGGCGACAACGATTTCAAGTAGATAACGAGCCAAAATAAAGAAACGACACAAGAAGAAGAAGAAAAAAACAAAAAATTACAAATCCAAATAAAATTCATATCAAATTATTAACGGCATAGCAGAAACAAACAAAAAAAAATATTGTATATTGAAAGCATAAATAATTTCAACTTAACGTGAAAATGGAACAACTGTCAATTACAAGAAAATTTAAAACGAGGTTGGTGAATAAAATTATGCTGTTGTTGCTATTATTTTATTTGTTGAAATATTTATTTTATTCAACTAGAACAAAATATTTATACAATTCAATAAGTTTGTCGTAATTAGGAAAATAATGTTACAGCAGTATTGGAAACTGAGTTGTGACACTTACAGTAGTTTAGAATTTAATTAAATAAACATGTACATTCTTACTGCTTTACTGACGTATAAATGCTCATATAATTTTGGAAACGTTAACGACCAATTGTAAGTTTTCCAAATATTTGAATATGTAGTTTATTGAATATGCCACAGCATTTTCTCATTTACATAAATTAGGGCGACCAAATTTTCTTTGGAACTCCTACTTCCTAATTTTGTTCCTTTTGATCGAAAAATTTATATATGAAATTTTATGCCGATCGGTTAACGTTAATCCTTGTCAACAGAGGTCAAGGGTAAATGACACAATTTTGGTTAACTCGAAGAAAAAGCTTTAGCAGTTCGTGGTTGTGGCAAAAAATTAAGCCTATTAAAACTTTTTGAAAATTGGATCGAATTTTGATATAGGTTTTAGGTATTTTGGGCCCTGTATTTCTAAATATATCAATATTCGATCTGATATAAGGAAATATGTTCCCATTACAGCTGCAGAGATCTTCTCCCCATTGCATGTAAACTTGTACATTTTACAACTTAATGTGAATATGGCAAAAGCTCCGACAATTTCTAAATAAGACTCGACTGAAGCATATCGATATTTGCAGTCTGTTTATTCACTAAAAGGTTGTTTTCGACAGTCCTGTAAGTTAAATAGTCCTCAGTTAAATTAGGAAGAATCACTCCAAAGACATTAGTACCAAACCAAGTTAAAAATGTCCTATAAGTAGGTCCCTAATTAAAAAAAAATAAATAATAGCATTTTCATAGGTGACAGAATAAGTTTTGGAAGTTCCTAGCGTTCAGTTTAATTATTCCACTGACATATCCAATCAACATAGCCTACACGAATAGAATCCATAGTCCTTGATATATTAGGAGAACACTACTTGGGATTGTGAACCCTTTCGGGAATTATGGAGAATAAAGTGTAGTTCTGTTTTAGAAACCTACATGTGTATAAGGCCGGGGCGATTCGAAAACCTTCACGTTTCTGATTCCTGGGATTGAACTGAGGAAAAAAGTCCACTGGACCATATGTCTACGATGAAAATCGAGCCTCCCGATTTTCACTTGAAGTTTTTTATTGACGATTTTTGGATATTTTGGCATATAACAGTCAAACAATTGAGATTTGCGATCCAACTCAAAGACCAAAATTGTAGCTAACACAATTGTCAAGAACTCTCTAGTACATCGCAAAAGTATTGATATGCTCCTTTAGGCAGTTTTGGTCAACAAAAGTTGACCAGAAAAATACTCAAGCGTTCTGATGCAAAATTTTATCGTGTTGGGATCCATGGAAAACGTAATTGCCTTTAGTTCGTTCGGGTAGTGAAAATCTGGCTTTCTTACATTTTAAAATTTAAACGGACATATCTTCTATTTTTTCACAACAATATCTATTGATCCTTCTTCCTTTTAAAGAGGCGAATAATATCTTTCGAACAAGGTCCCATTATTATCTCCATCAGCAGATCGCCCGATTTAATCACCTCTGAACGCCGCACTTTCATCAATCAAGGAAAAACCAATTGACTTAGCCTAAGAAACTTCTCTAATCACAGCTTCCATGATCTGACCAACCATTCCGATGTTGGGGTAGCAGAAAGGACGTTCAGAGACATCATCACTGCTGCAGCCGCACGTCATATACCTACTGGTCGAATACCCAAAGTGAGAAAAAAACTTCTCAGCAGAGGCGACGAGATTGGCAAATAAGCGTGATGAGCTCTCCATCTATCGGGGCTGAGGAACGTCATTTGCCACGATGAACCAGAGTAATTTTGGCTCAACTCGGGATGGTGCAGCTATCTAAATTCCTATAGGGCAAGTATCGATGACAACGTGCAAAACATCTGACCAACATGTGAAACAGGTCCGCATGATACACTGCACCGGTTCAACTGGCCTGCCAGACTTATATGCTGTTTATATTAGAACTTTTTTCAGGGTTAACCTTCTTTATGAGGATTTGTTTGAAATATAAGCAACGGAAATGACATTTAAAACCCAGTCGGTTTGTTAAATCCGGTTATATATAAACGGGGTATTACTCAACTAACTCCATCAGATCTGTGGTAAGATCCCATCGAAGCAGTCTTATTCCTAGAACTGGATATAGACTCAGAGACAGAGTAAGCAGAAAATAAACTTACAAACATAGAATAAAAACACTGTTACAACAATAACCAAAGTTTACAATTTTTGGTACAATTGTGAGCACAATAACTCACGAAGATAGTGGTCAAGGTTGGGGTACCCCCCAACCTCCCCACAAAAGTTCAACAGTTTTCTGTAAAAAGGGTGTGGACGTTAACTCTCGAACTGATCGATTTGATCCAAACTTTGCACATAGTATGATTGCTTCCAGATATAGATCGCTTTCGAATATGGACTATATCGGTCCACTCCTTTGGGTACCTCCCACACAAAATTCTGAAAAAGTGAAGTTTAAGAGATACTCTCGGATCGTTTTGACGGCACAATATTTTGGGGGGCAAGTCCATACGTCCTGAGAAAATGGTCTAAAAGCTCCAAGAAATTCTGACGGCACCAATTAAAATGGCTAACCGCAAGATTACTCTCGTAAAGAGTTTCTGATTAATCCACACTTAGGACATCGTATTATTTCATCCAATCGTGTATCAGGTTAGAGTATAGACTATATTGGTCCACCCCTTCGGGTACCTCCCACACAAAATTTGGGAAAAGTGCAGTTCGAGGACTCGTCTCGTATCTTTTTGAACATTTTTGTTCTTTGTTTTCACGGTCCCTATTACAACAGTCCACAATTTTCCAGAGTAAGTCCTGTGATAATGTGGTTCCCGACACGTACTAAAATAGCTAGTGTGCAAATGCTTTAGTAGACCATTTCTGAAAGAAAGGTTGCTTTCGTATACCCTTTCTAAGAGAATGGGTGTTTCCATATACACTTTCGGAAAAAAGGGAGATTTCATAGGCTCTTTCTGAAAGAAAGGTTGCTTCGATTGACCATTTTTGAAAGAAAAGGTGCTTCCATAGACCCTTTCTGACAGAAAGGTTGTTTCCAAGGACCCTTTCTGAAAGGAAGCGTGCTTCCATAGATCATTCCTGAAAGAAAGGGTGCTTCCGTATAATCTTTCTGAAAAAAGGTGCTTCCGGAAGGAAAGGGTGCTTCCATAGACCCTTTCTGAAGGAAAGGGTGCTTCCATAGACCTTTTCTGAAGGAAAGGGTTCTTCCATAGACGCTTTCTGAAGGAAAGGGTGCTTCCATATACCCTTCCTGAAGGAAAGGGTGCTCCATAGACCCTTTCTGAAGGAAAGGGTGCTTCCATAGACCCTTTCTGAAGGAAAGGGTGCTTCCATAGACCCTTTCTGAAGGAAAGGGTGCTTCCATAGACCCTTTCTGAAGGAAAGGGTGCTTCCATAGACCTATCAATATCTACTTTCTGAAAGAAAGGGTGCTTCCATACAAACTTTCTGAAAATAGGGTGCTTATATAAACCCTTTCAGAAATAAAGGGTGCTTCTATAGATCCTTCTGAAAGAAAGGGTGCTTCCATAGATCCTTTCTGAAAGAGAGGGTGCTTCCATAGACCCTTTTTGAAAGAGAGGGTGCTTCCATAGACCCTTATTGAAGGAAAAGGTGCTTCCATAGAACCTTTCTGAAAATAGGATGCTTCTATAGACCATTTCAGAAAGAAAGGCTGCTTCCATAGACCCTTTCTGTAGGAAAGGGTGCTTCCATAGACCTATCAATAGCTCCTTTCTGAAAGAAAGGGTGCTTCCGTACAAACTTTCTGAAAATAGGGTGCTTTTATAGACCCTTTCAGAAATAATGGGTGCTTCTATAGACCCTTTCTGAAATAATGGGTGCTTCTATAGACCCTTTCTGAAATAATGGGTGCTTCTATAGACCCTTTCTGAAATAATGGGTGCTTCTATAGACCCTTTCTGAAATAATGGGTGCTTCTATAGCCCCTTTCTGAAATAATGGGTGCTTCTATAGACCCTTTCTGAAATAATGGGTGCTTCTATAGACCCTTTCTAAAAGAAAGGGTGTTTCCATAGACCCTTTCTGAAATAATGGGTGCTTCTATAGACCCTTTCTGAAAGAAAGGGTTTTTCCATAGACCCTTTC
This sequence comes from Musca autumnalis, assembly GCF_047663935.1. Taxonomy (NCBI): domain Eukaryota; kingdom Metazoa; phylum Arthropoda; class Insecta; order Diptera; family Muscidae; genus Musca; species Musca autumnalis. The sequence continues at coordinate 316,117,181 of NW_027411644.1, read as the reverse complement.
TGAAATAATGGGTGCTTCTATAGACCCTTTCTGAAAGAAAGGGTGTTTCCATAGACCATTTCTGAAAGAAATTATGCTTACATAACCCCCTGAAAGAAAGGGTTCTTGTATAGACTCTTTTTAATATATGCCAATGATTTGGTATAGTACCGGCCCACATTACTATACGTAAAGATTCCACGTATTTTGAACCACTGTAACCTCAAGTTTAGTTCGGTTTGAAACTGTAGCTAAAATCCTTAAAATACCGGAAATCGGGTGGTACTGTTATGTGGGGCTATACCAATAAATGTACATATGTTAAGAACTTTGGTTGGTTTCCAGATTGCAGGTAGTGCTGTTATATGGGGGCGATAGCAAAACGTAGGCCGATGTAACCCATCATTGATCTGCCTAGGGAGAAAAGTACTCGAGTATACCCTCCATACTATGTTGAAGGGTATTATCGTTAATTTTATAGTAGCGATTTCTTTTTCCAACAATTCTCCCATTTCAATACTTCCTTCAAACAAAATTCTTAGTCTCCCAAGGCATTAACTTGGTATGGAAAGCCATTGTAGTAGACTTTATTTTCCAAAGTTCCCTACAAACTCGCAAAATTCTATTCATTCAGAGCACGATGGGGCCGATGATATGTTTTTGAGGCAAAAAATCACAGGGGCATGCTAGACCTTCAAAATTTCGTGCAGATGTTTATAATCGGCCTAGAAGCTAATCTGCCAAATATGGTTGATATCGGTTCATATATAAATATAGCTCTCATATATATGTTCGCCCGATTTCGAGTAATTGATGGACCAAACACGAAAATTCTGTCCAATTATGATGATATTTGTAATATGTTGCGGAATTCGGACTGGAAATAAGTTTGCCAAGTTATTTTGAAATCGTTTCAGATTTGGATATAGCTCCCTTATATATTTTCGCCCGATTTGAGGTATTTCGTGCAACAAACACACAATTTCTGTCCAATTTCGAAGAAATTTAAAACGTGCGACAGGATTTGGTCTAGAAATATGTTTGCTAAATTATATTGAAATCGGTTCAGATTTGGATATAGGTCCCATATATATTTTCACCCGATTTTAGGTATTTGGTGCAACAAACACGCAAATTCTGTCCAATTTCGATGAAACTTAAAAAGTGTGACGAAATTACGTCTAGAAAAAAAGGATGCCAAATTATATCGAAATCGGTTCAGATTTGGATATAGCTCCCATATATATTTTCACCAGATTTTAGGTATTTCGTGCAGCAATCACGCTATATATGTCCAATTGTGATGAAATTTAAAGTGAGAGACGGAATTTGGTCTAGAAAACATTATTGAGACATCATATTGAAGTCGGTTCAGATTTGGATATATCGTCCATAAATTCTCTGTCGAAGTTAATTGTTTTCTCAATTTAGTTGGTTGATACCGAACTTCCTTGAGAACATAGTTTAAATATTTTTCTTTTGACAAATTGGCCGAAGCAGTGGCGGCATGAATCAAGGGTTTGGTACTGTTGCCGTGTTCATAGCAGACTTCCGAAGCAAGTTTTCTTCCTTCACTATAACCCACATTAGGGCGCCCTCTCTTCTTTTTATCATTACCTTGTTCTAGCATAAATACTGTGTCGCTAGCTAACCATAAGCTTTCAAATTGTAATACACGACTTTTTGACCTCCAATTTTTTATCCATTTTTGGTTAAGGCGTGCACAAATATTATAAATTTGCTTTTTAACTTCCGTCATGATGTTGTCTTTGACACCTCGATTAAATTTTGCAGAAATCCATTCTATAAGGAGTTTAGGTTTTCGCTGATTTTCCAACCAAAAATTAAAAATATTCCAAATCTGGAAGTTGATAATTTTTTTATTCGCAAGTATACGCAAAAATTCTTTTCAAAATCTGTTAGCCGACATTGTCACCTTTCACCAGATACATATTTTTACGAGAAAGCACCCTGAAGTCGAAAGTTCTACTCCAAAGAACACATGGACGATACCACAGACTACATCAAAAATCATCCCTTACTAACACAACAAATTATTGACCACATCTAATATTACATTTACAGTTTTAACAATAATTTTAATTTACATACCATTACCCGTATTTTCCATTTTTAAAAAATAGATAATATCAACAGATCAGGTTTTGGCGCCAAAATACTTAAATTGTTTAATTACGACTGAATGTCAGAAATAAACGGAATCATAATTATGACATCTTTGACAGCATGGCATGTCGCCGTGGGTCGTTGCCAGATTGTAATTTTTTGGTTTTGGAGGTTTGAAAGTGTTAAGAATATAATTCCGATATTATTTGATTTCAATCGCTGACTTGAAAAAATGACTTTTTGCCTCAAAAACCTGCCATTGGCCCCATCGTGCAGAGTTTGCATTATTTTCTCATTATTTTGTTTTTACATCTTAATGAAGCCATATTGGAAAATACTTGCCCTTGCCTAGCATACTGCACTCTATTGCATATTTAAATTCGCCTAAAACGATAATTCAAGTTTCCAAAACAAGTATTACTTAATCGAACCAAACAAAATTTAAATCAACTACAAATATTTTCTCAAAATTTAAGATTTAGTTTCACAGCCCCAAAAACAAATGGAATCCGGTTAAAGTGTAACACAAACGTCTAAAACGCCAACACACAAAAATTTTTTGTCGTTATCCCCTCCAAGGCAAATGTGCCACTATGGCATTTAAAGTCCTCCACAAAATAAAAACATTAACGAAAAAACGCAAGTCAAACAAACAAAATCGTCACACCGATAACCAACTGAACTGGTAAAATGATCTACACTTGTTCCGTACACACCGACGGCACACCAAAACCAAAAAAATGTTTATTTGATTAAACCTCCATGTCTATGATTGTGAACTCGCACTCGATTTGCAATGCCGGTCGATCGTTGATCGGTACATACCTGTAAAGCCAGTTGCACACAAACAGCGATAATCATTAACCAAATCTCGGCAAGTGGCACCGTTTTTGCATTGGCCCACGCAATCATCGAAATCGGTGGCACACGTTGGACCACCCCAACCCTCAAGGCAAACGCATGAAAACGAACCGGGTAGATTAATGCATTGGCGGGCATTCACGCAGGGTCCCATCATGTTGTTGTTATTGTTGGACAATGTAAAATTGCCCACTGCTGCTGCCGTGGCAAGGGCCGCAATCAATGCCGTTGAGGAAGAGGATGATGATGAAGTACTTGAACTGGCAAAAGCTGTCGATGTTCCTGCATGTGGTACAGCAGAGGAGGAGGCTGGCCCGGTCTTTTGTTGAGATGGTGGAGGATAACTCATTTCGCATTCGTTTACATCCATTTGACATACATCGCCTGTCCATTCGGCGGGACAAACACAACGGAAACCGCCGATTAGATCAATACAAGTGCCACCATGCTCGCAAGGTCCACCGGCACATTCATCGATATCTGGAAAACAAGATCAAAACGAATGTTAAACGTTGTTGGTTTGTTTGGCTACAGAATAAAAAAGTAAGAAACAAAGAGTATGGTTGCCATGGAAATAGCTATACAACCATTCAACACACACATACATTTATACAAATAATATGAAAAAATGCATAAAACTCTTTGGAAAAAATAATGGTTTATTTATGGGATTTGACTGTCTCGGCTTTGGCTTGTTGTGCATTTTGTTTTTCTTAAGAGATTTACACAAAATGTGGCCGTTAGTGTGGCCGTTTTCTCCTTTTCAAGTGCAGCATCTTTTGGGTGCAACAAAATTACAAAACCCGCTGGAGATACGCAAGTCAACAACAACCACCACCACCAGCCCCATTGATGATGTTGACGTCCGTTTGAGTGATGTTTTTAAAACGACTGGAGACACTTTTATCAATTTTGTAGAAATCTTCGTGTGTTTGCCAACTGTTTGTTGACGGCGGTGTTCGGATTCTCTCACAGTCATTGAAAATCATTTTCATTTGTATCTGTTGCGTGATCACAAAGTAAACACAATTAGCTAAGTAAAGTGCACAAAACGAAGGTGGATATGCTTGAGGGCAGAGAAAGAGAGTTTGTGTGTGTGTTTGCTTGACCGGCATAACAGAAGTTGTTGTGGCAATAGACCATTGATTTCTGTTGATTTGTTTGCATTATTCTTGAAATGCATTTATTTCATTGAAAATGAAGAGATAAAGGAAGACATTTCGGTATGTAGATAGTGTTCACTACCACCAAGTAGTGGTAAAGTAGTCATAGATCGTAACGAAAGATTTAAGACACAAACGTGAACATAGAGATTCTAGTGCGACTTTTTATGATATTTATGTTGCCACAGTTATGCGCATTTAAATTTTGTGAGGAATCATTAGTCCTTCCTAGAATCTGGTTCATAATTTGGGCATCTTTGGAAGTTGGTCATTATTCTTTTATTGACACTTTACACCCTCAGCCTTTAAGCTTACGACAAAAATGCTCCTCGTGGAAATAATGGTTAGGACGAAATCCGTTTCAGACAATTTGGAGTCGATTCAAAAAATATGTGGTCAATGAGGTTTTCTTGTTTGCACCTCAAATGCTGCCGGCTAGGGACTTGAGAACCTTGTTTATATATCTCAGCTTGTTGATAATAGCTGTGGCATTCGCAGACGACATGAACACACTGTCAAATATAACCTTCAGAATCACGGGATAGTTTGTAGTCGGAATTCTTATACCATCCACCCGGACTTTCAACTCCGTGTTCATACCCGCAGTGCTCTGGTGGGTCGAGTGACCGTAGGCTTAATGGTTGATATTTGCATATTCTTCGCGCGGAAAAGATCAATCAAATAGGGAAGGTATCCGAACCCAAGCGGTTAAATACAGTAAAGGTAGATGTTAAAGGGTTGGGGAGATATCACCCACGTTGGGGAACTCCCTTTTTATACCCTCAGCATTTATGCTAACGAGGGTATATACACTTCCATACGGGCAAAATGTGCCTCATCGAAATAATGGTTTTAGACCCCAAGTATGTTTGGACGAAATGCGTTTCAGACAATTTGGAGTCGATTGAGCAATGTCTGTCTGGCTGGCTGGAGCACACGATAACTCTCGAACGGATCAATCGATTCGATCTAAAATTTAGCTATCGTAATATTTTGTCCAAACCTAGTTTAAGTTCGAAGATGGGTTATATCGGTCCACTCCTTCCGGTACCTCCCCCACAAAAGTTTGAAAATGTTCGGAAAATTTGTACGTACGATAACTCTTAAAGGAAATAACCGATTTGGTCCATACTTTGCAAATCGTGAAATGTCTACCAGACCTAGATGAGTTTCCAATATGGACTCAATCGGTCCAATCCTTCGGGTACCTCCGACACAAAAGTTGGGATAAGTTCAGTTTAGGACCTGCTCTCAACTCGCTTTGATTTTTGTTTTAGCAACTTGTATTCACTGCCCCCTCTACGACGGTACAAGTTTCATCAGGGGCAAGTCCACACTTCCTGAGAAAATAGATCCAAAGTTGCAGAAAAAAACCCTGTGACAACCGTTTGAGGTGGTTGGAGCGCAAGATAACTCTCGAACAGATCTGCCGATTCGGCCCAAAATTTGGCCTTAGTAATATTTTGTCCAAACATAGTTTAAGTTCAAAGATAAGCTGTATCGGTCCACTCCTTCAGGTACCTCCCCCACTCCACCCGGTACCTCCCACACAAAATTTCGGATAAGTTCACTTTAAGACCTGCAATCGAATCACGTTGATTTTTGTTGAAGCAACTTACATTCGCTGCCTCAATTACGATGGTAAAAGTTTTTTCAGGGGCAAGTCCAACTTTTTGATCAAACAGCCGGAGGGTGTAAACACCACCTATGGCACCATATGTAGTGGCTGGAGATCCACTTCCATAATGGTCAATGTCGATCCATTCCTTTAAGTATCTCCTCCGCAAAACCTTTTATCTTTAATCCTAATCAACATGTTTGTCGGTTCATACAACCAAAATGTTTAAAACCCCCTAAATACATATGCTTTTTGGGAAAAATTGTTTTAATATACACAGGCTGAGGGTATACATCTGTCAGCAAAGCTGACTGATACTTTTTTACTTGTTCACTCCCTTTTTCACTCTGTGCTCCATTCTATGCTCATCTCATAAATACGTAACGTTATCAATGACGTCTGGAGTGGCAGAATGAAGTATTTAATCTCTACTGGGCTTCAACTTCTTGTATAATTGATTATTCGACGTTTTAAACTTGGCCGGAGGGTAGTCAGTCTGCACGATGTCTTCAAACAGTATGGAAGGCTTGACCGTATAGAAGGCTTTTGACAGGTCGAGCGCCATAAACACTGTCATATCGCACTGCTTGTTATTGTTGGGTCCTCGACTAATATCTGTGGAGATGGCGAGCATCTATGTTGTAGTGATGTGCTACTTACTATTTCTGATGTTGGGGAGTAGTAAAGAAAGCCTCGAGGGTCTTTGCCACGGCGACAAATGGGAAATTGGTATATACGATTTACATTTATTAACATTCTTATTCGATGTGAGTGGACAGGTTGAGAACTTTGCTAAGACACTCTTCTGGTAAATCGGTCTACGTGTTGTCATAACGGTAATTTTTGATATTACAGAATTATCTGTTTCGTGTTCTCTATGAACCAGAATACCCCCACCAAAAATTATTTACATAGGTCAGTCTTTTAGCACATTCTTCATTAGGGTGGTTTTAAAAAATCGATGTCAGTTTTTTTGACGGTTGTGCTAAAAAAACAGGTGTCAATTGTTTCCCTTTGAGTTAAATCCAGCATATTCTCCACATAAGGGTACTAACATATTTCAAGTATTTTAAAGGTTTTAGCCACATTAGCTATAATTTGACATTTCGAGTTTCCTATGAATCAGAAGTCCCCGTTATAACCATTTTTGACGTAAACAATATTTTTGTGCATCCTATTAAACAAATTTCCAACCAAATCGGATGTATGTAAGCATTTCGAATTGTCTGTCGACCGGAAGTTTTCTCTGTCCAAATTTCGAAGTTTAATATTCAGGACGAAGGATGGAGAAAAATGCCTTTGCAGTTGGCACAAACCGTATTGTCCCCTTTTATGTTGACGTGACATAGCAGACTGAGGCTCCAATCGTTGCGTTCGATTTCTATAGTCAAATTTTATGAACTTTATGAAACGGTTGCAAACGTTTCGTTCCGTATTTTCCATAAGAAGAAAACAAAACGAAACACAACCCAAGTTGACCGAACTCGCTGTTTAGTTTTGTATTGTTTACATTCGTGAGTGCGAACAAAACGAAAAATGAAAAGTTCTCAACTTCACAACAACTCAAACATTTGGTGGTTGATTGAAACATCCACCGCAGTATATTCCAAGTATGTTGTGTTAGCTTATTGGGATGGTTAGCAATCAAATGTGTGTTTGTGTGTATCTGAATGTGCCATTGATCATTGCACATAGCAAACGTTTGAAAACGATTCATTCTGTTTCGTTCGTGAATAAAACTACTTGGAAGAGCATATCCGAAGTACATTTCAGCAATCGTACAGTGTTGTTGTTGTTCAGTTGAAAAGTTTGTGGTTTTGTTTTGTTATGAGATCGAAACGATTCAGAAAAAAAGGTTTGTGACTTTGTGGAGGATCAAATGTGTGTGTGTGTATCTGAATGTGCCATTGATCATTGCACATAGCAAACGTTTGAAAACGATTCATTCTGTTTCGTTCGTGAATAAAACTACTTGGAAGAGCATATCCGAAGTACATTTCAGCAATCGTACAGTGTTGTTCTTGTTCAGTTGAAAAGTTTGTGGTTTTGTTTTGTTATGAGAACGAAACGATTCAGCAAAAAAGGTTTGTGACTTTGTGGAGTGGTACGAGAATCGTTTCGTTTGTTTGCGTTCATTGCTTTTCTCAAATCAATGATATGGGACCTACTGTTTATCACCGAGGGCGAACAGCGTGTCTTACGACACTACTCGTAGAGAAGTTTCAGGAGAATGGGTCTGCAATATAAATCTCAGTCTAGGGTTGAACTAGGCTAAAATTTGCGGACTTCATTCTGGCTCCTGAAGCTCCCGAGTTTCTCTCGCTCACGTTTTTCCTGATCTTTCTTTACTTCTCATATCTTTTCTAGTCGCTTTGTATTGCTAATGATTCCAGGGTTGGACAATATGTCGCAGTCTTCTCTTCAGTAGCCTTTTGACACTCCTAATGGTACCATCAGGCTTTAAGTCAACGAGGATATACACACTTTTATGTAATGAACATGTGCTCCATAGACATATTGATTTTAAACCCCAAGTTTGTTTGGGCGAAATTAGTTTCAGACAATTTGGAGTCGATTTTGCCATGTGCTTCCGTATGTATGAAACGCACGATAACTCGAGAACTGATTAACCGATTTGGTCATAACATTGCCATTCGTATTTTTTTTCCAAACTTAGATTATGTTCGAATATGGACCCCATCGGAATCTGATTTGGCCGAAGCCTTTCAAATCTTTTAATTTCTTTCTTTTTTTAGAAGGCTTTTATATTAAACAGAACGTCTTGTTCCATAAGCCGAACTAAGAATAGATTTCCAAACGCACCGATCTTTTGCTTTACTTCTCCAATTTTGGATGCCATGTTTTGTGATATCTTCGTCAACTTGGTCTTTCCATCGGAGTTTTGGCCTTCCCTTGGGGCGTATACCGTCGAGTGGCTCGTATTCAAATGCCTTTTTGGCGGGGGCATCTTTATCCATCCTGCTGACATGGCCAAGCCAACGCAATCGTTGTAGTTCGATACGTTTTACTATATCGATGTCGGTCGGCTGGTATAGCTCGAGGTTCATACGACGTCGGTATTCACCGTCAACGCATATTGGTCCATAAATCTTTCGAAGATTTTTTCTCTCAAATACACCAAGTTCTGCCTCATCTTCTTTCGCAAGTACCATTGCTTCAGATCCATACATAAGTACGGGTAGTTTCAGTTTTGTTTGACGCTAGGTGGTTTTACTTATAAACTGTTTACTTAGACCAAAGTAGCATCTGTTGGCCAATATTATTCTCCTTTTGATTTCAAAACTGACGTTGTCCGAGGTAAATAAAGTTATATACTACCTCAAAATTGTAGTTCTGAACATCAACAGTTTTCCGAGTCTACTGGACATCTTGCGCGTTAATACCATACACTTTGTCTTATGGCCAATGAACGGAAAGAAACAAAACGATTCCCGCACCAATCACACAACGCCACAAACTTTTCAGCTTCTCTGAATCGTTTCATTCTCACAACCAAAACAAAAACACAAACTTTTCAACGTAAAAAGATGGAAACCGTACGATTGGTGAAATGTAACTTCGGCTATGCTTTGCCAAGTTGTTTCATTCACCACCGAAACGACAAGTATTTTTGGGAAACGTTTGCCGTGCGTTATGGTCAATGACACACTCAGACACACACACACACACATGTGATTGCTTAACAACCCTATAAGTTAGCATCAGCATACCACAGTGAATTTTATCAACCACCAAACGTTTTTGATTTATTCACATGTGTTAAGTACTATTTAGTTTTCTATCTGTTGTTGTGGAGTTGAGTACTTTTCGCTTTTCGTTTTGCTCGTACTCACGAATGTAAACAAAACGAAACTAAACAGCGAGCTCGGCCAACGAGGGTTATGTTTCGTTTTGTATTGTTCCTATGGAAAATACGAAACGAAACGATTGGAAATTTTATTTAAAGTATTTTTACGTACTCTGCTTATGGCCGTTGACTGCCACACCCATGTTTGGCACTCTTTTTCAATTTTCGCAAAGGTGGCTGTTACGGATCGAGTTGATCAACCTATTATATCAATATCGTCTGTGTAGGCCAGTAACATTATATCCTTATTGTATTTAGTGCTATTTTTATCTCTATCGGTATAAACACGATAGGCTGTCACCTAGACTGAAACCTCGTTTTGTTTCAAAAGGTTCCTACTTTAACAGCTGATTTTGTATTAGCCAATGTCATCCTGCATAATCTTATAAGTTTTGCAGAGGTACAAAACTCAGACATGGCTTGAAATACCTTTGATCGAATTGGGCTAGTCGACGAACAGGTGGTATGTGTCGATCTGTCTTTCGTATTCTTCTCTAGTATTTGGCGCAGTGTGAACATTTGTTCAATTGTCGATTTACCAGGTGTAAAACCACATTGGTATGACCCGATTATGTTATTGACCATGGGTTTTAAACGTTCATACAGTACATTCGACGGCACTTTGTATGCGATTGGGAGCAGACTTATGCCTCTGTATTTGTACACACGGTCTTGTCTCCTTTCTTGTGTACGGGACATAGGAGGCTGAGGTTCCAATCGTTGGGTATGTTCTCTTTCTGCCAAATTTCTGTAATTAACTGATGCATACTCCTTATCAGCATTTTGCCACCGGTCTTGAACAGTTCGGCGGGGAGCCCATCAGCTCCTGCTGCTTTATTGTTTTTCAGCCGATTAATTGCTGTCATGTACTCGCTTTGGCTAGGTGGAAGACATTCAACGTCGTCGTTTGCGATTGGGTTTGGTGTATCTTCATCGCCGCCCATATTCGATATTAAGAGCTTCATGAAATGCTCCTTCCAGATCCTCAGTACGCTATATGTATCATTTACCAGATTCCCTTCATGATCTTTGCAGGAGAATGTGCCTGCACCATACCCTTCAGTCTGGTGTTTTACTCTCTGGTAAAATTTTCGGACTCACGCTCACGTTTTTCTTGATCTTTGTTTTTTCTTCTGAAAATACGCTTCTCCTCTTTCCTCTTCTCCCGATATTTTTCTTCGTGTTGCTACTGAATGCAGGTTTGCTCTGTTTGTCGCGTTACGGCACTCCAGATCGTACCATAGATTTTTAGTTTGAAGTGAGTGGGCTATTCTTTGCCACTGCGCTTCTACATTATCGGGACAAGGAGTGCTGTTTTCCAGCATGTGAGTCAGTTTAGCGGAATAGGTTTGTGCTATCTGTTGTGTTTGCAGCTTCTCGACATCCAGCTTCCGTCCTGTGTTAGATCGCACTTTTGCTGCAACATTAAGGCGAGTGTGTACCTTTGCTGCTACAAGGAAATGGTCCACATCGATGTTCGCTCCTCGAATCGATCAGAAATCTAACACACTGGACGAGTATATTCCGTCTATCACAACATGATCAATCTGGTTTCTTGTTTTCCCATCTGGGGATATCAACGTGGCCTTGTGTATGTCGAGGTGTTGTCGCTGCAAAATCGATCAGACTCATACCGTTGTCGGATGTTACCTCATGAAGACTGAACTTTCCAATCGTGGTACCAAAGATATTTTCTCGCCCAATTTTAGCATTAAAATCTCCTATAACAAACCTAATGTCATGGCCAGGGCAGCGGTCTGTTCATCTTTCTCTTCGATCGGGGCATGGGCGCAGATGAGACTGATGTTAAAAAACTTTGCTTTTATACGGATTGTGGCAATTCTCTCATCAACCGGAGTGAAGCTGGAGACATTGGTCCAATCTATACACATCGTAATATTTCTCTCTTATCGGTCCATTCCTGCGAGTACCTCCCACACAAGATTTAAAAATGTTCATCAATCAATTTGATTTGATTGAGATAAATTTCAAACTTTATTGCGGTAAGTTCTCGCAGTTATTTTTACAACAATAATGTATTGCCAAAAATAAACCATGCTGGGTTTGCCTATTTTATGCCACAGGTATATCTCTGTCGAAAAAGCCGACTGATAGATTTTTATTTGTTGGTAGTTTCTAGGACCTAATTTTTACACGGTGATTAGACTTTCGCCATCTGCTGTATTTGTGTAAGACAGCGTATTTGTTGTAATATTGTGACCAGTTTTAACCTTAGCTGCTACAGGGAAATGGTCCGCATCGATGTTCGCTCTTCAAATTGATCGGACATCGAGCACACTGCAATACATCTGGACATCGACGTACCCTTGTGTTTGTCGAAGTGTTGGAACTTGCTGCTATGTTTTTGCCGCTGCAAAATCGATCAGAGCGTTGAAAACAGAACTTGCCTACCGTGGGATCAAATATATTTCCCCTTCTAATGTTAGCGTTAAGATCACCTGGAACAATCTTAATCTTTGAGAGCTATAGGTGTTCGTAGAATATGTATATGCTTGGTCTACCCATCTTATCATCGGGAGTGGGCTTAGATAAGACTGATATTAAAGAACTTTGCTTTTATAAGGTTTGTGGTAATTCTCTCATCCAACGGTGTGAGCCTTGGGATGTTTAAGAGTCCGGAAATTCCAGGTGCACCATCGCATATATATGTATATGCAGACCATTATAATGGTCCTTATAACGTTGGTAGGGGTCACCAACTTTAAAGGAGTGGATTACCAACCCAACACCTAAACCCTACTTTTAATAGTTATTATGAAAGGAACGTGTTTAGCGGGGCATGTTACATCGCTACCCTTAACGGGTGTTAAAGGCAGTCTGGTAATAACTCAAAAGATATTCTTAAAAACCTTTCTTTTCTTTGCTCTGATAATTTTTTTATCTGTCAAATGTTAATATCAATGTCTTAATAAATGTTGTTTACAAACGATAAATTTTGCCATTAAGTCTACCATGAAAATGCTGCAATTACCAATAAAATTTATTGTGAAAAAAGAAATGCTTTAATTCAAAACAAATGCTTTAATTTCAAATTAAACTCGTTTTAATGGAGATTTGAAGCTGTTATGGTTATAAAAATAGTTTTTAATGGAATTATGAATACAATTTTCATTTCCAACAGCCATCATTTGAAAGTTTAATAGGTTTTTCCAAATCATATGTTGTTATTTGTTTTTCATTTCTATTGCGAGTTTCTTTCCAGCATTTACAATTTCCTATTACAGAGTGTTCCAAAAAATCAATGTAATATTTTTTTTTCAATTTCAAACACTTGTTTTGTTAGTGCATTTAAGAGTATACTACAAATAAATATAAAGATTAACACACAGCATAACACGCAAATGCTTTACTTCGTAAGCACACACATACTCAGTCTCAAAAAAAATGAAATGATTGCACGAAAATTGACTTGAAGAGACCAGGAAAGGGGAGGGGGAAAGAAAAGGAAAACAAATGTAAAATAATATCAAAGTAAATCAAATCCACTTACTTATTTCACATGTTGGACCAGTCCAACCGGGTACACAATCGCAAGTGAATTCTGAAACTGGTGGAATTTGTTGATGCTGCTGCTGTTGCTGCTGATGATGCGACGGATGGCTGTAACCATTATGATAGTTGGATTCGTTCGTTGTTGTTAGCATAGCTGATGTTCCATTGCCATAGCTATTCAATATTGATGACAACAATGCTGCTGATGATAATTGTGATCCTGAATTTAATCCTAGCAACGGCAAATTGCGTCTATTAACTGGTTTCCCCATTGCTGAACTCAAGTCACGCATAACTCTATACGATGAGGATGAAGATGATGCGACCGATGATGGCATTGCAGTACTGTTTCGCATTGTTGCTGATGATGATGATTCCTGTAACAAAAAACAAAACCAAACGAAAAAATGACTTAAATTGAAGAGATCACAAATTGTCCGAAAGGAAATAAAAATAAACGTTCAATTCGCTAAAGCTTAACGTTTATCATACATTTACTTATTACAAATTGGGTTTTTATGTTTTTTTTTTGTGTGTCTTTCTTTCTTCTTTTGCGTAGCACACATAGTTAAATGTGAGCAAGAGAACTAATATACATGCTAATCTTAGGCATTTATGGAGAGTGGAGAGAGAAGCCGCCATAGTTTATATCGGCTAATGGACTAATCAGTAATAAGCTGGCAAAACCCATTAGTTATCTGCTTTTTTAGGGGGGAAATTTCTTTGGTGGGATTTTTTAGGTGATTCAGTCACGATTTGGGAATATTTTAAGAATAAGTTTTAAAATAATATTTTAGTTAGAACAATAAAAATATTCTGCATAATTTTGTGATAAAAGAAATAATATGTTCTAATCATTTTTACGGACGTATCCGGCCTTCTCTTAAACTAAACTTTTTGCCACGAAGGGTTACGGGGAGACTTCCCCCAGTTCTCTGTGGGGTTATCATATATAAAATATGAGACTTTCCTGCAGTTCAACAACACCTTTTCCACAAGGTCATATACAGCTATAATCCAGGCCAAATATAAGCCCGTTTTTGGAAGATTTGGAGATCATAACCAAGATCTCTTAGCATGGCATGTAGCCTATCATTACGTTTTGAACGTTCAAGGGGGACGCAGAAAGGGTCTTGTAGGAAGGGTCTATAGAAGAACCCTTTCTTGTAGAAAGGTCTATAGAAGAACCCTTTCTTGTAGAAAGGTCTATAGAAGAACCCTTTCTTGTAGAAAGGTCTATAGAAGAACCCTTTCTTGCAGAAAGGGATTATAGAAGCACCCTTTCTTGTAGAAGGGGTCTATAAAAGCACCCTTTCTTGTAGAAGGGGCCTATAAAAGCACCCTTTCCTTCAGAAAGGGACTATAGAAGCACCCTTTCCTTCAGAAAGGGTCTATAAAAGCACCCTTTCTTGTAGAAGGGGTCTATAAAAGCACCCTTTCTTGTAGAAGGGGTCTATAAAAGCACCCTTTCTTGTAGAAGGGGTCTATAAAAGCACCCTTTCTTGTAGAAGGGGTCTATAAAAGCACCCTTTCTTGTAGAAGGGGTCTATAAAAGCACCCTTTCTTGTAGAAGGGGTCTATAAAAGCACCCTTTCTTGTAGCAGGGGTCTATAAAAGCACCCTTTCTTGTAGCAGGGGTCTATAAAAGCACCCTTTCATGTAGATGGGGTCTATAAAAGCACCCTTTCATGTAGAAGGGGTCTATAGAAGCACCCTTCCTTGTAGAAGGGGTATATAGAAGCACCCTTTCCTTCAGAAAGGGACTATAGAAGCTCCCTTTCCTTCAGAAAGGGACTATAGAAGCACCCTTTCCTTCAGAAAGGGACTATAGAAGCATCCTTTCCTTCAGAAAGGGACTATAGAAGCAACCTTTCCTTCGGAAAGGGACTATAGAAGCACCCTTTCCTTCAGAAAGGGACTATAGAAGCACCCTTTCTTGTAGAAGGGGTCTATAAAAGCACCCTTTCTTGTAGAAGGGGTCCATAAAAGCACCCTTTCTTGTAGAAGGGGTCTATAAAAGCACCCTTTTTTGTAGAAGGGTCTATAAAAGCACCCTTTCTTGTAGAAGGGGTCTATAAAATCACCCTTTCTTGTAGAAGGGTCTATAAAAGCACCCTTTCTTGTAGAAGGGGTCTATAAAATCACCCTTTCTTGTAGAAGGGTCTATAAAAGCACCCTTTTTTGTAGAAGGGGTCTATAAAACCACCCTTTCTTGTTGAAGGGGACTATAGAAGCACCCTTTCCTTCAGAGAGGGACTATAGAAGCACCCTTTCCTTCAGAGAGGGACTATAGAAGCACCCTTTCCTTCAGAGAGGGACTATAAAAGCACCCTTTCCTTCAGAGAGGGACTATAAAAGCACCATTTCTTTAAGAAAGGGACTATAGAAGCACCCTTTCCTTCAGAAAGGGACTATAGAAGCACCCTTTCCTTCAGAGAGGGACTATAGAAGCACCCTTTCCTTCAGAGAGGGACTATAAAAGCACCCTTTCCTTCAGAGAGGGACTATAAAAGCACCCTTTCTTTCAGAAAGGGACTATAGAAGCACCCTTTCTTTCAGAAAGGGACTATAGAAGCACCCTTTCCTTCAGAAAGGGACTATAGAAGCACCCTTTCTTGTAGAAGGAGTCTATAAAAGCACCCTTTCTTGTAGAAGGGGTCTATAAAAGCACCCTTTTTTGTAGAAGGGGTCTATAAAAGCACCCTTTCTTGTAGAAGGGGTCTATAAAAGCACCCTTTCTTGTAGAAGGGGTCTATAAAAGCACCCTTTCTTGTAGAAGGGGTCTATAAAAGCACCCTTTCTTGTAGAAGGGGACTATAGAAGCACCCTATAAAAGCACCCTTTCTTGTAGAAGGGGTCTATAAAAGCAACCTTTCTTGTAGAAGGGGTCTATAAAAGCACCCTTTCTTGTAGAAGGGGTCTATAAAAGCAACCTTTCTTGTAGAAGGGGTCTATAAAAGCACCCTTTCTTGTAGCAGGGGTCTATAAAAGCACCCTTTCATGTAGAAGGGGTCTATAAAAGCACCCTTTCATGTAGAAGGGGTCTATAGAAGCACCCTTCCTTGTAGAAGGGGTATATAGAAGCACCCTTTCCTTCAGAAAGGGACTATAGAAGCTCCCTTTCCTTCAGAAAGGGACTATAGAAGCACCCTTTCCTTCAGAAAGGGACTATAGAAGCATCCTTTCCTTCAGAAAGGGACTATAGAAGCAACCTTTCCTTTGGAAAGGGACTATAGAAGCACCCTTTCCTTCAGAAAGGGACTATAGAAGCACCCTTTCTTGTAGAAGGGGTCTATAAAAGCACCCTTTCTTGTAGAAGGGGTCCATAAAAGCACCCTTTCTTGTAGAAGGGGTCTATAAAAGCACCCTTTTTTGTAGAAGGGTCTATAAAAGCACCCTTTCTTGTAGAAGGGGTCTATAAAATCACCCTTTCTTGTAGAAGGGTCTATAAAAGCACCCTTTTTTGTAGAAGGGGTCTATAAAACCACCCTTTCTTGTAGAAGGGGACTATATAAGCACCCTTTCCTTCAGAGAGGGACTATAGAAGCACCCTTTCCTTCAGAGAGGGACTATAGAAGCACCCTTTCCTTCAGAGAGGGACTATAGAAGCACCCTTTCCTTCAGAGAGGGACTATAAAAGCACCCTTTCCTTCAGAGAGGGACTATAAAAGCACCATTTCTTTAAGAAAGGGACTATAGAAGCACCCTTTCCTTCAGAAAGGGACTATAGAAGCACCCTTTCCTTCAGAGAGGGACTATAGAAGCACCCTTTCCTTCAGAGAGGGACTATAAAAGCACCCTTTCCTTCAGAGAGGGACTATAAAAGCACCCTTTCTTGTAGAAGGGGTCTATAAAAGCACCTTTTTTTGTAGAAGGGGTCTATAAAAGCACCCTTTCTTGTAGAAGGGGTCTATAAAAGCACCCTTTCTTGTAGAAGGGGTCTATAAAAGCACCCTTTCTTGTAGAAGGGGTCTATAAAAGCACCCTTTCTTGTAGAAGGGGTCTATAAAAGCACCCTTTCTTGTAGAAGGAGTCTATAAAAGCACCCTTTCTTGTAGAAGGGGTCTATAAAAGCACCCTTTCTTGTAGAAGGGGACTATAGAAGCACCCTTTCCTTCAGAGAGGGACTATAAAAGCACCCTTTCTTTCAGAAAGGGACTATAGAAGCACCCTTTCTTTCAGAAAGGGACTATAGAAGCACCCTTTCCTTCAGAAAGGGACTATAGAAGCACCCTTTCCTTCAGAGAGGGACTATAGAAGCACCCTTTCCTTCAGAGAGGGACTATAAAAGCACCCTTTCTTTCAGAAAGGGTCTATAAAAGCACCCTTTCTTGTAGAAGGGGTCTATAAAAGCACCCTTTCTTGTAGAAGGGGTCTATAAAAGCACCCTTTCTTGTAGAAGGGGTCTATAAAAGCACCATTTCTTGTAGAAGGGGTCTATAAAAGCACCCTTTCTTGTAGAAGGGGTCTATAAAAGCATCCTTTCTTGTAGAAGGGGTCTATAAAAGCACCCTTTCTTGTAGAAGGGGTCTATAAAAGCAACCTTTCTTGTAGAAGGGGTCTATAAAAGCACCCTTTCTTGTAGAAGGGGTCTATAAAAGCACCATTTCTTGTAGAAGGGGTCTATAAAAGCACCCTTTCTTGTAGAAGGGGTCTATAAAAGCATCCTTTCTTGTAGAAGGGGTCTATAAAAGCACCCTTTCTTGTAGAAGGGGTCTATAAAAGCAACCTTTCTTGTAGAAGGGGTCTATAAAAGCACCCTTTCTTGTAGCAGGGGTCTATAAAAGCACCCTTTCATGTAGAAGGGGTCTATAAAAGCACCCTTTCATGTAGAAGGGGTCTATAGAAGCACCCTTCCTTGTAGAAGGGGTATATAGAAGCACCCTTTCCTTCAGAAAGGGACTATAGAAGCTCCCTTTCCTTCAGAGAGGGACTATAAAAGCACTTTTTCCTTCAGAGAGGGACTATAAAAGCACCCTTTCTTTCAGAAAGGGACTATAGAAGCACACTTTCCTTCAGAAAGGGGATATAGGAGCACTCTGTCCTTCAGAATGGGACTATGGAAGCACCATTTCCTTCAGAAAGGGGATATAGAAGCACTTTTACCTTCAGAAAGGGACTTTAGAGGCACCCTTTCCTTAAGAGAAGGAATCAAGAGGCACCTTTTTCTTCAGAAAGGGACTTTAGAGGCACCTTTTTCTTCAGAAAGGGACTTTAGAGGCACCCTTTCCTTAAGAGAAGGAATCAAGAAGCACCTTTTCCTTCAGAAAGGGACTATAGAAGCATCCTTTCCTTCAGAAAGGGACTATAGAAGCACCCTTTCCTTCAGAAAGGGACTATAGAAGCACCCTTTCCTTCATAAAGTGACTATAAAAGCGCCCTTTCCTTAAGAGAAGGAATCAAGAAGCACCCTTTCCTTAAGAGAAGGAATCAAGAAGCACCCTTTCCTTAAGAGAAGTAATCAAGAAGCACCCTTTCCTTAAGAGAAGGAATCAAGAAGCACCCTTTCCTTAAGAGAAGGAATCAAGAAGCACCCTTTCCTTAAGAGAAGGAATCAAGAAGCACCCTTTCCTTAAGAGAAGGAATCAAGAAGCACCCTTTCCTTCAAACAGGGACTATAGAAGCACCCTTTCCTTAAGAAAGGGAATATGAAAGCACCCTTTAATTAAGAAAGGGGCTATGGAAGCACATTTTCCTTCAGAAAGGGACTATAGAAACACCCTTACTTGAAGAAAGGGTCTATAGAAGCATCCTTTCTTGAAGAACGGGTCTATAGAAGCAGCCTTTTTGGAGAAAAGGTATATTGAAGCACCCTTTCTTTCATTCAGAAAGGGACTATAAAAACCCCTTCACTTGAATAAAAGGGTCTATAGAAGCATCCTTTCTTGCAGAAAGGGTGTATAGAAACAGCCTTTCTTGTAGAAAGGGTCTATAGAGCCACCCATTTCTTCAAAAAGGGTCTATTGACGCACCGATTCTTCCTGAAAGGGTCTTTGCAAGCACATTATTTCAGAAAAGGTCTATAGAAGCACCCTTCCCTGTAATGAGGATACTCCTACAGAATTTGTCACAGTTCCCCCGACGTCACCTGAAAACCTTTTGTTCTGTTGGGTTAGACCATGTCCCTATAAATGTCTCCATCAGTAGACCGCGCGACTTCGTCACCTCTGAATCCCGCAATTTCATTAGTCATGTGGAATGCAATTATCTTCTTTTGATGATCGGGTAGTAGAGAGGACAATCCTGGATATCATCACTACTTCAGCTTCTGGTATTCATCGAATTCCCCATGTGAGAACCAATTTCCCCGCAGAGACATGGGGACTAGGAAGTGAGCGTGATAACCTTCGTCGAACCAACTCCAGCGACCCCAGTGTCAGGTGAGCACAAGCGGAAAAAGTGGCAGTCTACATCGTGCCCGAAGTCTGGAAAATGGGCAGGGTGGTCTCGAGCAAAGGCTTTTGAGGCTTTGCACTTCCCCAGGATCAGACATTGTATACAATTGCCGATCATCAGAATGGGTTCCGTAAGCAGCACATCAGTCATAGCACACCATAGTCGTATTAGTCGAGGATTCAACCAGAACAAGCCGTACGATAAGACAGCGTTGGTGGCGCTCGACTAATCAAAAGCCTTTGATGCT
The DNA here is from genome assembly GCF_047663935.1 of Musca autumnalis. Lineage (NCBI taxonomy): Eukaryota > Metazoa > Arthropoda > Insecta > Diptera > Muscidae > Musca > Musca autumnalis. Next base: position 316,097,409 of record NW_027411644.1, on the reverse strand, counting down.
GGTTAGCACTCCACACTGTTTAAGGACATCGAGCAGACCACCATTTGGATGCTAGTCATATGTGAAATATAGGAACACGAAGACGAGTGTAACAGAAAGTTCCCTAGGTGAACTGATATCTCCGAAACTAGTTAACCTCTACCTTTCATATAGTCACTCGCAAATTGACTTCCCTTAAGATCAGCTTAACTAGTCGGGGTTGAAATTTGACCGCAGCTAGTCAATATTCATATCTAATAGGAATTTCACGTCCTGTGCCTGTGTCCTGTGCTTCTCTCGAAGGCCAAGAAACTTATGCAATATAAAATATCTGATGCATTAAATCATAATAAACATTAGTTACACTCCATACACTGTTTAGACCACAACAACAGCAACAGAGGAAATTAATGTAAATTGAATTAAATTCCATAACAAATTGATTAACAAATTATTATCCAAAACAAAATAACGATTATTCGAGCAAACCACAAACAATTCAAAGATCGAAAACAACATCAATAACCAACCTAGAAGTTATGAGAGGAATTCTCTATCACGTATTTTCCATAACCTATGACATTCTAGATTCTTTAATGTCTGCTATGGGGGGTTTGTCTAAAACAAAATCAACGATAACAAAGATATTTTCGTTTCTTTGTGTAATCTCATCTTCTCTGTTGCAGCTTAAACTTATTTTCATAAACAGAATAATGTATCACGGCATGCCATGATATAAATATTCCGAAATTTAGACAGTTTATGGTACTAGCCAAACAACCAAGGTTACTTCATGTATTCATATGTAAGTTGTCTGTGTGTGCGTGTCTTTACTTACCTTTATCGAACATGTACCACCATTTTTACATGGTTGTGTTGCACATGGATGCTCTATGATTTCACAACGTTCACCGGATAAACCCTCGGCGCATGTGCAACGAAAGCGATCAGGTGCTGTATTCTCACAAGTGCCGCCATGTTTACAGGGTTCATGTGTGCCGCAGTAATTTAAATCTAGTCAACAAAAAAAGGGAAGGGAAATTAAAAAGAAATCCATATGCATGAAATAAATAGTAAATGTGAATCATAATTTCAGTGTGTGGTGAAATATTAAACTTAAATCAGCCAATGTTGCATTTGTAGTTTGTTGTATTCAAAATATGTATATGTACGGAATTTCGATTGCAATTCCAATTTATGTTCACATGATATTTGTGTTTAACTCCATAATTTAAGTGCAATTTAATGACTCACCTTGATCACACAGAATGCCCCCCCAATTTGTATCACATTTACATTTCCAAGCTTCGCCATAACAAGAACCATGTTTACAGCCGGGATAGACAACACATTCATTGCAGAGTGGGCCTTGCCAACCAGGTCGACAACTAAAAATAAACACAAAATGTTAGAAAATATAAGATTACAGACATTTTATAAAACAAGTAAAAAAGTATCAGTCGACTTTGCCGACAGAGATATACCCTCAGCCTGTGTATATTGAAACAATTTTTTCCCAAAATACGTATGTATTGAGGGGTTTTAAAAATTTTTGGTGGTTTGAACAGACAAAAATGTTGATTAGGATTAAAGATCAAAAGTTTTGCGGAGGAGATACTAAAAGGAATGGATCGACATTGACCGTTATGTATGTGGATCTCCAGCCACAACATATGGTGCCATAGGGGGTTTTTACACTTATCGGGCTGTTTGCTCAAGAAGTATGGACTTGCCCCTAAAAAACTTTTACCATCGTAAATGAGGCAGCGAATGCAAGTTGCTTCAAAAAAAATCAAAGTGATTCAATATCAGGTCTTAAAGTGAACTTATCCGAAAATTTTGTGTGGGAGGTACCGGATGGAGTGGACAAATATAGTCCATATTTGAACCTGATCTATATCTAGTAGATATATTAGGATGTGTAAAGTATAGACCAATTCGGCCACTCCCTTCAAGAGTTACCGTACGAACAATTTTTCCGAACATTTTTGAACTTTTGTGGGGAAGGTACCTGAAGGAGTGGACGGATATGGCTTATCTTCAAACTTAAACTATGTTTGGACAAAATATTACTAAGGCCATATTTTGGACCGAATCTTCAGATCCGTTCGAGAGTTATCTTGCGCTCTAACCACCTCACACGGTGTCATAGGGGTTTTTTTTTGCAACTTTCATGCTATTTTCTCAGGAAGTATGGACTTGCCCTTGATGGAACTTGTACCGTCGTATGAAGGGCAGTGAATACAAGTTGCTAAAACAAAAATCAAAGCGGTTCGACAGATGGCCCTAAACTGAACTTTTCCGAAATTTTGTGTGGGAGGTACCCGAAGGAGTGGACCTATTAAGACCATATTGGAACCTCATATTACTCTGGTAGAAAGTTTACGCTATACAAAGTATAGACCAAATCGGTCACTCCCTTCAAGAGTTATCGTGCGCACAAACTTTCCGAACATTTTCGAACTTTTGTGGGGGAGGTATCGGAAGGAGGGGACCGATGTAGCTCATCTTCGAACTTAAACTAAGTTTGGGCAAAATATTACGAAAGCCAACATTTGAACCGAATCGGTTCATCCGTTCGAGAGTTATCGTGCGCTCCAGCCAGCAGGACAGACAGACAGACGGACAGACAGACGGACGGACATGGCTAGATCGACTCCAAATTGTCTGAAACACATTTCGTCCAAACATACTTGGGGTCTAAAACCATTATTTCGATGAGGCACATTTTCATCGTATCAAAGTGTATATACCCTCCTTAGCCTAAAGGCTGAGGGTATAAAAATGATGGTATGTAAATGTCTCAGGGATATATTATATCGCATGATATTGGACCTAAGTAGTCACATAAAGTGTGTAAGGAAGATCAGAGGGCGTTTGAAACAAACATCATAGACTAGGACCGATCCTGAGTCCGAACCCTATACAAAACAAGGGCAGTGGAAATCCCCACTAAAGAGGATGTCAACAAGATGGTGGACGAAGTGAGAATGAGATCGTTGCAAAGCTCACAACAGAATGAAGCTGCCGCCAGGCACTAAACGGCGGAAGTTATGGAAGTACTAGGCGCGGTTGAACTAAACATAGCAGGTTTCTCTCTCAGTTTCCTCAGAAGCGGCAAAGAGGATAAGATCTCCCAAAGAGCAGAACACTTTGAAACCAACAAAGACGAAAAATAGCTCCCCATCTTCAAATGGCCCGGGTAAATCTTGTCAAGAGAAGACTATCTTTTGAATCCTTTGGCAGATACAACGGCAACAGGTGAGTGTATGGTATGCTACATAAGGATTATCAGAAACCATTGAGGCAATGGTTAACGACAAACTCTTTGACAACATCCTATAAGGGCGAGAGTTAATAGCTATCATCTGCAGAGAGTTTAAGGCTTACCTATTATTGTAGTACTTGAGCCCGCATACTGTCGCTATGGAGAAGATAGTGAGCAGTATTGTAACACCTTGGGAAGGTCGCAAATTAAAGTTGGTGAAGAAGGATTAAATTCAAATGCAAATTGAACTGATGAACCATCTAAGACGGGGGGTTCTGATGGAATCTCCATGGTAATGCTGCAACAACTTTCTGAGCTGTGATTTCAGTATCTCACCAAAGTTCTCAACCTGTCGCTAGCTGTCAACATCGCATCCGAAGTATGGAAAGTGGACAAGGTGGTCTCGTAGCAAAGACTTTTGAGGCTTTACTCTTGTCCAGAGTAAGAAATTGTTATCCTCTTGCCGACCATCATCATGGGTTCCGTATGCAGCACACCACTACAAAAGTGCTGTACGCCATGTCCACATATATTAGTCGAGGACTTTACCAGAAAAAGCCGTGCGATAGGACAATGTCTTGGCGCTCGACTTGTCAAAAGCCTTTGATGCTGTCAAGCACTCTCTCCTCCGACCAAGGTTTACATTTTCTATAATTAATTGTGTATGTGGAATTCAGATACAAGAAGTCGAAGCCCCGTAGGAACATTTCCCCATGTTTGGGGTTTGTTCACTCGGAAATTTACTTCCCGCTGAGGATCAGCTTAGTGACCATCTCCCTTTAATTGTTTTCATAGAATGCATCACCTTTAAACGCTGCACTTTCATCAATTATAGGAAAATAATGGCCTATTTTCACAGAGAACTGATCCACCCTTTTGATGGTCGGGAAGCAGAAAGGGCGCACTGATGTAATCGCTCGATGGGCACCTAGCTCTCTGGTCGAATAGCCGAAGGGAGGTCATATTTCTCAGCAGAGACGTCGGGATTAGCAATAAGCTTCGTTGAGCCAAAACCAGTGATCCCAGAGTCAGGGAGTTGATACTGGAAGTTAACAGGTTGGTCGGTGAGCACAAGCGGAACAAGTGAAACAAGACCATCTGAAGCAATATTTGAGCCGGAATAAGTGAACTGTGGGCACTCTCGGACCCTAAGAAGACGGAAGGTATGACCTCAGTCACGTTTGGTGACGTTACGCTGACTGATCCAAAGAGATTCCCAACTTATTTTAATCAACAACTTGTCGAGCACCTCGGGAGTGACATGGTGAAGAGAAGGAAGAAGATGTAGATAATCTGAAGAGTTGCATCATTGGGGTCGGAATAGGCGAATTGTGGAAAACGGCCCTTGCGAACAATGGGAAAAATGAAGAAATGACTAATGATCGCAAACAAACAAAACGATTATCGTACCAATCACACGAAGTCAAAAATTTGTCAGTTTCTCTGAATCGTTTGCCTCTCAAAACAAAACAAAACCACAAACTTTTTAATGCAAAAATACGAAAACCGTACGTTTACTGAAATGTACTTCGGCTATGCTTTGCCGAGTTGTTTCATTCACCACCGAAACAAAAAGAGTTTTTGGCAAACACTTCCTGTGCGAAATGATCAATGCCACACTCAGGCACACACACATTTGATTGCTTAACAACCCTGTCAGCTAACATCAACATACTTGGAACATACTACTGTTGATGTTTTTCAACTACCAAACTAATCATTCAATGAATCGTTCGTATGTTTTGAACTTTTTCGTCTTCTATCTGTTGTTGTGGAATTGAAAACTTTTCGCTATTCGCATTGTTCGTACTCACGAATGTAGACAAAACGAAACAAAACAGCGAGTTCGGTCAATGTGGGTTATGTTTCGTTTTGTATTGTTCCTATGGAAAATACGAAACGATTGCAAATGTTTCATAAATTATTTTTACGTACCCTGGATATGACCTTTAGTCACATTTGGCAAATTGCGCTAACTGATCCGAAGTGGTGCGCAAGTTATTTTAAACGACAATTTGTCGAGCACTCCAGGAGTGACAGGGATGAACCGGGAGTTGATTATCGCACCAAAGTTATCCACCTATCATCCCGATGTTTGGAAAATGACAGTGTGGCACCGCATTCGAAGCAAGGATGGTAGCAAAGGTAAATCGTACAAACCGATTTCGCTTTTATTGCCCATACCAAAGACCCTTGAGGTTTTACTCCTGTCAAGCGTCGAAAATAGCTATGCATTTGCCGAAAATCGTAAAAAGCGCTCCTCGCCATATCCACGCGTATTAGTTGAGGTATCAATCAAACAAGTCGTGCGATAGGACAGTGTCAGTGGCGTTCTACTTATCAAATGATTTTGATACGGTCCCTCCGGTAAAGTTTCAAACCTTGGCTAATCAATTACGCTGTGACACAAAATGGAACACAAAGTCTGGAGGCTGGAAAATTCGCAAAAGGACATTTCGCCAGGAACTTTTCGCTTTTCCCCCTGTATTGCCTGAGAAAATAGCTTTATATCTCTGTTTGGCGTTATTGTAGCTTCGTTTTGAGATATCATGTCGATCGATTGGCGCATCTTTTTGTGGAACATTTCATTCTTCTAACTCAATTCCTTTCATGTCATTTGGTCCTTTATTTTTTTGAACCGCATTAAAAGTACCACAAGATGAGACTGAAGACATGTCATTTCTAAACGAAGCTACAATATCGCCAAACAGAGATATAAAGCTATTTTCTCAGGCAATATAGGGGGAAAGGGAAAAGTTCCTCATCATCGATATCACGCAATATCTCAGGAACTTGACCTGTGGCGAAACTTTCCTTTTGGGTTCTTAATGTACTCATCAAGGGCTTTCATCTCCAAAAGGAATTTTCAAATGGGAAAATTCTTCCTGGGAAGAAGGAGATAGGATCTTAGACACGTTTGACAACCTGACTGATGCTAAGAGGCGCGCAAGTTATTTTAATCCGCAATTTGTCCAGAACCTCTAGAGTGACATATTGAGTGATCTATTCCTGCCCAGCAAAAATTTTCATTAGGAACGCTAAATCATATACTACGTTTGCCTTTGACTGAATCTTCATGATAATATTTAAACAGCTGGACGAGCTGGGAGTTGAGTATGGAAATGCAGGGTGATCCCCCTACTGAAAACAGGCAAGGACGCCAGCAAAATTTTAATCCGCAGAGGTCTCAACCAAAGCAAGTCCCGCAGAATGAAACAGGGAGTTGTCCACGGTGCGGTTATATTTGCAGGACTGTCTCCCTCCTGACGGCATTGCGATTAACGCGAATGTAGATGATTTTACGAACTTGGTGTCTGGCAATTCCCGCGCGAGGAATATTCTAATATCTGCCACTAATTCTACGGTTCCTCTAAGCGCCGAACTGAATCAGGGTCCCAATGGCTACCTGTGGTAAAAATTTCAGACTGATCCGAGAGGTGTTTCTAAACGACACCACGGTGCTTTTGAACCAAATTTAAATGAAAGGTGCTTACACCTGGGAAGTGTTTACGGATTCTGAAACAACAATGCTCATAGACAGAGCTCCGAAATACTTGCTGGAATTCTACTCGCTAGTGAAATTCGAGCGAGTTCGAGCAGGAGTACTCTTGCGAGTAGAAAAAAGAAATCGAGTATACTCCAATTTAACTCGTCACACGCGAAGCATATTTCAGACTTGCTCGTTTTTACTCGCGAGTGAAAAGTGTTTGCGAGTACCAGTACTTGAAGAGTAGGAGTTTTGCAAGAAAAAACGAGTGGGAATGAAAATGCTCGACATAGAGTACGAGTTTACACGATGTGTAAAATCGAGTGAAAAAATATTTTTTGCCGTTTGTGTGTTGTTGCGTGTATAGTAGCGAACAGGTTTTGATGTTGCTGTGGACTGTAGGTGGAAAGGGCGAGTTGTTCGGAGGATGATAGTCGGAGGAAGGTGGTCGGAGGAAGGTGGTTGGAGGTCCACAGGAAGTTGTTCCGATGTTCGGAGGAGGGTAGTCGGAGGTCCACAAGAGGTTGTTCCGAAGTTCGGAGGAGGGTGGTCGGAGGTTCGGAGGAGCGTGGGCGGAGGTTCGGAGCTGGGTGGTCGGAGGTTCAGAGGAGGGTCCAGAGGAGGTTGTTTCGAAGTTCGGAGGAGGGTGGACGGAGGTTGTTCGAAACTCCGAACTCCTTCCTCTGAACCTCCGACCACCCTCTTCCGAACTTCGGAACAACCTCCTCTGGACCTCCGACCACCCTCCTCCTAACTTCGGAACAAACCTCGTACTCTTCGAGCAAAGTCGTACTCTATTGCGAGTATTTTTCCCACTCTTATTTTTAAACCCCGGAAACCGCAAGTCCTATTGAAATGAGATTAGAGAAAATATTGTAGCTGTGAAAATTCTCCACAAGATTGACCTTTCTGATATTTTCGTAGGTTTTACCATTTGTAAAATATAGAAGTTCAAATTGGTACAATGCACTGACTGTATCGCCTCCATATAAAATAATGCGCCTTAACTAACTTTAAATAAAAACCGCTTACACCTGGGAAGTTTTTACGCAAGTCCTATCGAAATAGGGCTAAAGAAAATTTTGTAGCTGTGAAAATTCTCTACAAGATTGTCCTTTAAGGTGTTTTCGTAGGTTTTACCATGTTTGAGATATAGAATTTCAGGTCACATTTCAGTCAGTAAATTGTCAAAATGTCAACTTCTATATCTCCAAAATGGTAAAACCTAGCAAAGGGTCAATCTTGTAGAGAATTTTCACTGCTATAACACTTTCTTAAGTTGCATTTTCATAGGGCTTGCAGTTTCCCAGCAAAACCTAAAAAACTTAAAATAAAACAAGTAAGAACGGCGTTAAGTTCGGCCGGGCCGAACTTTTTATACCCTCCACCACAAGTTGTATTGAAGTAAAATGGAATACTTAGTTTCCTTACGTGTATGAAGAAGACTTTATTCTAAATTTCAGCAATTTCGGTAAACTAATGTGAGGCACCATTCTATGGGGGCTATTTCAAAACATCGATCTATACCGACAAATTTCTGACGGAAAGTTTTTAGGCTCAAAGAAGACTAAATACCAAATTTCCTATATTTCGGAAAAAGAAAGTGGCTAAAACTTAAAAAATACCGAAAATCAAGAAGTACGCTTCTATGGGGATATAGGAAGACGTGGACCTATACTGATAATACTCTTCTGGAATATTTTATAACTCTTGGAAGACGAAATAACGAATTTCAGCCATTTCGGTTGGATATTAACGTCTCAATCTTCAGTATTACGAAAATCCGGAGGTACCGTTCTATGGGCCTACACCGACGAATTTTAGTCAGAAATGGGGCAATATGAAAGCGTGGACCTGTACAGACATATTTCTGACGAACAGTTTTATATCACACTAGGGGACCCGGCGAACTTCGTCTCGCGGTCTGTTAGAATTATTACTGAAGTCGATGGCTTTGTTGTCGAGTTCAATTGCAAATATTTCTTTGTTTTGAACTATTTAGGACGATCTTTGACGCAGATGCCCATTAGACAATCGTACTTTCTATAATTGTCAGTTTATCGAAGAAAGAGGCTACTGAGAGGCAAAGTGTTTCTATTTTCCTCGAATCTCTGTCCCATAAACTGACAATTGGGCAACTGTAAATCGGGACTAAAATATATTTATTAAGCAAATAACATATTTTGCGACGCACATTTGAAACAAAGTAGTATCGTAACGCCCCCATTCGTTTCATAATCAATGGTTTTCTTCTTATCAGTACCTCCTACTGGCTGGAGTGTCTGGCTGGTGTGCACGATAACTCTCGAACGGATCAACCGAACCGAATTTTGAACTTCGAAGAACCTTGCCCAAACTTAGTTGATCCATATTGGTCCATTCCTTCGGGTACCTCCCCCACAAAAGGGCGCAATCGATTTGGTCCAAACTTTGCAAATCGGATTACTCCTTCCGGATATAGATCGGGTTTGAATATGGACCATATCAATCTACTCCTTCGTGTACCTACCACACACCATAAATGAAGTTTAGGAGCTTCTCTCAGATAGTTTTGATATTTTTTTCAGCAGTCCATACTCCTTGAGATACTGGCCTAAAAACTCCAAGAAACCTTGACGGCATCATCTAAACTGCCAAATCCTGAAGATAACTCTCGCAGGGAGTTTCTGATTGGTCCAAACTTTGCATATCGTATTATTTCACCCAGTCCAGTCCTTCGGGTACCTCCCACACAAAATTTGGGAAAAGTGGACTTTGAGGACTCGTCTCGGATCTATTTGATTTTTTTTTTTGCAGAAGGTTGTTTTCACCATTCCTATTACAACGGTACAATTATTTTCCGGAGTAAGTCCATGACACCCTGCCGGTACATGCTTAAACTGCTAGTATGAAGGATAACTCTCAAATTTTTCAAAAATTTTTTCCAAACTTGGTTTAAACTCGCTGTTTAAAATATGTGTTTGCTTATTTCTTGTTTTTGGTCAAAGGCTGAGGATACAGCTGACTGATACTTTCTTACTTGTTTCTTTCCAATTTGAATATCATACTTTTTCGATATACATACATACGTATGTATTTGACCATTAGCAATTGCGTTCCAGCTGTGCGGGAACTAAACTGATTTTCAGTGGGGGTATCAATATATACCTGGTACTGCTCAAATTTTATACGACATAAATCGGAAGTTCATCTTTCGAAGATGTTTTTACTTACGGTTCAAAAGTATACATATGTATGGTATTATGGGGCGGCTGTGCCACCGCAGATTTTCTTGAAAACTACAAATGCTACAAAAATACCGTTAAAAGGAAAATTGTGAGTTTAGCGATGATCTATCATATCCCAAAAGCTGGCATTTGTATCAAATATATGATTGAGGATGCAAGCAGTATTGTGTTTTTCAGGGTATTGCGAAAAAAGTTCATGGTAGGTATATTTTGTTACATCTGGTTTGCCTTTGGTGATATCCAAAATACATTTTATACCGTTAAAAGACAATTCCTACAGAATAGAAATCCAATTAATTTGTATAAAAAAATAATTATAAATGCCAAGATTATTCATATTATGAAACAGGTTGGGGCGCCTATGCCAGGATGGGGTGGGGTGGGTTAATGTGAGAAATTTGTCGTATTGACGTAATATTATATCTTTTGTATCGAAATTCAACATACCAACTTCAATTGAATTCTAGGATCTGTTTCTTGTCTTCAATTTTAGTATAATTTTTGATTTTTCAATAGATAAAACGTCCCTTTATTGTAAAATTTTGATATTTAAGGAAGAAGTATGGTAAATGAATATTTAGAGTCCCTTGGCGTAGGTATCCACGTCGGTGACAAAGCTGTCCCTTGGGTGAGGTGGGGCGGATTGGCCAATTTTTAGACATTTTGTAAATTCTCAAAAATTATATTTTAAAAACAAAATTATAAACATTTATATATCAAAATTTATAGCCAAGATATGCTTATATTTTTTCCAAAATTAATATTTGAAAAAAACTTTAACGGTGTTGATATTGGAACATTTTGAACAAAAACGTGGCACACCCACCCCATTATACCATATATGCCACAACCTCATTTCCAATTAAATTACCTCTGAGCTCCAGATTTTTCTAATAACCCACCAATTTTGTGGATTTTGTACTTTTTTCCCCAAAACTGTGGAAACCATTTCCAGCGTTTTCATTTTCATCTTTTTAATCGGAATCTGACCGAAGCCACTAAAAATCTTTACAAACTCTAAACTAAACTCCCTCTTTTTAACAAAGTTTTCGCTGTTAATTTTCTAAAAAGACGCTTAAAAATAAATGAAAATCGATTTGATTGTTAATAAAAAATGTCTATACAACTTTTAAAAATTGACAAAACAGAGTAGTACAATGGACCCTGACAGTTGGTGCATATACAATTTCACCAAAACCTGTAAAAAAAAGTGTCACGGTATACTCCCAACACGAAGCTACATAGAAATGTGTCAAACATTTTTTTGCAAAATTTTCGCAGATTTTCGCGATTTTTTTAGGTTTTATCCTTTTCTGCCATGAGACCATTCCGAATTGGTGCGAATTGTCAAAATCTGTTCAGCCGTTCTTGAGTTATAAGCGTAGTAACTAACATCATCCTTTTTTATATATATAGATTCCATTTCAAAAAAAATGTTAAATTTTTTTTCGCGCTACATCAAAGATTTTCGGTACATAGGTTAAGAAACAAATTCCCAGTACGAATCCGCTCGCGAGCCAGTTTTTTGTTGATGCGGATGAAAGTTATGGCGGTTTTATTTTCGTTTTAAAGAAAAATTTATTATAAAAACGCTAATTTTTTTACCGCGAGCAATTGCTACTAAAAAGTTATCTGGAAGTGGCTTGAGTTAGTAGATTGCATAATATTTGTTAAATTTTACTCAGTACTCGCGAAATGTATAATAAATTGATAAATTATTAAATGTAAGTCAACTTTTTTCAAAATAAAGGTCCATTTACCCGCTATAAAATTACGAAAAAAATTCGTATGGGAGCAAAACTTCACGGCGAATCAAATGAGACTAAAATCATACAGATTGGTATTATAGTTTCGATGTCACAGCCAAAATAAACACATATTTTGGTTAAAAAAATATTTTTTTGTTTGAAAAAATATTTTTCACATTCATTATGTAGTATAAAATTTTGGAAAAATCTATAGGAATACTTCCTTCATTTTGCTTAAATCTCCCATTAAAATATACGGATTTTGCTTTATAGACATTGATATAAAAGCTTTCCTACTGAGGAAGATAATTGGGTTGCTGAGGATATATCTCAAGGTTTCTGAAATGGAAATAGGGGTCACATAAAGCATTTTAATTTATATGCATTTTAAAATACGTGTAAATCGCGTAATTATCATAATCATTTTGTCCGCATGTGATGTTCACGTACAGCAAGACCATATCTTTTAATTTGTATATATTTTTCGAAATTTAATTTGGAGGCTTAGATGTAGCATCGGCTGCATCTTAGCACTAAAAAACCTATAAAATATCGCTAATTTGCGAAAATTGAATACGATTTTTGTCCGCATCCGATTTCAATGTCCACCATGAAAATCTACATCGATATATATCTATTTCAAGGCGATCAATCAAGAACCGTGGATGTAGCATCCCACACTATTTTTTGGGATAAAATGAATGTAGCTCCCTTATCATTGAAGTTTTCAAATCTCTGTTTCCGCTAAAACGAAGATGCTGTACTAGTTGTTTCATTGCAGTGGAAACGAACCGCAGAAAACGCGATAAAATACGCGATATTTTCAAAAACATTTTTAGGTGATTTTTCTATTTGGAATTTATCGTAACTCGCGTTTTAGTGGATGGATTTTCACGGGGAATGACTTATTAGATCCGGAACGTAAAAAACTAAAATGTGCAATCAAGTACGAGGAAATCGAATGACAATTGTAAAAATTAGGCCCGAAAAATATGTTTTTTACAAAAATGTTCGCACAAAATTTCCGTATTTGGATAAAGATTTCTATGAAGCTGTGCAGACTACATTCACAATATACGTATCAAATAACTCAGAATCGCAAGTACTACAATCCTATATATAATTTTTTGAAAAACCTGTTTGCGGAATGAAATTAGAAGAAATTTTAAAAAACACTGTAAATCTGCCTTCAAAATGTCAGAATCATTTAATGGTAGAAGCAGTTCAAATTTTGAAAAGTAATACATTAGTGAGATGACCCTTATTTAGTTTGCTTTTACTTTTACTTTGACAGGAAAATCGAGAGAAGTGTGGTTTACTCACAAATCGAGAGAAAACAAAAAAAGACATGTTGGCTTCAACCCATTTTTACCCATTTTTTAACATAAATATAGCCACAGCTTCCACGCAAATTATCTTTTAAGGCCAATATTTTTTGCCACGTCCAAAAACATTTCATTTTATCCAAATATATTTAATTTGTAAAATATACAATCACAAGTCGCGTGTTCTGAAAGGGTAAACCTTGGCTTCAGCTATGTTAAATTTTCAAAAATATTAGTGATATATAGATACTTTATAGGGTCTCTGACGAATATTTCGATGTGTTACAAACGGAATGACAAATTTAATTATACCCGCCATATGGTGGAGGGTAGAAAAACTTAAAAACGTGAACTTTGACCGCAATTTATTTAAAAAGCGCTCCGGCGATTTTTTTGTTTTTTGGTTTTTCTCATCTATAAACATTGTAGTTTCATAATCTGCAAAAACTTCCCAGGTGTAAGCACCTTCCATTTAAAGTTGGCTTAAGAGCACCGTGACACTTGTTCCTAATATTGTAAAATGGTAAATTATAACCTAATGTAAGGCGCTTTCGTACCACTTTCAGACTTGACCCGTGCTAATAATTTTGTGACAGAATTTGGACTACATACAAGGAAGAATAAACTTAATAAATGTTCTCTCGGCGTACTGAATAGAGTTGCAGAAGCTTTCCGTCGTCGCTAAAAACGTTCTTAGTAATTACATAAACTGTAAATGTCCAGATATGTGGTAAAGTTTTACCGATATTGTGTCATATTTACACTCTCATCAAAATAGGTGAAGATTTAAGCAACGCTTGCTTCAGCCGATTACGTGAATTTATATGTTTATGCAAGTGGAGTATATCCACCAATGATTTTCTTTCTTGTTTTAATCCAACATAAGAACATTCCACAATCATAGCAGACATAATCGCTGTGAGATAAGTTGAAAAAATATGTAATAAATCGTTAACAGTTAAATATGCCGGTATACATTCCATAGGAAGGAAGAAAAAAAACTAAAAAAGAATCTCCAAAAATATAACGCTTTCATAGAGATATAAAAGCTGCATGGTAACAGCCCATGCTGATGAACAGTAGATAAATAACTTATTTCTTAGGTCAAAGCTTGCCAAACTGGTGAAGATTTTTTTGTTATGGTCGCACCAAGTGCAATGTGTACAAATTGCCACAGAGACTCATAGCCTAACTGTTGTTATAGCCATTCTGACCTATTGATGGTTAACAAATATATTGCTGATGTTTAACATCTATGATCTTTGCCTAGTTATTTGTTCAGGGGGTGTTTTAATCGCAGGTTTGGACGTTTAACTAGGATGGGAAATAAGAGAAGATACGAGGGCTTAAACCGCTATGTAAAATCTAATGTTTAAGTTGAACACTGGCTTCTTCACTTATTCAAGCGGCTTTAAGGGGTTAATATTACATTTCATTTCATATTACTTTTCGCCGTTTCTAGTTCATGTTATTTCCTGACAACAATAATAAAAACATTATATTTCTTAATAACACCTATGTGCATACATATGTACGCACATAAGTGCCACTCTTAACGGAACACGGGTAATTATTACACACATGCATGAGAAATAAATGACAACTTTGTAATTTCATTTTTTGCTTTTGTTTCATTACTTTTTTCGTTTAAATACTTACTCGCATTCACCCGGTTTATCACATTTACCATGGACGGGGTCACAGCCCAGTTTGCATATCGCCTTTTCACAATTGTCACCCGTCCAACCGTTAAGGCAAATCTTTTCACCCTGCGGTCCACAATCGTAATGACCAAAGCGATCGTTACGTGATCGACAAAATGTCGTACACGTTGTGTTGTAGTAGGTAGCTGCACACTGAACTCTGACACGATAGGTAATTCGGGCATTTCGGCCGATGTGATCCAATGTTTTCCATTCGGGAGATGGTAAAATGACGCTTGAAAATGATGTTTCTTCAATTAACCTTTCGGAATCTGTTGTTGTTGTTATTGTTGGCGAAGATGATGTTTCCAGTGGAGGGTACAAGGAAAATGGGTGGCACAATTGTAGATGTTGAAGTTAGTTTTTCAAAACGTAACACCAAATGGGTGGTATAACCATCATCGTCATTGTAGTCGTTGTTGTTGTCGGTTTAGAGTTTGTTTTAGAAAATGGAAATTTTTTTGTATTGTCATGTTGATGTTGTGTGGTGTTTCCAATCGCAGGCAAACATGTTGAAGTTTGATGTTCATTTGAAATTACATTTTGTGTTTTGGGTGGATCGTAAAGAAGTAGCCATTGTTCGTTCACATGAATTGCGGAAAATCAATACCGAAAATGAAATGAGAAAATAACAAAAATTAAATTAGATCTCAGTTTAGTAACATAAAATGGGATCTCTTTAATAATGCATGAAAATGACTAGAAATTTAAATGCAGGATAATACTAACCCGGATATGATACATTGTACATATCCAATGCTTGAAGAATTAATGTAAAGGATTTCTGAAATGAAAATAAAAGAAGGATTATTTAGAGTTGGCTATAATAAATAATATAAATAAAATATTGTGGGAATATAAGAAGTGCACAGAGACCATTAACAAATTTCTCTATAACATCAACTTTTAGGCAAATAATTAAAAAATAAAATAATTCCAGAATTAGTTTGGGTGGTTCTCAAAGAACCAAGTGATATAAAAAAATAAATAAAAATATATAGTCCATATTCGGAACTGATCTATGTCTTTTAGAAATATTACGATGTTCAAAGTACGGACCAAATCGGATACTCTCCTCTGAGTTAATGTGCGCACAAGTTTTCCCACCATTTTTGAACTTTTGTGGGGGAGGTACCGGAAGGAGTGGTTTTTTGTAACTTTCAGGTTATTTTCTCAGGAAATATGGAAACTTTTACCATCGTATGGTGGGCAGTGAATACAAGTTGTTACAACAAAAATCAAAGCGATTCGAGAGCAGGCCCTAAACTGAACTTATCCGACATTTTGTGTGGGAGGTACCCGAGAGAGTAAATAAATATAGTCCTAATTCGAACCTGATATATATCTGATAAATATTTTCGGATGTGTAAAGTACGGACCAAATCGGTCACTCCCTTCAAGAGTCATCGTGCGCACAATTTTCTCGGACATTTTTGAGCTTTCGTGTCAGAGGTACCCGAAGGAGTGGACCGATTGAGACCATTTTGGAACCTCATCTAAGTATGGTGGACCGATATAACCCACGCACGCCAACCTACTTTGCATCATTGTAAATGTGGTATTTTCTACTTTCATAGTCAGGAGCTATTTGTGGTCCCCAGCCAAAGCTGGTATTCGTCATTACAATTATAATCGCAAAAATAACAAGTGAGAAAACGCTATAGTCGGGACGGGCCGACTATGTGATACCCTACACCACTACCCCTGTGTATAAGCTTTTCACTCGTAAACATTTCTTTTAGGGAGATGCTAAAGTTTTCACCTCTCAGGCTTTTCAAGTCAAATGACTTAAGGCGAAACGAACCAAAATAATTAATAGATATGTAATTTTATATTTGACTACTGTCGACATCAACTTGATACCGATTGAAAGCTTTGCTGGTCTTCCTGATTAGCATTTTACATGTCTTTAATACACCAAATAGAAGCTGAGGTATTTGGCATTAAAGTAAAAGCTTCAAAATATTAAAATTCTGATAGCTTAGCGCCTTTTGTAATAACTCTGATGTAATATAATTGTTCCACAAACATCCCATACGGGACAAGGGAACTTCTCTCATATCAATGAATGCACCCCGATTCATATTAGCTCAAAGATATGGGACCTGCTGTTTATTGCCAAGTCCGAACGACGTGTCTTAAGACACCACTTGTATAGAAGTTTTACATGACTGAAACATTCGGGAAATGTTGGCAACCTTACTGAGGGGTATTTTGCCACCATTGAAATTTTTATGTTGCCTGGCCGGGGAATCGAACCCACGACCTTCAGCGTGCAAGGCGGGCGTGCATACCATTGCACCACTGTGGCAATAACTCTGATATTTAACATAAATGCCACGTTTTGTATTAACGTAAGCCTCAGATGCGCCAACCTATTTAGAATCAGTCATCCATTGACTGGCTTTCCTTTTGGAATACGCCTACTATAAGTGGAGATATTCTCATGAATAAAAAGTTGAATGCTCTCCACATACGTTTTTTGCCCATTCCGACTCCTGAATATTATCCGGCCATCACCAAAATCAGTACACTTCTTTCCCCCCACAACCCCCATCAACACTCAAAATTTGGTGACGATCCGATCAAAATTGCGACCTGTAGTGTGATTACAAGGTTTAGATGGACATACGGACGGACACACATAGCCAGATCGACTCCGCTTGTCGAGACATTCATTTTGGTATATATATGCATGGGTCTACGACCCTTATTTCGATGCGTTATATACTTTTTGTCCAAAACCAACGTATAATAGCCTACCCACATAGTGGTGTAGGGTATAAACATTTGGGTTGGGTTAGCGACTATTGCACACCTCCGTTGTTTCATCATCTACGACACCCTACTTTACACCGTTGTAATTGTGATATTTTCTACTTTCCTTGTCATGTTTTGCTTTTGGTATGTCCCCCTTATAGAAGCGGAGATATTCGCTTTGTAATAAGACCTTGATTTTTATCCAAAATCAATAGGCTTCTTCCCCTCCGGGACCCCCATCAAAACACACAATTTGGTGACGATCCGGTCTACGACCATTATTTCGATGCGTTACAAACTTTTGACCAAGTTGTGACAGATGGAACACATTCATCGCTACATTGTTTTCAGCAAAGGTACGTATCCGATTGATCGTAGCAAATAAAGTACGTAGGGACACAACACGGTATATGTTATTGAAAGGATTTTCGTTTCGATAACATATCAGCGCAGTGAGAAATGCCCTCAAAATCCATTTGGAATAACAGACGCCTCCACCAAGGAAGCATAATTTAAGTTTTGTTCCGACATAAATAAGTGCCGAAACATATGTTGAGTTGTTAGAGAACAACTTAATAGATATTGATGAAGAACTGAACGGATATAATTGGACTTTCCAGCAGGCTATTGCCCCGAATCACCCTGTTGGACCTACAAAGGAGTTTTTAATGGCACGAAATGTACGGGTATTGGAGTGGCCAGCTATAACTAATGGCCACCAACCCATTGAAGACCTTCGGGGCATACTATCCGCCAAAGTTTGCGCGAAGTCAAAGGAGTGCTCGAAGCTGAAAGCATTGAAATGTGCATTATTGGCGGAAACCTAGTCGGTTCTATTAGACGAAGGCTACAACAAGTTCTAATCCACAAGGACAATACAATATCCTGTTAAATGTACAACAATTTTGTTCATTATTATGAATTTTTTACAAATTTTCGTTATTGCACATATAATTATTTTTTATGACAAATTTTTTATAAATTATTTTTCTCTAATATAAAATTATTAAGAACGCAATTTTCTTTTATATTTTAAAATCAATCGTAAGCACTAACTACAATGTAAAAATAATATTGGAAATATATTTTGTTTTCGACGATAAGTATCACAATATTAGTACTTAAAAAGAAGGCGATTCATCTGGCCAAGATGAGGTGAAGACTGCAATACACCAGCTGAAGACTAAGAATACAGAAAGAGCCGATATTTTACAAGCCGACAAAAAGGGACGTTCAAAGTTATTCCAAGACATGTCTCAATTTAGTATTCCAGCAATGCTTATTCGGCTTTGTAAGATAAAATTAACCTCTGCGACCAGTTTAGTACCAAAAAAGGTTCCAGACAACTATAGTGTCTTTCGTGTGATCTACTCACCATCTCGCTGTACAATATACACTTTCTTATTCCGATGACGTTAACATCACGGGTGGAAACGAAGTAACAGACACCTTTTAAGACGAAGATAATCTTCTGAAGTGAGCCTAGCAGTAAACGGCTACAAGACCAAGTTTATGGTAGCTTCGAGCAATGCGTCTACAAATGTCAGAGCAATTGTGGAAATTAGTATTTACAAATTTGAGGTAATTAAAGACTTCATCTACCTCGACACCGCCATTAATACAACAAACAACATCAGTTGTGAAATAAAAAGATGAATACCAAGTGGTTCCGAACTTGGTTCGCTTGACAAACAAAAGAAACAAGTAAAAAGCGTAAAGTACGGCTGGGCCGTACTTTTTATACCCTCCGACATAAAATACATATTACGTAGCTTTTTTCCTGACCTTAATTTTAAGTGGGTAGTGTGACCAAGGAATAACAAATGCTTAAACAATGCCAGAAAATATATTCCATTGTGGAGCTATGTTGACAATTTTTGGTGGAGAAATTTTGTGACCACTGGGCACCTCAAATGTCAAATAACAGGTAGTAGATAAAATTCTTGACTTTTCCATTCATGCCAATTATTTTAATGTACGTGGTCAGATTACAGAGTTATACCCTAATATACCCATAGAAACCATATTCTAGGGAAGGTTTAGTCTACGAACCATAATTTAAAGTCTGGCACTAGATGGCAGCTCATATTAATACTGGATAATATTAAAACCGTGACCTGCATTGGAAAATTATTTGCGAGATATTTGGGCATCATGACTAAAACCTTAGGTCAAATGAAAATATATGATTCTTTTGGCGTAGCCAAAGATTTACTAATTAATTAGTTGTTTAATTATAACACTAAAACAACAAAAGTGAAATTAAGCCACACTATTTTGCAAAAACTAAATCCTAAGAGCTATTATAATATAAAATAATATTTTAAAACGTTAATTTGCAACTAACAGCTTCCTTGTAACTTTCATAAACTAATTTTTATTATACCCTACACCACTATGTGGGGAGGGTATTATAAGTTGGTTTTGGCCAAAAAGTTTGTAACGCATCGAAATAATGGTCGTAGACCCATACTTATATATACCAAAATGAATGTCTCGACGAGCTGAGTCGATCTGGCTATGTGTGTCCGTCCGTCAGTTCGTCCGTCCGTCCATCTAAACCTTGTAATCACGCTACAGGTCACAATTTTGATCGGATCGTCACGCAATTTTGCATGTTGATGGGGGTCCCGGAGGGGAAGAAGCCTATTGATTTTGGTGATGGTCGGATTATATTTAGGGGTCGGAAAGGGCAAAAAACTTAGGTGGATAAAAATACAACGTTTTTTTCAAAAGCGAATATCTCAGCTTCTATATAGGGTATAGCAGAAGCAAAACCTGACAATTAAAGAAGAAAATATCACCTTTCTAATGATGTAAAGTAAGTGCTCGTAGGTGATCAAACATCGAAGATATCACAATAGTAACAAATAAAACCCCAATTTTCATTTTTGCGATTTTAATTATATTGACAAATATCACAGCTTTGGTTGAAAATTTTCCAAAAGCAAAGCCTGACTATGAAAGTAGAAGATCCCGCCGTTACAATTATGCAAACTAGGTCGGCGTAGGTAACGAAATGACGGAGATATCACAATAGTCGGTAATACATCCCATTTTTCTATTTTTTTGGAAATCACGCTACAGGTCGCAATTTTGATCGGATCGTCACGAAATTTTGAGGGTTAATGGGGGTCTCACAGATGAAGAAGCCAATTGATTTTGGTGATGGTCGGATAATATTTAGGGGTCGGAATGGGCAAAGACTTATTTGGAGAAACGTCAACATTTTATTTCAAAACCAATATCTCTGTTTCTTTAAGAAGTATATCAAAAGCAAAACTAGGCGAGGAAAGTAGAAAATATCACCTTTACAACGATGTAAAGTAGGTTGTCGTAGGTGGTCAAATAGCAGAGATATGGCAATAGTCGATAATGCATCCCATTTTCCGATTTTTTTGTAATCACACTACAGGTCGCAATTTTGATCGGATCGTCACGAAATTTTGGGGGTTAATGGGGGTCCCAAAGAGAAAGAAGCCTATTGATTTTGATGATGGAATAAGCGAAAAGCTTATGTGGAGGAAAGTCAAAGTTTTTTCTTATGCGAATATCTCCGCTTCTGGTTGGAGTATTCCAACAGGAATACCCGTCAATGGAAGAAGAAAAGACCTTGTTTATATTGATGCAAAGTATGTTGGCGTAAGTGAGCAAACCGAGATATTGCAAAATTCAGTAATAAACCCAATTTTTCCATTTTTTGTAATCACGCTACAAGTTGGAATTTTGATCGGATGGTGACGAAATTTTGGGGGTAGATGGGGGCCCCACAGAGGAAGAAGCCTATTGATTTTGGTGATAGTCGGATAATATTTAGGGGTCGGAATGGGGAAAAACTCATTTGGAGACAAATTCAAAGTTTTATTCTTTGTGAATATATCGGCTTCTAGTAGTGGTATTCCAACGGCAAAGCCTGTAAATGGAAGAAGAAAATATTACCTTTACATTGGTGTAAAGCAGGTTGGCGTAGGTGGTCAAACAAGGTAGATACCACAATAGTCGATAATGCATCGAATTTTTCTATTTTTTGCAATCAAGCTACAGGTCGTAATTTTGATCGGATGGTCACGAAATTTTGGTTGCTTATGGGGGTCACAGAGAGAAAGAGGCATATTATTTTTGGTGGTAGTCGGATTATATTCCCTAAAAGAAATGTTTAGCAGTGAAAAGCTTATGCACAGGGGTAGTGGTGTAGGGTATCACATGGTCGGCCCCATCCCGACTATAGCCTTTGCTCACTTGTTTTTTATTTATTTAAATTTTTATTACAATTTAAAATTATAATACACTTGTAACTTAAAAGCACTAGCGACTATGGCCAACGGCCTAGTAAACTAATTATTTCACCATAATTTAGTATATTTATGGAGGAGGGTATACAAAGTTCGGATCAAACGATTCTATATTCTTTATAGGCACTATAGAGTGTGAGATGTGTCACTCTAAAAGTCTCAACTGTAGTTTATTTAGAGTTGAATTGGAATATATCTTTGGAGTCAAGGTCGGAGTCGTAAAAATTGTGTTGAAATTACAATCTGGTCAGCAATGGTTGGCTAAAATTTCATGTCAAATATGTGTATCGAACAATTCAAATGAACATTTTCTTTAACAAATATCGAATCTCTTTAATATTACAGAATTATTTTTATCAAAATTGTATTGTAACATCAATTATTATTGAGATCAGACAAACAATAATAATATTCTTGTCATTTAGCTTCTTTTAAAAATAACCGTATACATATTATAGACTCACAAAGATTGCCTAGTAAAAGAGCACTTGCAAAAAAAAAAAAAAGAAAACACCAACCAACCAACATTTCAACTTGGCTCTCAAACACTGCTGAAAATAGCACAGAAACATAAACATGCTTCAACTGACAGTCTAATCTATTTTGTCTAGAGTGGCAACTTCTACTGGCATCATAACCCAACTATCAATTGTTATGGCCTCAATGGGAGTCTGTCTGCAAGTCGGTGTTGGTGCTTCTTTAGACTTTTAAATGAGAATTTCCTGACTTCCAGCTGGTCAACGATGTTGCAACTTTAATTGCTTTCTAGTTTTTTTCTTTTTGACTTAGGTTTTCCCTGCCAAGATTATAAGGTACAACTTGCCAAGGAAGAACATAACGCAAAGAACATCAAAAGTTATTCCAAAGAATCAATAGATTGGAAAAGGAAAACGAATCTCCAATGTTTTCATTTAATCATACAGTGTCCGCCAAATCATGTTTTTTCTACACCATGAATTTGGCCGTAAATCTGTTATCTGTCTATAGATAAATGTAGTGATGGAAAAAGACAGTATTGGAACGTATATAAAGGGCGATGAAGTGGGATTGTGGACGTACATTGGAACGTATGGAAGGTTAGTAAGAATACAGAATTTAGTCAGAGGTCTTTTTATAGTTTTACTCCAATAATACTTTTGTAAAAATATAAGAAAGAAGATGGTCGAACATTTTAGCCGATGAAGAAAGGGTGCTTCTTTCTGAAAGAAAGGGTGTTTCGGAAGACCCTTTCTTAAAGAACGTTTGCTTCTATAGGCCCTTTCCGAAAGAAAGGGTGCTTCTATAGACACTTTCTAAAAGAAAGGGTGCTTCTATAAACACTTTCTGAAAGACAAAGTGCTTCTGTAGACCCTTTCTGAAAGAAAGGGTGTTTCTATAGACCCTTTCTGAAAGAAGGGGTGTTTCTATAGACCCTTTCTTAAAGAAGGGGTGTTTCTATAGACCCTTTCTAAAAGAAAGAGTGCTCCTTTAGACCCTTTCTGAAAGAGTGCTTCTTTAGACCCTTTCTGAAAGAAAGTGTGCTTCTATAGACACTTTCTAAAAGAAAGGATGCTTCTATAGACACTTTCTAAAAGAAAGGATGCTTCTATAAACCCTTTCTGAAAGACAAAGTGCTTCTGTAGACACTTTGTAAAAGAAAGGGTACTTTTATAGACCCTTTCTAAAAGAAATGGTTCTTCTATAGAACCTTCCTGAAATAAAGGGTGATTCTATATACATTTTCTGAAAAAGGGTGCCTCTATAGACCCTTTCTGAAAGAATGCGTTCTTCTATAGACCCTTTCTGAAATAAAGAATGCGTCTATGGACCCATTCTGATAGAAAGGGTGCTTCTATAAAACTTTCTGAAAGAAAGGGTGTTTCGGAAGACCCTTTCTTAAAGAACGTTTGCTTCTATAGGCCCTTTCCGAAAGAAAGGGTGCTTCTATAGACACTTTCTGAAAGAAAGGGTGCATTTATAGACCCTTTCTAAAAGAAAGGGTGCTTCTATAAACCCTTTCTGAAAGACAAAGTGCTTCTGTAGACCCTTTCTGAAAAAGGCTGCTTCTATAGGCCCTTTCGAAAAGAAAGGGTGCTTCTATAGACCATTTCTGAAAGAAAACGTGCTTCTATAGACCCTTTTTGAAAGAAAGAATGCTTCTATAGACCCTTTCTGAAAGAAGGGGTGTTTCTATAGACCCTTTCTGAAAGAAAGAGTGCTTCTTTAGACCCTTTCTGAAAGAAAGGGTGCTTCTATAGACACTTTCTGAAAGAAAGGGTGCATTTATAGACCCTTTCTAAAAGAAAGGGTGCTTCTATAAACCCTTTCTGATAGGCAAAGTGCTTCTGTAGACCCTTTCTGAAAAAGGCTGCTTCTATAGGCCCTTTCCGAAAGAAAGGGTGCTTCTATAAACACTTTCTAAAAGAAAGGGTGCTTCTATAAACACTTTCTGAAAGCAAAGTGCTTCTGTAGACCCTTTCTGAAAGAAAGGGTGTTTCTATAGACCCTTTCTGAAAGAAGGGGTGTTTCTCTAGACCCTTTCTTAAAGAAGGGGTGTTTCTCTAGATCCTTTCTTAAAGAAGGGGTGTTTCTCTATACCCTTTCTTAAATAAGGGGTGTTTCTCTAGATTCTTTCTTAAAGAAAGGAAAGGAAGACTCTTTCTGAAAGGAAGGGTGCTTCTAAAGACCTTTTCTGACAGAAAGGTTGCTTCTATAGACCCTTTCTGACAGAAAGGGTATCTCTATAGACCCTTTCTGAAAGAAAGCGTGCTTCTATATACCCATTCTGAAAGAAAGGGTGCTTTATAGACCCTTTCTACAAGAAAGAGTGCTTCTATATACCCTTTCTGAGAGAAAGAGTGCATCTATAGACCCTTTCTGAAGGAAAGGATGTTTCTATAGACACTTTCTCAAAGAATTAAAAATTGTTAAACAACATCGATTTCTACATCACAGTGAAAATTATCCACTCTTAAAGTTTTACGAAGCAAAAAGGATTTCTTAGGGTTTTAGCACTTTTTTTATTTATTGTTATTTTTTTATTGTTGCATTGCAGACGAGGCATTCTGCGTCATTAAAAATATTAATACAAAAAATCATTTTCAAATTCTTCCCTCCACATATTTGCTGTACAACTGCAAAATCTTTTCAGTGTACCCAAAAAAAAAAAAACAAATAAAGCGGCATCAACCTGCTTGCATGACATTCAGTACAAGACTGAAGTAAAAAAATCAAAACATTTGCTCTCTTACTTTGCGTTCGGGTCGCGTGTGTGTGATTTGCCGAAAAACTTCGTAACCATATCAATACCAACGAACGGGTTTGCTATAGACCAGAGTGAGGCAGAGAACATTTTTGGGTCTCTCTTGTGCTCTCAATGAGCGTAAATTTGTTGTTGTTCACAACGTGTTAGCATCTACACCAGCCATGCACGCGTCTTTACGAAAAAGTTAACTACAACTCTCTTTCCCATATAAAAACCCAAAATAGCATTCTCTTCTTGTGCACCATTGATCTACACCAATGGTGCACAAGAAGAGAATGCTATTTTGGGTTTTTGTATGGGAAAGAGAGTTGTAGTTAACTTTTTCGTAAAGACGCGTGCATGGCTGATCTACACAGGCTGTGAGCCATAACAAATGTACGCTCACTTAGAGCCACTGATGGGCAGAAATGCTCTGCCTCACACACAAAAGTGTAAAAAATACATGAGTCTCTCGCAATTTGCCCACCATTGCTTAGAGCACATGGGCTCTCTTGTGAGTCACAATGCCTACCCTTGCTATCGACCCTTTCTGAAAGAGAGAGTGCTTCTATAGACCCTTTCTGAAAGAAAGGGTGCTTCTATAGATCTTTTCTGAAAGAAATGGTGCTTCTATAAATCCTTTCTGAAAGAAAGGGTGCTTCTATGAAACCTTTCTGAAAGAAAGGGTGCTCCTATAGACCCTTTCTGAAAGAAAGGGTGCTTTTATAGACCTTTTCTGAAAGATAGGGTGCTTCTATAGACCCTTTCTGAAAGAAATGGTGCTTCTATAGACCCTTTCTAAAAGAAAGGGTGCTTTTATAGATCCTTTCTAAAAGAAAGGGTGCTCCTATAGACCCTTTCTGAAAGAAAGGGTGCTTCTATAGACCTTTTCTGAAAGATAGGGTGCTTCTATAGATCTTTTCTGAAAGAAATGGTGCTTCTATAAATCCTTTCTGAAAGAAAGGGTGCTTCTATAAAACCTTTCTGAAAGAAAGGGTGCTCCTATAGACCCTTTCTGAAAGAAAGGGTGCTTCTATAGACCTTTTCTGAAAGATAGGGTGCTTCTATAGACCCTTTCTGAATGAAAGGGTGCTTCTATAGACGCTTTCTGATAGAAAGGGTGCTTCTATAGACGCTTTCTGATAGAAAGGGTGCTTCTATAGACCCTTTCTGAAAGAAAGGGTGCTTCTATAGACCCTTTCTGAAAGAAAGGGTGCTTATATAGATCTTTTCTGAAAGAAAGGGTGCTTATATAGATCTTTTCTGAAAGAAATGGTGCTTCTATAAATCCTTTCTGAAAGAAAGAGTGCTTCTATAAAACCTTTCTGAAAGAAAGGGTGCTCCTATAGACCCTTTCTAAAAGAAAGGGTGCTTTTATAGATCCTTCCTAAAAGAAAGGGTGCTCCTATAGACCTTTTTTGAAAGATAGGGTGCTTCTATAGATCTTTTCTGAAAGAAATGGTGCTTCTATAAATCCTTTCTGAAAGAAAGGGTGCTTCTATAAAACCTTTCTGAAAGAAAGGGTGCTCCTATAGACCCTTTATGAAAGAAAGGGTGCTTCTATAGACCTTTTCTGAAAGATAGGGTGCTTCTATAGACCTTTTCTGAAAGATAGGGTGCTCCTATAGACCCTTTCTGAAAGGAATGGTGCTTCTATAGACGCTTTCTGAAAGAAATGGTGCTTCTATAGACGCTTTCTGAAAGAAAGGGTGCTTCTATAGACCCTTTCTAAAGGAAGGGTGCTTCTATAGACGCTTTCTGAAAGAAAGGGTGCTTCTATAGACCCTTTCTGAAAGATAGGGTGCTCCTATAGACGCTTTCTGAAAGAAAGGGTGCTTCTATAGACGCTTTCTGAAAGAAAGGGTGCTTCTATAGACCCTTTCTGAAAGAAAGGGTGCTTCTATAGACCCTTTCTGAAAGAAAGGGTGCTTCTATAGACCCTTTCTGAAAGAAAGGGTGCTTCTATAGACCCTATTTTTTCATTGTGTATACAATGTGTGTTCTTGCCTCCTCTTTGGTAATACTTATCTCCCTCACGATGATTTTTTACACCAATTAGCTACTGAATATCCAATATCTGTATTGATGGACAAATCAAATTTTTAATTATTTCGTCATTTATTCGCCATGACTGCTGATACAATTTAAAATGACATACATTGTTGCCTTGGTTTTGTAATCAACAAACGAGATTGCAATATCATTTGACGGTAGAGTATAAAATAAAGTAATGTAAAAAAGTCAGAAGAGAGGGGTCAAACATATGTATACCACAATGGCGCGCGTCGACTTTCTGTACATAGAGTTACTTAAATTTGCAAAAACGTGACGATATGTTTGGCTTTTAAGAGGTTTAAGTTTCAATGTAAATTAGTCTCATTTTTTAATGTATATTTTAGTTCTTAAAGCAATTTTAGTGATGTGATTTTCGATCAGATTTACAGTAGGATGACCACTAAAATCTAATAAAAGGTTTTGAACAGTCAAATCCAGGGATCATACGGACATTTCCTATTTCTACTGTCCCTCTAAAATAAGCTCTTCGAATGTATTCTTCGATTCAAGAATGTTCCTTACATTTTCTTTCATGTTAATATTTCATCTTCCCCTTATCTTCCAATATTGCAATTCGTAATAAAGCGTTGCCACTTAATATTCCACTCATCATTGAAAGTTGTAGTAAAACGTTGTCTTAAAATGATTGTGTAAACGTTTTATGACTTCAAACAATTTCTCATTCTCATATACAATTTACACTTTATTACACTTGTTCGCATAATTCGTGTGTTCTACTGGTTCCGATTGATGATGAAGGTATTATGTAGTTTGATTTTGCTTTTTCTTTTATCCTCTCCGCACCAAAGAAAATATTCTTGCCAACGATAGTTATCTTCCTCATTGAACGTTCTTTTATTTGGAATATTCATTTGCAGACTTTTTATGGCCACCAATAAGACAAAGTCGCTTACTTTCGCTCGTCCATGAATATTAATGCGATTTTAAAAAGAAACCTGTTGTACGTTTATAGAAGTTTAATTGTTTGGATTGTAAAGAAAGAGTTAATGCAGAAAGTTTATGGCGTAGTAATGTCAAAAAGGAATAATTCAAGTAATAAACTATAGAATCGCAGCAAGTAACTCCCATACATTGTGTTTGATTCAAGTAGATACTGAGAATCGTACCTATAAACTGCAAATAATAATAAATGGAATTTAAAAAATCTGCATATATGTTAGCCAAAATTAATCCATTGACGGTATATTACACTATGCAACACTGAAAATGCAAACAACTTCTAGCATGGATTTTTTGAAAGTACATATTTAGACTACAAAAACCCTAGTTGGGTTTTGTCCTGTCAGATCCAGTTCGGATTTTATGGCCTCATCTAAACCGGGCTAAATCTACACTTTTTTGCATTTATCAAGCCTTTATCTTAGAAAAGAATAGGAATTTGGCCTTGCTGTCTTTAGCAAAATTGTAGCCCTAAACTAGTACAACTTATCTTTTGAAGAAAACATATAAGGAAAACTCCATCTAGGGCATCAAAATCTATAAAATATAGAACATTTTACATAATTGCTGAAATTCTGGTCAGTATCGGCTAAACTATTGGGAGTTGAACCAAGTAACCTTTTGCAGAAATCTTCCAAATAAAGTTCTCAACAATTCTTTAGAACATTCTGAAACTCTAAAATGCTTACTTCATGTTGTTTCTGCGGTATTTTACATCATATCTTTTACTATACGTATTTCAAACACAGTTCACATCAACAGTTTATTCTCGCATTTCGGATTTAACTACATTATTGACATTTTTATTAAGTCGTCGTTGAAAAATGTACTGAAAACAACGGGATAGAGGCATTTTACAACAATGACATGTTCTGAAGAGTTGTGTATTACATT
This sequence comes from Musca autumnalis, assembly GCF_047663935.1. Lineage (NCBI taxonomy): Eukaryota > Metazoa > Arthropoda > Insecta > Diptera > Muscidae > Musca > Musca autumnalis. The sequence continues at coordinate 316,068,488 of NW_027411644.1, read as the reverse complement.
CCAGGGAATATTTTCCAAAAGAAAATATTCAGAAAAAATGAACGGTTTTGGAGATACGGTGCGAAATATATAAAAATTGTGGTATTTTTGCATATATTTTGAAATTTGAGTCAATAAATTTAGTTTTTCTAGTTCATTATTTCTCCAAATATTGTATTCTTGTTCTTATCTACAAATTTGCTTCGGAAGTCAGAAGAAGATTCGCATTGGTTTCAGAGATGTAGCCCCGAATTTCTTTAAAAACTCAATATTTAACCATGTTTAGATGGGGCCATAAAATCCGAGCTGGATCTGACACAACAAAACCCAACTAGGGTTTCTTGTCGTTTGGGTCTGTACTTTCAAAAAATCCGCAGTTCGAATTGTTTGCACAAGATCACCTTAAAAATGTTGCACAGTGTTATTTGATGCTCTATTTAACTTCTAACCCACTTTGTTTTGTAATATTTTCATAGCTTAGAATTAAGTAGTTTTCTACTTTCACACAAACTTACCGTCCATCGAAATGTAAATGGCAATATCATGGCACCTCTAACTGGATCACTCAGCACAAAACTCGAGCCACCCAATATCCCCGTTGTCGTATTACCAAAGGAACATCCCGTTGATATTCTCGGTGTACCCTGCTCCGCTGCGGAGTATTCTTTAAGGCACAAACGAAATGCTGTAGAACAAGGCGGACAACCTTTAAATAGAAATAAAAAACAAAATCAAGATATTTAATAATCAAGGAATGCAGTTGAGGTAACTATGACTATGTAACTGCATATGTATTCTATACAGAAATTATGTTCATTAAAACCCACGTAACACAGTTTCGTGATTTCGATTTGGCATCTCAACAATCAACGTAATCTGGTAACATTTTGTATATTTTACTCACAAAGGTTACAATTTTTCTAGTTCAGCCAAAACAGACATGCGTATAAGGGAGGAATAACAAAAATTCCCACAAAGCAGAATTTTGGTGAAGAGCTATTATTTGTTATTAGAAGTAATGCTCTAAAAGTCCCTATCGATCCCATGTGTGCAAAAGAATTTATTCAGGGTCGAAAATCAGTTTTTGAGGCCTAATTCAGTTATTTGCATTTTTCTTAAAAACGGTTAGACTTACCAAAGTAAAAGTTGTACATCTAAAAATGCTCTACAGGAATGGTCTTTACGATTTTACGTTCTGGTGATATCACGATCTAAGTGTCAATTTACACATGTGGAGAAATTAGCCGCTTAAGAAGATCATGAAATAAATACGCCATGTGTTAGGTATTTTTATAAGCTTCACAAACGATACCCACTTTGCAGTAATCGGTTCTGTAGAACTGGGTCTAATCTGGTTTTCGGATCAGATAACCGGCGAACCGGATCCGTCGCCCATGAAATTTGTACATTTCCGTAATCAGCACAACAAACGCAAAACAAATCGTGGAGTTTTCGTTACATTGTATGGCTTTCATGATAAGCGCTTAGCGCAGTCTTTGATAGTTATGAGTTTGGCTCTGAACCTTAACACGCCGTGACAACACTTTTTTCATGTGTTATTCAAGGGCGTGTGTTCAAACCCCAGCCTAACCCAAGCTGATTTTATTTTTATACCCTCAGCATTTATGCTTACGAGGGTATAACACTTTCATACGAGCAAAATGTGCCTCATCGAAATAATGGTTTTAGACCCCAAGTATGTTTGGACAAACTGTGTTTCAGACAAGTTGGAGTTGATTAAGCCATGTCCGTCCGTCTGTCTGTCTGGCTGGAGCGCACGATAACTCTCGATCGGATGTGCCGATTCGGTCCAAAATGTGGCCTTCGTTATATTTTGTGCAAAGTTAGTTTAAGTTCGAAGATAAGCCTTCAGGTACCTCCCCCACAAAAGCTCAAAAATGTTCGGAAAAATTGTGCACACGATAACTCTTGATGGGAGTGACCGATTTGGTCCATACTTTACACATCCTAATATATCTACCAGATATAGATCAGTTTCGAATATGGACTACATTTGTCCACAACTTCGGGTACCTCCCACACAAAATTAAGGAACTGCTCTCGAATTACTTTGATTTTTGTTGAAGCAACTTGCGTTCGCTGCCTCAATTACGACAGTAAAAGTTGTTTTCAGGAGGAATTCCATACTTCTTGAGAAAACCACCCGAGAATACTGCGTTCGTACACACTTTGCATATCGTAATACTCCCAGAAAAATGTTCGATGCCAAAGATGACATTCAATCATGGGTGCAAGTGATCTAGCATGTCATCTTTTTAGCATCTTCATCGATGAATTTTATATGAGCGTGGACCCCAAAAGATGGCGTTCTTTTCTGGACCCTAAGCATGTCATTTTAACCAATGCGTTGACATGTCATTTCCACCAATGCTTTGGCATGTCATTTCCACCAATGATTTGACATGTCATTTTCACCAATGCTTTGACACGTCATTTTCACCCATGCTTTGACATGTCATTTTAACCAATGCTTTGGCATGAAATTTTCATGTCTTGTTTGGAAAATGGAAATGCTGTATTGAAATATGGTTTTCATGAAAAACAAAACTCTTTATTAATTCAAACGAATTCATGAAACAGCTACAAATAATTTATCAGTTTAGTTTTTCAAAAGTTTACATCCAAAATTGCAATGTAATCACCACCGCTGCAACGCAAAAGATTACTTCCTCCGTTCTCCGCAACTGATATTCTTTCATCTTACAAAAGGTTTTTTCAATTATCTTCCCATCACCAGTTCAGATTTCAACATGGACTCCAAATGCACTCCTTTAAGTATTTTTATTTCGTAAATTACTTTTATTTTATAATTTTGTTATTTTATAACAACATTTTGGTAATTTATACTCTTTTGTTTAGTGACGGAAATACCTATGTAGGGATCTACAACCCGGCTTGCTTTAGGGATCTCTAAGAACAAAATGTAACGAACGGGGAGGAGAGACTTTTTATGGAAAATACCATTTATGCTTAATTAATTTATTTTTAATTGTTTCATTCCAAGAGTAGTTTCTTCTTTATTTTCAGATTCTTGTTCCTTTTTGTTTCGGACTTTTTTTTCAAATTCCAAGAAGCGAGATTTGATTGATTTCATTCTATGTCAGATTTAGAACAGACAAGGGAACTTTTAAAATAGCAATGTGTGCAGTCCGATTCTATTTTTAGCTCGATGGTTGGAACTTCATATAATACCAATTGTTTAGAAGTTTTAGTTGTTTGATATGCAGGAAATGTAAGACAACATCACGACGACAGTTCTTACAACTTTGGTCTGTTCCAGAAACTGCAAGAATCTACTTATTTTTTCTACGATAACAATTTTTCCTTTATGTTATCGGAAAAAATAGTAAAAATTAGTAGATTTTTGCAGTACTGGAACATACCAAAATGAAAATAAACAGGTGTGTAAATAAAAACACAAACATCATCTCTATTGGATCGATGGAATGGGTACAAATGTTGATGAAAAGATCGGATCTTTCACGACTTCCTTTGCATTGGTTCAAATCCTAATGAAAAGATCGGATCTTTCACGACTTCCTTTGAACCAATGCAAAAGATGACATGAAATCACGTCATCGCAAAGAACCCGTTCCGTCAAATTTTGCTGGGCTTCTTTCAATATTAGATGAAATTCGAAGGTGGTGCTTGTAGGTCCATTCCTTCCGGTATCTTCTCCACAAAAGTTCGAAAATATTCGCTAAAATGGTACACCCGATATCTCATAAACAGAGCAAGCGATTTGGTCCAAACTTTGGCTTTCGAAATATTTTGTCCAAACTTAGTTTATGTTCAAAAGTGGGCCCTATGGGTCCACTCCTTGGGCTACTGCCCACACATATGTTCAACATTTTTGTTTAAGTGCGGTTAAGGATCTGTTTAGGGATCATTTGGATATTTTTACAGCGATATTATGTTTTTCGTGGACAAGTCCATGTTTCCTGATATAATGGAGAGAAATAACTCCCAAAATAAGACCAACTTGCAAAATGGACTATGTTGGTTTATTCCTGTAGGTACCTCCCCCGCAAACCTTTTGAGCTTTAGTCCAAATCTATATTTGTCGGCAAGTTCATACGCCCAAAATTCTAAAAACCCCCTAAATACATAAACAAGTGTTTCAATTCACACAGGCTGAGGGTATATCTCTGTTGTTCTTTGTGGTATTCATAAATATGAAGTCGAGGACTAGTGGAGAGAAACAGAGAGTTACCTGAGGCGGATTGATATCTACGGAACTGTTTAATATCTCTTTTCCTTTCTGAAATTCCACACCCTCCCAACCACAAAGAGATAATAATGTATACGGATGATTGTACGATTTTGGCGTCGTGTTATCATCGATGACATACATACATATGAGATAGGTTTGATTATCTAATTTCACCACCTCGATGGCTGAAATGAGAATCACCTTAAACACATTGGTCGATGGTGTCATTTGCGGTAAGATCAGAAGTAACTGAGGGTGCAGGCATAGTACAAAGGTATACATAGTTTGCTCCACCCCAGAAGACGCCAGCTGCGAAGGCAAACACGTGTGGTATTAGCTCAATTAAGAACCGGACAGTGCAGCTGCTTCAATACGTATTGGACCTAAATTTACAGCACGATACCCAAGTGAAATATTTTCGTGAAGCCATTTCCTTGTGATGTGTAAATTCAATGGATCACTCAATTGTTAAAGTTGGCGGGTGTTGTGTTCTGAATTGATTTTGGTCAGGCCATTAAGATTTTCTAATGCCGTCGAAGCTGTTTTGGAGCATATCAGAGACTTCATTGAAGGGCCTTCCGCGGACTTTGTTCCAGTATAGAAAATAATCGGATGACACTAGAAATTTACTTATGGACTGATGTTATTTGTAATACTTAATAAGGTGCCGAGGTAGATGAAGTATTGAACTACCTCAACATTTTAGATACCAACTTTCACTGGCATGAGTAATGTGGATGCACTGCGCGTCAATAATATCGACTTGATCTTACGGCTGTTTACTGCCAGACCCCCTGTAGAAGATGCTCGTTCCACTTTTTTAAAGGTAACAGTTACTTATTTTATCGATGGACTCAAGATGTCAATGTCGTCGCCATAAGAAATTCACATGTGGCTATTGCATCTCGTATAACCTTTTTTCCAGAAGGACGTTAAAAGGTCACATGAAAAAGCTGTAGTTTTGTCCAAATCAGTTTTGTTACATCATTTTTTTGGTACTAACTTCTTCGGAGAGGTTCATTCCGTTTTTAACTGAGGACCTGGTATCAGTTAATGTCATCTAACAAAGCCGAATGACCTTTGCGGGAATACCAAATTCAGAGATGACACGGAATACTTCGAATATATTAGGATGTTTAAGCTTGCTTGCATTTGGGTCTTTTCAAGGATTTAACGCAATGGTCTAAAGCCACACTGATATGGCCAAATTATTTTATTGACCATAGGCTTCAGTCTCTCTCCTTCTTCCAAATTGTGCTAAATAGATGATACATTCATCTTATCAGCTGGGCTTGAACAACCTGGTTAGTAAACTATCGATTGCCGTGTACTATCTTCTGGGATTGGATCTGTGAAATCTTCATGATCTTCGTTAGTATTGGTACACACAGCTTTTAAAAGTTCTCTTGGTATAAAATGTGCACGCTATCGGTATCTGTTTCCAGATTAACTTGCGTATCTATACAGTAGGATGTGCCTATACCAAAGTCATAAGTATGACGTATAAGTTTCTATTTCTATTCTCTCCTTTTCTCCCGATACCTCTTAATGCGCAACGAGCTGCTACTGGTTGTAAAGTAGCAGCACGACACTCCGGGTCATGGGTTTTTTGGTAGACGCCTCTGGTATCCAAATATTGGTTTTGTGGCAATTTGCATTCAGTGGCCAATACTTTGTCATTGATCTGATATGTAATTGAAACTAAGAGTTCTTTCATTAACTTTTTGGGCCAGTTGAGAGGAATATGCTGCGGGTATATGTTGTAATTGCAGCCTTCCGATGAACAATTTCCGTGTTGTGTCTGTTCGAACATTATTTGCTACGTTTAATCGGGAACGTACCTTTGCAGCAAAAATATGACAATGAAATATCATATTTCCATCTCGCTCCTAGAATGTATTTCATCTATCACAACGTGATCAAGTTGCTTTCTTGTTTTCTGATCCGGTGTCAGCCACGTGCCTTTATGAATTTCGCTGCGAAGTCTATCTGTTTTTTTCCGTTGATAGATGTTTCAGTGTGGGCCCGAGTATTGGGCCACAGATATTCTTCTTTCCAATTTTGACATTAAAATCGTCTGGAAAAAATTTAATGTAATACCGGTCACATTTTTTATCTTTGGTCTACTCGTTTCTGCCTTCGGTGGGGCAAGGAGCTAACTACGACTGATGTTAAAATATTTGGTGTTTAAGCGAATCTTATGCAAGTATTTCATTCAGCGGAATATAATTAGATGTTTTAACCTAACCGACTTGCTTCAAATTCGAAACCTCGTCGATTGCATCATAACGGTTATTATACAATGCGTCACTATTAGGTGTTGTTGTGTCGTCTTCCCAATACATAGTATTTTCAGAATGACAGTGGCATACAACAACTACTACCCATACCGGACCATCCATCCAATAAGCAACATACACTACATCATTACTACCCACCCGCAGTGAAATAACAATGTTGTGCAAGGGAGAATTTTATTTCAGTGTAACTTTACAACAATTGTTGTCAGTGCTTACATCTCATAATTCTCATATGCTTTGTACGCCAGGTTAAATACGTATTTCATAAATGGATGCTGGAGCTTACCACTGCAGAGAGTTAGCTACACGGGTTGGGACAAAAAACGGGTCCAAATTTGCCAACTTGCACCTCGGTGTTATTAAGTTGGGGGTACTTTTTTAAAAGCTACCCATTAAGTTGTGGTGGCTGATACATAAACAGGACATCGTGTCAGCTATTCAACTGGGTCTTCGGATCAGCGGTTCCACAGGACTTCGTGTTTTCTCTTCCACTGTGCCTTTGGGTCTGCAGTTCCACAGGATCTTCGGGTGAGCTGTTACACTGGGCCTTCGGTCTGCAGTTCCACAGGATATTCGTGTCAGTTGTTCCATAGATAGTGATCAGGAGTACATGGTAGAAACTAGACCGTAGCCCTTGACTAATACCCGAACGCCGAATACTCGAACTTCTACTGCCGAACGACGAACCCATCGTGATCCTGAGTCGATACAGCCGAAAGCGAACCCATTGGGACTTCGAGTGATACATCACATCGCCCGACTATCGACAAACGGCCGATTATCTACAAAACGCCATTAACACCTAGGTTCTCGATTATCTACAAATCATCATCAAGTTCCCGATTATCTACAAATCGTTCAGCCACCGCTTTAGTTAGAGCAACCACAGCTATCGACGAATCGTCCAGAACAGAACTCATCGAGGTCCCCAGCTGCCGAACATATAAAGAGTCCAAACCAGAGCTCCGAATACTCGCTCGAATTCCACTCGCGAGTGAAACTCTTCTCGAATTTGAACAAGCTGAGGGAGGCAAATTGCCCCCTCTCCCACCAAACCAAAACTTACCCCACCCCCAAAATAAACTTGCCCCACACTGACCAAAAAATTGCACCAAAAAAAATTATCCCTTCCCCCTAATTTAATCTTGCGAGTAAATCGGAGCTCTGGTCCGAAAAGTTTCGCAGATCATGGTCCTTAAAACGTTTGTGGGGCATATGTTTGTTATTCATAGTACGATGTTTTTATAGGAGTGGGTTACTAACTCCATGCTAAACCCAAGTTTTTGTTAATCTTACGCGTGAACGCCTCGCAAATTTAACGGGTGTTAAAGGTATTTCCCCTACTGACACCACAAGGGGATCAGTGTTCACTTAAGATAAAAGAGGGACTGAGTAAAGTCCTAAGTTATAGTCGGTAAAGGCAAACCTGGCATGAGAATAATAATAACTGGTAAATCGGCTGTGTCTTAAGATAAAAGGACTTCAGCCTTCGAGACATCTTTGAATGTCAAACCGTTGTCTATAGGGGAATGATGGGATAACCGGCGGTCAAAGCTCAAAATGTTAGAATCTCGTTTTAAAAAAAAAAAAATTGCAAACAAAAAAAGGTCAACTATTTTTCTCAATATCAGACTGTCTTTATTCCTAAATTTCGATTACATACATACATTTATAAATGCCTAATTTTTAGATTTTAGGTGAAATGGCCTCTTAAGATTCCTGAATTAATGGATCCATAAACAAGTTATAACTTATAACGATTGAAACAAATTATAACTGAATTTTCTACTTACCTGTTGTTTTTGTACTTCTCATTTCTAAAGGAACACCACAGCAATAACCCGACAGTAAGTGGTTATTTGTATTTGAAATTTCTAATATTTCTAATTCGAAGTTACCAATGGCTGATATCTGAAAAATAAAAATCAAATATATTCGTTATAAAATTATGGGGAAATATTAAAAATATTACTTGAGTGATTAAAATTAATGTTGGTAATTAATTCTTAAAGTAAAACATCAACAAAAAATATCCGAGTGACATGATGCCACTTAAAAAGGCTAACAATGAGTAGTTATAATGAGTTCTACCCCCTACGAAACATATCTACATACATTCACATGTATGCATTTGTAATTTTCCAAACAAGTTCTAAAAATATGACAACAATCCTTTTTGACTTACTTATCGTTTGCCATTATCCTCTGAGAACTGTCAGGGTTATGAGATAAATTGTGTGCCCATATGACAGACGACAATCAGTCGGACACATGGACATGATGCACCTATTATGCAGTTATGCAGGGAACCTGCAACATGTTACATGGATTCATTAATAAAACTTAAGCATAACTTGGTTAAAAGGAATTACAACAAGTCGAAATGACAATCACCCAACATACCAAATGGACGGACATACAGACATACAAAAAGTAAGAGGTGTTGTAAACTTCATTGCACTGCAAAGAAAAAGGGTTCTCGTTTACAAGGAATTTGATTATTTCCTCTAAAAAAAAAAAACAAATGCATGTTTATTTTCAGCGACAATGAAATAGTTTGAATTGTACAAATGTCAAAAATTCTGGCATTCTGTATTTTTAATAATTTTTGACATTTTTCTTGTAAATGGCTGTCTGAATGGAACCTGTAACATATGTGAGGCATTAGTGTTGTAATTCGTATCTTCTGCGGAAAGGTAAATGTTAATATTTTATAAATCTAAGGAAAATGTTTTGAGTTTAACCCACCATCCATGGGGTTTCTGTCAGACCTGAACAACTTTGAAAATTAGCACAAATTGATGAGAACGGCATTTCATTCTCCCTTTTTTACTATCATTAATTAGAATTTTTCTATGATCAATATATGTATGTATGCCTGCATATATGTAGCTCAATATGAAAAAATAGCAAATGCTGTTTTTTTGATCAATCAGTTAAAGAAAACTCTTCAAAACCGGAATTTGCAAGGAACAAGAAGATTACGATGAGGCCGAAAAAACCATGTTGATCACAGGTGTGGATCTGGGCACACAAACTCCACATACACACACACACATAGATAACAAGGTTTTTTCTTTTTCCATCTACGTTAAATGGTCAACAACAACGTAACAACAACAACGCCATAGATATTTTACAATAAAAACCAGAATACAAACAAGAAGAAAAACTCACATCACAATACCAAAACTGATAATGAAAAGCCATGGAAAAAGGAGATGCCAAAGGAAGAAGAAAACGAAGAAAAGATACTTTTAAAGTAGTTACAAAAACAAATGTCGAAGAATGCCATGACATTAACCGACATTGATCAATCCTCACGGAAAGCAAAAGGCGATTATACGCCAGTCGTCGTCGTTGCTATTTTCTCAAATATGAGACGGGAGTCTTCACCCGGTTGATGGGACTCTGAGAATGCAACAGAATGATGGTTGTTTTTTCGTTTTTCTTTGGTTTGATGAGATTCTGTTGGATGTGAATGAAACCAGGAAAATAACAACAATAATGTGTGACAATGGCAGTTTATTGAGCCGCTGTGATATCCATTGCAATCGTCGTTGTTGTTGCTGTTGTGATAGTCGTCAAAAAAGACTAATGCAACAGAAGTCCAGCAATTGACAGTTGTGTTTATTTTCATGTGAGGCTATAGTGAATATGTAATATAGCCGCCACAATGACTTTGAGGAACGCTATAATGGAAGAGGTTATTTTAAAGATATAGTTTTGGCTAAAGGAATGAGGCTGATAGACTTTGCAGCTGCAAAAAAACATGGTAGCTAGCTGTACCAGATTTAAGCATCTCGATATTCATAAGGGCACATGGCTGTCTTCAGATCAAAGAACAAGTGATCAAATTGACCATGTTGTGATAGATGGAAGACATTCATCGAGCCTGTTGGATGTACGATCGTTCCGAGGCGCAAACATTGATTCGGACCACTACCTTCTTGCAGCAAAGGTACGTACCCGTCTAAACGTTGCAAATAAACCACGAACAGACACAACGCGAAAGTTGGACATCGATAGGCTGCAAACACAACAGATAGCCACAGCATATACCACTCAACTAGCCCAATTGCTTAATGAGAGCACTCCTTTTCCCGATAGCATAACAACACAATGGCAAAATATTGCCCACTCCGTGCAAACAGCCGCAAAATCCATACTTGGATACCAGAGACCCCCACAAAGGAATTCATGGTATGACCAGGAGTGTCGTGCTGCTACCGAAGAGAAAAATGCGGCATTTAGAGCTACTTTACAATCAGTAGCAGCGCGTAGCGCACGAGAGAGATATCGGGAGAAAAGGAGAGTAGAGAAACGTCTTTTGCGCAAGAAAAAGAGAGAAATGGAAAAGCGGGAGTGTGAAAAAATCGAGATGCACAGGCGACAGAATGAAGTCCGAAAATTCTACCAAAGAGTGAAACATCAAACTGATGGCTTTGGTACAGGCACATCCTCCTGTAAAGACCAGCAAGGTAATCTGGTAACAGATACAGATAGCGTGCTCAGGATATGGAAGGAACATTTCTCCAATCTGGTGGCATCCAATAGTAGCGAAGACGATGATACTACAGATCCCATCCCAGAAGATGGTATAGAATGTATACCGCCCGGCCAAGATCAGGTAAAAACAGCAATCAATCGGCTGAAGAATAATAAAGAAGCAGGAGCCGATGGCTTACCAGCCGAGCTGTTCAAAACCGAAGGCGACGCGCTGATAAGGTGTATGCATCAGCATCAGGAAGAACGCGTACCCGACGATTGAAACCTGAGCATCCTGTGTCCCGTCCACAAGAAAGGAGATAAGACTGTATGCTCCAACTATAGGGGCATAAGTCTTCTCCCTATTGCCTATAAGATAGTGTCAGGGATATTGTGCGAACGACTAAAGCTAATGGTCAACGAAATAATTGGAACATATTAAAGTGGCTTTAGACCTGGCAAGTCCACCATTGACCAGATATTTATCCTGCGGTAAATCCTGGAGAAGACCCAAGAGATGCAGATCGACACATATCACCTTTTTGTCGATTATAAAGCAGCATTCGACAGTCCCCTCCGATCAAAGGTATTCCATGCAATGTCTGAATTTGGTATCCCCGCAAAGCTAGGTCCTCAGTTAAAATTGGAAAGAACCTCTTCGAACAGTTCAGTACCAAAAGAGGTTTCAGACAAGGAAACAGCCTTTCGTGTGACCTATTCAACAGTTTGCTGGAAAAGGTAATACGAGATGCAAATGTCAAAAGAAATGGCACAATTTACACCAGTAGCCACATCTCCTCAAACAAAAATAACACTATACAAAACGCTGATACTACCCGTGCTAATGTATGACTCCGATGCATGGGTACTTGCGCAAGCAGATAAGGCAGTGCTTGGTGTGTTTGAGAGGAAAATTCTTCGAAAGATCTACGGGCCGATTTGCGTTGACGGTGTATGAACCACGAGCTGTATCTGCTATACAACGACATCAGTATAGTTAAACGTATCGAGATGCAGCGATTGCGTTGGCTAGGCCATATAATAAGAATGAGCGATGATAAACCCGCTAAAAACTCGTATAAATTCGAGCCACATGGCGGTGCACGCAGAATTGGCAGGTCAAAGAATAGATGGCGCAAACAAGTTGATGAAGAGATGACGAGGCGCGGTATTCCAGAAAAAAACAGAGAGAATTGGAAATCTTTTCTTAGTTCGGTCTATGGAACAAATGTTCTGTAATGGGCCAGCTAAGTAAGTAAGTAAGTAAGATCTGCGAATTTGCACCTAGAATATTCGGACTCTTTATAGAGATGTGCAGTTTACGCTCCAGCAGATCTACTTGCAAATAGATGGTTTGGGAAAGACGTCACAACAACACATAAAGGTTATGTATTATAACTGTCATGCCAAAAATCATAAGTTTGGTTGCATATTTGTAGTTTGTCGGAGGTTAAAACATCTGGACTTGTTACAATTGGATAAAAACTGAATTTTCAGCATCAGGTTTATTTGCGCTCTTTGTCCCACTTAAGAAAAGGACCAAAGATATGTACATTTAACCGGTGTCCTGTCCATGACGGAAAAGAGAATATCGTTGGTCCAACAATCAATTCAGTATCCACAGTAAAAAATCTGACAACGGAATGATACCGATAGATTTCGCAGCAGTTATCGACGCCAGATTTAAGCCGCTCAACATTTATAAGAGCCTGAGAACATAACTAAAACAAGAAACAATTCGATCACGTTGTGATAGGTGGATAACATTGATAGTGCATACTAGATGTACGATAGATTCGTGGAGGAAACATTGAATTGGATCATCTTCATAGCATATGAAATAAAATACGGAAGTTAGACACCGGAAAGCTGCAAACAAAACAGATAGCCACAACTTTTACAATTGCTTAATGAAAGCATTCCTGGTTCCGATAACAGTGGGAAAGTATTTTTCACTCCATGCAAACGTGCGCAATATCCGTATTTGGATATCAGAGGTCTCCACCAAAAATAAGAGTGAAATGGAAAATCGTGAGTGCGAAAAATCGAGATGACAGGAACCAGAAAGAAGAAATTTATGACGCATTTGTCCTAAAACTAAAATGAACATGCAGTGTGACTATTTAACTATCGAGACGAGTAGCTCGTAGAAGGACTATATCGGACATCTCCTTCTTGTGCCTATCCCACAAAAGTTCCATATTTTTTATATGAGCAGAGCTCTACGTTTTACACGGTCAATGAGGATGCCTTTACCAGAACAAGCGGAGATTGTCACAGTTCGTCATATAAAATCGTGGTGTTACCTGGTATGACGGCACCTGACAACACGTTGTTTCCATCAGAAGGCCGCTCGATTTCATCACCTCTGAACGCGGCACTTTCATCAATCATGGAGAAGAGAGTTCATCAGAGAGTTCACTAAACACAGCTTTAGAGATCTGTCCAACCCCTCTAATGTTCGGAGACATCAGCACCGCTGCAGCCGATCGCATATACCAGGTGGTCGATCACTACAAATGAGACTAAATTTTCCAGCAGAGAGGGGGGACTGGCAAATGAGAGTGATAATGATTTGTGGATATAACCCCAATGATCATACTGTCAGGGAGCTGATAGCGGAAGTAAATAGGTTGGTCGGTGAGCATTAGCGAAACAAATGGCTAAATCATCTGAAGAGTTGAAACATTGAATATGTGAAATGTGAGCAGCCTCGAACCCTTGGAAGAGGGAAGATTGGATCACAGTCACGTTTGGGGACGTTACACTGACTGATCCCAAGAAGTGTGTAAATTAGTTTATCCTACAGTTTTTCGAGCACCCCGCATAAGATCTCTTCCTACCGAGGAGAAACCACAATTTTAAATGAATGATTTTTCGAATGCCATCAGGAACTCTAAATCAACCAAAGCGTTAGACCCGGTGGATGAGTCGGGATTTCTCAACCAGTCGCTTGTCAACCACATAGTGCTCGAAATCTGAGAATGGATAGGATGGTCCCGCTGCCAAAGCCAGGCATCATTGTTTCTCTAAACAAAATAGTGCTACACACCATCTCTACGTATATTAGTCGAGGACTCAACCAGAACTAACCGCACTATAGAACAATGATGATAGCCTTTAATACTGTCAAACACTGCACGCTGTTTGAGGACATCGAGCAGACAAAGGTGGATAATCCATTCTACATATGTGTGAAACGTTGGGAAATCAATTATATGTGTGGACGTTAGTGCAAGCCCCGTATAATGAGGTGACAACTCCCGAACTGTGTAACCTTTACCTCTCCTATATTCCACCTTCTCCAGACGGCATTGAGATCGTAACGTAAGCGGATGATTGTACGATCTTGATGACAAAATACCACAAGATTCTAGGGGTCACATTCGTCAGGATGTCCACGTCGTAGGCGCATGCCACAGCAATGTACGACAGGCTGAAATGTAGAAACAAGATCCTCAAGTCCCTAGCTGGCAGCACCTGGGGGTAGACAAAACAACCTTTCGTTGGAGTTGATCGAAGGGTTTTCAAGTGAAAAAAGAAAGCAGACGAGATTCTCACACAACCAACAACAGCCTTGTTGACCACGTATAACGCTATAGGTCGGTCTGTGGTAAGCTATTTTGAGGCAGTGTCATCCGCGAATCCTGTCAGAATGCCTCCCTGAGAACTGTCATTACGGAACATTTACATGAGGAAACAAAGATTCTTCCAGTAAAGAAAAAGAATGACATGCTCTACTTGCAGTACTTGCTCTGTTTTTACCGTGGAGACATATGATGGATAGGACCCCCACCCAGGCATGTCAGGAGGGATCTTCATGATCTAGAGAGAGAGGCCCAACGTTACAATAGAGAACCCCTCGATCAGCAAGCCTATCAAGCAGATTTGAATAGCATTCACTCAGATGCAGTTGCAGATGCCATAAATAACTATCGTGTGAATGCGGTCCTCGGTCTTCTGTCCATAGAATACCTTTTAGGGATCTTCTATCCATTAAAGACCTTTAATAGATATTCCATCCATAGAAGAGGTCTTATATCCATAGAAGACCTTTCAGAAGTCTATTATTGAAACAGACTATTGAAACACTTTAAGATGTCTTCTATAGAAAACATTTCAGAAGTCTTATGTCCATAGAAAAACTTTAGATGGTCTTCCATCCATAGGAGAACTTTACGAGGTCTTCTATCCATAGAAGACATTTAAAAGGTCGTCGTAGAAGACCTTTTAGTGGTCTATCCATAGAAGCCCTTTAAGAAGTCTTCCATCTATAGAGAACCTTTAAGAGGTGTTATGGCCACAGAAGCACTTAGGAGGTCTTCTATCCATAGAAGACCTTTAAGATGTCGTCCATCCATAGAAGACCTTTAATAGGTCTTGTATCCATAGAATAGCTTTTCAAGGTCTTAATTTCATAAATGACATTTCAGAGGTCTTCTATCCACATACACCTTTAACACGTCTTCTATCCTTAGAGGGCCAGTAAGGGGTCTTTTATCCTATTCATAGAACACCTTTAAGGGGTAATCTATCCATAAAGAGGTCTGTTATAAGGTCCTCTGAGTACAAAGCGCATCTTACGCAGCTGAGGAGCACCGGCTGCCACGACAAACCAGAGTTGTTTTGGCTCAACTACGATCGGGATGCTGTTTAGTGCCTTTGAGCGGTAGGGTCCCTTGTCTCATTCAAAAAAGCATCATTATAATCGGATTAAATTTCCAATTTCCTAATTTGTTGCGAAATATTGTAAGAATTTTGGGTTGTTTTTTACTTACTTACTTAGCTGACCCATTACAGAACATTTGTTCCATAGACCGAACTAAGAAAAGATCTCCAATTCTCTCTGTTTAGTGCTTCGCTTTCTGGAATACCGCGCCTTATCATATCTTCATCCACTTGTTTGCGCCATATATTCTTTGGCCTGCCAATTCTGCGTGCACCGCCATGCGGCCCGAATTTATACTCCTTTTTAGCGGGATCATCCTCGGTCATGTTTATGATATGGCCTAGCCAACGCAATCGCAGCATCTCGATACGTTTACGAGTATCTATACTGATGTCGTTGTATAGCTGATACAGCTCGTGGTTCATGCTACGTCGATATTCACCGTCAACGCAGATTGGTCCGTAGACCTTTCGAAGAAATTTTCTTTCAAACACGCCAAGCACTGATCTAATCAGCTTGCGCAAGTACCCAGACTTCGGAACCATATATCAGCAAGGGTAGTATCAGTGTTTTGTAAAGCGCTATTTTTGTTTGGCGAGTTGTTTAAAGTGCTTACTTAAGCCAAAGTAACATCTGTTGACCAATACAATTCTTCTTTTTATTTCACAACTGTGTCGGCGGTGCCGAGTTATACAAAGTCTTTTACTACTTCAAAATTATAGGAACCAACTTCAACAGTTTGTCCGAGCTCAATGGACGCATTGCGCGTCGACACAATCAACTTGGTCTTCTCGCCGTTTACCGGCAGACCCACTTAAGCAGATTCTCCTTCGACCTTTATAAAGGTATCGGTTACTTCTTTTACTGATCGTCCCATGATGTCATGAGCATAAGCAAGTAACATGTGGCTATTGGTGTAGATTGTGCCACTTCTTTTGACGTTTACCTCTCGTATAACCTTTTCCAGCAGGATGTTGAAAAGATCACACGAAAGGCTGTCTCCTTGCCAGAAACCTCTTTTGGTACAAAACTCTTCGGAGAGGTTCTTTCCTTTTTTAACTGAAGATCTTGTGTCAGTTAGAGTCATTTTACAAAGCCGAATGAACTTTGCGGGGATACCAAATTCAGACATTGCTTGGAATACCTTTGAACGTAGCGGGTTGTCGAAGGCTGTTTTATAATCGACAAAAAGGTGATAGGTGTCGATCTGCATCTATTGGGTCTTCTCCAGGATTTTCCGCAGGGTAAATATCTGGTCGATGGTGGACTTGCCTGGTCTAAAGCCGCATTGGTAAGGTCCAATTATTTCGTTGACCATGGGATTTAGTCGTTCACATAATATCCCTGACATTGTCAGGTAGGCGATAGGAAGATGACTTATTCCCCTATAGTTGGAGCATAAAGCCTTATCTCCTTTCTTATGGACGGGACACAGGTTGCTCAGGTCCCAATCTTCGGGTACACGTTCTTCCTGCCAGATGGAGCTAACTAGCTGATGCATACGCCTTATCAGCGGGTAACCTCCGGTTTTAGAGAGCTCGTCTGGTAGGCCATTAGATCCTGCTGCTTATTATTTTTAGAACTTAGAATTTTTGCACTTCATTCTGTTTCCTGTACACCTCGATTTGTTCACACTCCCGCTTTTCAATCTCTATCTTTTTCCTGCGGAAAAAAGTTTCTCCTCTCTCCTTTTCTCCCGATACCTCTCTCGTGTGCTACGCGTTGCTACTGAATGTAAAGTTACCCTATATGCTGCATTTTTCTCTTTGGTAGCAGCACGACAGTCCTGGTCTTACCATGGATTCCTATATGCTGCATTTTTCTCTTTGGTAGCAGCACGACAGTCCTGGTCTTACCATGGATTCCTAGGTAGAGGTTTCTGGTATCCAAGTACTGATTTTGCGGCTATTTGCATGGAGTAGGCAATGCTTTTCTATGGTCCTGATATGCTATAGGGACGAGGAGTGCTTTGATTAAGTAATTGGGCCAGTTCAGTGGAATATGCTGTGGTTATCTGTTGTGATAGCAGCTTACCGATGTCCAACTTCCGTGTTGTGTCTGTTCGCACTTTGTTTGCTACGTTTAATCTGGTACGTACCTTCGAAACGATTGTACATCCAACACGATCGATGCATGCCTTCCATCTATCACAACGTGATCAATTTGATTTCTTGTTCTTTGATCTGGCGACAGCCAGGTGCCCTTATGAATATCGAGATGCTTAAACCTGGTACTGCTAACCACCATGTTTTTTGCAGCTGCAAAGTCTGTCAGCTTTATACCATTGTCAGAGTTTCCCTTTGGAGCGTGAATTTCTCGACTGTTGGGCCAAAGATATTCTCCTTTCCAATTTTGGCATTAAAATCGCCTAGTATAATTTTAATGTCATGTGTGGGGCAATGGTCATAAGTTTCTTCTAAGCGCTCGTAAAATATATCCTTGGTCTGTTCTTCCTTGTCTTCAGTGGGAACATGAGCGCAAATAAAGCTGATGTTGAAGAATTTTGCTTTTATCCGTATTGTAGCAAGCTATTCATTCACTAGGATGAAGCTGGAGACCAGATGTTTTATCCTCCGACCAACTACAAATCCTCAACCAAACTTATGCTTTGTGTCATGGCAGCTATAATACAGTGCGTCACCTTTAGGTGTTGTTGTAACGCCTTTTCCAATCCATCATATTTCCTGTATGACAGTTATGTCGGCCTTGTACTTTTCAAGTACATCTGCCAATGCGTAAACTGCATGTTTTCTATAAAGATTGCGAACATTCCAGGTGCAGATTCACAGATCATGGTCCTTAAAAGTTTTGCGGGGTTCGTCAACTTTAGACGGATTTTTTTTTTCTTTTCTTACGTTTTTTCATAGTAGGCTGCTTTTTTCTAGGGGAGGGTTACTAACCCCGCGCCCAAACCCAAGTTCTTAACGTTCTTATGGATGAACGCGTGGCACATTTTAGATCACTACCTTTAACGAATGTTTAAGGCAGCTACCCCAGGTGACACCATGGGGATGTCAGTGTCCACTTGAAATGCGAGAGGGACCAAGATAAATCCTGCACTTTGTCATGTTAACGCCGGTCAGGACCGTGCCTTGGTATCTTTCATCCCCTACGTCTCTTATTTCGGAGAGTATGGGGTTTCAGAATTTAAAATAGTTATAGAAATCAGGATCACACCATTTAACCGATAAATTTGAACATTTGTGCGGGAGGTACCAGAACGATGTCACCGATATATTGCATCTTTGAACTTTAATTAAATTTTGAATGAAAAATATGAGGTTGTACAAAGTTTGCACCAAACCGATTACTCCGTTTGAAAGTTATGTTACGCAGCAATAAAACAAACAGACGGCCACTTATCTAAATCGACGACAAATGTTCCGGATTTTGTCTTAATATATGTTGAGTGAAAATACATTATTTAGATTCCCTCCATGACATAAGGATGAGGGTGTACAAGAATCTTGTACTGCTATTTAATCGAACAATTTAATTCGTAGCATGCCACAATTACTTGCTTTTACTCACTCGAATACATTACAAACTACATGACTCTATTCAACTTTTAAACGCTGCCGAATGACTGGACTCATTCGGATAATCAATACAGGTTATTTCTTTGCTGCACAACAAAGCTCATCGCCTGCAGAGGTAGTGTAAGTTTTGTTTTGACATTGATGTGTGTTGGTGGTGACAGCAGTTAGTGGCAAACTTTGACTTTGACAAAACTAAGAATTCCCATTCCAATCCACTGATTTTACATTACCAAATTCGTTTCGTTTCGGTTTATAACAATCTTTAAAGAGGGGAGTAACTTAACTCCACCTTACCTAATTACCATTTCTCGGTAAAACGAGGTAAAGAAGAATTTTTACTCTAAAAGTGAAAATACCAAAAATAAAACTCATTTTATTTGCAATGCTGTTGCCATGACTGAAGAAGATTTGATGACATCAAAGATGTGTTGTTGTTTTTGGTGGCCAAAAGATATGGCATTTTTCAGGTATTTGAGGCACAATGACCATTTAGCTGTTGTGTGTGACCAAAACGGATAAGTTCAACAATGTTGATGGAAATGATGCTGGTGGTTTGGTGCTGCCCCAACATAAAGGTGATTCTTATCGATTGGTGTTGTCTTCTTCTTGCTGGATTTGGTGGGATGAATAGATGGAAGACGTCTTAGCCATCTTTCCGTGAAAACTTGTATGAGAGGGAGCCGCAAAGAATGCCTACTGCCAAAGCGGTTTTTTCAATTGTTGTTGTAGCAAAGCTATGTGGCACAGTGCCCATCTTCTTTTCGGTTTATTTTGGTTTTTGTTGTTTTTTCCTTTTTTCAAAGTCAATGGAATTTGCATGACATCGTCCTCATTAACGACTTGTCATCCTCTTTTAGTTGGTAGAGTGTGTTTCGGCTTACAAAAATGGGAATGCCTCAAAAGTTGTGCCACAAAGAGAAATCTTCAAATAGAAGTTTTAGATAAATAATACCGCATATGGTCTAAACAACAGCCATTGACATTGAAATGATGATTGAGTTGAAATTGGGATACTTTAGAAAAAAATTCAAAGGCGAAGTTATTGCTTGGAAAAATATTCTGTCATTACTATTTATCGTAGTACTCGTACAAAAAACCGTGACCCTAATATTTTGCTGATAGATACAATCAACACTGTCCACCAGAATTAAATCCACAATCTTTCATATATTTCAAGAACACCACTTTGGCGGGTTTTTTGGATATTTTGGAACATTGTCGAGGGATGTATGCAGAATAACATTATAGCCTCATAGTAGTGATTTCTGTAATAGCCTGTATAACATCGATAAACAATGGCTTCCCATAAAAAATGACACTTACTGTTGTGGTTAAGTTCATAAGGACAGAACGCTATTAAAATGTCAACACCATTCGAGAAAGTGTTGACATCTTGGGAACAAATCTAGTTTAGTAAAACCTCTCCGATTTTTTTAATTTTTTTTCCAGAGGTAGATATGTTGCGCTGATCACGGAAACCCGGGTTAGACCGGGCTCTACTGAACCGATTGGTACAAAATGGGTAAACTATAGTTAAGCCATATATTGTAAAGGTGGTACCTGAACGAATAGACCGACATATCCCATATTTAAATTTGATCAAAATTCGGGAGTCACATCTTTCGAAAGTTATAGTAAAAACTCTTATAGTGAACATATGTGAACATTCTGAAGTTTTGTGGTTTCCTCACAAAATTTCAAAATGTTCTCAAAATCGAATGAGTTGTCCGATACAATAGATTTTAGAGCTTGAAATAAATAATTGCATATGCGAAGGTTTTATCAATGCCACCTACGCTTTCATAGAAGCGGCAATTTGTCCTAGAATGTCTGTTTCTTTTGCCAGATCCGCATCCACCACATCTCACCATCGATGGGATGTAATTAATGTAGGAAATGTGTGTATTTCTGAGGTTGTTGTGGGATGGAGTTATTTTGCTGCTGGCGGAGCCAGATATGTCACAGGGTGCCCTCAAGTCGTCGTCTTAATACGAGATAGCCCGCAATTTTCCCAGCAATAACAAATGCAGTATCTAATACCACATGTTGTTATTTAGCGCCCGGGAAATGCATTTTGTCTTCCAATTGCAACGGTCTATCCAAGAAAGTCAGTGAACAGTGTAGCTAGTAACGTTGCAATAGTTACATCGTTTTTCGATGGGATTGCCAAGAAGAAGAAGGAGGAGAACTTGCCTTCCTTATATATAAGCCTGCCCAGTACAGATCTATTTCACTTGAGCTTGACTCTAGTGACCCATTCATGGAATGTATGTACATGAAAATGTGGGACTGCCGAGGTAAAGGCGCTTAATGTGTACATTAGGATGATATTAGTTCGCCTTTGGTTCGATAGTGATAAGGGAATTCAACACTCATCAGGAGCTTTGCATTCCGTCAGAGGGGCACATCGGTGGTAGAGCAAATTGATAGCTCCAATTTTGAATGGTGAAAACGTAGACGCTCCTTGGAGGAAAAGGGGAGATTGTCAGAGCTCTTATGACGTTTCTACGAGGAAAAGGGCAGATTGTCACAGCTCTTATGACATCTCTATTGTGGCACCCGGTCTGATCAATTACGGCCCAGGCAACCTTTGTTTCATTGTCTCCTTTCACAGATTAACCGACTTTATAACTTGTGACCGCCGTACTTTTCTGAACCATGGAAAATCAGATTCGCAAGGGAGCAGCGAATTTACCAAACATCGCTTCAGAGACTTTCCTTGTCCCAAGATCATCAGGTAGATGAGAGAATTTTCTAGGACATCACTGCTCGCTACATACTTCAGGTCAAATAGCCGATATTATACCAAATTTCCCAGCAAAGGCGACGGGACTAGCAAATAAGCATGATGAGCTTCGCTTAACTAAACTGGAGCTCAGTCTACAAGTCAACAGCCCAGTAGGATACCATCTGAAGCAATGCAACATTGGTACAGGATTTAGTAAATTGTGGACAACGGCTAAATCACTCTCGAATCCGGGACACAATAACCATTCAACAACTGTTACTTTCAACGGCGTAACAGTGACATATCTAAAAAAAGTGCGTGTGTTATTTAACCGGCAGTTTATAGAGCACCTCAAGAGTGAAAGGGCGAAGAGGTGTGTGCTACGCCATATAGGGACCATCTCACACAAGGAGGTGCCACCATAATTTACGATGAGCGATATAGCAGATGTCATGCGAAATTCGGGAAAGCGTTGGTCCCACCCTACATCTCAAAGAAAATTTCTATGCAACTGAAAGCCTCGGAGTTGGGCATTTGACAAGGATATGCCGTGTGACTGTACAGTGACGTTAGCTCTTGACATATCGTAGGCATTCGATCCGTCAACCATGCAAAGCTGTTCTAAAGCCGTAGTTGAAACGAGAATTGATCCAGAACAGGCCATGAAACGAGAACTGATCCAGAACAGGCCATGCGACCAAACATCCATAGCGGGACCACCAGCTACTGAACCCAGGCAAGGATGCCAGCATAGGCGAATCGTACCAGCCGATTTCCCTCTTACGCCAGAAGCTTAGATTCTTTAGACATTACTCCTACCTATAATGAATGTTTTTTTTTTTAATTGCCTGGAAAATGAACAGCACCACAACTGCATTACATGCCATATCTATACACATAATTCGAGAAGTGAACCAGAACAGGTCATGCGGCCGAACAGTCATAGTGGCTCTTGACCTATCAAATTCACTAGATACCGTCAATCACACCTAGTCCGAGGACATAGAGAAGGCTTCCTTCCAGACGTGTTTGACATGAAGACTAAAGCAAAACAGCTGTACCAGAACAGAGCTTGCGACCGAACAGTTTTGGTGGCTCTAACTATATCGAAGGCCTCCCAACACCATCAACCATACCACGCTTTCTCCTCGAAACTTCCCTCGAGTCGTGTTTGAAACCATGTCTTAACCAGAACAGACCATGCGACCAAACAGTCATAGAAGCTCTTGACAAATCGAAGACCTTCGATACCGTCAACCATGCCAAGCTGTTCAGGGATATAGAGAAGACTTCCCTCCAACCGTGTTAGAAATAGTCGATAATCAACTATATGTGTGGACACCTATCGTTTCTGGAATTCAGCAAAAATAAATAGAAGACCCGTAGAGTAAAACAGGGGGATCCTAAAGGCGGGGTGATGTGTCCGGAACTGTTTAACATTAACCTTTCAGACGACATGGGTATCTTATTCTATGCGGATGATTATAAGACATGGCGTCGGGTCGTATAGTCGACGACATATGTGATAGGTAAGGACTGAATTAGGACACTTCTTCCATTTGGAAAATAGGAAAATATCCGCCGTTGAATCCACTGCCACACTGTTTACCACCTGTAGTGCGATTCTCTAACACTTTTTTGGAGTTACCGACAAAAATCGGTAAAATTAAAATGCTTACAATTTCGGTAATTAACGATATATTTCGGTAAGTTAGCGACGAATAAAAAGTAGTCGTAAAGTTCTACCGATAGCAAGAGTGTTGTCAACTTTTATTTGAAATTTTCATTCATTATTTTGCGTTTTAATCTTACCGATTTTTGTCGGTAACTCAAAAAATGAGTTAGAGAATCGCACTACTGGACGGCTGAAATCAGGTTCCCACTGAACATATTGGTCGATGGTGTACAGATTCTGACCTCAAACTATCCCAAGGTATATGGTGTAACGTTAATAGCGTGTTATAGTAGTCCGCGCAAACAACAGCTATTTGCAACAGGATCAGTAGTGGGATTCTGTAACTCATTTTTGCTGTTACCGACAAAAATCGGTAAAAATAAATCTCAAAATTATGACTAAAAACATAATGAAAAGTTGGCATCACTGTTTGTGTCGGTAGAGGCTAGCGACTACTTTTTATTCATCGTTAACTTACCGAAAAAAATGGTTAATTATCGAAATTATAAGCATTTTAATTTTACCTACAATTGTCGATAACAGCAAAAATGAGTTACAGAATCCCACTACAGAAGTAGGAAAAAAGTGTTCAAGTCGCTGGCCGGCAGTACTTGGGGTGGCAACAAAGAAACCTTTTTGGCCCCTTATAGCTACGCAGTGGAAGAATATTAAAACCTGCCAGAATGACACCTTGGGGACCCTTATTGTTCATGAGGCCCATAAGATGGAGTTACTTGGATTTTATCGCCGTGTGCATCCTTGTCACAATCTAGGCAACAGGCTTTCTCTACCCTAGCACGTAAGAAGAGATCTTCATGATCTAGAGAGATGTCCAAACGCTAAAACGGGAACGGGAACTTGAACCTCCCTGAAATGATTTCGAGATGCATTTCTGGAGACCAGGGCAAACATGAATGGTTTTAGTTTAATTAACATACGGACGAAGTTATAGCACGATACCAAACACACCCCGCAGCATGTGAATTGGGAACGCACGATACGCTGCATTTGTTTAACTCACTTGTCTCCTGATCATTTATTGACTCCTAATGGACAACGAGGAATTAAAAACAGATAACTGAAACATACAGTGGCGATCAGCTAATTAGGGACAACTCAAAAAAATTTAATACTACTACTGCAGCTTTTGTTGTTATTCTCTATACGTACTTTTTGCCATCACTACAAATTGTAACGGGACTCAACCATAATCTATAATTAGAAGTCACTCAATGTTACTGTTTCCATTCGCGAGAGAGCGATTGTCAAAACAGTCAAAAATAGAGTTCATAGAGTGTGGTCACCTAATTAGGGACAACAGCGATTTCTTTGGTATTTTCGCAGAAATAATAAATTTAAAAAATGTGTGTATTACACATAATTGAAAGAAAGTATAAGTGAATAAACAACATTAATTTTTATAGAAAAAACGGGCGGGAATAGTAGCTGCACTCCAGAAATACGGAAAAAAATCATAATTTCCAAATACGTGATGAAAAAAAAAAACGGTTCGACTAATTGCTGAGGAGCTTTTGTGTTCACAAACTATGGTTCGCAAGGCTATTGTACACTTTCGAAGTAACGGAACCGTTCAAAATGTATAAAGGGTTATTCGGGCAAGAAAAAGAATTATGAGAGATATAATTCCCGAAATTGCTAATGAAATATCGGCTCGTACTATAAGACGTCGACTCCAAGAGTCAGGTTTCTCAAAAAAAAAAAAATAATAATAATAAAATAAATAAAAAATAAAATGTCGAATTGCCTTTGCAAAGGAGCATTGCGAAAAACCATTAGAATTTTGAAAACAGATCTTATGGAGTGATGAATCAAAGTTTAATTTGTTTGGGTCGGATGGTAAGACGTATGTACGCCGTCCTACAAACAAAGAATTGGATCCGCGGTTTACCTTGAAGACCATTAAACAAGGTGGTGGCAATATTATGGTTTGGGCTGTTTTTTTGTGGTATGGTGTGGGCTCGATTCGCAGAATCACTGGGAAAATGGACCAACATGTGTATAGGGATATCTTGGAGACTACAAATCAACCTTTTGCCGATGATTTTATTCCATCTCTATTTATGCAGGATAACGACCCTAAACACACGTCTAGATTGGTAAAATCCTGGTTTTCGAATGAAAATGACAATGTTTTGATGTGGACTGCACAAAGTCCAGACTTAAACCCGATTGAAAGCCTTTGGGCAGATGTGGAAAGAGCAAAGAACGCAAATGAATTATTACATACTGTGGAAAATATTTGGAAACATATCCCAGTTGAGAGGTGTCAACATCTGGTAGTGAGTCTCCCTAGCAAGTGCATAGCTGTGCTTGAGGCTACGGGTTATCCAACTAAATATTATACTAAAATCAATATACGAAGGGTATTGCAAGGAATTTTCACCGATTTTTTAGCTGTTCCTCAATTTTGTTACAAAAATTGTGAAGTGTCCTCAATTAGCTGGCCAATCAAAAATCGGCAAAATTTTGTATTTATTTTTTTCTTCTAGGAATTGAAAGAATTTTATTTTTCTTTTTTGTCTTAATAAAAGTTTACATTTTTATTGCAAAGTGGAAAAAATCCAGGTATTGAAAAATAAAAAAAAAAGTTTAAGCCAAAAAGTAATTTTGGTTCTGATATGCTAGACGGTAAATGGTTTGGAAACATTAAAATATTTTAATCTATTATTACGAAATCGCGATTCTAATTATTTAAAGTTAATATGCCTTCATCACATTTTAGTTGCTATATTTAAATACTTAGATACACAGAATAATAACAACATTTCTAAAACAAGTTCATTATAACCGCTTTCATCTATCTGTAGGTATTAATTACAATTAATTTGCATTCAATTCAAAAATAATTGATCTGACTTACCTTATTTACTAAAGCACTTAAAATTACAAAAACAATAAATGTTGATATTTTTATTGAACTCGGGGTGGTGGTAATTCTTCTACAATTGCAGGATGATGTTGTTGTTGTATAGCTGGAACGGTTTTTATTGGAGTTTAGCCACGAATGGCAATTCAGAGATTTTCGACGAAAATGTTTGGTGAACATTTTACAAAGGGCAGGCACTGATAAGGTTGATGATGATGACGAAGATTTTCTTATATTAGCTGAAGTCATGTTTTCATATAGTATTTTATTTTCGGTTATTTATACACTTAGATTAATTTTTTACAATATTTTATTTTGTTGGATTATTAAGTTTTCATTGTGTTTATTGTATTCGTTGTATTATTTTGATTTTTGATTTTGTAATTTTTAACACTTTATGTTATTTTCACTATATGAAATAGAAGAGTATGATAAATATTAGTTATATTTTTTATTATGTTATTCAACAACAATCCAAGGAGCACAGATAAGTTTTTTTTCCTTTAAATATTCAAACTTGTATGATTTTATGTTATGTTTACATTGGAGTTTTTTTGTCGGGTTCACCTTCTTTATGGGGATTTATTTAACATATACACATATATATGTATGTTAAAATATATATATGTTCTAACATAAACATTTATGTTATAACATAAAATAGGTTTGGATCCAAATTTATGTTATGTTAAGGACTGTTGCAAACATATAATATGTTTATGTTGGCATCCAAACACATTATATGTTCGCTGATTTTTTTTTCTGCGTGTACACTTTTACGAAATTAGTTTACAAGTAAAAATACTATTTAATTATATTTTTAGTTTAGTTACACATGATGATTATTTAAATTTATTTTTTATTAAAATATTGTTATTTTTTGTTGTAGTATCTGTTAATCTTTATTCTCTTACTAAAATAATCACATGTTCTTTCCTCATAAAAGCATTCATTCATTTATTTTTTTTTGTGTTTTTTTCCTCTGCATTCATTCATTGATCATTCATCCAACCATTCAACAAACCGGCAAAAATATTACAAAACAGAGAACAGCAGACAACTCGAATCAGACGATAGCAACAACAACAACAGCATCACCAATAATAACAGGGAAAATAAAATAACATCTGATGTCTACTTCCATATAATGCAAATGCAATTCAATTTACTTTAATTTACAGAGTGACAGAGAACAAACAAAAAAAGACGTACGCAAAGTGACAAGTCCATTATGAAAATGTATGGAGCAGAAACGACTTAAGGGTGTGCTATAGTGGAGCAGAACATTTTTGTGATATTCCTCAGCAACAAAGCTAATAATCAGGTGGGCTTATTGGTAGACATTATATAGTTTTTGTGTAATGTGATGTACACCCGCTTTGGACGCTGAATGTCCGGGTTCGATTCCCTGGCCAGATAACATCAAAATTTTAACGGTGTCAATATACCCCTCAGCCATGTAAAACTTCTCTATAAGACTTGTCGTACGAAATGCCGTTCGGACTCGCCGATAAAAGGTAGGTCCCATTGATTTGAGAGACGTCTCCGGTGTCCCTTTGAACATTCCCGTATAGAATGGTCAGTATAGAGTAAGGTTTTTGGCCACGGTATTCATATGGATGTTATTTGGTATTTAGTCTACCTTGGAGGCATAAAACATTTCTGAAGATAATTGTCGGTATAGCTTTACGTTTTGATATAGCCTTCATAGAAAGGTACCTCAAGATTTCCGGTATTTTCGTATCATACCCAAATTACTTTTAAATCATCTGAATTTTTCTGTGTTCAAAAATGTTGCCTTATGCCCGTAATTTCTACGCGTAGTTACCTATGAGTTCATAGATATCTCCCGTGTAAGCAAAATTTTATAATTTCAACCCATAGGTAACGTTATCGGGCCAAAAATGGCCGCGTTACTTACACCAAGGACTTTACCTGGTAGATCGTTGCCAATGTGTTAAAAGTTGTAAAACACTTCTATGTGGCAATGATTTTGCGAAATCATGAATGAAAATCACCAATGTTACCACATGATTTCAAAAATTACACGCCTCGGTAAATGGCATGGTAACTAATAGGTAGCTACCTACCCGTTTACCTAGGCGTTGAAATTACGGGCGTTAATGGTGTTATCTAAGTATTGAAATTAATATTCATGGCGTTATGGGGGAGGTTCAACTGTCTATTCTCACACCTAACGAACCTTCACATAAAATTTCGTCAAACTCGGTCCAGCCGTTTCGGAAGAGTTTACTGACAGTGACAGTCCTGAAGAATTGTATATATAGATATTTCGAATATAAACTATCAAACAATCCCACAGCGGAGGGTTTTTCAGTTTGTCACGGTATTAGCGTTCCAGCCAGCAAAACATACATATGTTTGTATTTGTATCGTTTTCGGTATTGGGAACAGCATATCCCGGAATGCCTGGTCCGGACTATTTTGATTCATGCCGGGACTGAGGAAAACCAAGGATAAAAACGGATGTGATCCGGTTTTCAAATCCACTACACTCAAACTTTAGTCAGATGCAATACATTTCGAGAGTGGTTGCCTCTCAGAGGTTGCTGTGGACTCGTCCATGCGGGGGACTACGACAGAGACTACGTTGCTGCATGCAGCATGGACACATCACCACTGAGTTGTCGTCATCAGAGTACCAGACTCCCCGTAGGCCCCCCTACAGCAGTCGCACACGCAGCACTTAACGCCAGTCGTTGTTGTTGCAATTCCTGAAAATTCGTCGTTGTTGTAGTTTAATTGGAATGGACTCCGATTTAAGATCGAGGAAATAGTGGCTTTCATGAGTCGGAAGAATATCACGGTCGTGGCGGTGCAGGAAACCAAGCTGAACTACAACTGCAGCTTACGTCGTTGTGATCGTTACAACGTACCGTGCAATATAGACCTATTTCGATTGAGCCTAGCTCTAATGACTCGTACATGGTATGTAAGGTAGTAGCAGTCAGGTGTGGAACTGCGAAGTAGAGTTGAATAATGTATAGTTGTACCCCTGGAAATACGCCTTAAACCTGAAATTGGCGAATTGTGCCTTTTGGATTTAATAGAGTTCACAAGTTTGAAAAAACACAGATCGATAACACGTTTATCGACAACCCAGTTGGGTTGACACCAATAATACAACATTTCATCTCAGTTGTGGTGACAATTGACAACGCAACTCAAGTTTAGTGGCAATGCATAACCGACCCCTTAGTCTCATTTGACGTCGTGTCGATGACTGATCTGAAGAGTTACGCAGGTTATTTTACTTCCCGCGAAAGAGGGACCACCACAATTTACAATGTATGATGTTGCGAATGCCATCAGAAAAGCAAAAATAATCCAACACTTTAGGACTTGACGTTATATCCATGGTAATGCTGAAACAGCTGGAAGAGAGAGGAGGGAATTGAGTATTTCTAGAAAGTTCTCAACATGTCAATAGCCCCCCCTATCGTGCCTGAAGTCTGGAAAATGGTTGATACTGAAATCGTACAGATTATTTCAGTTCTGTCGCCCGTAGCAAATACTCTTGAGTTTGTACTCCCCCTCAGCATCAGAAATGGTTATCGAGCCTCTGAACGTCAGCAGGGTTCCGTAAGTAGCACAGTACTATCACAGCGCTGGACGTTATTTCCACACATGCCGTATGGGACTTTGATACTGTTAAGCACCCAACGCGCTTTGAGATCATCTTGCAGACTAGCCTCCAGCAAATTTGAAACATTTGGCACCAATCGTGCATGAAAGTCAGGAACAAGAAGTCTAAGCCCCGTAGAGAGAAACAGGTGGCTTACTAAGGTGGGGTTATATGCATCTCCGTAACCGTTTAACTTCTAACTTTTCTGTATTCTGGAGGGGGTCAGATGGCATTGAGATCTCTACGTATGTGGATAATTGCAGGATACTGCCACCTGGTACCTTCCTCAATGTCATTTGTGAACGGCTGAACAAATATTTCATCGATTTTACCACTTTTTTCGATCGAGGAATATGCCAAATTGACTGAGATCAGCAAGCTTAACAAGTAAAAAAGTATCAGTCGGCTTTGCCGACAGAGATATACCCTCAGCCTATGTGAATTAAAGATTTCATCTACGGACAGATTGAATGTATTTAGGATATTTTCAGAGTTTTGTGGCCCTTTTTGGGCATTTGAGCTTGCCGACAACAATGTGGATTAGTATTAAAGTTCAAAGTGTTGCGAAGGAAGTACTTAAAGGAATGTAACGACTGGGCCCATTATGGAAGTAGATCTTATTTTGATATTCATATCTTTTCGATAGATATCCCACCCACTAGTCATTTTAGTGTGTCATCGTATAATTTTGGTCCACTATGCCGGGAAGCATGGATTTGTCCACGGAAAACATAATGTCGCTTTAAACAGGACCACAATGAACAGCATCGGTATACATTTCCAGAGGATCTTCGAACAGACCCTAAATTGCACGTAGACATAAATGTTTAACTATTGTGGGCGAGGTACCGTAAGGAGAGGACCGATTGGGCAATTTTAAAAGTTAAACTTAAATTGGACAAAATATTAGGAGATCTAAAGTTTGGGCCAAATTGGTTACCCCGTTCAAGTGTTTAGAGACATTATTTAAATATTGGGGGGATGTATCGGAAGTTGTGGATCGGTATTGCTCATCTTCGAACTGAAACTAAGTTTGGACAAAAAATGACGAAAACCAAATTTTGGACCAAATCGTTTGATCAGTTCAGGAGCTATCGTGCTCTCTAGCCATTAAATATGGTGCTATAGGGGTTTTTATACCTTTTGTGCATTTTTCTCAAGACGTATGGACGTCCCCCTGAAAAAAACCTTTACCGTCGTGGAAAATCAAAGTGATTCGAGAGCAGGGGCTGGATTCTCGTTCTATGAAAATTTGAAATGAAAAATATTTCCTTTATAATTTTTTTCATTTGACAGTTTTCTCCTTTATAAAAGTTTTCATTTCATATTTTCATAGAAACAGAATTGAGCCCCAGGTCTTAAAGTGAACTTATACGAAATTTTGTGTGGGAGGTACCCGAAGGAGTGGACAAATATAGTCCATATTCGAACCTGATCTATACCTGGTAGATATATTAGGATGCGTAAAGTATGGACCAAATCGGTCGCTCACACTAAGAGTTATCTTGCGCACGATTTTTCCGAACATTTTTAAACTTTTGTGTGGGCGGTACCTGAAGGAGTGGACCGAGATGGCTTATCTTCGAACTTAAACTAAGTTTGGACAAAATATTAGGAAGGCCAAATTTTGGACCGAACCGACAGATTTGTTCGAAAGTTATCTTGCGCTCCAACAACCAAACACGGTCTCATAGGGTTTTTTTTTTTGCAACTTCTAGGCTATTTTTTCAGGAAGTATGGGCTTGCCCCTGATGAAACTTGTACCACCGTATGGGGGGCCGTCAATACAAGTTGTTGCAACAAAAATCAAAACTATTCTAGAGCAGGTCCTAAACTGAACTTTTCCGAAACTTTGTCTGAGAGGTACCCGAAGGCGCGGACCGATTCAGTCCATATTGGAACCTCATCTAAGTTTGATAAAGATTTCACGATGTGCAAAGTATGGACCAAGTCGGTTACTCCCTTTAAGAGTTATCTTGCGCACAAATTTTCCGAACATTTTCGAACTTTTGCGGAAGGAGTGGTATAACCATCTTCGAACTTAAACTAAGTTTGGACAAAATATTACGAAAGCCAAATTTTGGATCGAATTGGTTGATCCGTTCGAGAGTTGTCGTGCGCTCCAGCCAGCCAGACAGACCGAAGGACATTGTTAAATCAACTCCAAATTGTCTGAATCGGATTTCGTCAAAACATACTTTGTGTTAAAAACCATTATTTCGATGAGACACATTTTGGCCGTATGAAAGTGTATAGACCCTTGTTAGCATAAATGCTGAGGGTATAAAATGGATGTTTTGAAAAGCATTCACACAGAATCAGTCGCTGGTGTTATATTTAAAACAACTAATTTATTAGTGGAGAAGGTTTGGCATTGTTCGCCAAGGGGTAAGGCAGGGAAGACTAGTTTCGATCCCTTGTTTCTTGACGAAAGTGTTTGCAAAACAAAGCAAAGGACTTGGCGAACAATGCCAAACCTTATCCACTAATAAATTAGTTGTTTTAAATATTAAAACAACAACAATGAGATAAACAAGACTATTTTGAAAAATCAAAATTGTAACAGCTATACAAAAAAAAAAAAAAAAAACACCAATGTTCTATTCGCCTACATAATCAGATGTTAAACTGGAATTTTCTTTGATCCATTAAATTTTATTTAGCTGAGAGGTCAAAGAAAACCCCTAAGCTGTTAATATCTCATTTTATGAATACTGACAATAATTATATGGCTGTTAAGGCAAATGTAGATTTTGTCAAAATAATTATGCCAGGGACCAGGGGGATTCCTTAACTCATTTTTTGAGTTACCGACAAAAATCGGTAACTTTAAAACGCAAAATTATGAATGAAACGTTCAAATAAAAGTTGACAACACTGTTGCTATCGGTATAACTTTACGACTACTTTTTATTGGTCTTTAACTTACCGAATAATATCGTTAATTACCGAAATTAAAACCATTTTAGTATTAACGGTTTTTGTCGGTAACTCCAAAAATGTGTTAGAGAATCGCACTACAGGTATGTATGATCTGTAGAGCAACGACAAAATTAGGTCAAATTTTGGTTTTTGGGCGATTTTACCCGCTGAATATTTTATGATTATCATGAAAAACTATAAGTGCCTTCTCTGGGTGGAACTGAAATTCCGTGGCGATCGGTCCACAATTGCATCCTGGCGTAGGACCAATATTTGGAGATGTCGCTTGATTTTTTCGCAAAATTAACCCAAAATACCACCTCTCGCACAGCTGGCAATCATGAATATTTCTCTAGAAATTTTCCGCACAGAAAATTATTTTAAATAGTGAATTTTTTTAAAATTGTAATTTTAAAGCATTGAAAAATACTAGAATCACTTATTTATGGAACATTCTCCACCGAATTTACAAAAATATTCTCTTTTTGGACTTAAATATGTAAATAAAAAAAATGTGAAATTGGGGAAAGGGAACAAATTCCGCACTGAATTTTTATTCATGATTGAACTGAATATTTTCGGCTGGTAATACAGATGGATGCTGTAAGGGCTTAATTCAGCTCATGTGGCTTCAAAATGTTTGCGGGACATTATCATGAATTCTTCTGCAACATACCACTACGAACCTACTACTACTACTACTGCAATTTAGAGTTCTGGTTTTTAGCTTGTAAATAATTGCACTGAATTTACATTTCGTATTTTCTAAAAATAAAGAATGTCAGTTAAATTTTCATAGTTCCTTTTGTCCGGCAATGGGACAATATGGCAACTCCATTGATAACAGCTGGCAAAGTCATAGTGCACATGTGGCTCAAGCACACAAACATACATCCATATAAAATATGTTTTGCATTTATATTTTGCAATACTCAATTTACGATAAAAGAAGGAGAACGAACAAAACAATGCATAGACATGCAAAACAAAAAAGAGCGCCACCAAACTATAATTATGATTGACCGGAAGTTGTTGTTTTGTTATATACACATGGATGGATGTGCGTATATAAAATCTATAATCTACTTATTTATGTACGAGTATGCTGCAGAACTTTAATAAAATTTTATGTCGCCGTCACTTAAACAAATTTATTGAAATCTTAAATTTTAACAAAATTTTCAAAACATTATTTAAAGAATCGCCCACACATACACATGTACTTCCTAGAATTTCTCAGAATAATTATATGTATCTCATGTTGTATAACTGGTATAATATTCTCAAAAGGGAGACCATTCGTTGTGATCCAATTAATACAGAAGAGCCCAAAAACGAAAAGCAACAGTTTTTTTCAGTTGTGTTTTATTGATGTGTTAATAGGATGCAGTGAAGGCGTACACAAAACGATTCCCACCACAATTAACACTGGACAAGTGTAAAGGTCGTTGGTCATAAAGAATTCGTCTTTACCAAGTTCAAGTGAAAGAAAATTCAACTGTTGTGAAATATTGAAGTTGTGTTAATGATATTAAAACGTACATATAAACAAATATAAATTTATGGTGTATGCGAAGAGGAAGAAAATTTCACAGAGGAAAGTGTAAAAAAGAAGGGCATTGTGGGCATGGGGTCGACATTGTGATAGGCTACATATGAATATTTTCAGTACTCCTCATATAAAACTGTGTATTGCGTAGGAAATGAACATACAAATTAATGGAAATAGTTTTCCAAATATTGAAACAATGGGACTAAAGATGAAATATTAAATATAATCTTTAAGACGAATTATTATATTTAATTATTTTATTTTATCTCTAGATTTGTGCCTTTTTTCTTCAATTATTTTAATTGTGAAAAATGCAATTCAAAGGTTTACCCTGAATTAAATATCATTGATGACCCAAATATTGTTCTCTCCTTCTATCCTCTAAACAAATAGACATTAATAAACACCCAATGGCACCGATTAGTTTTGGTCACTCGTAAAATTTTAATGTTATTATTTCGTAACAAACAAAAACCAACCACATAAAGGAAACCAAGATACCGAATTAAAATATAAAAGTCCATGCCGCATTGTTGAGGAATTCGTTGCCGACGGCAAGATGCCGTGTCGGTCACAATATAACCGCAATAATCATCTTTGCGACAATGTGGTCGTCTAGTTGTTGCTATTCCCTTTGTTGTTGGTGTTGCTTTTATATCAATTAAATTATAAGACGAGAGAAAAAAAAATTAATCACTACTAAACAAATAAGGCACAAATACACTCACATGCTTGGGGACACACAACCATTGACACATTTCCAAAGTATGATTAATAAAAAATGTTTTGAAAAATGTTATCTCAATATTTAATTTATTCCTAACTTTTTGATTGCATAGTTTCTAATAATACTGAAGAGAATGAGAAATTAGATCGAAAAAAATGTTTTGGGACTTTGTCATTCCGTTTGTAACACATCGAAATAATCGTTGGACAGCCCTTGATCAGAATAAATTTCTAAGTCGATACTTAGAAGTTTGTGGCCTTATTATTATCCAACCCAAATGGCTGAAATTTGGTATTAAGTCTTAAAGTGAACTTATCCAAAATTTTGTGTGGGAGGTACCCGAAGGAATGGACAAATATAGTCCGTATTCGAACCTGATCTAAACCTGGTAGATATATTAGGATGTGTTAAGTATGGACCAAATCGGTCACTACCTTCAAGAGTTATCGTGCGCAAAATTTTTCCGAACATTTTTGAAGTATGCTTTTTTCAGGAAGTATGCTTGTACCGTCGCACTATAGGCCCAATGGCAGGTTTCTGAGGCAAAAAGTCTATTTTTGAAGTCTATATTTGATGTAGACTTGTGGTGTATTTTTTGTGTAGTTTATATGGTTTTTGGAATAGAACTCTCGGTATTGCGACGTATTCGCGAAACTATATATATGTGGTAGAAGGTAATAGTGAGTACTATATGTGTAGAAAAATTTATCCCCGTATGGATCCGTAAACTTATAGAAAAACCAGTAAGGAAAGGATCAAAGTCGGGCGGGGCCGACTATATGATATCCTACACCACTGTGAATATGTAAATTATAAATCGGAGCTATATCCAGATCTTAACCGATTTTGATATAATTTGGCACATTTATTTCCAGACCGAATTCAGTCACACATTCCAAATATAATCGGACTTATATATCGTGTTTGGAGCAGAAAATACACGAAATCGGCCGAAAATATATATGGGTGCTATATCCAATCTGAACCGATTTCGATATAATTTGGCACATTTATTTCTAGACTGAATTCAGTCACACATTCAAAATTTCATCGAAATCGGAAATATATAGCGTGTTTGGTACAGAAAATACGTGAAATCGGCCGAAAATATATATGGGAGCTATATCCAAATCTGAACCGATTTCCATATAATTTGGCACATTTATTTCTAGATTGAATTCGGTCACACATTCCAAATTTCATAGAAATCGGAA
Source organism: Musca autumnalis (assembly GCF_047663935.1). Classification (NCBI taxonomy): domain Eukaryota; kingdom Metazoa; phylum Arthropoda; class Insecta; order Diptera; family Muscidae; genus Musca; species Musca autumnalis. Next base: position 316,031,928 of record NW_027411644.1, on the reverse strand, counting down.
ATATATAGCGTGTGTGGTACAGGAAATACGGGAAATCGGCCGAAAATATATATGGGAGCTACATCCAAATCTGAACCGATGTCACTATTTTTTGGCTAGTGTATTTCTAGATCTAATTCCGTGATATATTCCAAATTTCATAAAAATCGAACGGACATTCTGTATTTGGTGCATCAAACACGCAAAATCGGACGAAAATATATGGGAGCTATATTCAAATCTGAACCGATTCTCACCAAAATAAATAGCGTTCTTCCGACGGCTAAAAAAATGGTATTTCCCAATTTTCAGCTAAATCGGTGAACAAATGCGACCTGTATGTTGCGAACGGACGGACGGACGGATATGCATAAATCGACTCAGAAAGTGATTCTATGTATATCCCTAGAAGGAACTATGGGTCTATTTCGCTTCCTTTTGTATGTTACATACAAATACACTAACACATAATACCCCTTATCACATAGTGGTGTAGGGTATAAAAAGTATATAAAAACTGCAGAGTACCTAAAATCTAGTGGTACTTTAATATGGAAGCTATACCAAAATTCGGGGCTATATCAAAACGTGGACATATGTATGTCCATAATTCTTGGTGGAGAAGTTGTTTAATTACCCAAAACAAACATTAAAGTAAATTTTTTGAACTCATTAAACTCCAAATGGCAAATTGGAGCCATATTTGGGGAAAATCGTTAAAATACCTAAAATCGGGAGGTACCGTTATATGGGGGCTACAAAAAAACATGGACCTATCTTAACAATTTTAAGTGGCGAAATTTCGTGGCCACTGGGTACCACATAGGTAAAATTTCAGCTACTTCAAGCAAAAAATTTGGCTAAGATCCCTAAAATATCGTTATATGAGGACTATACCGAACCGTGGACCTATCTTGACAATTTTTAGTGGAGCAATAGTGGAGCATTGGGAACCTCAAATGTAAAATTTCAGCTGGTTTGGGCAACTAATGCGGCTAAGATCCTTAAAATACCTTAAATTGGGAGGTATCGTTATATGGGGACTATACCGAACCGTGGACCTATCTTGACAATTTTTAGTGGAGCAATTTCGCGGCCATTGGGAACCTCAAATGTAAAATTTCAGCTGATTTGGGCAATAAATGCGGCTAAGATCCTTAAAATACCTTAAATTGGGAGGTGCCGTTATATGGGGGCTATACCAAAACTTGGACCGATATAGCCCATCTTCGAACTTGATCTTCCGACGGCTAAAAAATGGAATTCCCCAATTTTCAGCGAAATCGGTCAACAAATGCGACCTGTATGTTGCGAACGGACGGACATGCATAAATCATGCATAAGTGATTCTATGTATATCCCTAGAAGGAACTATGAGTCTATCTCGCTTCCTTTTGTATGTTACATACAAATGCACTAACACATAATACCCCTTACCACATAGTGGTATAGGGTATAAATACTTACAGATAGCGTGACCCTTAAAATTTTAGATATTTTTTAAGTATTGGGCTGTGCTGGGAGTGGGACTTGTCAATATGACACAAGTCGCGAAATTTGATAGGTGCCCCGCTCCCACCATTTTCCGGTATAAAAACTACCTTACGAGCTGTTCTAAGACCTAAAGAATCTACAGTCAAATGTTTATCAAATTCGGCCCAGCCATTTCGGAGGATTTATATTTCAAACATGATGGCAGACCTTAATAATTTCCTATATATATGTAGATATACATATATATCTGACCCACTGATGTCAAAAATCAACTCAAAAATTTTTTCCGATTTTTCGTTTTCCCGTAAAGTACTACTACTTGTATGAAAAAATGGTTGAAGATTGGTATTAAGACTTCTTTGGACCTACAAAACTTTTCCCGGAAATGTTTAGCTGCATCATCCTACAGAAATGGCTGTAAATAATACATATTTAGTCTTTTTTGAAGCTACTTAACTTTCCTCCACGTTTTATATAGCCTCCGTTGAATGGTACCTAACGATTTTAGGGTATTTCAGGATTTTAGCCGCACTATCCTTTAGAAATGGCTGAAATTTAGTATTTAGTCCTATATGGTGCTAAAGGGTGTTTTTTTAAGCTAGATAGAACTTTAAATTGTAAAAAGTAACACAAAAAATTTAATTTTGATGAAACTTTTTTTTTATTTGTTTCAGTATACTCTGACAAATCATCATGAGTAGACTAACGCTTGAACAACGCTACGAAATTATCCAAATTTACTTTGAAAATCAGTCGTCGATTCGCGCAACTTATAGACGACTTCGTCATTTGTATGGCGTTCAGCGATGAGGGGCATTTTTGGCTTAACGGGTTTGTTAATAAGCAAAATTGCCGCATATGGAGTGAGACCAATCCACAAGAGACCCTACAGACTCCATTACATCCAGAAAAATGCACCGTATGGTGCGGTTTTCACGCTGGTGGCATCATCGGACCTTATTTCTTCAAAAATGAGGCCGGAGCTCGCGTTAGGTCAATGGAGATCGTTACCGCACCATGATCAATGATTTTTTGTTTAAAAATATGGATGACATTGATCCGGAGGAGATGTGGTTTCAACAGGATGGCGCTACGTGCCATACGGCGAACGCAACCATCGACTTATTGAAATCAAAATTTGGCGATAAGTTGATTTCGAGAAGTGGACCTGTCAATTGGCCTCCAAGGTCGTGCGATTTGACACCTCTCGATTATTTCCTGTGGAGCTACGTGAAGTCACTGGATTATGCTGATATACCAGCAACAATTGATGCCTTGGAGACCAGCATTGTTCGTGTTATTCGTGACATACGGCCAGCAGTGCTCGAAAAAGTGGCCAAAAATTGGACGTCCAGAATGCACTTCGTCAAGAACAGCCGCGGTGCCCATATGCCCGAAATCATTTTCAAGTGTTAATGTCACGTATTGATCTTTCGAATAAAAAAAAAATGTTGATTACAATTTAATTTTTTGTGTTATTTTTTACAATTTCAAGTTCTATCGGGCTTAAAAAAAACACCATTTTCCCCGCAATTTGTCAGTAAATGTCCACGTTTTGATATACCCATCGATATGTAGGTTAAGTACCAGCGTTCGAAATTTCGAACAGTCAACTTTGCACATCTGTAAAGTCGCGTTTGCGCATGTACATTATGTTCTCTATATTTTGTGAAACGGCTACACATATTGGCAATAATTCCCCATGATTTCTTTTTTATTTCATTTTTTTTTATAATTTTTTAAAAGTAATTTAAAAAGTATCCAAAAATATAGGTTTCAAAAATCTACCCTTAACATCGAGTGGGAGTTTTCAAGAGAACAATTTTTTTTATTTGCTGACAGATTAGGCTTTATACATATACCAATACTTGTTTAAAATTTAACCTTCTTCTTCCATAAATATTTTTTTTTGGAAAAAAAGTGATTTTACTGTTCCAAAAATCGAACGAAATGGGTTAATTGATCAGGATGTACCATATCAAATTATAAAGTCGTCGGATGCAAATTGTGACCTTAGTGCGGCTTAAATATAAAATCGGTTGAAATATATATATACGACTGAACCCATTCCTTCCAAATTTTGCAGATATATTTGTATGCTCATTATAAACATCAGGACGAAATTTGAAAGGTCCACCAGCTTGGGCCCATAGTGGGTGGGTAGGATTGTTGCTTTTAAGAGCCGTTTTAATAAATGACCGTACGTTTACATGAAGTGAACTATTTAATTTTTCCTCAAATTTTAGTGAAATTCCAAATTTAGTGTAGTGGAAATTATAGGGAACAGCATGGAACAAGGTTTGGTATTTGCTGAAAGATGTCCGAAAGTGTCCTTTTTTAGTCCATATATACTTTTGTACACGTCCCGTCCGTTTAACATATTTTTGAATTTATTGAAATTACGTGGGTAAAAATGTGTGTTTTTGAATTACATATTTTGGTGAAAAACAGTTTTTGATTAACCGAAAAGTTGACTGATTGTGCTATCTGTTGAACAAAAAAAAATCCGTTGAAAAGTTATGGAGTTTTGACTACGAAAAACGAGTTTGAACCACTGTGCGTAGGTGGTCAAAAAACATGTGCGTGAAGATAAAATCGATTTTAACTAGCGGAGACAAAAACCATAAATACCACCACATTTAGCCAAGACACATTCTCTCAAGTATAACAGATTAAGAATAGTTTTATAACAGTTCTAAAAATGATTTTGACAAAATCGTTTTTGAAGAATATGTGTTTTAAACCTTTTTCAGGATCTAAAAAGATATGAGTACACGAAAAATTGACAAAATTGAAAAAAACGGAAAGTTTAAAAAAATGATTCTGTAGGACTTTTTATTATGCCGCGTACCTACAGATTGCGAGTACAGCTAATTAGGTCATTGGGTCCTCTATAAGAAAATAATAATTTGATTACTGGTTGATTGTATAAATTTTGAAATATCGACATTTTTATGAAAAACCTTGATATATGTAGGTGGACCTATAAAGGGCCCCCCTAGGCGAAATTTATGCCGCCTACCAACAAGTGGCGAGTACAGCTAATTATGCCATTGGGTCCACTATAAGAAATGAATAATTTGATTACAGGTTGATTGTATAAACTTTAAAATATCGACATTTTATGAAATACCTTCATATATGTGGGTGGACCTATAATGGGCCCCCTAGGCGAAATTTATGCCGCGTACCTACAGACTGCGAGTACAGCTAATTAGGCCATTGGATCCACTATAAGAAAATAATAATTTGTTTTGAAGGATTTCAATACAAATTCCTACAGAATCTTTGTTTTAACTTTCCGTTTTTTTTTTTTCAATTTTGTCTATTTTCCGTGTGCTCATATCTTTTTAGATCCTGAAAAAGGTCTAAAACACATATTCTTCCAAAACGATTTTGTGAAAATCGTTTTTAGAACTGTAATAAAACTGTTCTAAATCTGTTATACGTGAGAGAATGTGCCTTGGCTAAATGTGGTGGTATTTATGGTTTTTGTCTCCGCTAGTTAAAATCGATTTTATCTTCACGCACTATATTCGAAAATACATTCCGTTTTTTTCATTTTTATACCCTCCATCATAATATTATTCCTAGGATGTTTCGTATTGAAAATTGACTATATCGGTCCACGTTTTTATACAGCCCACATAGAACGGTAACTCCCGATTTAAAATATTTTGAAGGTTGATCCCTCAAAATCGAACCGAAATGTCTCAAATTTGGTATTTAGTCTTCGTTGGGGGTACAAAACTTTCTACAAATTCGTCGGTATTGGTCAAAAAAAAAAAAAAAAACATACAATAAATAAACAAAAAACAGGAAGGAAGTAATCGAAGTCGTGAGGGAATTAAGGCACATTTTCAAAATTCCATTCATAAAAATATCTCTCCAATTATGTATTTGGTGCGTGAAATACATGAAATCTGGTGCTATATCCAAATCTGAACCGTTTTCAAAATAATTTAGCGAAGTTATTTCTAGTCCGAATTCCGTCACACATATAAAATTTCATCAAAATTGGGCATACGTAGAGTGGTTGGTGTACCAAATACCTAAAATCGGGCGAAAATTGATACGGGACCTATATCCAAATATGAACCCGTTTCAATATAATTCTGCAAGTGTATTTCCAGTCCAAATTCGGTGACATTTTCCAAATTTCATCGAAATTGTACACAATTTGGGTATTTCGTGTACCAAATAACTCAAATTGGGGGAACATACACTCAGGTTCATCTGAATAGAACCAACTAATATTTGCCTACAATTATCGTTATATCTGTTTGTGGGCATGTAGAGTATATAGCAGCCGATATTTTCAATACCTAACATGTTTCACATATGCGTTATAGCGGTATTTTTACTTGATTTATGAAGAAATGTCAAAATATTAGCATGTCTTAATGGTTCACCAGGATAGAACCACCCTAAGAATTTACACAAATCCTTTGTCAAATGTGTTAAACTTTTACAAAAAACTATTTATAATTATAAATAAAGGCCGTGGGTGTTAATTGCCATATTTTATCTCAGGAAAGTGAATGCAAATCGATGGTTCCCACCCAGTTTGGTTGGCTGTGGACATCTGTAGGTCCAAAAAATAAAGAAAATCCCACCGCTGAACGTTTCATGTCAGTTTTCAACCTACCGAATAATTAACAATATGTAATTAGTTAATATTACTAATCATATTATTTTAGGGAACCCTAAATACCGGAAACTGTCCCATTTTATGTTTGTGTTCATTGTTGAATGGTTTGAAAAGTGTTAATTTATTTTTTATTTATGCAAAGGTTTTAATAAATATTTTTTTTTTCTTAAGTTGAATCAGTATACAATTAATTTTAACTTATATGGTTTTGTGTACTTTCTATTTTTTAACTATTGTTTTATTACTTGTTGATATACAAAGTTGTGTATGATTTTATTTTAAAAACTTTGTTATTTTTTTTTAATTTTTCGATTGGTGTTCCAGAACCTGCAAGTTTCTATTATTTTACTATTTTTGCCAGTTTTATTTTTTTTTTTTCATTATAAATTTAATTTTTTCTTTAAAAGTTTTTTTTTGGTTTTTTGTACGGAAACACACACTTTATTGTTGTTGCGTGTTATACTTTTCTGTACTGAACAAATTCATATTTAATTTTTTCTCACTTTTCACTAAAAATCATCTCAGACATTATTCATCCACATATTTATTCCGTATTTGTTGATAATTTTCATTGCGTACAACTATATTACAATATTTTTATTACTTTACATTTTATTTTATTTCATGTTGTTTTCTTATTTTTTTGTTTCGATTATTTATTGTATGTAAAATCACAACACTTGTTCCTTAATCGATCGATCTGAAATATGTCGAACACCACACAATCTACACCGTCTGCACCGTCAACCGCAAATTTTCAAATTCTACGCGATCACAACATAACATTTCGCGTCGTTTAAACCGAAAAAAATAAGAAAAAAAATATAAAATTCTCCAGTTGTTGAGATAAATAAATTGTACAAATAACAACAAAAACATAAAAAATAATAAACAAACTGTGCTCTCTTTTTCTTCTTCTTCTTTTTTGCTGTTGTTGATTGTTGATCGGTTTCTCTCACTTACAATTTATTTATTATGAATATTTTTCTTATTTATGTGCATTACAAATATATTTATGTTATACACGAACGAACATACATTGGATACACTTGTGCTGTTTTGGTGTGTTGTTGTTGTTGACGTCGTTGTTATTGCGGTAAGTACAAGTATTCCCCGAAGTGAGTGCTATTGACTTTATTTAATGTGCTATGTTGCTGTTGTTGTTGTGTAGTCGCAACACAACTCTTTTTCTTATATTTCAGTTAAACACTCACACACTCAAAGATACAGATAAAATCATTGGAGAACAACATCCAGCCACAAATTGTAACTTTTTATTTTTGAGCACCAAACAATCAAACGCTCGCGCGCACACACACGTTACTTGTACTTTGAGTATCCACCAAGAAATATCCCCAGCATTAAAAAACCAGACACACAACACAAGTAGCCATTAACACGTTTCCATCATCCGACCGTTGTTGCTCGCAGCTCAAAGTATGACACTCAACTAAATGGTTTAAGTCCTGCGGCAAATAAAACCTTGCGGCAAGTGTGTACTCACAACTACATGGAAGGCACCTACTGCTGATGCTCGTATTGCTTGCTCAGTTATGGATCAAACTCACCACACTTGAATTTGCATTGGGGATACTCAATGTTTTGCTGGTTTTCTGAATTTGTAAAGGTTTTATTCTCTTATGGCAGTCGACAATTGCGCGATCTAAGTAATTGTATTTGCTTGTGTGGAGAATGTTGTTTAATTATTTAAATAAAAGAGTAATTGAAGTAATTGAAAGAGTAAGTAGGTGATGTTATTAAAAAATATTTATATGACTTCTCTTTCAGAGGGAAATGTGGTTAAAATTGGAAAAAAAGCTGAAGGAAGTTTATGTTGGGTCTATTGTGGACCTATTTTGAAAAACTTCTGCTTGAGGTTAATATAAACGTACATATATGACACATACCCCAGCAAGCATTTTCTATCGCCCATTACCCGAAGCAGTCACTCCCGGGCGATAGAAACACACATCCGCGATATCGCATTCTAATTGATGTAGGCACACCGTACGGGAAGAAATGAACCACGCATTCGTTTCCTCATAAAAATATCGCCATCGTGACTCTCGACTCTGGACTAAAGCGATTCTTTCAAAGACAACGCATGAGACACATTTATGAGGAAACGAGTGCGTGGTTCGTTTCTTCCCGTACGGTGTGCCTACATCAATTAGAATGCGATATCGCGGATGTGTGTTTCTGTCGCCCGGGAGTGACTGCTTCGGGTAATGGGCGATAGAAAATGCTTGTTGGATATAGTACCTTTAGGCGACAAATAAGTACATTGTTTGAAAGATATTGTATATTTTACCATAAAATAGTGGCAATGACCAATAAATAAATAAATAAATAAATAAATAAATAAATAAATAAATAAATAAATAAATAAATAAATAAATAAATAAATAAATAAATAAATAAATAAATAAATAAATAAATAAATAAATAAATAAATAAATAAATAAATAAATAAATAAATAAATAAATAAATAAATAAATAAATAAATAAATAAATAAATAAATAAAACAAAAATTAAAATCGAAAATGTTTACATTTTAAAAGTCAAATTATATTAGCATTATTTCTGCAAACTTATTTGTTTTAATTTTCTTTGTCGAATGAGTGTAATAAGTACTGTTGGCACTTTTGAATTTTTGGAATTTTTTCGATTTTTTGTTTTTTTTTTCTAATATTCAAATTCACTCTATGATAAAGAAAATGAAATTTATTTTTTCTTATCTAAATATCACTCACATTATACACAATACATATTATTATTTTTTCTGCTTTTTATCATTCACAATTATTTAGTTACTGCACTTTTTTACATTTCAATTTATAAATGTTTAAATATTAAATTATTAATTTAATTTTTTCAATTTCACTTTTCCACGAACCTTTCGCACTTACAATATCAAACTGACTGATATTTTTCTTATTGTTGATATTTGCAAATACTTGGAGTAGCTGTAAAACTCTCACCTTATCTCTCTTACGAGAAGAAATAGTAAAACAATGTAAATTGTTTGTGTAAACAATCAAATGCAGAATTTTCATCTTCTTCTGTGACACTAGGTAGTTCTTGCAGATCGATCTAATTTGAACAGTAATACATTTGTTATTGTAAAATGATAAAGTATCGCTCTTTTATAGAAAAGAAGTTCAGAAAGCGATTACTTTTGGTAGAGGAAGTGAGTAAGTCACTTCCAAATGCTAGCTGGGACCTAATGTTAATACTTGGTGATAGACTAGAATTAAAGGGAGTATTGCACCCCGATACTTCTTAGGAATTTTAAAACTCTCGCCATAATATGTTGGTTCCTTAGAAAAGTAAAAAAAACAAATAAATTCACACCGGATGGATAAGTGACGACAACTTCAGATCCGATCTCTTAGATGATGATGTGACATTAAAGATCTTATGAATTCTGATAGAATGAGGACATTTAGGTAATATATGATAAGGGGCAACAATATCGAAATATAGAAAATAATATTTCGGCGATGAATTATCATTTTTATACACTCCGCCATAGTATGGAGGGTATATAACATTTGTTTTTCTGTTTTTTTTTTTTTAACCAAACTTGCTGTAGTTTCAAATTTATGGTTCTCAGTGGTGCCGAAATTTCTCCACTAAAAATCTTCAATAAAGATAGGTCCATGTTTTGGAATAGCACCCATATAAAGGAAGACATTTTTATATGGATTTCTTAGAAATTTAGGAATTTGAGGTATCCGTGGTCGAACAATTTTACACCTAACAGGAAACTTATTATTCCATTTTGGTTCAGAATGGTGGAGGCCCGGGCGAACTTAATGTTTTTAATTGTTTATAATCAGTCTGGAAAGTTGTCTTTCATCTTCGGATATGTATAATTTAGTTACGGGACTAGTCCACAGACGTCGAACGTTTCCTCAACAATTAGACCTTCGTCCATTCGGAAAGATATTATCAACCCAGCTGTAGCCACGGGAAGTTTCGAACAAAATCCCGCTTCTAGCATCTAGATTTGTCCAGTATGCAATTGTCGTATGATGCAACGTTTGCAATAAATGGTGTCACCTTAGCAGGTGATACCGCGATTGGTCACAGCAACTCGTAGCCTGCAACTGCAACTCCATTAGATTATCAACGTTTCCAATTGTTCTGTTCAGTTTGCAGAGTTGTAATGCGAAGAAATATAATATCTCTTTATGATGATGGCTGAAAATATGGTTCCATCCTTTAATTCCCATAGGGTCTATAGTATCAAGTTTCTAGCCACTTGCTGCTACTGCACACGCTCAGCAATGACGATCAGTTCCTCTACAGTTCAGAAAATGTTAACATCAACAGAAAAAATAGGGAAAGGGATAATGGAGTTGGCCTGTCAATAGCATTGGATTAAGTTATCACCATCATAACCTATCTGCTACAAGGAAATACTAGCTTTGTCCTTAGCCGATATATTTTATTGATAATGCATTATAATTTTCTTTATTATAATTTATAATTAAAATAAATATTTTTAAATAAATAATAAAATAAAAATAATAGTCCTTGGCGATTTCCAGGTACCAAATGATCCAAGCGATGGTGTTATTGTAACCCATATTATGTATACGACTTCAGTTAAATAATCCTAAAATTGGCAAAACGATACATTCCCCATGTTTGTCACACCCAGCTACCGAAAGAATATTGCAACTGAGAGCAACAACAGAGGCAACAATGGGCGTTCCAAGGGTCTGCAATGAACTTTGGCCCACAGTAAAATGTCGATCTGATTTCACTAAGCATAAAACTTCCATTCTATAGCCTTCAATGACATTCTCCATTCGGATGCCAAAATTTGATCAACACAGTTCTCGTCAATTTGAGTATGTAACCTTGCATAACAGATCAAGGCGAGCTATATTCTGGAGATGCGATGTGCAGCCCATACCCTTTACATCCAGTAAAGGTGAGAAGTTTGTCCTGATGGCATATCCATGCTAATCTTAATGAAGTTAAGAGAAGTAGGTTCGATCGACTAGACAAAAGTATTATAACTATCAATTTCCAAATTGGTAATTCCGGACATTTGGAGGGTGGTATCGACCAAAATGTGTCTGATCGAAATAACGGGTTTAGACCCCAAGTATGGTTGGACGGAATCCCTGCCCTCTCAGCCCGCCTGTCTCACGAAAGGTCCAAAATTTTGACCTCCTAATATTTTATTCCAACTAAGATCAATTTCGAGGATGGGCCATATTAGTACCCTCCCGGGGTACCTCCCACATAAATCTTCAAAATATTTTTATTAAAATGGCGCACACGATAACGCTCGAAGGGAGGAACCGATTTGGTCCATACTTTGCACATCGTCCTATTTCTACTAAATCAGGTTCGAAGCTTTAGACCAGTTATCTAGTCGATTTGAATTGTTAAGCATCAACTTGTCCTCGCGGCTCCTATAAGACCGTACGTTTTTTTTCAGTGGCAAGTCCATACTTACTGATACTGATATGCACCATAATTTACGAACCGTAAACGTTTTGTAAATTATTCGTAAATCTTCCAAACGTACATTGAGATGAAAAAGGGTCTACGGACAATATATTTGGAAATTTTATTTAAAGAAGTTTTTGCTTATGTGCAGTTTAAGGTCTGTTCTAGCATCCTTAGGAAATGTTTACCGATGGTACACCTTGTGGTCCTGTTTACAGCGATATTATGTTTTTCGTTCCCCTGCTTCCTGATATAATGGTCCAAAAGCCTTAAATTCAAAAATCGGAAAACACTCTAAATATATAATTTTTAGGGAAAAAGGGTTTCGATCTGTCCGCAGAAGAAAGTTTCAATTCACATAGGCTGAGCAGACTAATACTTTTCATACCCTCAGCATTTATGCTAACGAGGATATATACACATTCATACGGGAACAATGTGTCTCGTTGAAATAATGGTGGTTTTAGACCCAAAGTATGTTTGGACGAAATTCTTTTCAGACAATTGTGAGTCGATTTAGTAATGTCCGTCCGCTTGTCTGTCTGGCTGTAGGAGGACACATACTCTCGAACGGATGAACCGATTTTGTCCAAAATTTGTCCTTCTTAATATTTTGTCTAATATTAGTTTAAGTTCGAAGATGTGCGTACCATAAACCTTGAAGAAAATAACCGATTTATTTCAGACTATGCACATCTGAAACGTATACCAGACATTCCAATATGGATTCTATCGGTCTACTCCTTCTAGGTACCTCCCTCACAAATTTTCGAAAAAGTTTAATTTAAGACCTGTTCTTTGGTTTGGTTTTTAGTGGCTGGAGCTCACGATAACCCTCGAACGAATGAACCCATGTTGTATAAAATTTGGGCTTAGTAATATTTTGTCCAAACTTAGTTTTTCTTCGAGGATGAGCCATATCGGTCCACTTCTTCAGGTACTTGCCCCACAAAAATTCCAAACTTTCCCCTTAAATGGTGCACAAGATAACTCTCGAAGGCAGTAACCGGAAGGCAGTAACTTTCCAAATCGTAATATTTCTCCGAATCATAAATAAAGTTCGAATATGGACTACTCGTACATATGCCCACTGCTTAAGGTACCTCCCCCACAAGGGTTCAACATTTCTGTTTAAGTGTAGTTAAGGATGTGCTCGATAACTCTTGTGGTTCTGTTTACAACTATATTATGTTTTTCGCGACAAGTCCATGCCTAGTGGTCGCAAACTTATAAGTTATACGTTGATCAACTGAAATTACTGGATGAAATGGATTCCCATGACACATAAAAGGAAATGATTCCCAACAAAAAAAAAAAAAAAAAAAAAAAAAAAAAAAAAAACGTAAAAAAATACTTTTAAGTACCTCTTCTGCGTTTGAGCTTTAATAAAAAAAAACAAGTAAGAAAAGCGTTAAGTTCAGCCGGGCCGAACTTTTTATACCCTCCACCACGAAGTGTATTGAAGTGAATAGGAACAATTAGTTTTATTTCGTTTATGAAAGTACTAAACTCTACCTTTTATTGCAGGAGTAATACATATATCTCAACTGATAATACTCCCTTCAAAACAGTTAATATGGGGCGACATTTTTGCTCTTTCCAAAACATGGACCAATATTTATAATTTTCCGAATTCGTTCTATGGGGGCTATATGAAGGCGTAGACCTATACCGAAAAATTTCATATGGAATATTTTATACCCCAAATGAAGTCTAACCACCAAATTTCAGCCATTTCGGTGAAATATTGAGGCCACAACCTTCAAAATACCGAAATTCGGAAGGTACCGTTCTATGGGGGCTATATGATGGCGTGGACCTATACCTACAAACTTTCGGGGGAAAATTCTATATTCCCAACGAAGACTGAATACCAAATTTCAGCCATCTGGGTGTGATAATGAGGCCAAACCCTTCAAAATACCGAAAATCGGGAGATATCGTCTTATGGGGTCTATATCAAAACGTGGACCTATATAAATATTTTATGGTAGAAATATTTCTTAGCCTCTGGAAACACAAAATACAAAGTTACAACCGATTCTGTTGTCAAATGGGAATAAAACATTCAAAATATATTAAAATGACGCGTACTTTATAAGGGGCCTTATGTGGGGGCTATACCAAAACGTGGACCTATATAACCCAACTTTGGTAAGAATGTTTTCTGGCCTCTGAAGACACAAAATACCAAATTACAACCAATTCTGTGGTCAAATGGGTCTAATACATTCAAAATATATTAAAATGACGCGTACTTTATATTGGGCCTTATATGGGGGCTATACCAAAACGTGGACCTATATAACCCAACTTTGGTAGGAATATTTTTTGGCCTCTGGAGACACAAAGTACCAAATTACAACCAATTCGGTGGTAAAATGGGCCAAATATCTCAGAAATTCCTTAAAACGACGACGCGTCACGCGTCATTTTGTATGGGGGCTATACGAAAGCGTGGACCTACATAGCCCGCTTTCAGTACCAAAAGTCCTACGTAAATATAACATATTTTCCCAAAATTTCATCAACCTACGTCAATCCGTTCGGACGCTAGAGTGATTTCCACAGACGGACAGACGGACGGACATGGCTATATCGATGTAGAATTGCACGCTGATCAAGAATATATATACTTTGTGGGGTCTACAATGATTATTTCGAGTAGTTACAAACGTAGTGACAAACTTAATATACCCCCATCCTATGGTGGAGGGTATAAAAAATGTTATTCGGCAAGTTGATACCTCCAAAAAGGGTCAAACAATCTGTAAACCCCGTAATACATAATTATTGTGGAAAAGGATTTCGGTTGAGTAGCCGATATTCTGCCCGATATTGTTTATATTTTGTCCGATTCGTTATATTTTGTCCAAACTTAGGTTAATTTCTAAGATGTACCATATCGGTCAACTCCTTTAGGTACCTCCCCCACAAAAGTTCGAAAATGTTCGGACATTTTGTGCGCACGATAACTCTTGAAGGGAGTAATAAATTTGGTACATGCTTTGCACATCGTGAAATTTCTACCAGACATAGATGAGGTTCCAATGTGGACTCTATCGGTTCACTTCTTCGGGTACTTCCCACACAAAATTACGGAAAAGTTCAGTTTAGGACCTGCTCTCGGATCGTTTTGATTTTTGTTGTAGCCACTTGCATTCGCTGGCCCCATTAGGAAGATACAAGCTTTATTTGGGGCAAGTCCATACTTCCTGAGAAAATAGCCAGAAAGTTGTAAAAATCCCCTATGACACAATGTGCAGTGGTTGGAGAGCACGATAACTTTCGAACGGATCTGTCGATTCGGTCTAAAATTTGACCATCGTAATATTTTGTATGACCTTATTTAAGTTGGAAGATGAGCCATGTCGGTCCATTTTTTTAGGTACCTGTCCCACAAAAGTTCGAAAATATTCGGAAAATTTGTGTCCACGATAACTCCTGAAGGCAGTAACGGATTTGGTCCATACTTTGCACATCGTGAAATTTCTACCAGACATAGATGAAGTTCCAACATGGACTCTATTGGTCGGGTACATCCTACACAAAAATCCGGAAAAATGCATTTTAAGGCCTGCTTTCTAATCGATTTTATATACATATGTTGTAACAACTTGTATTCGCTGCCCCCATTACGACTGTGCAAGTTTTTTTAAGGGCAAGTCCAAACTTCCAAACGCACTATGCGTACGATAACTCTCGAACGGATCAGCCGATTGTGTCGAAAATTTGGCCTTCGTAATATTTAGTCCAAACTAAGTTTAAGTTTGAACATTGGCACTATCGGTGCGCACCGTACGGTACCTCCCCTCACCCCTAAAAGTTAAGAAATGTCACTAAAGTAGTACGCGATATATCTGCTGAACGGAGCAACCGTCCAAATATTGGATCTCCTAATATTTTGTCCAAATGTAGTTTTACCTCAGAAATCGGTGTTCTCCTTATGGTACCCCCCAAAAAAGTTCAACTTTTTTGTTAAAGCGCATTTTAGGATCTGTTCGACGCATCATTGGAAAATTATACTGATGCTTTCCTTTGTGGTCCTGCTTAAGCGATTTCATGTTTTTCGTGGGCAAGTCCATGCTTCCTGATATCGTGGCACAAAGCCTCTATGTTATAGGGTGACCAACTGAAATGACTGGTGGCCACAAAATCTATCAAAAGCAAAGAATGAAAAAATAAAATCCACTTCCTTAATGGACAATATGCGTCCATTCCTTAAAGTACATCCTCCGCAACACTTTTGAGCTTCAAACCAAATATATTTTTTGTCGCAAATTTCAGAAAGGGCTATAAAATCCGTAATCTCTAGATTCGATATTGTTTCAATTTACACATGCTGAGGGTTTATCTCTGTCGGCACAGCCGACTTATACTTTTTTACTTGTTCGGATTAAAACGAAAAATTCAGGCTAGTAGATGCTGTTGTGGATTGAGCAACCAGTTCAGAAATGAAATAAAGGGTCCATAGACAGAAATCATACTATATAAATCTCAGATATTAATACCTTGTTATACACAGTTTTGAAAGAAGATTTGAAATTTTCTATCTTTGAGTAAGATTTGTGGAATTGATAAGATATATGGGTTAACATCAAAATATATAGTCATTGCAGACGATCTTTGTAATGGCAGTGAATACCAAAACTTTATAGAAACACCAAGGCAAAACACAGATACATTTAAAAATATATTCTACGTTCATCTTAGAAAGAAATGTTCTGTAATAACCACATATGCTAGTAAGTTGTAACCGACTACTGTTTACAACGTTATCTTTACTAAAAGGTGAATCGATATAATCAATCTGCCTTTATAACGGTATACCATCCTTACTTTCGTATGACTTCTTTAAAACAATATATGCAATTTAGCTTAACAGTGGCAGACAGTAGTAGCTGTGATTGTTTGTAATGCTTAATTTTGCCTCCAGCACTTTGTGTGTTCCTTACTTAGATGGTTTCTCTTTATTTTTCGCATTTAAACAGCAGCTCACAACATGGTTTCCCTTAGGCATAAACATTTAACACATCGTCTCACATTCAGTTTTGCCGGTTAAGTTCAAGTTGGTATTGGTGACAACAGAGTTGAAGCTCACATGGCTACATGCTTATTTCAAGAGATACATGCTCTTATTTCACAATTAAAACACTGTATAAGTTTATATTGCGAACTACATAAGTATCTCTTGGTCTAAAAATAAATAAGGTGGAGAAAGTTCAAATGACGAGAGCTCTTGATAAAAAGAGAGTTTGAATATGAACAATAATGGTATAATGGTTTACCTGTTTCTGATTGGCCATTGTTGAATTTGTTTTAGTTTTTTTTTTGTTTTGCTACCATTTCTTATTTAATATATTTGTTGTCGAATTTGTTGTATTCGAGTATTGCTTGATGTTGAATTAGGTTATATTGAATATGAATTGGACGAAATATATGAGATAAGTATTACTGTATTGCCAACGAACGAGCTTCTTTGAAAATAAAAAAAATTATAATGTAAAATGTTTTTTATTTCAATTGAGAATGTGTTTTAAGACATATTCAAGTACAATATTTTTAGGTACATAATAAACTCACAAGAATATATGATCATCGATCAATTCCACAAATCGCTTTAAAAACAGTGTTTGGGCCATTTGACACCAAATTATTTAAAATTATGAAAAATGTATTTTTTTGATAACCCCTTAAATTCGTATCAAGAAAAACGAAAGACTTAGGAACAAAACTTGACCTACCACAAGTGTTACAAATGTTATAATTCATCATTAATGCACAGTGATTCGGAAACATTTTTACCTTACCAAAATACTTTCAATTAATTCTCTTTCGAGTTGAGCTATTTAGACCTTATAGGTACATTGAAAAATTAGGAATCCACCGAAGTCCCACACATTCAACCACTATGCTACGTTTCACGGGTGGTTAGACCGATCATCAGGCATATTGAATGGTGTTTTTTTTTAGTGGGTGGACGAAGCCTAAGCTTGGAAACTAGCATTTATATCACAAATCATTCGAAATTTGTATATTCGAATTATTTATTTATTTTAATGTTAGTCATTTAATTCCAAACCTTTCCTATAGTCCGACTTGGCTGGTAACCCTATTTTTCAATGCTTAATTACAAATACTAAGGCAGCTTTTTTCCACCTTTATTTTATTTGTTCTTCTGTATCAGAAGATTTTGATCATCAATATTTGTCATCGGAATTTTTGACAAGTTGATGGTGGCTTAGAACGCTAAGACGCCTGCAACCGTGTCACTTGGTTGTTGGGGTCCCAGGTTCGAATCCCAGCCTGGCTCATGCTGAAATCATTTTTTTGTTTTGCCTTATTAAGGCGAAGGTCATTTTCAGTTTGTGTTAATAGATAACACTGTTAACCGAAATCTTGGGGGGTGCAAAATTCTATTTGGGGATGAAAGCCCTTGCTGGAGACTCTACGGGCCGTCTGGAAATAGCGTTATATCTTTGTTCGCTGTTTTTTTAAGATTACATGTCAAATAAAATGAGGATTTTTTTCGTAGAGCATTTCGACCTTCTAACTTGCTAACTTTAAGCACATATTGGCTCAAAAAAAGCTTTAAAACCACACGACATAACCAAAATGACATAAGATTTTGTTTCTCAACAATTTTATCACCATATCATAACATATACATATATCATTTTATATCATACACGATTTCATGTACACTTTGCACTTTATTTCATGTATCATATAAAGTGAAAGTGGTTTGTGCGTGACATTTTTTAATATTTAAGTAGAATTAAAGTTATTTCAGTTATTAATAGGTCAATGGTCATTCATTCATGCAGGAAATATTTTTTTGAGAAACAATTTTTTTCATTTCATAGGATTTTCCAAAAAATAATTATACCCTCAGCCTTTAGGCTAGAAAGGGTATATCAGGAATATTGTCAATTATTTCATATTCCATTTCAGAAAAAAAGGATAAATTTTTTTCGCGCTACATCAACGATTTTTGATATGTAGGTTAAGAAAAAGATTCCCAGTACGAATCTGGTCGCGCGCCAATTTTTGGTTGTTGCGGACAAAAGTTATGGCACTTTTATTTCGCTTCTTAAGAAAGAAAATATTATAAAAACGCTAATTATTTTAATGAGCACAATTGTTACAAAAAAGTTCTCTCGAAGTGACTTCAGCGAGTAGATTGCATAATACCTGCAAAATGTTACACAGAATTCGCGGAATGTACATAAAATTGATAATTTATTGAATATAAGTCAACTTTTTTCAAAATTAAGGCCCATTTAGTGGTCATAAAGTTACATAAAGATTTGTTGTGGATCAAAACTTTACGGCGAATCAAATGAGACTACAATCATACAGATTGATGTTATATTTTCGATGTTACAGCCAAAATAAACACATATTTTGGTGAAAAAAAAATAATTTTTTGTTAGAACAAATATTTTTCACATGCATTATGTAGTAGAAAATATTGGAGAAATCTATAGGAATACTCCCTTCATTTTGCTTAAATCGCCCAATCAAATAGACGGATTTTGCTTTATTGACATTCATATTAAAACTTTCCCATTAGGGAAGGTAATTGGGTTGATGAGGATATATCTCAAAGCTTCTGAAATGGAAATAGAGGTCAAATAACTCATTTTAATTTATATGCTTTTTAAAATACATGTAAATCGCGTAATTATCAAAATCATTTTGTCCGCATGTGATTTTCATGTACAGCAAGACCATATCTTTTAATTTGTATATATTTTTCGAAATTTAATTTGGAGGCTAAGATGTAGCATCAGCTGCATCTTAGCATTAAAATACCTATAAAATATCGCTAATTTGCGCAAAGTGCATACAATTTTTGTCCGCATCCGATTTCAATGTCCATTATGAAAATCTACATCGATATATATATATATATATTTCAAGGCGATCAATTAAGAACCGTGGATGTAGCATCACACGCTATTTTTTGGGATAAAATGAATGTAGCTCCCATATCACTGAAGTTTTCAAATCTCTGTTTCCGATAAACCGAAGATGCTGTATTAGTTGTTTTATTGCAGTGGAAACGAACCGCAGAAAAACGCGATAAAATACGCGATATTTCCAAAAACAATTTTAGGTGATTTTTCTACTTTGGACTTTCTTGTAGATGGATTTTTACGGGCAATGATTTATTAGATCCGGAACGTAAAAAACTAAAATATGCAATCAAGTACGAGGAAATCGAATGACAATTGTAAAAATTAGGCCCGAAAAATATGATTTTTAGAAAAATGTGCGCACAAAATTTCCGTATTTGGATGCAGATTTCTATGAAGCTGTGTAGACTACATTCACGACACATATATCAAATAACTCAGAATCGCGAGTTCTACAATCCTATATACGATTTTTTGTAAAACCTGTTTGCGGAATGAAATTAGAAGAAAATGTCAAAAAACACTGTAAAACTGGCTTCAAAATGTCAGCATCATTTAATGGTAGAAGCAGTTCAAATTTTGAAAAGTAATACATTAGTGAGATTATCCTTATTTAGTTTGCTTCTACTTTTACTTTGACAGGAAAATCGAGAGAAGTGTGGTTTACTCACAAATCGAGAGAAAACAAAAAAAGACATGGTGGCTTCATCCCATTTTTACCCATTTTTTAACATAAATATAGCCACAGCTTCCACACAAATTGTCTTTTAAGGCCAATATTTTTTGCCACGTCCAACAACATTTCATTGTATCCAAACATATTTAATTTGTATAGTATAGAACCACAAGTCGCGTATTCTAAAAGGGTAAACCTTGGCTTCAGCTATGTTAAATTTTCAAAAATATTGGTGATATACACTTTCATACGGGCAAAATGTGCCTCATCGAAATAATGGTTTTAGACCCCAAGTATGTTTGGACGAAATGTGTTTCAGACAATTTGGAGTTGATTTAGCAATGTCCGTTCGTCTGTCTGTCTGGCTGGCTGGTGCGCACGAACGGATGAACCGATTCGGTTAAAATTTGGGTTTCGTAATATTTTGGGTACCTCCCCCACAAAAGTTCCAAAATGTTCAGAAATTTTGTGGACATGATAAATCTTGAAGGGGTTAACCGATTTGGTCCATACTTTGCATATCGTGAAATTTCTACCAGACTTAGATGAGATTCCAATCTGGACACAATCGGCCCACTCCTTCGGTACCTCCCACACAAAATTTCGGATAAGTTCAGTTTAGGACCTGCTCTCGAATCGCTCTGATTTTTGTTGCAGCAACTTACACTCACTTCCCCTCATACGACGGTACAAGTTCCATCAGGGGCAAGTCCATACTTCCTGAGAAAATCACCGAAAATGTGCAAAAAGCCCCCATGACACCTTGTGTAGTGGTTGGAGCGCAAGATAACTCTCGAACGGATCTGTCGATTCGGTACAAAATTTGCCCTTCGTAATATTTTATCAAAACATAGTTTAAATTCGAAGATGGGCTATATCGGTCCACTCCTTCAGGTACCTCCCCCACAAAACTTCAAAAATGTTCGGAAAAATTTTGCGCATGATAACTTTTGAAGGGAGTGACCGATGTAATCTATACTTTGCACATCCTAATATATTTTGCAGATATAAATTAGGTTCGAATATGGACTATATTTGTCTAATCCTTCTGGTACCTCTTACACGAAATTTCGGATAAGTTCACTTTAAGACCTGCTCTCGAATTACTTTGATTTTTGTTGATGCGATTTGCATTCGCTACCTCTATTACGACGGTAGAAGTTTTTCAGAGGCAAGTCCATATTTTTTGGGAAAACAGCCCGAAAGGTGTAAAAAACCCCTATGTCACCATATGTGGCGGTCGGAGAGCACGATAACTCTCGAACTGTTCAACCGATTTGGTCCAACATTTGGTCTTCGTCATATTATATCCAAACTTAGTTTCATGGGCAATACCGGTCCACGACTTTCGGTACTTCTCCCCAAAGTTTAAAAAATGTCACTAAAATGCTGCGACGATATCACTTGAATGGGGCAACCAATTTGGTCCTAACTTTGGATCTCCTAATATTTTATCAAAATTTAGTTTAACTTCTAAAATGGCCAATATCGGTCCTCCCTATTAGTGAAGTTAATTCCTAATCCACATTTTTGTCGGCAAGTTCAAATGTTCAAAGGGGCCACAAAATTCTGATGATACCTTAAATACATTAGATCTGTCCGGAGATGAAAGTTTCGCTTCACATTGGCTGAGGGTATATATCTGCCGGCAAAGCCGACTGACACTTTTTTACATGTTTTTTTTTTCAATTTTTTTTATAATTAAATGGAATGAATGTTATTTTTAGCATTAATAGGTAAAAGTTCATTCATTCTCGCTACTGGAAATCATTTTTGAGAAAAAAGGTCAAAAAGTCATAACCCTAATATATATCTGTATTTCGGGGTTATGTATGTACTCACCAAGGGCTTTCATTCCCAAAAGGAACTTTCCACTTCCCAGACTTTGAGCTCCATTTTGTTGCGCAGTGTAATCAGTCACTTGATAATAATAAATTATTAAAAAAATAAATTTGAGAATAATTTCTTAAAACAGAAACAGAATTTCTTAAACAAGAACCTTTCCCGACATCACCCTTACACATCAACAGGCATCCTCACGTGGAAATTCTAAATTCTACCATCCACCGTTCTCCTTACATCGGCGTAGAACGTACAGACGTTCTGAAAAGTCTATGGAAAATTCTGTAGAAACTGCACACCTTCAGTAATGAAAAATCACTGCTTCTTGATGTAGTGATATATCCAAACAAATAAGTTTAACTACCAGACCACCATAAAGAAATTGCATTAAATGACTTATGTTTTCCATGATATTAAAAAATAACTACAAAAAAAATCATAAATAAATAAATGACAAAGTGTATCGTTTACTTTAGCCAACTGCCAGTATCAACCTAGACTCTATCTCTGTGTATTTGTAATTTCTTTAGATTTTCAATTGAAAATTTCCTGGCTTCCAGCTGTGTGACATCGTTTAAACTTTAATTGCGCTTTTAAAGATATTTGGTGCAATGATTGTGGCTGGGTAGGCTTGAATGGGTCTACCCAGCACTTGTAAAAGAAAACTATTTCAATGTCATAGCCAACGGAACACTCAATATTTGCAGTGTGTAGCTTTTAATAATGAGGTTGGAAAGAATAATTCGAGGTGAATGCGTAAAATGATGAGATACGTTATGTTATGTGGAAGATGGGAGAATTGAATTGAATTGCATGTCGCAAGATGAAAGAAATGAGGACATATCCAAGAAATGGAAATGTGCTTTGAAAGTCTTCTATAAAAAGGATATATTCCTCTACTAAATACGTTATTCTGCGTCTTGCAGAGTCACCATTTAAACATTAGACTTAATTTCTAAAATGCTCGTGTGCATTAATATTTGAAGGTCTTAATAATTAAATGATTACGTCAACTTATTCCAGAAACATTTCACATAAGTACACGTTGTTTGCCTATACTTTGTTTCGCATTGTTTCTTTATCATTTTTCCTGCGGTCTCGACAAGCGCCACAGCCATAAACAATGTTAGACAGAATAGGAGAACATTTAGTCTATTGTGCGAGGCAGCAAGAATTGTGGTTTATTGAGCTTATCTTGATTTTAGCAGCAGCCAAATGGCTGGTTGCGCTTATCACCCGAATTGAAACTCTATAGCATGTCACCTAAGAACTTAAAATATAAATAGAATTTAAATCAGCTTTCTTTGCAATTTTAACAATTTGTGATAGAAAATATTGAGGGGCAGCAAGCGTAAGGACAAACCAATAATACAATGATGTCAATTTTGTTTTGCGTAGTGGTTCGAAAGTATCTGAGTTCAATATAGTATATATATGGGGATTTCTGAGTGAAATTAAAAGAAAATCGAAGAGGTCGAACAAGTTTAAAAGATAATTTTTAATATTAAATCGCAAAAATAGCATCCAAGCCCACTGTGCAAATTTTTTTGCTATTTTTTATTTAACAGCTGATAAAACAACAAAACATACAAAAAAAATTGGACCAATATGAAAGAAATTATGAGTATTTCTTTGCATGTAGTTTTTACAGAATGGAATGGAACCGTTAGTCAAAAAAATCTGAAAATATACTAAAATGTTTTGCTAATGAGCAGCATCACCACAGCAAAAAATAAAGGAAATCAAAAACATCATCTTGAAAAAGTATCCGATTTCATTCAGAAATCCCCATATATTTCAATATAAATACGTATATGTTCCTGGAATACTCAATAAATATGGTTTTGTCACCAC
This sequence comes from Musca autumnalis, assembly GCF_047663935.1. Classification (NCBI taxonomy): domain Eukaryota; kingdom Metazoa; phylum Arthropoda; class Insecta; order Diptera; family Muscidae; genus Musca; species Musca autumnalis. The sequence continues at coordinate 316,008,036 of NW_027411644.1, read as the reverse complement.
CGAACATTTTGATGTTCTGGTCAGGGATTGAACCGCAGACCTTTTGAGGGCAAGGTGAACGTGCTTACCACTGCACCACGGTGGGTCCCATATGATGGATAATGTCTAGTAGGCACGATTGCGAGCTGCAAGCGAATCAATCGATTGGTCTAAACATTACCCCTCGCAATACTTTGTCCAGACTAATCCTCATTTGCACGGTTACCGCCCTCAATAATGTTAAACAATTTTCAAGACAACTTTCGAAAGCAGCATCCGATTTTGTCCCAAATTTCCAGATCGTAATATTTTTTCAGATATAGATCAGGTTAGAATATGGACTGCACCAGTCCTTCCAATACCTCCCACATACAAGCGCAAAAGTACAGTTTAAGGATATGACTCGGATCGTTTTGAAAATGTTTGTAACATTTTGTCGTTACGTCCTTTATTACGGCGGTACATTTTTTTCGGTGGCAAGTCCATATTTTCTAAGAAAATCGCCCAAAAGCTCGAAAAAGCTCTACCGGAACCAACTAAAATGATTTATGGGCATGATAAACTGCGATTTGGCCGAAATTTTGTACATCGTAAAATGTTGTTCAATCGAACATCTTGCTCCAATAAGGTCTATATCGGACAACACCACCTGATATAATGGCCCAAAAGCTTTAAAAATCCTGTGGTGACCACTAAAATGGAAGATTGGCACGATATCTGTCGAAATAATTGACTGACATTAGTCAAACCATTTCACAACGTAATATTTCTCTCATCTATCGGTTAACTTCCGTTACCCCCCTCACAAAAGTTTAAAATATTAAAAAGTTGCAAAAATGTAGCGCTTCAATTTTATATGAGCGTAGATTTTTTGATCATCACTAAACAGCATAATTTTGCATGGCGAAGCCAATAATTCTTGAGATATGGCTCTGAAATGTCCCAATATCTAGGATCTCTCCTTCATACACCTCTCGCTCTAAAGTGCTTATACCTCTTAATAATAGCCTGTATGTTCAAAAACCTAGCCATCCTACGTAGTGTGTGACAACTGCCAAACCGATAACAAAGGGTCTGCAATCCCTGTTGCGATATGTTTCCTTTTACTCGTTGATGCAGCATTGTCATTTTCCCAAGCACTGTCGCTAAAAACAAGAAAATATTGAAAATCGGGATATACCGAAGACTAAATACGGAATTTCAGCTATTTCGGGATAACACTTTGAAATACCGGACATTTGGAGGGACCGTTCTATGGTGGCTATATCAAAACGTGGGCCTATGCAAAAAATTTCTGGCGGAAAGTTCAGCGCTCCCAACGAATACTGAGTACAATATTTCAGTCATTTCGGTGCGATAAAGAATCTGCAACTTTGAAAATACCGAAAATCGGGAGGTACCGTTCTAAATTGCAGCCATTTCTGTTGGATAAAACGGGGAAATCACTGAAAATACGGAAAATAGGGCGGTACCGTTCTATGGGAGCTGTATCAAAACTTAAACCTGTACTGACAAATTTCCCGAAAAAAAATTTGTAGCTCCAAGAAAGACTAAATACCAGACATTTCGGTGCTATAATGAGATTAAAACGTACAAAACGCCGAAAATCGGGACGTACCGTTGTATTGGGGCTATATCAAAACTAGGAGTACACTAATATATCGTTTTGCGTTAATAATTGGTTCCGATGAACTTCACAGCAATACGAAACAACGCAAATCGAAACACGTTTTTCAATATGTTTATGTGAAGAATTATTTAATTGCTTCCACAATTTTTATACCCTCCGGTATCTCCTGATTTTCGGTATTTTTGGAATTCACTTCAATACAGTTCGTGGTGGAGGATATAAAAAGTTCGGCCCGGCCGAACTTATCGCTTTTTTTACTTGTTAATATTAATTATACCCTCAGCATTTATGCTAACGAGGGTATATGGTAAATTTCAAATTTCCTTTACAATTACATAGAAAAAAAATTAAAAACTTTTTTGGCGAGCACATCCGCCATTTTTGGTACATGGGTTACGAAAAAAATCGTGGTTTCAAATCTGTTCGCGTTCACAAAATTGGATGCTGCACTCAAAAGTTATATGCGGTTTTACTCTCTTGTAAAGAAAAAATATTTAAAAATTCCTCTTGTGTTGTAATATGAACATGTATATATGAATCGTTAGCAGCATTGGATATATATCCGTAGATGCTAAAATAGTTGCAAAATTTATTTTTATTTTCGCGGAAAATCAAAAAATATTGAAGAAATCTTGGAATAAATTTTATTTATTCTAAATCAGAGTCCAAAAAATCTCTAAAAAAATAATTTAAAAATACGCACAGAATCTAGACAACGCGTAGAAAAATTTGAGACCAAAATTATAAAGATCGCGTTTATAACTTGCATATTACAGCAACAACAAAGAACGGAAACTTATTGTTGGAAATTATTTCAAAAATATATTTTTGGTTAAATACGAAAAATTTGAAAAATAAGTGTTGGGAGTTATTCTATTATTTCGCTAAATTTCGATCCAAATCCTGAAGTATTTTGCTTAAACTTCTACCAGAAAAGTAATTAGTCATCGTGAAAGTATATTTGCTTTCTGTGATAAGCAATAGAAATAAGAAGTAGAGAGTAATATTGAAATTACAATAAAAGAAAAAACATAGAAGTTAAAAACCGTATAATTCGCGAATTGGTTTAAATCGATTGAGGTGCATGTGCTTTTCGGATACAGGGAGTCCATGTCTACCAATATGCATGGATTTTCCCATGTTTCATTCAGCGGGCAAAGTGTGCCATCAGTTCCATCTTACTATTCAAAAAACCTTCAAGTGGGCAAAAATTGCGCGATGTGCATATGATTATAAGGTGCATCCGATTTCAATATCCCCCTATTAAATATACGTCAATATAAATTATTTTAGACAGATTCGTCAAGAACTGCGGATGTGCCACCGCATTCTATTTTTGGATAAATAGGGATATTGCTCCTGAATCTTTGTAATTTGTGACACACCTTTTTAGCAAATATTATAATCGCGTATAAAGGATTACATTTATGCAAAAATAATCAAAGAAAATCGCGGTTCAATTCGCGGAATTGTCAAAATATATTTTTGCAGATTTTCCTACTTTCAAGGTACCTATATCCGGCGTTTTAGTGGATGGATTCGACCGCGGAAGAGCTCATTAGATCCGGTACGTAAAAAAACTAAATTCACGCGGGGTTCAGGGGTACCTGTACGACAGTTGTAAATTTTAAAGCCAAAAAATAGGTTTTTTCAGAAAATTTACGCACCAAATTTTCGCCTTTGGACCCCTATTACTAGGAAGCTGTACGGAGCACACTCATAAGATATACATCGAACGACGTGGAATCGCGAGTTCTACAATCCTATAAACTAGTTTGGATTATTATCTAGTTGCACCCACTATTTATAAGAAAAATTCGAAAAACCCAGTTTTCAAAACTTCAAAATGTCAGCATCGATTTTAGGGGGATGCAGTGTATATATCGAAAAGTCAAACAGTAGAACAATGTTGCCCAAGGGGTATTCTTCAATTCTTTCTTTGAGCTTATGTCTGAATTTTATGTGGTTTGACCAGAAACCAAGAAAGAACACAAAAAAACTTGTAAACTTCAACACATTTTTACCCATTTTTTAATATTACCACCAACGCAGCTTCCACGAAAATTATTTGTTATGGACCATATTATGAGATCGTGGCTAAAACACTTCAATTAATATAAATACATTCATATTTTATAAAATATATTAACAGTTCGCGACTTATTAAATGGTGAACCTCAACTTCAACGATTGAAAAACTTTTTTGAATATTACCATATACACTTTCATACGGGCAAAATGTGCCTGATCGAAATAATGGTTTTAGACCCCAAGTATGTTTGGACGAAATGTGTTTCAGACAATTTGGAGTTGATTTAGCAATATCCGTCCGTCTGTCTGTCTGGCTGGGTGGAACGCACGATAACTCTCGAACGGATCAACCGATTCGGTGCAAAATTTGGCTTTCGTAATATTTTGTCCAAACTTAGTTTAAGTTCAAAGATGGGTTATATCGGTCCACTCCTTCCGGTACCTCCCCCACAAAAGTTCGAAAATGTTCTGTTTAGGACCTGCTCTCGAATTGCTTTGATTTTTGTTGAAGCAACTTCTATTCACTGTCCTCTATACGACAGTACAAGTTTCAGCAGGGGCAAATCCATACTTCCTGAGAAAATACCCTGAAAGATGCAAAAAACACCTGACAACGTGTGTAGTGGTTGGAGCGCAAGATAACTCTCGAACGGATCTACCGACTCGATCCAAAATTTGGCCTTCATAATATTGTGTCAAAACTTAGTTTAAGTCGAAGACAAGCCATATCGGTTCACTCCTTCAGGAACCTCCCCCCACACAAAAGTTCAAAAATGTTCAAAAATTGTGCGCACGATAATTCTTAAAGGCTGTGACCGATTTAGTCCATACTTTACATATCCTAATATATGTACCAGATATAGATCAGGTTCTAATATGGACTATATTTGTCCATTCCTTCGGGTACCTCCCACACAAAATTTCGGATAAGTTCAATTTAAGACCAGCTTTTGAATATTTTGATTTCTGTTGAAGAAACTTGCAATCGCTGTCTTAATTACAACGGTAAAAGTTTTTTCAGTGGCAAGTCCATACTTCTTGGGAAAACAGTCCGAAAGTTGTAAAAACCCCTATGCACAGTGGATCCACTTATATGGAGAAAGTGGCCAACAATATTTAGAGTGTAAAAATCAAGCCAATGCGATGGTGCTTTAAGAAACCACGAGTGTAACATTCACCCCCCTTTCCCCTCTGGAGGGGGTATAAGGTAAGAATTGTTTTATGTTGTTAATACTTCCTGAGAAAATAGCCTGAAAGGTGGAAAAAACCTCTATGGAGTGAATGATAACACTCGAACGGATCTGACAATTCGGTCCAAAATTTCGGTACACTCTTTCAGATATCTCCCCACAAAAGTTCAACAATGTTTGGAAAAATTGTGCGCACTATAACTCTTGATGGGAGTAACAGATTTGGTCCATTCTTTACACAACCTAATATATTTAGCAGATATAGATCCCACACAAATTTTGGATAAGTTCACTTTAAGGCCTTCTCTCGAACCACTCAGTCAATTTTTGTTGAAGAAACTTGTATTCGCTGCATCAATTACGACGGTAAAATTTATTTCAGGGGCAAGTCCATACTTCTTGTGAAATCAGCGCAAAAACTGTAAAAACCCCCTATGGCACCATACGTAGTGGCTGGACACCCTGATAATTCTCGAACTGATCAACCAATTTGGTCCAAAATTTGGCCTTCGTCACATTTTGTCCAAACATAGTTTCAGTTCGAAGATGGGCAATACCGGTCCACAACTTCCGGTACTTCCCCCAATATTTAAAAAAAATCACTAATCTCTTGCACGATATCTCTTTTACAGGGCGACCAACTTGGTCCAAATTTTGGAACTCTTAATATCTTTTCAAAATTTAGTTTAACTTCTAAAATTACCCATTTCGGGTCTCTTCTTAGGGCACTTCCCCACGAAAGTTCAAAAATTGTAATTAAGTGCAGTATAGGGTCTTTTGGTCGTAGTTGTACTGTCCGTTGTGGTCTTGTTTTAAGCGATATTATTTTTTCCGTGGTCAAGCCGATGCTTTCTGGCATACTGGTTCAAAAGTTGTACGATGACCCACTGAAATGACTAGTGGGCGCCATATCTATCGAGGACCAAGTCGGTCCATTCCTTTTAGTACCTCCTCCGCAACACTTTTGAAGTTTAATCCTAATCCACATTTTTGTCGGCTAACTCAGATGTCAAAAAAGGGCCACAAAATTCTGAAGAGACCCTAAATACATTTGATGTGTCCGTATATGAAAGTTTAGATCCACATAGGCTGAGGGTATATCTGTGTCGGCAAAGCCGACTGAAACTTTTTTACTTGTTGAAGGTACCCACAAAAATCGGTAAAAAATGTGTGACAGTTTTACAATACTCAGAATTAAATGACGCAAATCGATTCAGTAATGAAATTCGAAACAAAATATATTAACGCAAATCGAATCAGTAACGAATAAGTGTACATAATAGAAAATTCTATACTAAATTATAAGGCTCTGTTTTAAATATTACGAGCTGTATCTTGATTTTAAAAAACGGACTTTGTTATATCTATTTAGAATTTTATGCTAATCAAGAATATACATATCTACTTTATAGGGCCTCTGACGAATATTTCGATGTGTTACAAACGCAATAACAGAGTTAATTATGCCCTCCATTTTATGGTGGAGGGTATATGCATAGAAAATAATTATATAGTTAATGATATTTACTTCATCTGAAAAAGTATTAACTACATCCTACTTTTCATATATTTCTTATTTTAGTCTTCATATTAAATTTGAAGCCTTTTTTCAATTCAACCATGACAATTAACTTATTCTTTATGAATGTGTGTTTAATAAATGATCCATTAATAACAATGGCTTCCGCCAACCTGTTGACAAAACCTCCAATTACCAAATAGAATAAATTATCCATTACGGTAATCGATATAACGCTGTGATAAAAACTTTTCAATAGCGGCTAATGGAAATGAAGAAGCTGACCAAAATCACACTTAATTTGGCAAATTTATGTCATCGATTAGTTATTCATTGATTTAGTCAAAACATGGCGAGTGACCATTGAAATGGATGATTAATATAACCCCCCACTGTCGTCTTGTGTTGATATTCAATTCTCACGATATTTAAAGAGATTAAACAAAAAAATCGAAAATTATAAAAACATATTGTCTAAGCGTAGACATTTTTAAATAGAATTGCTAAAGTGGCATTAAGCTGAAAGTCAAAATGTTGACCAGCCAATCCGAATGCGAAAAAAACCAATAAGATTTGTGAATTTATGCAGAATATCCACCTTGGTTAGAGGTGATTTATTTAGTTTCTGTATTTTGTTTTCTATAAATTTCTATATTTTCTTGTTTTATGCAAATCACCGTTAATCTTATCACACAAAAATTATAATTGTTTTATTGGCTAAAAATCGACTAAAAAGTGACTTAGTTTGGTTGAGATTTATGGCCGTTAATTACCATAGAAACATGATATTTATTTGAAAGTTGATTCACAAGATACGATGCGAACCATTTGAACATTTTTCAATATTTGTGCTTTTTTTGTTTTATTTTATATAATTAGTTTGTGTGTTTTGCGGTTTTCATATTTATTTCTTTGTTGACAGTTGTACATGTTCACAATTTTTGGGAGGGTTTTTAATTTTTTGAAGGTTAACATTCAACAATAAGAAATAAATATTTTTATTTAAAAAATGGAACTAGGTTACATTGATTATCTCTACAGACAATTGCATGATAAATATCAGCTTTGTATTTTTTTCTGTTCCAGTAGGGTGTGACATAATCAAAAATAACCAATCTTGTTATACTTTTCAACACGTTATCCTAATTAAAATTGACCGAAAATATCAATATCTACTTGCGTTACCCCAAGGCGATGTTTCAATCCTAATCTAGTAAACCCTTCATAACTCATCTGAGTGTTCCTTCAGGTGGTTAGCATTTTAACAGAAGTATTATCAATTTTATTACTTTCCTTTAAAAAACATCGACCAGATTCTTCTGCTTCAGACCAAATCACTTTTTCCCAGGGTTCCAAAAAAAGGTCTTCAGAATAGTTTTAAGAATCCATGTTTTACGGTTACATTTGTGTTCGACTGGCTATAAACCTAGGTAATTTCAATTTCCCAATAAATAGCAATTTAAGATTTCGTATATAAGGGGCGTAGTTGAGCTAAAACTTTTCTGGTTTGTCGAGTCAGCTGATGCTCCTCAGTTGCGATAGAGGGGGATGTACTTGGGGGAGGACATCATTCACACGATAGTTGTTTATTGACCTCCGGCTGGATATGTGTGAATGATATTCAAACCTAATTGATAGGTTCGCTGATCTACAGTTTTTCTCGTGATCATCAAGATCCCTCCTGACATACTTGAGTTGGGTTCTATCAACCATATGGTTATTAGGATTGTCCTCACGGTAACACCCGAATAAGTAGTGCAACGAGAACATTTCATTATGTTGCTGTACTGGAAGAATGTTCGTCTCCTTATGCAGATGGTCCACTGAAGACATGAGGTGGCATCATGTTGCTGTTCCTAAGGTGGCGTTCTGACAGATTTGTAGATTTTTTCTTTATTTTTGGTTTATTAGGGTGAAGGTTATTTTATAATGATAACTGAGTTAATTCTCCTTCGAATTGAGTTGTTATGATTTATGAAGTACATTGAAAAATTAAGAGTCTACCGAAGTCCCACACATTCAACCATTATGTTACGTTTCACGGGTGGTAAAGTCCGACCATCATGTATATTATTTTATTTTAGTGTGTAGACGAATATTCTTCCATCACCTTGCACTTACATTCGTGGACGACACTGGCGCCACAAAAGCTTACCACAGAGCGACCTATCGCGTTATAAGTGCTCAACAAAGACCTTGTTCCTACATCTTAGCATGTCGCAGACATTTGTGACATGCACGAACTACGTGTTTATGCTGGCGAATCTGACCAATAGAATCTTGGGGTAGTTAAAGGTCGGAATATATGCTACCATAGCATTCATCTCACCATAGCATTCATCTCAGTACTCATATCCGCAGTCAATGTGGTGAATAGAGTGGTTGCAGAGTTAGTAGCGGATATTTGCATATTCCACGCTCTGAAATAGGTGGTACATCTTACAAAATAGGAGTTGAAACTTTTATAAATGAAATCAGGGAAGGAACCCGACGTAAAGATCATACAATGCCGTGCCGACGGAGTGGAAGGCAGAAAAAGTAACGGTTAAACAGTTCCGGAGATAATATCCCACTTCGAGGTGCTCCTTGTTGCACTCTAATCGGATTTTTCCCTTAATTCGACACACGACTGTCGTCCGCACATGTAATTTATTATGCAACGGTATTCCGCTCGATGTCTTCAAACAGCGTGAAGTGTTTTAAAGTCGAGAACCCCAACATTGACATCTCTCTTGGCCTGTTCAGGTTATGTCCTTGACTAATGTGTGATTGCGTGCAACGCTCTTGTTGTGCTGCACAAACTACTAGACACATGCTGGTCATCAGCAACTGGATATCTATTTTTGATACTGAGGATGAGTAAAGTCTCAACAGTCTTTGCAACGGGCGGCAAAAGCGAAATTGATCTGTGCGATCCCCCTTTGCGTTCATCGTTGGCTTCAGCAGAGGGACCGTCCTGCCCATTTTCCAGACTTCGTGCACGATGTGGTTGGCTAGCGACAGGAATAAATCGAATGCGACGTAGTACTCTTCTCTGTCACTCCCTGGGAGCTCGACAAATTGCTGAATAAAATATATTGCGCACCTTTTAAGATCCGCCAGCATAACATCCCCATATGTGACTGAGATCCTATCTTCCTTCTTTCCAGCGTTCGAGAGAGACTTGATGAAGCTCAACACGCTAATTTTCTAGTCCCACCACCTCTGCTGCAACAGTGAAGCCTTCATGCTTCCCAGACATCAGAAGTGTTCGATAGTTCACTGAGGTTTCTGAAACTAGGTCAATTAGTTTTTTCATGTTTAATAAAAATGCGCCGAACCAGAAGAAACGACGGATTACCTTGTGACGTCATTTGTCAAGTTGGTTAATCTGTCGAACTGTGGCACTTTCCGGTCATTACCGAGGACCGAATGCCACAACTCATGATGAGTCGGTAATTGCCTTCCAAAAGCGGGGAAATGTTGGGCTAATAAACGATGTCGTTATAAGCAGTTTCGACCGTATATCAGATTTTAAAATAGTAAACAAGTGTGAAAAGGCTATATTCGGTACGTGGCCGACTATGTGATACCCTACACCATTCCCTCTGTGCATAATCTTTTCACTTGAAAACATTTGTTTTAGGGAGATACGAAAGTTTTCACTTATCTGGCTTTTATACCAAATGACTTAACGCGAACGGAACCAAAATAATTAACATTTAATTTTATATTTGACTACTATCGACATCACCAACATCTATATGCTTCTATCTCTGCAAGAAAATTTCTTGATGATCCGATGTGAATTCCGACCTGTAATGTGATTGCAGAAAAAGTGGAAAAGGGATGCATTACCGACTATTGCGATATCTCTATTATTTGACTAGCTACGCCACCTACTTTGCATAATTTTAAAGATGGAATTTTCTACTTTCTTAGCCAGGCTTTGCTTTTAGAAGGTCCCCAACCAAAGGTGTGATATCCGTCATTATTATCAAAATCGCAAAAATGAAAAGTTGAGTTTTATTTGCGACTATTGTGATATCTTCGTTGTTTGATCACCTATAAGAACCCACCTTTACATCATTAGAAAGGTGATATTTTCTACTTTCATTGTCAGGTTTTGCTTTTGGTATACCCCATATAGAAGCTAAGATATTCTCTTTGAAAAAATGGGATGTATTATCGACTATTGCGATATCTCCGTTAGTTGGTCACCTACGCCGACCTAGTTTACATCATTGTAAAGATGGGATCTTCTACTTTCATAGTCAGGCTTTGCTTTTGGAAAGTCCCTAAAAAAGATGTGATATTTGTCATTATAATTAAAATCGCAATAATGAAAATTTGGGTTTTATTTGCGACTATTGCGATATCTTCGTTGTTTGATCACCTTCGAGAATTTATTTTACATCAATAGAAAGGTGATATTTTCTACTTTCATTGTCAGGTTTTGCTTTTAGTATACCCCATACAGAAGTTGAGATATTAGCTTTGGAAAAAAAACGTTTTATCCACATAAGTTTTTTTCCCATTCCGACCCCTAAATATTATCCGACCATCACCAAAATCAATAGGCTTCCGGACGGACACACATAGCCAGATCGACTCAGCTCGTCGAGACATTCATTTTGGTATATATAAGTATGGGTCTACGACCATTATTTCGATGCGTTACAAACTCTTTGGCCAAAACCTATTTATAATACCCTCCGCACATAGTGGTGTAGGGTATAAATAGCGGTAAATGGCTGAAATGCACAAGGCGTTTATTCTGAACATCCACAGTTGTCAAGCTAAAGGTTCCAAAAGTTGCAAAAAGGGGCTATATTTTTTCACCCAGTTCATACTTCCTGAAAAAGCCAAAAATTCTGAAACCACCTAAATAAATAATTATTAACGATCAGCCCTTAGATAAACATATCAATTTTTAGCCAAAGGTGCTTCATACGGAAACGGAGAATAATTCATGAATATCCGCTATGAGACGATGTCTATAAAAATTCATGGAATTGCGGGAAACCCAGTGGTAAACACGTCCACCGTGCACTCAGAAGGTCTGCCGTACAATCTCTGACCGGAACATCAACCTTTTAGGCGGTGGCGAATCCCTTTTGTGTAATGTTGGCTTACATTTCCGGAGTATTTCAGCCTTGGAAAACTTCCGTACAATTGATGTCGGAAGTGAATCGGCGTGAACTCATTGATATAAGAGAAGTCCCCCTTGTCCCTTCGGGGATGTTGTGAGAATATACAAACTCTTTACTCAAAGAGTGGCACAACTCGAAAAATGTGTTTTCTGAGTAAGCAATTTCTATTTTTTCTACGACTTCTACTTTATCTTTTTGGAAATTTTCATTTTGATATCTCGAAAATTCAAGGAATTACAGCTTATTTTGTAGGAGTTTGACATAATTAAACAAAAAGGTGTTTTGAGTTTATGAAGCATTAAAATATTTGAAATCATGCTTGATCTAGCACAGAAATTTAGCATTGATGTTTGTCTAGCTCTTTACAAAATATGGTCCAAGTAGTTATTCTATTTTTATACCCTCAGCATTTATGCTAACGAGGGTATATACACTTTCATACGGGCAAAATGTGCCTCATCGAAATAATGGTTTTAGACCCCAGTATGTTTGGACGAAATCCGTTTCAGACAATTTGGAGTTGATTTAACCATGTCCGCCCGTCTGTCTGACTGGCTGGCGCGCACGTTAACTTTGAACTGATCAACCGATTCGGTCCAAAAAATTACTTTCGTAATATTTTGTTCAAACTTAGTTTAAGTTCGAAGATGGGTTTATCGGTCCACTCCTTCCGGTACCTCCCCCACAAAAGTTCAAAAATGTTCGAAAAATTTGTGCGCACGATAACTCTTGATGAGAGTGACAGATTTGGTTCATACTTTGCACATCGTGAAATTTCTACCAGACTTAGATGATTTTTTTAATATGGACTCAATCGGTCCACTCCTTCGGGTACCTCCCTCACAAAATTTTGCAAAAGTTCACTTTAGGACCTGCTCTCGAATCGTTTTGATTTTTGTTGTAGCAACTTCTATTCACTGTCCTCTATACGACAGTACAACTTTCATCAGGGGCAAGTCCATACTTCCTGAGAAAATAGCCTGAATGGTGCAAAAAAAACCCCTATGACACCGTATGTAGCGGTTAGAGCGCAAGATAACTCTTGAACGGATATGCCGACTCGGTCCAAAATTTGGCCTTCGTAATATTTTGTCCAAACTTAGTTTAAGTTCGAACATAAGCATTGTCAGTCCACTGCTGCAGGTACTTCCCCCGAGAGTTCAAAAATGTAAGGAAAAATTGTGCGCATGGTAACTCTTGAACTGAGTGGCCGAATTGGCCTATACTTTACACATCCCAATATATGTACCAAATATATATCAGGTTCGAATATGGACTACATTTGTCCACTCCTTCGGGTACCTCCCACACAAAATTTTGGATAAGTTCACTTTAAGAACTGTACTGGAATCACTTTGATTTTTGTTAAAGCAACTTTCATTCACTGCCTCAATTACTACGGTAAACGTTTTTTCAGGGGCAAGTCCATACTTCTAGAGAAAACAGCCCAAAAAGTCTAAAAACTCTCTATGGCAGTAGATCCAAACTTTGCATATCGTAATATTTCTTCGAATATTAGATGAAATTCGAAGGTGGTGCTTGTAGGCCCACTCCTTCCGGTACCTCCCCCACCAAAGTTCGTTAACATTAGCTATGATAGTCCACGCGATATCTCATAAACAGAGCAACCCGGTTAAGGGTCTGTGCGAGGATCCCTTGAAAATTTTTACTTAGTGGTCCTGTTTACAGCGATATCATGTTTTTCGTAGGCAAGTACATACTTCCTGATATAATGGGCCAAAACCTCTGAATTATATGGTGACCAACTGAAACGACAGGTGGTCGCGATATCTATCGAGGGGAATGACACCCAAAATAAAACCTACTTTCAAAATGGAATATGTCGGTCCATTCCTTTAGATAACTTCCCGGCAAAACTTGTTGAGATTCTATCCAAATCCATATTTTTGTCTGTTCATATGCCCAAAATTTTCAAACCCCCTTAAATATATACATTTTTGGAAAAAAGTGTTTCAATTCACACAGGCTGAGGGTATATCTCTGTCGGCAAAGTCGACTGATCCTTTTTTACTTGTTAAATCTCTGTTTCCCCAAAAACGAAGATGCTGCACTAGTTTTTTCATTGCAGTGGAAACGGCCCCCATAATACGCGATAAAATGCGCGATGTTTTCGAAAAAAAATTAGGTGATTTTATTACCTTGGAATTTCTCATATCTCCCGTTTTTAGTAGATGGAATTTCACGAGTATTATTTATTAGATCCGCAACATAAAAATCTAAAATTTCTAATCAAGTACGAATAAATCGAATGACAATTGTAAAATTTAGGCCCGAAAAATATGATTTTTAGAAAAATGTTCGCACAAAATTTTCTTGTTTGGATGCAGATTTCTGTGAAGCTGTGTAGGCTACGTTCACGACACATATATCAAATAACTCAGAATCGCGAGTTCTACAATCCTATATACGATTTTTTTGAAAAACCTGTTTGCGGAACGAAATTAGAAGAAAATTTCAAAAAAAAAAAAAAAAAACACTTAATGGTAGACGCAGATCAAATTTTGAGAAGTTATACACTAGTGAGATGATCATTGTTTAGTTGCCTTCTACTTTGTCTTTGACGGGAAAATCGGGAAAAGTGTGCTTTAATCAGAAATCGAGAGAAAACAAAAAAAGACACTTTGCTTCAACCCATTTTTACTCATTATTTAACATTAATGTAGCCACAGCTTCCACGCAAATTAACTTTTATGGCCGATATTTTTTGCCAAGTCTAAAAACATTTCATTGTGAGTATTTGGTGTGAGTATTTCCGTGGCAGAAAGGTCGAAGTAATGAAATCAATATGCCACACAAAATATGCTAAAAAAAATCGGTCATTGCTTGGCCCATCAATACGATACTTGTCTTATCTATTGTAACGGAAAAATGTCTAATACTTGTGGTATTTGTTGTTGCTGAGAAATATTTATATAGTGGGGGATATAAAAGTGGGTAAAGAAATTCAAATGGAACTATTTATTTACCATAAAATTTATTAGGATATTTCAGAGTATCAAGTTTAGGAAAACCCCCCAATTCTCGTAGTGAGATATTTGATTGCCTCGGGAAATTTTGATCCATGGGCTCTTAAAAAAAATGCAAATGGAACATTTTATTTCAAAAAAATATATATATTACAACATTTCATAGGAACAAATTGCCAGAAACCACCAATTTTTATAGACGTGACTTTTTTATTGCTTAGGGTAATTTCGAATCATGTGCTCATATTATTACCTAACCCATTTGTATGTACTTCACCCCATTCCAAAGAAAAGACATCACACTATCTTGCTATGCTCTGCTAGAATTGAATATCTCTTTTGCAGATTATTTTCTGTCTGGCACATGTCACAATTTTTGACAATTTCATTTAAAGAAATGTCACATTCAATTTGACGATAATATTCCAAACAATACTTTTTGGCACCAACCAAAATGGTAAATCCGTAAAATAATTCTCGCTGGGAGTTTCTGATGGGTACAGACTTTGCACAACGTATTATTTCATCCAGTCATGTATCAGGTTAGAATATGGACTACATTGGTCCACTCCTTCGGTTACATCTCACTCAAAATTTGGAAAAAGTGCAAAAAAATATGCAAAATTAAAAACAAATTTTAGGGTTAAAATCGTTCTCCGTGTGAGTTTTGTAAAAATTGTCATACAAAACATCATTCTAGAAGAATTTCGTCAAAGACCTTTAAATTTCACTGTAAGTCACTAAAGAAATGAAATCTCTAATTGCATTACATACCAAGGAAATATCGGTTTCAATTTTGCAAAAAAAAAAAAACATGAAACTAAAATAGGGGTGTAAACTTCTACCATTTCTACAGTTTTGGAAATATTTGAGTTAAAATTATTTTGAATTCTTCCACTTTCGGTATATGGTGTCTTTGGCAACTTTACTAACAAGAATGAGAGGAATATTTATACCCTCAGCCTTTAGGCTAAAGAGGGTATTTACACTTTGATACGGCCAAAAATGTGCCTCATCGAAATAATGGTTTTAGACCCCAAGTATGTTTGTACGATATCCGTTTCAGACAATTTTGAGTCTATCTAGCAATGTCCGTCCGTCTGTCTGTCCGTCTGTCTGGCTGGTGCGCACGATAACTCTCGAACGGATCAATCGATTCGGTTCAAATTTTGGGTATCGAAATATATTGTCCAGATTTGATTTAAGTTCGAAGATGGACCATATCGGTCCACTCCTTCAGGTACCTCCCCCACAAAAGTTCAAAAATGTTCGGAAAAATTGTCCGCACGATAGCTCTTGAAGGGAGTAACCGAATTAGTCCATATTTTGCACATCGTGACATTTCTACCAGACATAGATGAGGTTCCAATATGGACCCTATTGGTTCACTCTTTCGGGTACCTCCCACACAAAATTTTGCTTATGTGCAGTTTAAGGCCTGCTCTCGAATCGCTTTGATTTTTGTTGCAGCCACTTGTATTCACTACCCCCATTACGACGATATAATTTTTTTCAGGAGCAAGTCCATATATCCTCAGAAATCAGCACGAAAATTGCAAACAACCCATATAATACCATGTGTCGTAGTTGGAGTGCACGATAACTTTCGAATGGATCAACATATTTGGTTAAAATTTTGGGTCTTTCAATATTTTGTCCAAACTTAGTTTAAATTCGAAGATAGACCATATCGGTCCACTCCTTCCGGTACCTCCCCCACAAAGGTTCAAAATTTTTCGCCAAGTGGGCATGATAACTCTAGGAGGGAATAACCGAATTGAGCAAAACTTTGCTACTGGTAATATTACTTTCAGGCATAGATCGAGTTCTAATATGGACTATATCGGTCCACTCATTTGAGTACCTCCCACACAAAATTTGGAAAAAGTATAGTTTAACAACTCCTCTCTGATCTTATTAATTTGTGACGCAGCAGGTTGCACTTGCGGCCCCTGTTACGACGTTGTAATTTTTTTTCGTGGAAAGTCCATACTTCCTGAGATAATGACCCAAAAAGGTCCAGAAAATCCTACCGGCACCACCTAAACTGGCTAATGTGTAAAATAACCATTTAAGAGAGAAATCGATTTAGCTCAAACTTTGTAAATTGAAAAGTAAAATTGCAATATATTTAAATTCAGAAAATTAAGTACAACATATTTAATTATATAGTCTGTAAGGAAAATATCCATAGACTAATAAAGAAAAAAATATTTCCTACAGATTTGTATTAGGTCCGAATATGTACTACATCTGATCACTCCTATGGGTACACCCTACCCAAAGTTTGGAAAAAATGCACTCGTCTTGGATCATTCTGAATTTTGTTGCAACACTTTTTTGCGGCCCTTTCCATCCTGGAAAATTTTCCCAACAGCTTAAAAACCTACAGAAGTATTGTGTTAACTTTTTTCTTCGGGTACGTGGCTGAGGGAATATCTCTGTCGGCTCAGCTGACTAATACTTTCTTACCTGTTTTCTTAAAAAAATTAACTTTCGTGCGAGTCATAAAGTCGGTCTTTTTGGTCCCTTAATCGTAACAGATCAAAACATTCTATAAATTTTGTTCGCCATAAAATTTTACAATAAGTCCTAGAATACATCAAAACTCTAAATTGAACCCATATCTGCAAGACAAAATATCACATAAAAACGAAAAGTGCAAATATGTGCAGGATGTTTCAATGGAAATTAGTAAAAAAACTCTTCCCTTTTTATGAAATGATAAGGTACACAGTCCAACTCGATCTTACTCACAACTATTTTCATCATTTGTTGTGAAAATTGTCTTTGCAAAAAGTCAAGAAGTACTGGCATCAATTATTAAAAAACGCGCACTTCATTCGCGTTTCACATACCTATCATTACAATTACAAAGGAAAACTATTTAAAACCCGTTGTTTATTTTGGATATTATAATATTTTAATTAAAAAACAGCTTAAATATTGAGAACAATTTTTTTTCCAAATAGGGTCACTTTGACCTGCTTTAATATCCACTTATTAAACAAGAAACGTATATATTTTTTCATAACTACACGCAGTGGGATCATATAAACAATATTTGACCCTATTTAGTGTAAATTGATATATATATTTTTTTTCGATTTTTAGCCAGGTTTTTCAGAAATTTGGCCACTCTGCATGTGTTTTGATTATATTTTTCAGTAGGTTGTTCTAGCGGCCTCATTTACAACGGTACATTTTTTCCCGGAGTGAGTCAATAATTCCCGAAATAATGACCCAAAAGCTCCAAAACCCTGCCGGGTTTGCTTTTGTGCAAAATAACTGTAAAACATTTTCAAAAGTTTCTTCCAACTTAGTTTAAAGTAATTTAATATTTCGAGTCCTCTATGAAGAAGTTTGGGTACTAAAAATGTTTGGTATATGTCAATGTTTTGGTGTAGCCCCACATTACGGTACCTAGAAATTTTAAAGCAAACTCATGATACAAAGTCAAAATATATTATATTATTTGTATGTGTCTAGTTTCCCTGGCATATCATGAGTTACCATTGCATTTTTCTATGCTATACGGTGGAAAAATGTGATTAGAACGAAGTGAAGAACTCAAACAAACATCACGAAAAATTTGTCGTTTTTTATTTTAGCCAACAATTTCCTTTTATTGTTACAGACAAACATAGACGTAGACATTAGTTTAGTTTTGCAAGTTTTTTTCGCTTTTCTGTTCTCAAAGTTACCTTCCATTGTCATAGTTGATTTTGGTCGACATGTCATTGTTTCATGTTTAACAAGGGGCGGTACGTAATTAAGCAGACAAGTAGACAGTGTTCACATGCAAACAGACACACATACAAAAACACATATATCCCTTGCAATTTGGCGATCTTTCAGGAATAACAGTCAACAATGAAACCATGCAAAAAATCAACAACTTCAAAATCGCTACTCCTCAAAAAAGAAACCAAGTATTTGAAAACAAATAGCTGTTGAAGTCATATAACGATGGTGCAAATGATGACATGCACTTAAGGTTAAAGCATGCAAATCCAAGAACAAAAAACTAAGATTTTCCTCAGCGTTTTGTTGGGTACGATTTTTTTTTCTACTTTTCCTTCAAAACGGCATCATTGCAATAAAACGGTGAAAATTTCTAAAGATGTTTGTTTGCTTTTTGTTTGCCAAGTAATTTTGGATGGCCTTTTGTTTTAACAGTTTATTTGCCATGTTTTGTTCGTTCGTTCGGAGAGTGACTAATGATCCAGCTAACTGACAAATTTCGCCCTTAAACTTTGTCCCATTAAGTTCTTTTTGTGAATCATGTTTACTTGGTTGTTTGTTTTTTTTTTTTTCTTTAACTCTTTGTTTTTGTTTATATTCCCAGTTAACATAGAAATAAATCAGACACGTTTTTATAGTTTTTCGAGTTGTTAAAAGCTGAGACAACAACGACAATCTTGTAAAAGTAAAAAAAACCAACAATTTTGTTAACTGAAGAAATTGTTTAGAATTTTGTTTTGTAACGAAAATATGTTTATGCAAATTTTTTGTAACTATTAGTAAAACAGCTAATCAGGGAGTTCAAAAGTAATTGTAGCTTATAATGGAACAGTTACTTAAGCGAACTGGGGTGAAATTTTGATGCAAGAGCATTTTGAGATTTCAATGAAAGAATTAACACCCAATATATTTATTTACATTTGATTATGATGTTACGCTATTCTATACGTGGGAGAAAACTGCGTGGAAATTACACAATTGTAAAATGTGGATTGTTGTGCCAGCAATTTTTTTGGCAATTATCGTGCTTATTATTCTAGCCCCGTTCAATTGAGACGGCTACGATATTCTGATGGTGCGCACGATAGGTTATGAAAGCGGTGACTCCCTACCCTACATCCAATTTTAAGGTGGACTATGTAGCCTAATTCATGTAGGTGCCTCCTCCGTCAATTAGTCAACACATTTGCTATTAAATCCTGTTTAAGGTCATTTCTGGGATCACTTAAAATTGTAGTTAGGGGTAGCCTTTAAAATCATCACTACAACAACATCAATAAAGTGCAGGTTTTTACCTTTTTTTGGCCCCTATTATAACGTTATAATGTTATTCTTCATACTTCCTTTGATAATATCCCAGCAAAATGTTCGATGCCAAAGATGGCATTCAACCATGGGTGCAAGTGATCTGGCATGTCATATTTTTAGCATCTTCATCGATGAATTTTATATGAGCGTGGACCCTAAAAGATGCTATTCATTTTTTGGATCCAAAGCATGTCATTTTCACCAACATTTGGAATGACATTATCATTACGACGAGAGTTTAAACAACGTTGGTTGTGATTTCGAGTCTCCGACAACATCAAGACTACTCGTATTGTAGATAATCTTATATATTTAGAAAAATGTGTATAAATAAAAACACAAAATTAATCTCTATTGGATCGATGGAATGGGTTCAAATGCGGATGAAAAAAAACTGATCTTTCACGACTTCTTGTGCAAGGGTTCAGATGCTGATGAAAAGATCGGATCTTTCACAACTTCGTTTGAACCAATGCAAAAGATGTCATGAAATCACATCATCGCATGGAACCACTTCCTTCAAATTTTGCTGTGATTCCATATGCTTCAAAAACCCGGCCTGATTTTTTATTCTTTTTTACATGTAGGTTCCATCATTGAGCTAATATGATTCGGAGTTCGATCATTGATAAGAAAGAGTACATCCTGGGAAGCTCGTGGGATATACATGTATATATGTATGAAAAACACATTTTTCGATTTTTATCCACTGGACCACACTGTGTGACGTTGGTAACCACCTCCGAACAATATATGTAGAAAAGTTTATGATAAGTACATGTCTAAAAAAAAACAGGATATGTTAATCAACGTTACTCTGAGGTGTTTTGCCATCTTTGAAAAATCAGAAGTTGTCCCGCCTGGACATGGTGGATTTTATTATGTTACTCATACGTTTTGGAACTAGTACAAGGACCGAGGAACTAGATTACGCAAACTCTATTGAAATCACTTGTCATATGACCTGTTCGAAACTGAATGCCCCTGGAAATCACCGAGTTTCTGGCGGACAAAAAACAGTCATGGAAGAACAGCCGGCAGTATAGATTAGATTAGTGATCTCCATGCATGTCGCACCTCTTCTTAAGCAAATCACTTCGACAGATGTTCCTCAGACCCGGAGAAGATTCGTGATCTGCTTGTCGCACCTCTTCTTAAGCAAATCACTTCGACAGATGTTCCTCAGTCCCGGAGAAGATTCGTGATCTGCTTTTGTGTTTCGAAGGTCTTCGATAGGTCAAAAGCCACCATAATTGTTCGATTGCACAGTCTGTTCTGGTTCAGTTGTTTTATCAGTGTGCCTCCAGTATCGTCACAACTGGCGTGCCTCCAGAATCTTCACAACTTGCGACAAGAATCTGATTGGCCTATACGATTCAAGCACCACCTTCCAAATTTCCAGTCTTCTGGTACAATATGCATGGATAAAGATAGCCTGAGGTCACTTGTTATGTACTCAACTCAGGATTCATCCAGATGCATTGAGATTCCATGTGAGCCTAATGCTTTAGACGAATTCGCGTTTCGAATTACTCTTCGTCCTACCTCTGTCGAGGTAATCTATTAAATTCCGGTTCGGATCTGTCACTGGCATGCCGTAGAAAGTAACATCTACTTTTGTTCTTAAGAGTGACTTTTGGTACAAAACTCTTCGGAGAGGTTCTTTCCTATTTTAACTGAGGACCTCTTGTCAGTTAAAATCATTTTACAAAGCCGTATGAGCTTTGCGGGGATACCAAATTCAGACATGGCTTGGAATGAATACCTTTGAACGCAGTGGGCTGTTGAAGGCTGCTTTAATTAGCGACAAAACGATGATAAGTGTAGATCTGCATTTCTTGGGTCTTCTCCAGGATTTGCCGCAGGGTAAATATCTGGTCAATGGTGGACTTGCCAGGTCTAAAGCCGCATTGGTATGGCCCAATTATCTCGCTGACCATAGGCTTTAGTCGTTCGCACAATATCCCTGACACGATCTTGTAGGCAATCGGGAGTAGACTTATGCCCCTATAGTTAGAGCATACAGTCGTATCTCCTCTCTTGTGGACGGGGCACAGGATACTCAGGTTCCAATCGTCGGGTACTCGTTCTTCCTGCCAGATGGTACTAATTAGCTCATAAATACACCTTATCAGCGTGTCGCCTCCGATTTTGAACAGCTCGGCTGGTAAGCCATCGGCTCCTGCTGCCTTAATATTCTTCAGTCGATTTATTGCTGTCTTTACCTCTTCTGGGATTGGGTATGTGGTATCTTCGCTGCTATTGGATACCAACAGTTTGGAGAAATCTTCTTTCCATATCCTGAGCGCACTATCTGTATCAGTTACCAAATTACATTGCTGGTCTCTACAGGAGGATGTGCCTGTATCAAAGCCATCAGTTTGATGCTTGACTCTTTGGTAGAACTTTCGGACTTCATTTTGGTTCCTGTACATCTCGATTTTTTCACACTCCCGATTTTCCATCTCTCTATTTTTCCTGCGGAAAAGACGTTTCTTTCTCTCCTTTCTCCCGATATCTCTCCCGTGCGCTACGCGTTGCTACGGATTGTAAATTAGCCGCATTTTTCTCTTCGGTAGCAGCACGACACTCCTGATCATACCATGGATTCTTTGGTGGAGGTCTCTGGTATCCAAGTACGGATTGTGTGGCTGTTTGCATGGAGTTGGCAATACTTTGCCATTGCGCTGATATGTTATCGGGATGAGGAGTGCTTTGATTAAGCAATTGGGCTAGTTGAGTGGATTATGCTGTGGATATCTGTTGTGATTGCAGCTTAACGATGTCTAACTTTCGTGTTGTGTCTGTTCGTACGTTGTTTGATACGTTTAACCGGGTGCGTACCTTTGCTGCAACAAGGTAGTGGTCCGAGTCTAAGTTTGCTCCTCGGGACGAACGCATGTCTTCCATCTATTACAACGTGATCAATTTGATTTCTTGTTTTCTGATCAGGAGACAGCCAGGTGCCCTTATGGATGTCGAGATGTTGAAATCTAGTGCTCCTTTTTTGCCGCAACAAAGTCTATCAACCTCATACCATTGCCAGATGTTTCACTGTGGAGACTGAATTTTCCGACTGTTGGGCCAAAAATATTTTTTTTCCAATTTTGGCATTAAAATCGCCTAGAATAATTTTAATGTCATGGGCAGAACAACGGTCATATGTTTCTTCTAGGCGCTCGTAGAATATATCTTTGATCAGTTCGTCCTTGTCTTTAGTGAGATCATGAGCGCAAATAAAGCTGGTGTTGAAGAATTTTGCTTTTATTCGAATTGCAAGTTTTTCATTCATTGCACAGTGGATCTACTTTTATGGAGAAAGTGGCCAAAAATATTTAGATAGTAAAAATTAAGCGAATGCGCCGGTTACAGCTTTGTGCTGCTGCGAAGAGTGTTTTAAGAAACCATGAGCGTAGCATTCTCCCCCTTTCCCCTCTGGAGGGGGTATACGGTAAGAATTGTTTTATGCTGTTAATACAAAATGACATGAACAAAGGTCCCGATTATCTTATGATGCAAAAATAGGCTTGGGGAAACAAGACAATCTTCAAAACAACATAAAATCCAACCAATTTAGCGGATTAAAAAATCAACATTTTTGTCTGAAAATTGGTAAAATTTATAATATAGATCTTATGGCGTTCTTCCTGGAAGGCACGTACTCCAGCGTAAAAAATATTTGGAAGAAGATTTTTTCATCTTGCCACTGATGCCAATTATGTTAATGTAAGTGGTCAGATAACAGAGTTACACGCTAATATATCCATAGAAACCCTATTCTAGGGCAGCTTTAGTCAGCGACCCACCGTTTATAGTCTGGCACTAGATGGCAGCTGATTTTAATACTGAATAATCTTAAACTCATGACCTATTTTGGAAAATTATTCCCGAGGTGGGCACTGGTGGGCTTCACGACTATAACCTTAGGTCAAATTTAAGTATATAATCGAATTGTCATTACAAAATACACTAAGAAAATATGCAGCTAACTAGAATTCCACAACACGCTAAAACACTATTTTTAATGGAAATTAAGCTATTACCACCTCCTTCAAAATCCACTATTATATTTTGCTATACTTATTAGCTTCGCGATATTTTGAATATATTTATTGCACTTAAAATATTGGTTGTACTCACAACAAAAAATATTAGTTAAATGTTCCAACTTTTGAAGCTATTTTTAACCAGATCGCGTTCGAATGAAACAAAAACTAATATATTTTCAAAAAGGTCCATGTCATAGCTGTCACAGTTGCCAGATGTTGTACTAAAATTTTGACATTAATTTTTTTTATTTTTGGCCAATGACTGGATCCACTGTGCACTGGTCTGAAGCTGGAGACCAGGTGGTTTAACCTCCGACCAACTACAAATCCGCAACCAAACTCATGCTTTATGTCATGTCAGCTATAATACAGTGCGTCACCTTTAGGTGTTGTTGTGACGCCTTTCCCATTCCATCGTATTTCCTGTATGGCAGTAATGTCGGCTTTGTACTTTTCAAGTACATCTGCCAATGCGTAAACTGCACCTTCTCTGTAAAGAGTGCGAACATTCCAGGTGCAGATTCACAGATCATGGTCCTTAAAACGTTTCCGGGGGTCGTCAACTTCAGAGAGATTTGTTTTTCTTTTGTTTTTTCATAGTAGGCTGCTTTTTCTAGGGGAAGGTCACTAACCATGCGCCCAAACCCAAGTTTTTGAGGTTCTTATGGGTGAACGAGCGGCACAGTTAAGTTCACTACCTTTAACGGGTGTTAAAGGCAGCTACCCCAGGTGACACTACGGGGAGGTCAATGTCCACTTGAGATGAAAGAGAGACCAAGATAAATCCTGTACTTTGCATTACACTAGGCAACACTGAAAATGCAAACAACTTCTAGTATGCATTTTTTGAAAGTACATATTTAGACTACAAAACCCCTAGTAGGGTTTTGTCCTGTCAGATCCAGTTCGGATTTTATGGCCTCATCTAAACCGGGCTAAATCTACACTTTTTTGCATTTATCAGGGCTTTATCTCATAAACGAATAGGAATTTGGCCTTGCTGTCTTTAGCAATATTGTAGTCCTAAACGAGTAAAACTTATCTGTTGAAAAACCCACATAAGGAAAACTCCATCAGCATCAAAATCTGCAAAATATAGAAAATTTTACATAATTGCTGAAATTCTGGTCAGTATCGGCTGTTGGGAGTTGAACCAAGTAACCTTTTGCAAAAATCTTCCAAATAAAGTTCTCAACAATTCATTAAAACATTCTGAAACTCTAAAATGCTTACTTTATGTTGTTTCAGCGGTATTCTGCATCATATCTTTTACAACACGTATTTCAAACACAGTTCACACCAACAGTTTGTTCTCGCATTTCGGATTTCACGGATTGGATTTCATTATTGACATTTTTATTAAATCGTCGTTGAAAAAAAAAATAGTTGTGTATTACATTCCAGGGAATATTTTTGCGAAAGAAAATATTCAGAAAAAATTAACGGTTTTGGAGAAACGGTGCGAACTGTATAAAAATTGTGGAATTTTTGCATATATTTTGAAATTTGAGGCAATACATGTAGTTTTTCGAGTTCATTATTTCTCCAAATATTTTATTCTTGTCCTTATCTACAAATTTGCTTCAGAGGTCAGAAGAAGATTCGCATTGGTTTCAGAGATATAGCCCTTAATTTATTTCAAAACTCAATATTTAACCAGGTTTAGATGGGGCCATAAAATCCGAGCTGGATCTGACACAACAAAACCCAACTAGGGTTTCTTGTCGTTTGGGTCTGTACTTTCAATCCTCGGTTCGAATTGTTTGTACAAGATCACCTTAAAAATGTTGCACAGTGTTATTAAAGCCGGTCACCCTTTTTCAAAATAACTACTCTTTGATAAGTGCAAAGTGAAAAGCGATGAACTGTTTCGTGGAATAGGGCCCAGGTCTCACCTAACTCATGTTTCGTTTCATGGCAGCTACAATGCAGTGCGTAATCGTTTGTGATCTTTACGTCTGCTTCATTCCATCGCACTTCCTTTAAGGCGATAATATCAAGTACATCCGCCAGTACGCAAACTGCACCTACAGGTCAAGTACCTAAAACGTCTGCGGGGTTTGTTTTTCTTATTTTTCTTTGTTTTGTCATAGTAAGCTGTATTTTGACGGGGTGGGTTACTAACCGGTGGGTGGGTGAACCGCGGCACATGTTAGCTCACTACCTTTCACGGGTGTTAAGGCAGCTCCCCAGGTGACATCAAGGGGAGGTAAGTGTCCACTTGAGATGAGAGAAGGACCAAGATAAATCCTGTCATAACCAGCCAGGTCCCCCTAAGTTACCCAGTGGTTTTTATGACGTAAGGATCACCTCAGGGGGTTCTTATCACCTCTCTTGTGGGTAACAGCCATATATAGTATGTTAAGGACTTTAACCAGTAAAGGATTTGAACCAGTCTCCTATGTATGTACATATATGACGTTACTTGTTTATAACTTATAGTGCTTACAACTGATCTTGGCCAAGATGTAAAAATGTTTCATTCCAACGACAAACTTTTTATAATGAAGTGCTACTGACGGTTATTCGCAGTATTTCATTTGCAGGTTTATGAAATTTTTTTAAATAAACAACCGTTAATTTTTTATATAGTTCTTTCTCCTTTTGTTATGTTGCAGCTTGGTGGTATTTAGATCAAGATCAACATTATAGATTAAAGTCAATTTAAAGAATGAAGAAACTTTCCATTGAATCCTTCAAAGAAAGGGCTTAATACTTTCTTCAACATGTTGCAATGCAGACGTTATAATCTGTTTGGAGATTAAAGCGTACATACGTATGCGTGTATGAATGAGTTGAATTTAAAGGTGTTATCTGATTACTTTAAGTGTTTTACTTTCCTCAATTTTGTCTGACCAAAGAATATTCTGCGAATAAGAAATGCACATGAAGAAAAAGCAAGTCCACACAGCAATGTTGAAAAAAAAAAACAAATCGTTCTGAATTGGGCAGCACTTTAATATGTTTTATATCATCAGGAACTGTTAAAGATATTTCTGAAAAAATGTGTTCTCCATTTTCAAAGTGTAGTGCACTGTAGTGGAAACTATAAAAGATAATTTTGTTGCCTTAAATCATGTAATTTTGTGTTAAACCGTGTAATTTAACAAGTTCCCAGTATAACTGCTGGACTTTCGAAATAATAGCACAACCTTTACATATTTGAAGATTATTTAAATCATAATTCTCATCTGGGCATAATGGGCACCTTTTTGCCAAATATGAACATTGTTTGTGTGCGCCCATGTGTCTGCGTGTGTGTGTTTTGTTTGTTAAAATTAATTAAATTTTTGTTGCTCTCCGTTGTTTTTTCGGAGGGTTTTACGTTGATGTTGTTGTTGGGTATTTATGCTCACCTAAATCTTTACAAATCCACAGAAAACAGGAAGGAACCCGTCCATACCTCTATTTATCATGGTAGTGTACTTGTTTCACGTTAATTGGACAAGTTAATATCAGACTTGAGGTTATATCATGTCAGTCAGTTGATTATTGCTGCTTTGTTGGTTGGTTGGTGTATTCTTCTGCCGTTTTTCTGTAAATTTTGGGCTTAACACTTTTCTGCTTGATTACCCCTTGGATTTGTTGATTTACTGTTTTTGGTTGCTGGTAATGTGTGTTACATTCAATTAAAATGGAAAGCCACATCTTTTGTGAATGATGATCGAGTCCACTGTTTTAGGTTTTCGTTTTAAGTATCGTTGGTTTTTTATTAATTTGAAAGCAAATGAAATAAATTAATTTGATGGTTGCCGATAGTGGCAGAAATGATAGGATAAAGGTAAAATATTGTGGTGTTGGTGTCTTCTACCATAAGAAAAGTCTGAAAAACTTACCAACTCCAGCATTGTTGGCAGTTGTTAAGGCAAGATGTAGTAAATTGTAAACAGTTTCACTTTAGAATTTTGTTTTAATATGTTGTTCCCGAAATGGTAATCTAAAGTAACCTTCAAATAAATCTGAGTTTTATGTATTTTATTTCTTTATTATTGTTAGTTCGAACATGTCTCACCGCTCTAATAAAATAGCCTAAATCAAATAAAAACCTTTGTTCATCACCCAGTGACACGCACACGCATAACTACTACTGTGTCTGCCCATTACACCTGTTCACACACGAGTAGGCACATCTATTTATGGCATATGAACCCAATTTCCAGGAATTTCATTTAAAAAACATTTTCATTCTCTTTAATCTTTTGGACAATTTAAGATCAACTTGTTATATTAAGAAGCCGTTGTCCGTGGTCTAATTAAATCACATGACCATTTTATTTTATTTTATTGACTTAAAAACAGAGAATAAAAAAAACTACTCATAAAAATAATGTTCTATTAAAGATATTTAAAACACATAAAGTCATTAAGAACGATAGAAATGTGGAACGAGTTGAATAAAAAAATCTGATAAATCTGGAGTATATCTTGAACATACATCCAAATGTTTCCACAAATTTCCGAAAGGAAAAAAAAAATACTTCTCTTATATCGATGGTGCACTCCGATTCATACCAGCTCAATGCTATGAGACCGGCTATTTATAGCTATTTATAGCCGGGTTCAAACGGCGCACAGTTGTTCAGAATCCTATTTTTCCTGGTATAAATTTTGTAAGTTTTGAACGGGTAAAGTTTGTCCGAGTAAAAAAAAAGATAAAATTCGGTCTAGAAGTTGCAGAAGTTCAAAATTCAACTTTTGAGTTTATTTTTTAATATTTTGTATCAAAATGTGAGTGCTTTGTGTTTTTTTATATCTTCCTATATATTAATAACACTGTGCAGCAGCATTTTTGGGGGTGGAAAATTTCTTTTGGAGATGAAAGCCCTTGATGGCTATACTAAGAACCCAAAAGGAAATTTTCGCCATAGGTCAAGTTTCTGAGATATCGCGCGATGAAGTTTTTAATTTTTTCCCTATAATACTTGGGAAAATAGCTCCATATCTCTGTTTGACGTTGTTGTAGCTTCATTTTGAGGTGACATGTCTTCAGTCCAATCGATTGGCGAATCTTTTTGTAGAACATTTCATTCGTCTAACTCAATGCCTTTCATGTCCTTTTCGTCCTTTATTTCTTGAACCGTAGTGAAAGTACCACAAGATGAGATTTTTCAGCATCCAAATATTCTAAACAAATGTTGCTCAGAAGATTTTAGGTACGGTTCTCATTGACAACTAATCGATTTTGTCCCGTTTTCATTGTCCTTTTTGACATTTAGTCGGCTTTGGTTCAGAAATAAACTATGTTTTCTTTTTCTGTATATTCGTCATTGGTTATTTATTGGTATGTAGACTTAACAATTGGTTATTGCTTATGTAGACATCTGGGGTGCTTCTGAAATATTTACCACAAATAGCTCTTGTAATGATGAACACGTTAAGAACAAATTTTCTTGGAGGACAGATCCCGTTTTCTCAATTTTGGAACCAGATATGCTGACATTAAAACCGAGATAGAGATATGGAGCTTTTTTCCCAAGTATTATAGGGAAAAAAATCAAAAACTTCATCGCGCGATATTTCAGAAACTTGACCTATGGCGAAAATTTCCTTTTGGGTTCTTAGTATACTCATCAAGGGCTTTCATATTCAAAAGAAATTTTCCACCCCCCAGACTTTGAGTTCCATTTTGTGTCACAGTGTAATTAAAAAGGCAGACCTAATCAACAAACTATTAAAATAAAAAGATTAAAAAACAAGTGAGCAAGGCAGTAGTCGAAACGGGGCCGACTATGTGATACCCTAATCAACTACAACTATGCATAAGCTTTTTGCTAGTAAACATTTCTTTTAGTGAGATACTAAAGTTTTCGCCCACCCTGACTTTTATACCAAATTACTTCGGGCTAACTGAACCAAATTATGACTACCTGACTGACTGATTGATAAACAACGCCCAGACTAAACGGCTTAAGCTAAAATCTTGAAATTTTGGGTGAGGGTCACTCTTGGGCTGAAGTTGTCAGTTAAGGCTGCGTTTTAGGAAATTCGTACTAGGACGGTACGAAAAGTACTAAATATGGTACCAATTGTATTGGGCGAAGCGGTGGAACTAGAATTCTATTATTTGGAATGAAGGTCACTGATGGAATGTAGGATAGATGTAGCAAAGGGTTTTAGAAATTCGAACTATAAGTGTGGGAAAAGTGCTAAAATGTACTAAATGTACTAACAGATTGAGCTAAAAACTTGAAATTTCCAATGATAATCAAGATTGAGATGTAGGGTTGATATAAGGAGTTGGTTTTGGAAAAAATGCTAAAAAATTCCATATGGCATTATTTTAGAAGGTAGTATTTATTACCTAGTGTCATTCAATGCAATATGGAATTTTTTACTAGTTATTTCAAAATGTTCTGGTTAGATCTTTATAGTCTGTGAACGGTGTACTGTTCTATGGGGGCTATACCTAAAATTGGACCTATGTTGCATTTTCTTTTGCTTTTTTATTTGTGTTGTTAAACTAACCTTTACTGAAATGTTGTTCTTTATATCTGCACAGGAAGTATTTTTGGCCGCACTTCCCATACAAGTTCGAGCACAGTGCGTCGGCCTACTTTGCATCATTGTAAATGTGATGTTTTCTTCTTCCATTGATAGGATTTGCTTTTGAAATACCCCTATTAGAAGCGGAGATAGCAGTATAAGAATAGAAGGTTGACTTATTCTCCACATTAGTGTTTGCTCATTCCAACCACTGAATATGATCTGACCATCACCAAAATCAATAGCCTTCCTTCTCCCTGGGACCCCAATATTTCGTGACGATCCGATCTAAATTGCGACCTGTAACGTAATTACAAAAAAGAAAAAAAAACTGGAAAATATGATATTTTGGCGACTATTGTGATATCTCCAATGTTTGATCACCTACCATTGTAAAGGTGAGATTTTCTACTTCCATCACCAGGCTTTGATTTTTTAAGTCCGACAGCCAAATCTGTGATATTCGTCGTTACGATTGAACTCCGAAAGATAAAACCTTCGGTTGGACCAGCGACTATTTCGATATCTCCGTTGTTTGACTATCCAGGCCAACCTATTTTGCATCAAGGTAGAGCTGATTTTTTTTTCTTTTTAAAACATACGTAATGGCGACATTATCTACATTCATCGCCATGCTTTGATATGCACTTATTGATATGAGATAAATCTAGCTTGTCCCTTCTGGGATGTTTGTGGAACAATTATGTATTATATAGCTATATTTTTGACTGATCTACCCGTTATTTGATATATGGGGTACCTGCAGTCATGAAACTTCTGTAACAAAAATTAGTAACATGGCTCCATGTTTTGATATAGCCCCCATTCAACGATAGCTCCGAATTATTAGGATTTTAGCTACATTCTTTGACCAAACTACCGGCAACTTTACATTTAAGGGTCTCCATCGAAAATTGTGAACATAGGTCGCTGTTTTGCTATAGCTCCCATAAATGGTACCTCCCGATTTTCGGTATTTTATACCCTCCACCATATGGAGGGTATAATTTAATTTAATTTTGTAACACATCGCAATATTCGTCGGAGACCCTACAAAGTATATATATTATTGATCAGCATAAAATTCTATGTCGATTTAACAATGTCCGCCTGTCGTCCGTCCGTCTGTCTGTTGAAATCAAGATACAGCTCCCAATTTTATAGAGAGTCAATATTTGGAACAGAAGTTTTTATTACTTGCAGGATGGTTGGTATTGAAAATGGGATATATCGGTCCACTTGTTGATATAGCCCCCGATTTACGGTATTTTTAAGGTTTTAGCTCATTATCCTACCGAAATGACTCAAATTTGGTATTTAGTTATCGTTGGGTGTATAAAACTTTCCACCTGAAATTTGTTGCTATAAGTCCACGCATTCATATAGCCCCCATAGAACGGTACCTCCCGATATTCGGTATTTTGGAGGTTTTAGCTTCATTATCCCACCAAAACGGCTGAAATTTGGTATTTAGTTATCGTTGAGTGTATAGAACTTTCCAAATGAAATATGTTGGTATATGTTCACGACTTCATATAGCCCCCATAGAACGGTACCTCCCGATATTCGTTATTTTGAAGGTTTTAGCTTCGTTATACCATCAAAATGGTTGAAATTTGGTAATTAGTCTTCGATGAGGATACAAAACGTTCCACCTAAAATTTGTTTGTATAGGTCCACGCCTTAATATAGTCTCCATAGAACGGTGAGGATACAAAACGTTCCACCTAAAATTTGTTTGTATAGGTCCACGCCTTAATATAGTCTCCATAGAACGGTGAGGATACAAAACGTTCCACCTAAAATTTGTTTGTATAGGTCCACGCCTTAATATAGTCTCCATAGAACGGTGAGGATACAAAACGTTCCACCTAAAATTTGTTTGTATAGGTCCACGCCTTAATATAGTCTCCATAGAACGGTGAGGATACAAAACGTTCCACCTAAAATTTGTTTGTATAGGTCCACGCCTTAATATAGTCTCCATAGAACGGTGAGGATACAAAACGTTCCACCTAAAATTTGTTTGTATAGGTCCACGCCTTAATATAGTCTCCATAGAACGGTGAGGATACAAAACGTTCCACCTAAAATTTGTTTGTATAGGTCCACGCCTTAATATAGTCTCCATAGAACGGTGAGGATACAAAACGTTCCACCTAAAATTTGTTGGTATAGGTCCACGCCTTAATATAGTCTCCATAGAACGGTGAGGATACAAAACGTTCCACCTAAAATTTGTTTGTATAGGTCCACGCCTTAATATAGTCTCCATAGAACGGTGAGGATACAAAACGTTCCACCTAAAATTTGTTGGTATAGGTCCACGCCTTAATATAGTCTCCATAGAACGGTGAGGATACAAAACGTTCCACCTAAAATTTGTTGGTATAGGTCCACGCCTTAATATAGTCTCCATAGAACGGTGAGGATACAAAACGTTCCACCTAAAATTTGTTGGTATAGGTCCACGCCTTAATATAGTCTCCATAGAACGGTGAGGATACAAAACGTTCCACCTAAAATTTGTTGGTATAGGTCCACGCCTTAATATAGTCTCCATAGAACGGTGAGGATACAAAACGTTCCACCTAAAATTTGTTGGTATAGGTCCACGCCTTAATATAGTCTCCATAGAACGGTACCTCCCGAAATTCGGTATTTTGAAGGTTTTAGCTTCATTATCACACCGAAATGGCTATGTAATTAGTTTACATCCCACCAAAATGGCTGAAATTTGATATTTAGTTATCGTTGAGTGTACAGAACTTTCCACCTGAACTTTGTTGGTATAGGTTCATGCCTTCATATAGCCCCTTTAGAACGGTACCTCCCGATTTTCGTAATTCTGAATATCCCACCGAAATGACTGAAATTTGTTATTTAGTCTTCCATGGGGTTCTAAAATACTCCAGAAAAGAATTATTAGTGTAGGTCCACTTCTTCTTATATCCCCCATAGAAGCATACCTCTTGATTTTTGGTCTTTTTTACGTTTTAGCCACATTGTCTTACAGATATATTGGTATTTGTCTTCTTCCTAAACGAAAGGAAACTATTTGTTCCATTTTACTTCAATACAACTCGTGGTGGAGGGTATAACAAGTTCGGCCCGGTCGAACTTAACGTCGTTCTTACTTGGTTTTAGCTATTTTTTTACTGAACCACCCGTAATTTAACATTTGAGGTTCCCTGCAGTCACGAAACTTCTCCACCAAAAATTTGTTAACATAGGTGTATGTTTTGGTATAGCTCCAATATAATTTCACCTTCCCTTTTAGTTGGGAATATTTTATAAAGCTCGGTTCGGTCGAACTAAACGATTTAGTAATTGTTCCAACACCGGCTGCTCCATTTCTTTATTTTTCTAGCGCAAAACACGTTTCTCTTCTTTCCGTGTTTTCCGATATTTCTCTTTAGTTGCTACCAATTGCAGAGTCGCCAGCATTCTTCTCTTATAGTCAAACCATGAGGAAGGACTCTGGTATCAAAGTTGTTGTTGTTATTGTTGTAGCAACGCATATATGTTCGTTCGTGTATTATTTCAGTTATCAAGTTCCTCTGTATCCAGACTCAAGAATTCTGCAACCTGGACTGGTTGCGTTTATAATGAATGAGGAGACAGGTGAGTGGGGTTAGCTGGGCAATTGAATAAATGCAGAGTATCATGTGGTCCCAATCCACATGCTGGGCATATGTTGGGTATCGTGGCGTCAATTCTGGCCCAATACGAATTGAGGCGGCTGCATCGTCCGGATCTTAACTGAGCTAAAACCACTCGTGTTTGCCTTGGCAGCTGTCGTTCTT
The DNA here is from genome assembly GCF_047663935.1 of Musca autumnalis. Classification (NCBI taxonomy): domain Eukaryota; kingdom Metazoa; phylum Arthropoda; class Insecta; order Diptera; family Muscidae; genus Musca; species Musca autumnalis. The sequence continues at coordinate 315,974,178 of NW_027411644.1, read as the reverse complement.
CTGCTGCGATAGATGGGGGATGGTTTCCAAGTACGGCATTCACACTGTATCTTCGTACTCGTTGATCTAGCGGTTCTCTTTTATACCTTTGGACCTCTCTCTCTAGATAATGAAGGTCTCTCCTGACGTGCCTGGGTGGGGGGCGCCTGTCCATTAAATCGTGAAAGGGATGCTCACTGCGGTAACACCCAAGCAGGTACTGCATCGACAACATCTTATTGTGCTGACGCACCGGTAAAACCTTCGCCTCCTCATGAAGATGGTCCACTGGTGTCATGAGGAGGCACCCTGTTGCAGTCCTCAGGGCGGCATTCTGGCAGGTTTGAATCTTCTTCCACTGCGATGCGCTAACCTTTGCGGACCACGCTGGCGCCGCATAGCTTACCACAGACCGGCCTATTGCATTGTAGGTGGTCAACAAGGTTTCTTTATCAGCACCCCATGTGCTGCCGGCCAGCTATGTATACATTTAACCTATCACATATGTCATCCGCATACATCACGATCTCTATGCCGTCTGGAGGGTGTGGAATTTCAGAAAGGTAGAGGTTAAACAGTTCCGGAGATATCACCCCTCCTTGGGGAACTCCCTGTTTCACTCTACGGGTTTTGGACTTCTTGTTTCTGAATTCTACGTTTCAAACATGGCTGGAGATTAGTTTTCTCTATATCCTCGAACAGCTTGGCATGGTTGACGGTATCGAAGGCCTTCGATAGGTCAAGAGCCACCATGACTGTTCGGTCGCACGGCCTTTTCTGGTTCAGTCCTCTACTGATATGTGTGGATATGGCGTCTAATGCTGTTGTAGTACTATGCATTTTCTGAAATCCATGTTGATGTTGGGCAACTGGAAAACACCTTCTCATCGTGGGGAGGAGTAGCGCCTCTAGGATCTTTGCTACTGGCGACAGGAGTGAAATCGGCCTGTACGATTCACCCCTGCTGGCATCCTTGCCAGGCTTTAGTAGCGGGACCACCCTGCCAACTTTCCAGGCATCCGTACCAACATGGGTGGCTAACGATAGGTTGAGAACACTTGTTAAATACTCAACTCCAGGTTCATCCAGCTGCTTAAGCATTACCATCGTGCGGGCCCAACGCTTTGAATGATTTAGCGTTTCGGATGGCATCTGCAACATCGCTCATCGTAAATTGTGGTGGTACCTCCTCGGCTGGAAGAGTTCTTCTTATACGGCGTAGCACACTTCTCTTCGCCCTATCACTCTCGGGGTGCTCTATGAACTGCCGGTTAAAATAACACGCGCACCTCTTTGGGTCAGTTACTGTCACGCCGTTGAAAGTAACAGCCATTCTGTCATCCTTCTTTTCAGGACTCGAGAGTGATTTAACCGTTGCCCACAATTTACTTATTCCTGCACCAATGTTGCACTGCTTCAGATGGTCTAGCCACTTTTTCCGCTTATGTTCGCCCACTAGCCTGTTGAGTAAGTTCACTAACTCTTGGGTCTTCGAGGTTCGTACGACGAAGCTCATCACGTTCATTTGCTAGTCCCGTCGCCTCTGCTGGGAAATTTGGTCTTATTTCGGGTATTCGACCAGCAGGTATGTAGCGAGCGGCTGCTTTAGTGATGATGTCTCGGAAAGTTCTCTCAGCTACCCGAGGATCTGAGGGGGTGGGCAATTGACTGAAGCGGTGATTGGTAAATTCTCTGAAGCCTTGCCAATCAGCTTTCCCATGGTTCAGGAAAGTACGGCGTTCAGAGGTTATGAAGTCGGGTGGTCTGTTTACGGAGACGATGATAGGCAGGTGGTCCGAACTAAGGGAAATGACGGATTGCCAGGTTACGTCATTTATCAGACCTGGTGCCACAATGGTGATATCTGGCGAGGCGTTTTTATTTGAACATATGTTATGTTAATAAGAAGGGTATACCAGATAAATTCCGCCTTATTGAGAAAAAATCTTCTTAAGTCATTAACATACGGGTTAACTATGTAGGATACAAGGGCAACTCCGCCACTGTTGCTCTTTCGTCAGGCCCGATTTTATTGAAGCTACATAAAGATCGTCAAAGGGAAATTGGACGGTCTTTATGTAGCATCAATCAAATCGGTACTGCCGAAGCCCATTTTACAATACATATCAAGGCTATGCTAATATTTGTATTTATTTTTAAAGAGGGAAAAAGTTAGCTAAAGTTTTAAAAGAACGCAAGTGTGGCACTTTTCTATAAGACCTATACCAATGCGCTTAACACAATCTTTTTTAGGAGACTTGCGTTGGCTTTAATACCGTTTTGAGGCCAAAACGTGTATAGTGTTCTTATAACCTACTTTGTTCTGTGGTAATCTTATAGATTTAAACTCAGCATCACTAACAATAAGAATGCTAATAATGGGGCATAAGTTCGGATTTCCGAACTTTTCATACTCTCCACTTTGAGAAATTCTGTTTAATGTGGGCGTGAGATGAGGATTTGAATATATAAACTCAAATGACGATATCGTGGATCCACGAAAATCATTGAAGAGACAGGCTTAAGTCATGTTATATTTTAAAGTTCAATCTTCATCTAGTTCTTCTTTTTATTGCGCTATTCAAAATTTGCTATCAAAGCGCCACAATTCAAAATATGACCCTACCTCTGTAATTAGAAAAAATAAATAAAACAGCGCTTTAAATACATTCGTATATGATTCTACATTTATATTTTTATATCACACACACATGACCTTTTGAACAACGATTCTGATTACATTTATCTTTTAAACATATGGTAAATTTCAAATTTCCTTTACAATTACGAAAAAATAGTGGCTTCAAATCTGTTCGCGTTCACAAAATTGGATGCTGCACTCAAAAGTTATATGCGGTTTTACTCTCTTATAAAGAAAAAATATTTAAAAATTCCTATTGTGTTGTAATAAGAACATGTATATATGAATCGTTAACAGCATTTGATATCTATCCGTAGATGCTAAAATAGTTGCTAAATTAATTTTTATTTTCGCGGAAAATCAAAAAATATTGAAGAAATCTTGGAATAAATTTTATTTATTCTAAATCAGAGTCCAAAAAATCTCTAAAAAAATTATTTAAAAATACGTATGTACATAATCTAGACAACGCGTAGAAAAATGTGAACCCAAAATTATCAAGATCGTGTTTATAACTTGCATATTACAGCAACAACAAAGAACGGAAACTTATTGTTGGAAATTATTTCAAAAATATATTTTTGGTTAAATACGAAGAATTTGAAAAATAAATGTTGGGAGTTATTCTTTTATTTCGCTAAATTTCGATCCAAATCCTGAAGTATTTTGCTTAAACTTCTACGAGAAAAGTAATTAGTCATCGTGAAAGTATATTTGCTTTCTGTGATAAGCAATAGAAATAAGAAGCAGAGAGTAATATTGAAATTACAATAAAAGAAAAAAACATAGATATTAAAAACCGTATAATTCGCGAATTGGTTTAAATCGATTGAGGTGCATGTGCTTTTCGGATACAGGGAGTCCATGTCTACCAATATGCATGTATTTTCCCATGTTTCATTCAGCGGCCAAAGTGTGCCATCAGTTCCATCTTACTATTCAAAAAACCTTCAAGTGGGCAAAAATTACGCGATGTGCATATGATTATAAGGTGCATCCGATTTCAATAGCACCCTATTAAAAATGCGTCAATATAAATTATTTTAGACAGATTCGTCAAGAACTGCGGATGTGCCACCGCATTCTATTTTGGGATAAATAGGGATAGTACTCCTGAATCTTTGTAATTTGTGACACACCTTTTTGGCAAATATTATAATCGCGTATAAGGGATTACATTTATGCAAAAATAATCAAAGAAAATCGCTGTTAAATACGCGAAATTGTCAAAATATATTTTTGCAGATTTTCCTACTTTCAAGTTATCTATATCCGGCGTTGTAGTAGATGGATTCAAACGCGGAAGGGCTTATTAGATCCGGCACGTAAAAAAACTAAAATCACGCGGGGTTCAGGGGTACCTGTACGACAGTTGTACATTTTAAAGCCAAGAAATAGTTTTTTTAAGAAAATTTACGCACCAAATTTTCGCCTTTGGACTCCTATTACTAGGAAGCTGTATGGAGCACACTCATGAGATATACATACATCGAACGACGTGGAATCGCGAGTTCTACAATCCTATAAACTAGTTTCGATTATTATCTAGTTGCACCATCTAATTATAAGAAAAATTCGAAAAACCAAAACTTCAAAATGTCAGCATCGATTTTAGGGGGATGCAGTGTATGTATCCAAAAGTCATACACTAGAACCATGTTGCCCAAGGGGTATTGTTTAGTTCTTTCTTTGAGCATAGGTTCCAATTTTGCGTGGTTTGGCCAGAAATCAAAAAAGAACACAAAAAACATGTTTACTTCAACACATTTTTCCAATTTTTTTTATATTACCACCAACGCAGCTTCCACGAAAATTATTTGTTATGGTCCATATTATGAGATCGTGGCTAAAACACTTCAATTAATATAAATATATTCATATTTTATAAAATATATTAACAGTTCACGACTTATTAAATGGTGAACCTCAACTTCAACGATTGAAAAACTTTTTTGAATATTACCATATACACTTTCATAGGGCAAAATGTGCCTTATCGAAATAATAGTTTTAGACCCAACGTATGTTCGGACGAAATCCGTTTCAGACAATTTGGAGTTGATTAGCCATGTCCGTCCGTCTGTCTGTCTAGCTGGAGCGCACGATAACTCTCGAACGGATTAACTAATTCGGTATTCGTAATATTTTGTCCAAATTTAGTTTAAGTTCGAAGATGGGTTATATCGGCCCACTGCTTCCGGTACCTATCCCGCAAAAGTTCTAAAATGTTCGGAAATGTGTGCGCAAGATAACTCTTGAAGGGTGTAACCGATTTGGTCCCTACTTTGCATATCGTAAAATTTCTACCAGATTTAGGTAAGGTTTCAATATGGACTCAATCGGTCCACTCCTTCGGGTACCTTCAACACAAAATTTTGGAAAAGTTCAGTTTAAGACCTGCTCTCGAATCGCTTTGATTTTTGGTGTAACAACTTGTACTCACTGCCTCCCCATACGACGGTAAAAGTTTCGCCTGGGGCAGGTCCATACTTCCTGACAAAAGAGGCTGAAAAGTGCAAAATATCCCTATGACACAGTGTGTAGTAGAGCAAGATAACTCTCGAAAGTATCAACCGATTTGGTCCAAAATTTGGCCTTCTTAATATTGTGACCAAACTTAGTTTATGTTCGAAGATAAGGCGTATCGGTCCACTCCTTCAGGTACATCCCACAAAAAAGTACAAACATTTTTCGAAAAATTGTGCGCACCATAACTCTTGAGGGGAGTGACCGATTTGGTCCATACTTTACGCATCCTAATATATCTACCAGATATAGATCAGGTTCGAATATAAATTATATTTGTGCAGTCCTTTGGTTACCTCCACACAAAATTTTGGATAAGTTCACTTTAAGACCTTCTCTTGAATCACTTTTATTTTTGCTGATGCAACTTGCATTCTCTGCCTCCATTACGACGGTAAAGGCTTTTTTCAGGGGCAAGTCCATACCTCTTGAGAAAACAGCCCGAAAAGTGTAAAAAACCCTATGGCACCATATGTAGTGGGTGGAGAGCACAATAACTTTCGAACTTATCAATAGATTTTGTCTAAAGTTTTGCTTCGTCATATTTTTTCCAAACTTATATATATACAGCGATATAGTGTTATCCGTGGACAAGTCCATGCTTCCTGGCATACTGGTCCAAAAGTTATACGATGACCCAAAATATGACTGGCGAAATAAGATCCACTTCGTAACACTTTTGAACTTCAATCCTAATCCACATTTTTATCGGCAAGTTCAAATGTCCAAAAAGGGCCACAAACTGCTGAAAAGACCCTAAATACATTCGAGCTATCCGTAGATGAAAGTTTCAATTCACATACGGTACATCTCTGTCAGCAAAGCCAAATGTTACTTTTTTGCTTGTTATGATTTTTTTTTCGTTCTAACCGGTGAATGGGTGGCACTTTCTTTAACGGGTGTAAAAGACAGTTTCCCAATTAATATCACTAGGAGGTCACTAGGAGGACAATGATAAATCGTGGTCTTTGCCAAGTTAAAGCCGGTCTAGACCATTGTCTGGGATCTTACATACCCTTCGTCTGTTTACATCTACGGCTGAATTTTGTTGGTTAGTTCCTCCTCCCTTGTAGGTCAAACTTCTATGTCTATCATAATACGGCATTACGAATAGAAGTTGTACATGACTTAAATACATAGGAAACGACGACCGGCAATATTGCGATGCTGGGTACTTCAACATGTACTTCAACCTGATCTTCGTTATACTATTTTAGGGTGCAAAGTGCAAGCTGAATTAAAAATATCTGAATTTAAAATATCAATTCATATTATCATTGGAGGTAGCGTATTCCCTTTGGCAAGACTATCATAAAAATCAAGAGGTTAGAAGGAAAAAATCTCCATAATGCGAATGACTTCATCTGAAGATACTGTAAAACAGGTATTATTAGTGCTTAAGAGTTTCCTGGACTTTCATTCAAAGAGATTCCACGAAAGAGAATGATTAAGAGTTATTTTATGTCCAAAAGATCTAAGATAAAGTGAGAGTTTAATAAAGAGCATGAACATCACAAGATGAGCATCATCGGCTTCTGATTGGTTAGGCTGTCTGGACCCATTGTACCTACTACCATAACACAACAAAGTGTTGTTGCTACCATTTCTACTTGTCGGTGGTTAACAGACAGACTAATTTTGTTTTCGGGTTCACCGACATTCGGATGAGCTGAAAAACAAGAAACACACACAAACACTTGGAACAACAACGTTTATGGCCAACAATTGATTGTTATTTGTAAGAAAAATCATGGCTTAAACGGTTTTTGTTGCTTTTGGCAAGATGAGAAGAGTTTAGATGAGAGAATACACCACCGTTAAACATCAACAAGTGGTTGCTGGTTCGTTGGATGCTAGCTTGGGTGAATGGTTGTTTTTGGTAGCTGCTTTTGCCTGAGTATGATTTCAACAAGTATTGCGTCGGCGTGCAACGAAATATTGCCGGCGGCTACAGCACGTTTTTATTGAATAAAATTAAGGTTGTGGAAAAGAAAGGAAGCAGTACAAAGCCCATGTTGCATCCACATTGATGGGTTTGGGGGAAATCTGAAGCACAAATTTGGCAATCGAAAGACGTTTTATTGCGTGCACCTGTACATGTCTTTCTTCCTTTCTTTCACAGCGACTGCATGTTGTTGCACTTGTTGCGAGGGCACACATTTTGACCAGGTGCTGTAAAACGTGTGCTTGCTTTTGGGGATGTTTTTTTTTCTTTGGGTTTTCTCTTGTTCTGTACTACTTATTGGTCATGAATCAGCAGGAGTGAAATGTTTAATACACAGCACCGCTGGGGAAATGTTTTATTGGGATTATTTTTGTTGTTGTTATTTTATTACATTTGTCCTGAAGCAAATTGGCTTCTTGTTATTTAGTTTTGTGTTTTTGGTGAGCATATTTACACTTCATTTATTATGCCCCCGCCACATAGTGCTGGAGGGTGTAAATGCAAAATGCATTACTTTAACGCGATTGCAGTGCATTCCTTTGGTAATATTTCTTTGTACAGAATAAGTCTTACAAATTGGATAATTAATGGGAATAAAAGGAATATGATCCGCATGGCCTAAAGAAAAACTTTTGATGGAAATATGGGTACTAATGGTTAGTATGATTTGTTAAGGATTAAATAAAGAATTTTTTACATAAAAATATTTCAACAACGTTTTCAGCCGGAGGAAGAAGACAGATCGAATCAGTGAACGGATGTATTTGGAAGGCAGGAGGTTGTTATGAAAAACATTCCTTAAAAAATCCACGCCTTTGGCAATGCTTAAAAAAATCCTTTAAAAATGCACGCCTTTGGCAATGCTTAAAAAAATCCTTTAAAAATGCACGCCTTTGGCAATGCTTAAAAAAAAATCCTTTAAAAATGCACGCCTTTGGCAATGCTTAAAAAAATCCTTTAAAAATGCACGCCTTTGGCAATGCTTAAAAAAATCCTTTAAAAAATCCACGCCTTTAGAAATGCTTGAAAAAATATTCCTTTAAAAAATCCACGCCTTTAGAAAGGCTTGAAAAATATTCCTTTAAAAAATCCACGCCTTTAGAAATGCTTGAAAAAATATTCCTTTAAAAAATCCACGCCTTTAGAAATGCTTGAAAAAATATTCTTTTAAAAAATCCACGCCTTTAGAAATGCTTGAAAAAATATTCCTTTAAAAAATCCACGCCTTTAGAAATGCTTCAAAAAATATTCCTTTAAAAAATCCACGCCTTTAGAAATGTTTGAAAAAATATTCCTTTAAATAATCCACGCCTTTAGGAATCGTTGAAAAAAGTATTCCTATAAAAAATCCACCAAATATTCCTTTAAAATCCATATTTTGACAAATCCTTGAAATCCCTGAAAAATATTCCTTTAAAAATCCACATTTTAGATAGAAATCCTTGTAAAGATATTCTTTGATTGTCCCAAGCCAGCCAGGCTTAATATCCAATATTTTTATTTGCTCTGCTAAAGATCCCACATTTCAAAACCTGTATGACAGATGAATTTCTCAAACGAACGAAAGAAAAACGCGAACCAAAATAAAATCAAAACGCACCTCATAAACTAAAAACTCAACGTCCAATGCAGCAAAATGATCGATCATTTATCCCAGTTTAAATGACGACAACGAAGCGAAAAAAGGTAAACGCATGCAGTGAATGATGAGGAACGTGATCGTTATAAATGCAGCCTGACATCACCTGGATTCATTCATGTTCCTTTTGGTTTTGTGGCAACAAACTGCACAAATGAATGCACATCTGCAGTTTCTGTGATTGATTTCAGTTCGTTTGCCGGTGTCCGTTTTTGTTTTCATCTTCGTCGTCTTCTTCTTTCCAGCTCTGTGGCTTAGTTAGGATAGGATAGCCAACTGTTGGGGGAACAATGAAAGCAAAAACTTGCCACATCCTTTGATGGCATGCCACTGTTGCAGTACACAGCCAGCCGTTCAGTGGTTTCAATGCGTTTGTGGCGACATTACGGCGGCCTCCCAATAACAGTTTTATTCCGCATGATTCTTTATGTCAGAGTTTTTGTTTCACCTTACATTGGCGTCTAATGGAATAATTTTATTTTCATGCCGGCCTATTCTCCAGTTTTTTTCTATCGTAGAAATGGAGTTAGTGACCCATAGAGACTAGGATTGGTTTTTGTCTTTGTGGAATGGAATAAATTGCACAAACGATTGTATTTTTAATAGATCGGGAACTCATTAAAAATGTTGTTGTGGTGACGGTTTTTATTTGTGATAGTTTTTTAATATTTTTCAGAATGAAAACTTGGAGGGATGAATTCAGAGTCCAACGATAGTAGATACATTGATTGATGTATCTAGCAGTTGGATTTCCGAAGATTTTTTTGGGTTCTAGGATCAATTGCCTCGCCCTACAATTAATAAAGAAAAAGTGGAACTCAATCAATCTTCCCAATCAACTTAAGCAATATTTCAGTTCTTTCCCTAACATATTTCCAATCTCGACCTACAGTAAACCACCTTCCAACTACAATCCTAACCGTTGCAGTCATTTAACCCAAGCCGCCGAGGTGTGAAACAAAACATATTTTTTGCAATGGAATTTTGTTACAACATTTGATAATTAAATTAGCGTTTAACCATTTTTGAACTGCTTCAGAGGCAATTGCTGTTGAAGCTTGTCATCATTTATGGTCTCACCATTCATGGAAGATGTTCGTCGAATGCCACTTCGGTGTTGCTGGTGGTGGTCCGTGTAAGCATATTCACATGTTAACATTTGGTTTTAGGTTACAATCTTGCTAAAAACATTCATTTTACACTGGTTATACGGCCAACAAGGCTTCGAACCAGCAACGTCGAATATCACACATGTGAGTGTGTGTGTGTTCGACAATCTACTCACTTGTGGTTGCTCATTGTTTGCATTTATGGTACCATTTAACAACTTTTAATTACTTAATATTAGTTACACTACAAATTAGCGTCAAGTTATGACAACAAAAATGGTAAAGACAATAGACGTTGGGAGAACAAAAAATTGTTTGCATCGTGCATGCCCATTTTAAATATAAAGGTGAGATAATTTATGGTAGGTTAGTATGGGCAGAGAAGAAAAAGGTTGTAAATAGCTTAATTGGGATCACTTATATTTATATTTTTAAGATAATTTTTAAAAAGGAATTTATTTTTTATAAAAAATCCACGGCTATGATATGATACATAAAAAAATATTTTTTATAAAAAATCCATGCTTACGATAAACCACTGAAAAATATTTTTTATAAAAAATCCATGCTTACGATAAACCACGGAAAAATATTTTTTATAAAAAATCCACGCTTACGATAAACCACGGAAAAATATTTTTTATAAAAAATCCACGCTTACGATAAACCACGGAAAATATTTTTTTATAAAAAACCCACGCTTACGATAAACCACGGAAAAATATTTTTTTATAAAAAACCCACGGTTACGATAAAACACGGAAAAATATTTTTTATAAAAAATCCACGCTTAGGATAAACCACGGAAAAATATTTTTTATAAAAAATCCACGCTTAGGATAAACCACGGAAAAATATTTTTTATAAAAAATCCACGCTTAGGATAAACCACGGAAAAATATTTTTTATAAAAAATCCACGCTTAGGATAAACCACGGAAAAATATTTTTTATAAAAAATCCACGCTTACGATAAACCACGGAAAAATATTTTTTATAAAAAATCCACGCTTACGATAATCCACGGAAAAATATTTTTTATAAAAAATCCACGCTTACGATAATCCACGGAAAAATATTTTTTATAAAAAAATCCACGCTTACGATAATCCACGGAAAAATATTTTTTATAAAAAATCCACGCTTACGATAAACCACGGAAAAATATTTTTTATAAAAAATCCACGCTTACGATAATCCACGGAAAAATATTTTTTATAAAAAATCCACGCTTACGATAATCCACGGAAAAATATTTTTTATAAAAAATCCACGCTTACGATAATCCACGGAAAAATATTTTTTATAAAAAATCCACGCTTACGATAATCCACGGAAAAATATTTTTTATAAAAAATCCACGCTTACGATAATCCACGGAAAAATATTTTTTATAAAAAATCCACGCTTACGATAATCCACGGAAAAATATTTTTTATAAAAAAAATCCACGCTTACGATAATCCACGGAAAAATATTTTTTATAAAAAATCCACGCTTACGATAATCCACTGAAAAATATTTTTTATAAAAAATCCACGCTTACGATAATCCACGGAAAAATATTTTTTATAAAAAATCCACGCTTACGATAATCCACGGAAAAATATTTTTTATAAAAAATCCACGCTTACGATAATCCACGGAAAAATATTTTTTATAAAAAATCCACGCTTACGATAATCCACGGAAAAATATTTTTTATAAAAAATCCACGCTTACGATAATCCACGGAAAAATATTTTTTTATAAAAAATCCACGCTTACGATAATCCACGGAAAAATATTTTTTATAAAAAATCCACGCTTACGATAATCCACGGAAAAATATTTTTTATAAAAAATCCACGCTTACGATAATCCACGGAAAAATATTTTTTATAAAAAACCCACGCTTACGATAATCCACGGAAAAATATTTTTTATAAAAAATCCACGCTTACGATAATCCACGGAAAAATTATTTTGTTATAAAAAATCCACGCTTACGATAATCCACGGAAAAATTATTTTGTTATAAAAAATCCACGCTTACGATAATCCACGGAAAAATATTTTTTATAAAAAATCCACGCTTACGATAATCCACGGAAAAATATTTTTTATAAAAAATCCACGCTTACGATAATCCACGGAAAAATATTTTTTATAAAAAATCCACGCTTACGATAATCCACGGAAAAATATTTTTTATAAAAAATCCACGCTTACGATAATCCACGGAAAAATATTTTTTATAAAAAACCCACGCTTACGATAATCCACGGAAAAATATTTTTTATAAAAAATCCACGCTTACGATAATCCACGGAAAAATATTTTTTATAAAAAATCCACGCTTACGATAATCCACAGAAAAATATTTTTTATAAAAAATCCACGCTTACGATAATCCACGGAAAAATATTTTTTATAAAAAATCCACGCTTACGATAATCCACGGAAAAATATTTTTTATAAAAAAATCCACGCTTACGATAATCCACGGAAAAATATTATTTATAAAAAATCCACGCTTACGATAATCCACGGAAAAATATTTTTTATAAAAAATCCACGCTTACGATAATCCACGGAAAAATATTTTTTATAAAAAATCCACGCTTACGATAATCCACGGAAAAATAATTTTTATAAAAAATCCACGCTTACGATAATCCACGGAAAAATATTTTTTATAAAAAATCCACGCTTACGATAATCCACGGAAAAATAATTTTTATAAAAAATCCACGCTTACGATAATCCACGGAAAAATATTTTTTATAAAAAATCCACGCTTACGATAATCCACGGAAAAATATTTTTTATAAAAAACCCACCCTTACGATAATCCACGGAAAAATATTTTTTATAAAAAATCCACGCTTACGATAATCCACGGAAAAATATTTTTTATAAAAAATCCACGCTTACGATAAACTACGGAAAAATATTTTTTATAAAAAATCCACGCTTACGATAAACCACGGAAAAATATTTTTTATAAAAAATCCACGCTTACGATAAACCACGGAAAAATATTTTTTATAAAAAATCCGCGCTTACGATAAACCACGGAAAACTATTTTTTTATAAAAAATCCACGCATACGATAAACCACGGAAAAATATTTTTTTATAAAAAATCCACGCTTACGATAAACCACGGAAAAATATTTTTTTATAAAAAATCCACGCTTACGATAAACCACTGAAAAATATTTTTTATAAAAAATCCACGCTTACGATAAACCACGGAAAAATATTTTTTTATAAAAAACCCACGCTTACGATAAACCACGGAAAAATATTTTTTTATAAAAAACTCACGGTTACGATAAACCACGGAAAAATATTTTTTATAAAAAATCCACGCTTACGATAAACCAAGGAAAAATATTTTTTATAAAAAACCCACGGTTACGATAAACCACGGAAAAATATTTTTTATAAAAAATCCACGCTTACGATAAACCAAGGAAAAATATTTTTTTATAAAAAACCCACGGTTACGATAAACCACGGAAAAATATTTTTTATAAAAAATCCACGCTTACGATAAACCAAGGAAAAATATTTTTTTATAAAAAACCCACGGTTACGATAAACCACGGAAAAATATTTTTTATAAAAAATCCACGCTTACGATAAACCAAGGAAAAATATTTTTTTATAAAAAACCCACGGTTACGATAAACCACGGAAAAATATTTTTTATAAAAAATCCACGCTTACGATAAACCAAGGAAAAATATTTTTTTATAAAAAACCCACGCTTACGATAAACCACGGAAAAATATTTTTTTATAAAAAACTCACGGTTACGATAAACCACGGAAAAATATTTTTTATAAAAAATCCACGCTTACGATAAACCAAGGAAAAATATTTTTTTATAAAAAACCCACGGTTACGATAAACCACGGAAAAATATTTTTTATAAAAAATCCACGCTTACGATAAACCAAGGAAAAATATTTTTTTATAAAAAACCCACGGTTACGATAAACCACGGAAAAATATTTTTTTATAAAAAATCCACGCTTACGATAAACCACGGAAAAATATTTTTATAAAAAAATTCACGCTTACGAGAAACCACGGAAAAATATTGTTATAAAAAAATCGACGCTTACGATAAACCACGGAAAAATATTTTTATAAAAAAATCCACGCTTACGATAAACCACGGAAAAATATTTTTATAAAAAAATCCACGCTTACGATAAACCAAGGAAAAATATTTTGATAAAAAATCCACGCTTACGATAAACCACGGAAAAATATTTTTTTATACAAAATCCACGCTTACGATAAACCACGGAAAATATTTTTTTATAAAAAATCCACGCTTACGATAAACCACGAAAATATTTTTTTATAAAAAATCCACGCCTACGATAAACCACGGAAAAATACTTTTTTTATAAAAAATCCACGCTTACGAAAAACCACGGAAAAATATTTTTATAAAAAAATCGACCCTTACGATAAACCACGGAAAAATATTTTTATAAAAAAATCCACGCTTACGATAAACCAAGGAAAAATATTTTTTTATAAAAAACCCACGGTTACGATAAACCACGGAAAAATATTTTTTATAAAAAATCCACGCTTACGATAAACCAAGGAAAAATATTTTTTTATAAAAAACCCACGGTTACGATAAACCACGGAAAAATATTTTTTATAAAAAATCCACGCTTACGATAAACCAAGGAAAAATATTTTTTTATAAAAAACCCACGCTTACGATAAACCACGGAAAAATATTTTTTTATAAAAAACTCACGGTTACGATAAACCACGGAAAAATATTTTTTATAAAAAATCCACGCTTACGATAAACCAAGGAAAAATATTTTTTTATAAAAAACCCACGGTTACGATAAACCACGGAAAAATATTTTTTATAAAAAATCCACGCTTACGATAAACCAAGGAAAAATATTTTTTTATAAAAAACCCACGGTTACGATAAACCACGGAAAAATATTTTTTATAAAAAATCCACGCTTACGATAAACCACGGAAAAATATTTTTATAAAAAAATTCACGCTTACGAGAAACCACGGAAAAATATTGTTATAAAAAAATCGACGCTTACGATAAACCACGGAAAAATATTTTTATAAAAAAATCCACGCTTACGATAAACCACGGAAAAATATTTTTATAAAAAAATCCACGCTTACGATAAACCAAGGAAAAATATTTTGATAAAAAATCCACGCTTACGATAAACCACGGAAAAATATTTTTTTATACAAAATCCACGCTTACGATAAACCACGGAAAATATTTTTTTATAAAAAATCCACGCTTACGATAAACCACGAAAATATTTTTTTATAAAAAAACCACGCCTACGATAAACCACGGAAAAATACTTTTTTTATAAAAAATCCACGCTTACGAAAAACCACGGAAAAATATTTTTATAAAAAAATCGACCCTTACGATAAACCACGGAAAAATATTTTTATAAAAAAATCCACGCTTACGATAAACCACGGAAAAATTTTTTTTAAAAAATCCACGCTTACGATAAACCACGGAAAAATATTTTTTTGTAAAAAATCCACGCTTACAATAAATCACGGAAAAACATTTTTTATAAAATATCTACGCTTACGATAAACCATGGAAAAATATTTTTATAAAAAAATCAACGCTTACGATAAACCACGGAAAATATTTTTATAAAAAAATCCACGCTTACGATAATCCGCGGAAGAATATTTTTTATAAAAAAATCCACGCTCACGATAAACCACGGAAAAATATTTTTTATAAAAAAATCCACGCTCACGATAAACCACCGAAAAATATTTTTTATAAAAAATCCACGCTTACGATAATCCACGGAAAAATATTTTTTTTATAAAAAATCCACGCTTACGATAATCCACGGAAAAATATTTTTTATAAAAAATCCACGCTTACGATAATTCACGGAATAATATTTTTTATAAAAAAAACTACGCTTATGATAATCCACGGAATAATATTTTTTATAAAAAATCCACGCTTACGATAATCCATGAAGAAATATTTTTATAAAAAATCCACGCTTATGATAAATCCACTATTTCAATAGTCTTTTAAAAGTAGCCTTTAACAGGACTTCCTAGTTATGCCCATTGATTTGGTCAGTAACTGTTTTTAGGCCGCATCATTATTTTAAACCCTAACTAACTAATTACCTTCGTTAATCTGCTCAAACTTTTCCAACTGTTAAGAGCTGCCACTCAATCCTTTCACTTACCCAAATATTTCACACAACTTCTTTGACAGCACTTCAAAACAACACTGCCAAAACCTGAACTTCATCAATAAAAGAAATGACAACTTGTTAAAATAAAATTATGCAAATCTTTCAACCACTTCAACCAATCGGTGAAGAAACCTTCCAAAAAAAGGAACAACATCATGGCCAAAGGAGCGAACTATGGGACAATATTATTTCAAAACTGTCAACACCGTCTCAAATTCTCTTAACTCCGGTCAACAAGAAACACTTCCCTCCATCAAGAATAATGAAGCTCATAATAATCATCAAGTCTGTCGTTGACAAAAACAGGCAAACTGAACGACAGCGAACACCAATGGAGAGTCCAATCACTGAAGGTGGAAAACAAAAGAAGCCGACTTTGATAAAGTATCGAACAAAATTGGAACGATGGAGGACAACACAACAACAAAAAACGGAAAATAAAACCACAAAAAATTGCCAAAACATGGTAAAATGTGCTGGTGGACATCGTAATATGTGTGCACCCATAAACTTACCAATAAGGACAGTTATGTTGTGAACATAATAAGAAGAAAGAAGAAGATTTACATATTTGTTATAGGTGGTATTTGGAGCGACTAGAAGAATACCCTATTTGTTTAAGATACTTTTGAGGAGAAGCCCACAACAACTCTTTTTGGAAAAAACACAATTTATTTGGGGGATATAAAATCGAATTTCTATAAAACTGTTCGATGTAAACATAGCTTTACATTTAAATCGTCGATTTGTAGAGAGACTCAAATTGAAAATTAATTACATTTAGTTTACTCGATAAAATATTCAAATTCTATACACAATTTATAATATAATTCCATCTGTAGAGGATAGACATAAACTGAAACATCACCACCAACAACAACACCAACAATAAAGAAATGTACAAAATGATGACAATACTAACAAAACAAAACGATTTTTTAACCATAACGAGATGTCAGCAATTTTAACAAACCGCGCGACAACATCCACTTTAGCGGCAACAACAGCGGCAGTAGTGGAGGAGCAACATATTTTTTGTTGCTTTGGGACAGACAGACTTGTGTGAACTGAAACTGAAAAAATGACAAAACGGTGCGAACTCAAAAATTCTACCAAATAAAACTCTTTTCGAGGGTTGTTGTTTTTATTGTTGTATCAGCATCAATACTTGATTCCGTTGACAACAATAAAAAGTACCTCTACTAAGAGTTTGCTGGAAAAGACACACCTGGAGTGGTCACTTCTTTGTACATTGAGGAGCAAAACAAAAGCAGTAGCAGGGCCATAAGCATGGATTTTTTAACAAAATATTTTCTAAGGACTATGAGACCCACAAGCGTGGATTTTTTAACAAAATATTTTTCAAGGACTATGAGACCCACAAGCGTGGATTTTTTAACAAAATATTTTTCAAGGACTATGAGACCCACAAGCGTGGATTTTTTAACAAAATATTTTTCAAGGACTATGAGACCCACAAGCGTGGATTTTTTAACAAAATATTTTTCAAGGACTATGAGACCCACAAGCGTGGATTTTTTAACAAAATATTTTTCAAGGACTATGAGACCCACAAGCGTGGATTTTTTAACAAAATATTTTTCAAGGACTATGAGACCCACAAGCGTGGATTTTTTAACAAAATATTTTTCAAGGACTATGAGACCCACAAGCGTGGATTTTTTAACAAAATATTTTTCAAGGACTATGAGACCCACAAGCGTGGATTTTTTAACAAAATATTTTTCAAGGACTATGAGACCCACAAGCGTGGATTTTTTAACAAAATATTTTTCAAGGACTATGAGACCCACAAGCGTGGATTTTTTAACAAAATATTTTTCAAGGACTATGAGACCCACAAGCGTGAATTTTTTAACAAAATATTTTTCAAGGACTATGAGACCCACAAGCGTGGATTTTTTAACAAAATATTTTTCAAGGACTATGAGACCCACAAGCGTGGATTTTTTAACAAAATATTTTTCAAGGACTATGAGACCCACAAGCGTGGATTTTTTAACAAAATATTTTTCAAGGACTATGAGACCCACAAGCGTGGATTTTTTAACAAAATATTTTTCAAGGACTATGAGACCCACAAGCGTGGATTTTTTAACAAAATATTTTTCAAGGACTATGAGACCCACAATCGTGGATTTTTTAACAAAATATTTTTCAAGGACTATGAGACCCACAAGCGTGGACTTTTTAACAAAATATTTTTCAAGGACTATGAGACCCACAATCGTGGATTTTTTAACAAAATATTTTTCAAGGACTATGAGACCCACAAGCGTGGACTTTTTAACAAAATATTTTTCAAGGACTATGAGACCCACAAGCGTGGATTTTTTAACAAAATATTTTTCAAGGACTATGAGACCCACAAGCGTGGATTTTTTAACAAAATATTTTTCAAGGACTATGAGACCCACAAGCGTGGATTTTTTAACAAAATATTTTTCAAGGACTATGAGACCCACAAGCGTGGATTTTTTAACAAAATATTTTTCAAGGACTATGAGACCCACAAGCGTGGATTTTTTAACAAAATATTTTTCAAGGACTATGAGACCCACAAGCGTGGATTTTTTAACAAAATATTTTTCAAGGACTATGAGACCCACAAGCGTGGATTTTTTAACAAAATATTTTTCAAGGACTATGAGGCCCACAAGCGTGGATTTTTTAACAAAATATTTTTCAAGGACTATGAGACCCACAAGCGTGGATTTTTTAACAAAATATTTTTCAAGGACTATGAGACCCACAAGCGTGGATTTTTTAACAAAATATTTTTCAAGGACTATGAGACCCACAAGCGTGGATTTTTTAACAAAATATTTTTCAAGGACTATGAGACCCACAAGCGTGGATTTTTTAACAAAATATTTTTCAAGGACTATGAGACCCACAAGCGTGGATTTTTTAACAAAATATTTTTCAAGGACTATGAGACCCACAAGCGTGGATTTTTTAACAAAATATTTTTTAAGGACTATGAGACCCACAAGCGTGGATTTTTTAACAAAATATTTTTCAAGGACTATGAGACCCACAAGCGTGGATTTTTTAACAAAATATTTTTCAAGGACTATGAGACCCACAAGCGTGGATTTTTTAACAAAATATTTTTCAAGGACTATGAGACCCACAAGCGTGGATTTTTTAACAAAATATTTTTCAAGGACTATGAGACCCACAAGCGTGGATTTTTTAACAAAATATTTTTCAAGGACTATGAGACCCACAAGCGTGGATTTTTTAACAAAATATTTTTCAAGGACTATGAGACCCACAAGCGTGGATTTTTTAACAAAATATTTTTCAAGGACTATGAGACCCACAAGCGTGGATTTTTTAACAAAATATTTTTCAAGGACTATGAGACCCACAAGCGTGGATTTTTTAACAAAATATTTTTCAAGGACTATGAGACCCACAAGCGTGGATTTTTTAACAAAATATTTTTCAAGGACTATGAGACCCACAAGCGTGGATTTTTTAACAAAATATTTTTCAAGGACTATGAGACCCACAAGCGTGGATTTTTTAACAAAATATTTTTCAAGGACTATGAGACCCACAAGCGTGGATTTTTTAACAAAATATTTTTCAAGGACTATGAGACCCACAAGCGTGGATTTTTTAACAAAATATTTTTCAAGGACTATGAGACCCACAAGCGTGGATTTTTTAACAAAATATTTTTCAAGGACTATGAGACCCACAAGCGTGGATTTTTTAACAAAATATTTTTCAAGGACTATGAGACCCACAAGCGTGGATTTTTTAACAAAATATTTTTCAAGGACTATGAGACCCACAAGCGTGGATTTTTTAACAAAATATTTTTCAAGGACTATGAGACCCACAAGCGTGGATTTTTTAACAAAATATTTTTCAAGGACTATGAGACCCACAAGCGTGGATTTTTTAACAAAATATTTTTCAAGGACTATGAGACCCACAAGCGTGGATTTTTTAACAAAATATTTTTCAAGGACTATGAGACCCACAAGCGTGGATTTTTTAACAAAATATTTTTCAAGGACTATGAGACCCACAAGCGTGGATTTTTTAATAAAATATTTTTCAAGGACTATGAGACCCACAAGCGTGGATTTTTTAACAAAATATTTTTCAAGGACTATGAGACCCACAAGCGTGGATTTTTTAACAAAATATTTTTCAAGGACTATGAGACCCACAAGCGTGGATTTTTTAACAAAATATTTTTCAAGGACTATGAGACCCACAAGCGTGGATTTTTTAACAAAATATTTTTCAAGGACTATGAGACCCACAAGCGTGGATTTTTTAACAAAATATTTTTCAAGGACTATGAGACCCACAAGCGTGGATTTTTTAACAAAATATTTTTCAAGGACTATGAGACCCACAAGCGTGGATTTTTTAACAAAATATTTTTCAAGGACTATGAGACCCACAAGCGTGGATTTTTTAACAAAATATTTTTCAAGGACTATGAGACCCACAAGCGTGGATTTTTTAACAAAATATTTTTCAAGGACTATGAGACCCACAAGCGTGGATTTTTTAACAAAATATTTTTCAAGGACTATGAGACCCACAAGCGTGGATTTTTTAACAAAATATTTTTCAAGGACTATGAGACCCACAAGCGTGGATTTTTTAACAAAATATTTTTCAAGGACTATGAGACCCACAAGCGTGGATTTTTTAACAAAATATTTTTCAAGGACTATGAGACCCACAAGCGTGGATTTTTTAACAAAATATTTTTCAAGGACTATGAGACCCACAAGCGTGGATTTTTTAACAAAATATTTTTCAAGGACTATGAGACCCACAAGCGTGGATTTTTTAACAAAATATTTTTCAAGGACTATGAGACCCACAAGCGTGGATTTTTTAACAAAATATTTTTCAAGGACTATGAGACCCACAAGCGTGGATTTTTTAACAAAATATTTTTCAAGGACTATGAGACCCACAAGCGTGGATTTTTTAACAAAATATTTTTCAAGGACTATGAGACCCACAAGCGTGGATTTTTTAACAAAATATTTTTCAAGGACTATGAGACCCACAAGCGTGGATTTTTTAACAAAATATTTTTCAAGGACTATGAGACCCACAAGCGTGGATTTTTTAACAAAATATTTTTCAAGGACTATGAGACCCACAAGCGTGGATTTTTTAACAAAATATTTTTCAAGGACTATGAGACCCACAAGCGTGGATTTTTTAACAAAATATTTTTCAAGGACTATGAGACCCACAAGCGTGGATTTTTTAACAAAATATTTTTCAAGGAGGATTTTTAAACAACAAAATCTTCAAGGACTAATTTTTAACAATCCGTGTATTTCCGAAAAATGCTATTATATAATTGAACATAACTGTATTATTCCTCGCTAGTCTCAAAAAAGATTTGTTTAGAAAACGTTCAGCAAAACGACGACATACTTTACCTCTTGGGATTTTAGAACAAGGTAGCAAATCGACAAAAAACATTGTCCACCACATTACAGTTTCTCTTGCGAGATGTTTTTGTTAGTTTTCATCTTTTAGTTTCTTTCCAACATGAAAACTGGACCATATATCTTAAGTGCAACAGAAAGTCATTCATCCGTTCATACAATAAGTTTGAACTAAATTTGGCAGACGCTTATCTGATATCGATCGCAACAAGTTGTCTTACATGCCAATTTCTTTTTGGCCACATTGTTCGTCGCTACGATTCTGAAATGGTTGTTAACAAATAAACGTACCTGCCGCCACCTTCAATGAAATTGCTGCAATTATGAATTGTGATGAAAATCGGGAGATACAAAGACGACATTATTAGTGAACAAATAAAAATAAACGTTGATATTGTCTTGTGGTATCGATAAGGCGAGATTCTATCACCAAACATGTGCTAAATTGAAAGAAATAAGAGGTCAGTGGTATATTTTTATTATTTATTTTAATTAAATATATAAGTTAGATTTTCATTGTAACATTTATAGTTAATGTCAAGAACTCTACAAAATGGGTTGAAAATCTTCTACCCCTCTTGATTTTCTGTATCATAATTTTTGTAACATTTATATTTAGATCCTTCTCGATGATTTTAAAATCTCAGATTTCATTGCATGCACAGTATACCATAATTATTTGCGAGACTATTGAATTTCTATGAAAAATCTGAAAATTTGTTTCACGCTATAAATCTTTCAAAAAAATTGCAATAATTTTCTCATTTTTAATTGCCTTGACAATAAGTATCCACTGAATTTACTACTACTTTTACTGCTGCCGCCGACCGCCAACACTCACACTTTATACTAGCTTCCTTCAAGTGCTTGTGAAGGAAATTTAATATATTCAATACAGATTGAATAGCTGATAATAAATTTTGTCTATGGACAAAATTACATCTAAGAATTGAAAATACTCTCACGAGTACTATTTATACTTGCAGGGGTTGCATCATTAAGAGTTTTCTGGCCATGAATGAATTATAGTTATGTTGTATATGCTGGTACAACATATGATGGATTGGCGGAAGACGTCACAACAACGTTGAAAGGTGGCACACTGTCATGATATAAAGCACAAGGTTCCGGATTAGTCGGAAGTTAGTCGGAAGTTAGAACATCTAGTCTAAAGTTTCACCCCAGCGCACACTGGTCGAAACCACTGATCTAGCGGCGCGAAAGTCAAAAAATCGAACTATAAAATTGCGAAATATTTTCCATTGTATCGATTACAGACACTTTGCAGATAAAGATTTTGTTTTTTCATTGTTGTTGTTGTAAATATTCACTCAGTTATTCACCATCAAATACAAGAGTTTTTGCTGCACCAGATTTTAAAAAACTGTTTCAATAAAATTAACTTCATTTTTGTTGAAATATTAAATAAATTCGTAATGAAAGTGGACAAGATTTATTTTTTTATTAATAGCAGAGGGTGTGATTTAAATTATAAAAATTAGTTTGGGGTCTGGAAGTACTTAGTTATATAGCAATAAATTTTCAAAAAATTCAATTTTTTTGTATTTTTATAGGTTGTACGCGCTTGTTCCATAGAGTGAATCTTGTAAACTTGGCCGAACTTAGGTTCGATTATTTTTTGGGGAATGAAATAGGACTCTCTGGATACGGAATAACCACATTAGGGCTGCAAATATTTGCAAATCTTTTGATGACTGCACTTTTAAAATAAGGGATTCTGCATGAAATTCATAAAATTTTAGCTGTGCATTTGTGTGGGACCTAAATCAAAATATGGACCTATCTTGAGAAATGTTTGCAAGGAGGAATTCTACCCCCGGAAACACTATAATACCATATTATAGCTAAATATGTTATTAAATATGGGATAACAAGTAAAAAATTCAACAAATCGGGGGTACCATAAAAGGGGCTACATCGAAACATTAATCCGTGTTGAAAATGTTTTGTAAGAAGATTTTATACGCACTGAGAACACGGAATGCAAAATTACAGCCAAGTTGGTTTAAAAATGTGGTCACGATATTCAAAATACCTTAAATTGGGAGGTACGGTTACATGGGGGCTATATCAAAACGTGCACCTATGTCCATAATTTTTAATGAAAATATTTTGTGACCACTAGGAACCCTAAGTACCAAATTACAGTTAATTTGCTACGAAATTGTGACTTAAATCCTCAAAATACCGAAAATCTTAAGGTACCGTTATATGGGGGCTATACCCAAACTTCAGCCGATATTGTTCATATTTGGTCCATTATTACCCACAGGTACAAGCTGAGTTTGTGCCAAATTTCAGTGACGTATCTAAATTCGTTTGCAAGTTATTAATTTCGCGCCGCTAGATCAGTGCTTTCGACCACCGTGCAGCGGTTGAAAGTCTTGTTACAATTCGAATAAAAGCTTAATTCTTCAACGTCAGTCATAGTCTTGATATGTTTGAAGTTGTAGTATGTATTCGTTCTTAATTTATTGATTTGGCTCAGCTTCCAAATTTAAGGTCAACAAGTAAAAAAGTATCAGTCGGCTTTGCCGACAGAGATATACCCTCAGCCTGTTTATATTGAAAACATTTTTTTCCCAAAATACGTATGTATTTAGGGGGTTTTAAAAATTGTGGGCGTTTGAACCGACAAAAATGTTGATAAGGATTAAAGATCAAAAGTTTTGCGGAGGAGATACTAAAAGGAATGGATCGACCGTTATGGAAGTGGATCTCCAGCCACACTACACTATACGGGCTGTTTGCTCTAGAAGTATGGACTTGCCCCTAAAAAACTTTTACCATCGTAATTGAGGCAGCGAATGCAAGTTGCTTCAACAAAAATCAAAGTGATTCGTTATTAGGTCATAAAGTGAACTTATCCGAAATTTTGTGTGGGAGGTACGGGATGGAGTGGACAAATATTAGTCCATATTTGAACCTGATCTATATCTGGTAGATATATTAGGATGTGTTAGGTATAGACCAATTCGGCCACTTCCTTCAAGAGTTACCGTACGAACAATTTTTCCGAACATTTTTGAACTTTTGTGGGGGAGGTAACTGAAGGAGTGGACCGATATGGCTTATCTTCAAACTTAAACTATGTTTGGACAAAATATTATTAAGGCCATATTTTGGACCCAATCGGCAGATCCGTTCGAGAGTTATCTTGCGCTCCAACCACCTCACACGGTGTAATAGGGGGTTTTTGCAACTTTCATGCTATTTTCTCAGGAAGTATGGACTTGCCCCTGATAAAACTTGTACCGTCGTATGGAGGGCAGTGAATACAAGTTGCTAAAACAAAAATCAAAGCGATTCGAGAGGTGGCCCTCAACTGAACTTTTCCGAAATTTTGTCTGGGAGCTACCCGATGGAGTGGACCTATTGAAACCATATTGGAACCTCATATTACTCTGGTAGAAAGTTTTCGCAATACAAATTATGGACCAAATCGGTCACTCCCTTCAAGAGTTATCGTGCGCACAAACTTTCCGAACATTTTCGAACTTTTGTGGGGGAGGTACCGGAAGGAGTGGACCGATGTAGCTCATCTTCGAACTTAAACTAAGTTTGGGCAAAATATTACGAAAGCCAAAATTTGAACCGAATCGGTTCATCCGTTCGAGAGTTATCGTGCGCTCCAGCCAGCAGGACAGACAGACAGACGGACGGACATGGCTAGATCGACTCAAAATTGTCTGAAACACATTTCGTCCAAACATACTTGGGGTCTAAAACCATTATTTCTTTGAGGCACATTTTCATCGTATCAAAGTGTATATACCCTCCTTAGCCTAAAGGCTGAGGGTATAAAAACGGTGGCTTAATTTCTATATGAGCCGGATTAGTCCATAATGAAACAGGAGTAAGGTGAGTTGGTTTGGCTTGGCAGTTTAACTCTTCACCTACGACCTGGGTAGCAATTGAGGCTGCTGCATTAATGGGACCTTAGTTGCGCGTTTTGTTCTGGAGGTTCTCTGGCATCCGTGGACCTCTCTCCAGATCATGAAGATCTTTCCTGACATACCTGGGAACGGGGGTACCTATCTATTATATGGTGATTTAGATATAGGCAATATATCACCTAAGATAACATCCCGATGTGGGGATTAGGGTTATGTCTTTTTGAACTTTTTCTTAAAAACGATTTCCTGTAGCGGAAATTAATGAACTTTTGTCTATTAATCACTAAATTAACGTTTTATCCATTGAAATATAAAAAAATCACGCACAAATCGATTTAATTTTTTGAAAAAAATTATGAAATGAAAAAAAATGTTTCTCAAATATTAAGATCAAGCATGATTTGAAGAGTTTTAGTCATTAATAACATAAAAATACTTTTGTGTTGAATTATGCAAATCTCGAAGTAAATGAGCTATAACTCGTTGAGTTTTAGATATATCAACATAGAAAATGTAAATTGCTAACTCAGAAAACACATTTTTTGAGTAAATGAGCGAAATGTTATGTCAGTTTGGTTATATCATGTGGCTATCTTATTATATAAAAGAGCTTAGTGATAAGTAGACAACGGATTTTAGCATGTTTTTTATTTCTTATCCGATTGGACTCAAATTTTGGATCTAGGCGTTTTGAGGGTCAATTTTTCGATATTTGGGGTCATATCAAAAATATGCAAAAAATATGCAAAATATATGCAAAAAATATGCAAAATATGCAAGTTTTTTTTTGGCGAAAATCGTCAATAAAATTTGGAAAATCATCAAAAAAGCGTTCTAAATTAAGTTTTTTGCCGTTTAACATAGTTTTTTGCAAATTATTATGTTATGTTAAATCCGGACTAACAAGACATAAATCAGTTTTCACAAGGTGAGAAAATGTCAAATAACCCAGTATTCCTATTACAACATAAGTTGCTTCCTATACAAATGTAGATAGACAATGAAAAATTTAAAAAACTCAATCAGAAATGTCTAAATCAACGTATCCAAATATGGTGATAGTTTCTAATCGGCCAAAATTGTCTAGCTGAAAAACAAAGGAGCTAGAGTTAGTCATCGCTATTTTTGTTCAGATAAAAGCGCAATATTTTGGTACTAAAGCACCGTTTACGATTCCAGGTTCTGGAATATAACTATAATTAGAAGTATACCTTTTGAATATCCACACATTAGATTTGAATATATTTTATAGTGCTTAGTCCTTTGTTCAGTATATACAGACATAAATTGGCAATTTTTGTTATTTGTGGTCAAAAAGCTTCTTTGGAAAAATGCTCTAACTGCCGCTTTAATATTGATGACATGGTATTATTTTAATGCACTAAAAATACATAATTTTATAATATCGATCTATATTGTACGCATACAACCGCTTAATGCTGAATTGGAAAATGTTCACTCCTCGGCGAAAAGTAATGCATTACTGTTATACCCATCCACGATGAATAATAAGCAAAATGAAGAACACCCAATGATTAGTGCAAAATGACATCACTTATAAAAACCACACAATAGAGTAGTAGTGGTAAAATAAGTCAAAAACCTTGGAATTGTCTTTTAAAATGGCAAAACCACTCACATATTTCTGCTAGAAAAGTATTTGGAATGTTGATAACACAGTCGAAAAGTCATAACTCTTTTGTATACACAATTGTTTAATTTATACCTGTCCGTGTACTCGATAATTTGTACTAATTATTACCAATGCTTCAAATTTTGACAGTTGTTTAATGGAGAAGTTGGTGAAAAAATTGTTTCAGCAACATTTAGTAAAAATTATCGAGTACATGGACAAACCTTTCATGACACATTAGTCTTGTTGTATAGGATATAAATAAATATATTAAGAAAAATATTCTCCGCAATATTGTCATTAAAGTTGCCAAATACACTATACACCTAAAAGGCAAAGATTTCAAGGAATATAAATTAACAAAACGATGAAATTCCACATCTGTCTCTTGGTTTGCTTACATCCTGATGTAAACTTTAAAAATGTAATATTTCTAGCAATACTTTCACAATCTGATTGGCTTTTTCTGGAACAAATACTGGCAATGCCAATAAAAATTTCCGGATTGTCGAGTAGAAAAATCTCACTATTTTTTACACATAGAGCACTTTCATTTAAGTGTTCGGTATTAACAATTAAAATTTAAAATAGTATTATTATATAACTTCCACGAGTGATTTAATCATATAAAATAATTTATTTTCCTTACAATTCGTTAATCCGAACAATTTGATAATTCGGACACCGCAGAAACCTGTGGGATTATCGCATCGTACTGTATATATGGGAGCAATATCAAAATCTGAATCGATTCTTACCAAAAATAGGGATCGCCCTAGGGCCAAAAATCCCCAATTTTTATGCGAATTGGTCTATAAATGTGACCTGTGCTTTGTTTTCAAAAAGACATCATCAAAAGGAACTGTGGGTCTATTTCGTTTCATTTTGCATGTTGCAAACTCATTCACTAAGACATAATACGGTTAGGGTATTAAAATATAGTTATCAGTGCAATCATGAATAAAAATTCCGTGCAGAATCTGTTTCCTTTCCCCAATTTCACAATTTTTTATTTCCATATTTATGCCCCAAAAGGGAATATTTTTGTCGATTCGACTAAAATACACCATAATGAAGCGAATAAAGTAGTTTCAACTTTTAACAAATATTGATTTTAAGAGAATTTCACTTTTTAAAATTATTTTCCGTGTGAAAAATTCAGAAGGAAATATTCATGATGACACCGTATATATTTTTTATATGTTATATGTTATTAGTAAAATATGAAAGATTTTATGTAATATTCAATATTTTCTTAGACTTAATTTCTAGCTCATTTGTTATTCTGTCAGACAATTTTGTCCGAGCAGAAACTATCAACTTATTTGGACACGTTGATTTTGATTTCTGATTGAGTTTTTGAACAAATTTGTATTAGAAAGCAACTTATGTTGAAATAAGAAGCTTGGGTTATAGGAAATTTTCTAAGTCTTTTAGTCCAGATTTATTGCTGTGGCGGAATAATAACACTGTGCTACAGTGAAAATTTGCAGGGGTTCTAATGCATAAATTCAGTTTTGTGGGAGTCCACAGAAGACGAAAATACCTTGGGTTTCTCTGGGTCACTTCGGTTTTTCATTTTATAACGGTAAATGTAGTGAAAAATGGGCTTTCTTGGATTTTTAACTTTAAACGGACATTACTTCTTTTTTCCACAACCGATTTGCACACACTGTTTTTCATTATAAAGGGGAGAGCAATGCCTTTCGAACATCCCATAGATTTTTAAAAACGGTTAACAAATGGCTAAGTAATAGTGGTTTAAGTGTGACAAAAACGCATTAAAAAACAGTAAAATGTTTTTCCTTGTGCTCTAGGTTGCGTAAATGACACCTAACAGTACAATTATTTACAGTTAGCAAGTAGAAAATTTAGTTGGCTTTACAAAATGGGAAAAACCAACAAAATCCGTTGAAAAATGAATGCGTTATAGCATTTTTTGTGTTTCAACTTTTTGGTTTCTTTCATATTTTCCTTTATAAAACACTAGCAAAGTGCCCGCTACTTCGTATGCGTTAAATATACAAAACAAATAAACAATATATAATATAGAATGGTGGAAACATTTTGTGTACTAATACGTACCACTTTAGTTCGATTTTCGTCACGCCTACACATCAAGAGCAATCCGCATTTTTTGAGATATTTTAATTGAGGTTCTCAGCGCAAATACGGCCTAACCCAACAACCGCCATCCTCATTCCCAGCTCTATCTGTTCCCCTAAAACCAATTATAGAACTATTAAGTACTTTACATGTAAATACATAAATACGAACCTCCTCCTATTATTTCAAAATTCCCTTTACATAATAACAAATTGTACCAAATCCTGTGCCATTGACAACTTTTCGTATGTTTATGGCACATATTTCTTAAATCGGACGTTATAAGCAAATGATAACAGTAATCTTAATTCCAAATCTCACGAATCCAGATCTATCCGTTCATCCAATACAAAATTGTACCATACATGGAACCATTTCGTACCCCTAAGTGTACCTAATTCCACATTTTAGGATTCGAGCGCTATAATTTCACCCAAATCCTAATTGTACAAAATTTAGTACTTTTTGTAAGCATAAGTACGCAATTCCAAAACTAAGTACGCATTTCCAAAACTAACCCCAACAGTAATATTAACTCCAAAATTCAAGGTTCCAGCTCTAACCGTTCGCTCAAATCCAAGTTGTGCCAAGTATACTACCGTTTAGTACTTTTCGTACATATAAGTACGAATTTCAAAAACTTCCTCAATCCTACATCCCAACAGTAATCTTAATTCCAAACTTCAAGATTCCAGCTCTAGCCGTTCGCTCAAATCCAAATTGAACCAAATTTAGTACTTTTCGTACTCATAAGTACGAATTTCCAAAACTTCTTTCATATATCAATCCTACACTCCAACAGTAATATTAATTCCAAATTTCTTGATTCCAACTCTATCCATTCGCTCAAATCCAAATTTAGTACAATTTAATAATTTTCCTACCCATAACTAAAAATTTCCAAAATTTTATTAATCCTACGATTCAACAGGTATTTTAATTCCAAACTTGAGGATGGCAGCTACATCAGATCACCGAAATCCAAATTATACCAAATTTAGTACCATTAAGTACTTTTCGTACAAAATTTTCAAAACTACCACAGTGCTATGTTCAAACAATAAGCATAATTCCGAATTACAGGATTCCAGATATATCCGATAACTCAAATCCAAATTTGGTACCATTTAGTACTATTCGTATCCATAGTACGAATTTCTAAACCTACCTCTATCAACACTCCAACATCAATTTTAATTCCGAATTTCACGATTCCAAATGTATCCTATCACTGAAATCCAAATTGTACCAAATTTAGTACTATTTAGTACTTTTCCTACCCATACCTACAAATTTCCAAAACTTTATCAATCCTACACTCTAACAGTACTCCTTATTCCAGCTATATCCGTTCACCAAAATGCAAACTGTACCAAATTTGGTACCATTTAGTACTTTCGTACCCATGAGTACGAATTTCTACAACTACCTCAATCCTACACGCCAACAGTAATCTTAATTCCAAATTTCGGGATTACAGTTGCATCCGATCACAGTAGTCCAAATTGTACTAAATTTGATACCATTTAGTACTATTCGTATCCATAGTACGAATTTCTAAACCTACCTCTATCAACACTCCAACATCAATTTAAATTCCGAATTTCACGATTCCAAATGTATTCCATCATTGAAATCTAAATTGTACCAAATTTAGTACTTTTCCTACCCATAACTAAAAATTTCCAAAACTTTATCAATCCTACACTCCAATAGTACTCCTTATTCAAAATCTCGGAATTTCAGCTATATCCGTTCACCCAAATCCAAATTGTACCAAATTTGGTACTATTTAGTACTATTCGTACCCAAGAGTACGAATAACCACAACTACCTCAATCCTACACGCCAACAGTAATCTTAATTCCAAATTTCAGAATTACAGCTGCATCAGATTACCGTAATCAAAATTGTACCAAATTTAGTACAATTTAGTACTTTTTTCCCATAGGTCCGAATTTCCAAACCTACCTCTATCCAGCACTCCAAAAGTAATCTTAATTTCGAATTTGAGGATTCCAAATGTATCTGATCACCCAAATCCAAATTGTACCAAATTTGGTACCATTTAGTACTTTTCGTTGCCATAAGTACGAATTTCCAAAAGTATCCCAATCCCACACTCCAATAGTAATCTTAATTCCAAATTTCACTATTCCAGCTATATCCGATCACTTAAATTCATATTGTACCAAATTTGGTACCATTTAGTACTTTTCGTACCCAAAAGTACGAATTTCCAAAATACCTCTATCCTACACCCCGACTGTTATCCTAATTCTAAATTTCAGGATTCCAGCTGCATCCGTTCCCCCAAATCCAAATGGTACCTTATTTGGTACTATTTAGTACCTTTCGTACCCATATGTACGAATTTCGAAAACTACCTCCATATCTCAAACCTATGCTCCAACAGTAATAGTAATTCCAAATTTCAGAATTCCAACTTTATCGGTTCGCCCAAATTCAAATTGTACCAAATTTAGTACTATTCGTACACATGAGTACACGTTTTCAAAACCACCTTCTTTATCAACTCATCTTCTAAACCTTGATTTTCATTCCAAATTTCAAGATTTTAGCTCTATCCGTTCACGTAATACCAAATAGTACTAAATTTAGTAACTTTTAGTACTTTTCGTACACTTATAGTTCGAATTTCCAAAAACCATTTGGTACACCTTTCTAACTCTCCATCAGTGAACCTCATTCCAAATTCCAGAATTCTAGCTCTTCGCGTTTGCCTAATACAAAGGGTACCATATTTAGTACCTTTTAGTACTTTTAGTACAGTTCTAGTTCGAATTTCCAAAAATCCAGCCTTATCTGACACCTTCGGACCAAGAGTGACCCTCACCCAAAATTTCAAGATTCTAGCTTTAGCCGTTTAGTCTGGGCGTTGATTATCAGTCAGTCAGTCAGTGAGTCAGTGAATCAGTGAGTCAGTGAATCAGTGAGTCATCATTACTGAACTCTTTTATAAGTATAGATTGATACCTTGTGCGTAATTGTTAAGCAGGATAATCACAATTAGAATCATACATGCTAAGATACCCATCTTTTATAAAGGAAAATATGAAAAAAATCAAAAAGTTGAAACACAAAATATGCCATAACGCATTCATTTTTCAACCGATTTCGTTGGTTTTTCCCATTTTGTAATGCCAACTAAATTTCCTACTTACTAACAGTAAATAATTGTACTGTTAGGTTTCGTTTACGCAGCCTAGAACACAAGGAAAAACATTTTACTGTTTTTTAATGTGTTTTTATCACACTTAGACCACTATTACATAGCCATTACTTAACCGATTTTAAAAATCTATGGCTTGTTCGAAAGGCATTACTCTCCCCTTTATGATGAAAAATAGTGTACTCAAATCGGTTGTGGAAAATAGAAGTAATGTCCGTTTAAATTTGAAAATCCAAGAAAGCCCATTTTTCACTACATTTACCGTTATAAAATCAAAACCCGAAGTGACCCAAAGAAACCAAAGGTATTTTCGTCTTCTATGGACTCCCACAAAACCGAATTTGTGCATCAGAAATCCTGCAAAAAAATTTTGTCCACTTTTGTATCACAGTCTAATTAATAACATAATAATCTGATAAGAAATCGGCTTCTAACGGCAACAAACTTAATTTAGAACACTTTCTGATGACTTTCTAAATTCAATTTGATGATTTTTGTCAAAAAATTACTTGCATATTTCTCATATTTTTTGCATATGTTGCCTATTTTGTGCATATGCAAAAAAAAAAAAAAAATGAGCCTGTCATTGCATTCAGTTTTCTTCAAAACGAATTTTAGTCCAATTAGAATTTTCGTATCTTTATTAACAAAAAATATGCAAAATCCGATGTCCAGTCATTACTATTGTATAAGACATTTGGATATCTTTTCTTATACACTCACGCTGCTTCCTTTAGTTTTTTATGTAAATTGAAGTCGTCGTGTAGACTGTGATACTTTTCGATTTCTTGACTTTGCAAATTTAGTTGTTTATTTTTCGCAATTCGGATTTCGGCTTTTATTCCTTTATTGATGTTGTGATACAATTCGAAATTTTGATTTAAGTATTTACGTCGTTCATCCATTAATTGTAGTATTTCGTTTGTAATCCAATCATTTTTATTTGGCTTATTGCTTTTGCCAAGGCTGTTTTCAGAGATTGATTTCATCGTATTTGTTGCTCTTTCCCATATGTATTCCACATCGTTTCTATCAACATTAAATAGTTCTTCGTTTATCTTCTCGTTTATACTCGCTTTAATTCGTGGATGTCCTAGCAATTCTGTATTTAGCTTTTTCCGAGTCTCTTTCTTTATAGTTTTATCTTGAGCTTCATTATTAGAAGTATATGGTCTGATGGGACATCTGCCCCAGGATATGTTGAGGTTTTTGTTACCGTCGAGCTGAAGCGCCGATTTATTAATATGTAATCTATTTGATTGCGTACGATGTTTCCTGGTCTATATTGCGGCGATTTCCAGGTGTATAATCTTTTCGCTTAATTCTTGGCAGAACTGAATCAGGCGGTCCCCTCTTCCATTTCGTTCTCCCATTTTATATCATAATATTCAATTCATATATTTCGCAGCTGAATTTAATGTCCCTAATTGATTTTAGCATCTCGATATTCATAAGGGCACCTGGCTGTCGCCAGATCAAAGAACCAGAAATCAAATTTATCACGTTGTGATAGATGGAAGACATGCATCAAGCGTGTTGGATGTACGATCGTTCCGAGGTGCAAACATAGACTCGGACCGCTAACTTGTTGCAGCAAAGGTACGTACCACATTAAACGTAGCAAACAAAGTGCGAACAGACACAACACGGAAGTTGGACATCGGTAAGCTGCAATCACAACAGATAGCCATATTCCACTCAACTGGCCCAATTGCTTAATCAAAGCACTCCTCGTCCCGATAACATATTAGGACAATGGCAAAACATTGCCCACTCCATGCAAACAGCCGCAAAATCAGTACTTGGATACCAGAGACCTCCACCAAGGTATCCATGGTATGACCAGGAGTGTCGTGCTGCTACCGAAGAGAAAAATGCGGCATATAGGGCAACTCTACAATAAGTAGCAACGCGTAGCGCACGAGCGAGGTATCGGGAGAAATGGAGAGAGGAGAAACGTCTTCTCCGCAGAATGAAGTCCAACAATTCTACCAAAGAGTGAAACATCAAACTGATGGCTTTGGAACTGGCACATCCTCCTGTAGAGACCCGCAATGTAATCTGGTAACTGATACAGATAGTGTGCTAAGGATATGGATAGAGCATTTTGTCAAACTGAAGATACCACAGATCCAATCCCAGAAGATGGTATTGAATGTATACCACCCGGCCAAGATGAGATAAAGACAGCAATAAACCGACTGAAGAATAATAAGGCAGCAAGAGCTGATGGCCTACCAGCCGAGCTGTTTAAAACCGGAGGCGACACGCTGATAAGGTGTATGCATCAGCTAGTTATCTTCATCTGAGCATCCTGTGTCCCGTGCATAAGAAAGGAGATAAGACTTTATGCTCCAACTATAGTGGCATAAGTCTTCTCCCTATCGCCTACAAGATAGCGTCGGGGATATTGTGCGAACGACTAAAGCCCATGGTCAACGAAATAATTGGACCATACCAATGCGGCTTTAGACCTGGAAGGTCCACCATTGACCAGATATTTACCCTGCGACAAATCCTGGAGTAGACCCAAGAGATGCAGATCGACACCTACTACCACTTTTTGTCGACTATAAAGCAGCCTTCGACATCCCGCTACGTTCAAAGTTATTCCAAGCCATGTCTGAATTTGGTATCCCTGCAAAGCTCATACGGCTTTGTAAAATGACTTTAACTGACACTCGATTCTCAGTTAAAATAGGAAAGAACCTCTCCGAAGAATTTGGTACCAAAAGAGGTTTCAGACAAGGAGACAGCCTTTCGTGTGATCTCTTTAATATCCTGCTGGAAAAGGTTATACGAGAGGCAAACGCCAAAAGAAGAGGCACAATCTACACCAATAGTCACATGTTACTTGCTTATGCTGATGATATAAACATCATAGGCCGATCAGTAAAAGAAGTAACTGATACCTTTATGAAGGTCGATGGAGAATCTGCTAAAGTGGGTCTGGCGGTAAACGGTGAGAAGACCAAGTTGATGGTGTCGACGCGCAATGCGTCCATTGAGCTCGGGCCGACTGTGGAAGTTGGTTGCTATAAAAGTAAGGTAGACTTCGTCTACCTCGGCACCTCCGTAAACACAATAAACAACATCAGTTGTGAAATAAAAAGAAGAATTGTATTGGGCAAAGATGCTACTTTGGTTTAAGTAAGCAGCTTAAAAACAAAGCCACATCTCGTTCAACAAAAATAACACTATACAAAAAGCTGATACTGCCCGTGCTAATGTATGGCTCCGAAGCATGGGTACTTGCGCAAGTGTGTTTGAGAGAAAAATTCTTCGAAAGATCTATGGACCAATCTGCGTTGACGGTGAATATCGACGTCGTATGAACCACGAGCTGTATCTGCTGTACAACGACATCAACATTGTTAAACGTATCGATATGCAGCGATTGCGTTGGCTAGGCCATATCATAAGAATGAGCGATGATGACCCCGCTAAAAAGGTGTATAAACACGGACCGCTTGGCGGTGCACGCAGAATTGGCAGGCCAAGGAATAGACGGCGCAAACAAGTGGATGATGAGATGAAAATGCGCGGTATTTCGGGGTGCGAAGCAACAAATAGAGAGAATTGGAGATCTTTTCTTAGTTCAGCATATAGAACAAATGTTCTGTAATGGGCCAACTAATTAAGTAAGTAAGTATATTTCATCCAAACTTAGATTCATTGGGCAGTACCGGTCCACAACTGCCGGTACTTCGCCCCAATATTTAAAAAATGCCACTAAAATGCTAGAACGATATCACTTGAATGGGGCAACAAATTTGGTCCAAACTTTGGATCTCCTAATATTTTGTCAAAATTTAGATTAACTTCTAAAATGGCCCACATCGGTCCTACCTAAGGGTACATCCTCCACAAAAGTTCTGAATCTTTAAAAAGGGCCACAAAATTCTGAAGAGACCCTAATACATTCGGTCTGTCCGTAGATGAAAGTTTCACTTCACATTGGCTGAAGGTATATCTCTGTCGGCAAAGCCGACTGGCACTTTTTTACTTGTTTTATCTTGAGCTTCATTATTAGAAGTATATGGTCTGATGGGACATCTGCCCCGGCTATTTTGAGGTTTTTGTTACCGACGAGATAATGCGCCGATTTATTAATACGTAATCTATTTGATTGCGTACGATGTTTCCTGGTCTATCTTGCTGCGATTTCCAGGTGTATAATCTTTTTGCTGGAAGGCTGAACATCGTGTTTGTCACTTTGAGTTTGAATTCTTGGCAGAACTGAATCAAGCTTTCCCCTCTTCCATTTTGTTCTCCCATTTAATATCGCAATATTCAATTCGTATATTTCGCAGCTGAATTTAATGTCCCTAATTGATTTTACTACTAATGTCCATAATTAGCTGGCCAGGCCAATATTGACCAAACAGGCCAATATTGACCAAACAAAAATATACTAATACTAATACCTCATATATAAATATATTTCATGTTTGGTAATTTCGCGGATACTGTTATTTTCCATCTCTACCATACTCGATCACTAAGTTAATCTAAAATTATATAAATAACTATTTAAAATTCCTTTCGTGTTACTGTCTCCCTCATATCTTCGCCCACATTATAGCATTTTTTCGATAATATATTTTTAAAATTAGTTTTAAGATAATTCCACTTTGATTTATGCACTTAGCTGCCCATCCACCTATGCAAATTTTTACATATGCAATTCTATATTTCACATGTTTATTAACTGCTGAAATTTGCAAACAACAGCAACATTAAGTGGTCACTTACAAAATTCCTCCAAAGTGATTGAAAATTAGCCAATTATAAAAAAAGAATTCTATTCAAAGATATGTGCATATTTTAATACAAAAATAAAATCCACATTCAAAGTCAGTTTCGTGATAATCAAACACTACTCGTAGACTACTTGGCAGCAATTGAAGGCAACTCAGTTTGCAGGTAAACTAGCGGCAAGTAAATACGACGCTTCAGTGTCGTGAGTTTCAATGTAGTGCAACAACAACAAATGGAGGAAGGTGCAGATAATGTGCAGCAAACTTTGCATGTGATGTTTTTTCATGAAATGGTAGTATGGCCATGGAAGGTTTTCTTAGTGGTGCACCACCGCTAAAGACAGTAACAGCAACAACAGCAGACAGACATTCAGATCACTAATATCCCAAAACTGACTCCTACTTCTTCACCCTCCCAGTACTAAGTAATGCCAATATTTTCAACACTCGATTTGACATGATTTACACAAAAGTTATCGTGCACGATTCTTCCTTTTCATGTACACTTATGACCGATTTGATTGTTGTTTTGTTTGCCAAAAGTTTTTTGTTTGTTTGTTGTTGGTAGAACAATGTTATTATAGTTGTTGTATTTGGTGGTACTATTGTAGATCTTGTTGTTTTCCCTGCACTGTTGATTTGATTTCACATGTGATACACCTTAACACCTCACCGTGTGTGTGCTTGGAAAACCTTTAGAATGTTAAGATTTTCTAGGAATTGTTTAGCAGATAACAAACCCTTCGAAAAATCATTGTAAACGGTTGTACTATCTTTTTGGTACGGTTGTAGTTTAAGGTCAAATTATATTCGTATGAATATGTATATGTGCATCTTTGAATAACAGTACATTTTGCTATGACATATCATATATTTCGTTAAAGGACAGGCTTATTTATAAAATCTTAAGATTTGGGTGTTCGATAAAATTAAAGTTTACAATTGTCAAAGCAAATAGCATTTATGAGCCATAGTACATAGATTTATTCAAGTTTTATCTTAAGCAAAGTAAGCGAAGAGATTCTTCAGCGTTCTGCGAGTATCTTGTTTCCGCTTGAACTTAGAACAAATTGTTTCCAAATTGATTCGTTCTACAATTTATGCGCTCATAACATTTAATTCAAAATATCAAACTGCCTATATGCATTAAGATGTTTTAGAGCTTTTGGATTATTATG
Organism: Musca autumnalis; assembly: GCF_047663935.1. NCBI lineage: Eukaryota > Metazoa > Arthropoda > Insecta > Diptera > Muscidae > Musca > Musca autumnalis. The sequence continues at coordinate 315,935,820 of NW_027411644.1, read as the reverse complement.
TCAGGAAGCATGGACTTTCCTTCAAAAAATATATCGCTGCAATCTCACAAGTGAAAATATGAAAACAATCCTCGAACATCTTTAATACTGCCCTTTTGAACTTTTGTAAGGGAGGTATTCGAATCTCGTTGTGCGATATAGACCTTCATGGAACTTGATGTACGTTTAGAACAAACCTTACGAGACCAAGGTTTCGGCCAATGGGAAACTCCATTTGTAACCCAGCCAAAGATGATATTTATTCATGGGTGCAAGTGATTTGGCTTGTCATCTTTTAAGCATCTTCTTCCGTTCATTTTACAAGAGCTTGGCCCCCAAAAGAGCCATATCACTTTCAGATGCAAATCATGACATCTGTTGCCGTGAAGTTATTCATCAGTTATTTTAGTTGGTCCGTCTGTCTATCTAAACAATGATGTAATTGTGCCAGAAAACATTACTTATAGTTCCAGATCAGCAGGCATATCAATCAGGTTTGAGTTGTATTGTTACTGATTCAGTCGTGGTTGCTATAAGAGCATATGATTCGATTAAAGTCCTCGGAGATTTCCCACCATCCGTGGCAGCGAAAGAAGAACAGCTGCCTCGACAAACCAGAGTTATTTTGCTTCAACTAAGATCCGGTTGCTGCAGACGCCTCAATTTCTATTGGGCCGGGATTGATGTCACGCCATCAGAACATCTGTCCAGTCCGCATGATACGATGCACCTGTGCTATTGCGCAGCTAAAGCAACTCACCTAAATCCCGTTTCATTAAGGACAGATCTTATTGAGGTGGCGTCGTTTTTTATAATAATAGTTATAAAAATAATAATATTTTTTTTTTCGGCAGAGTTTATGCATTCACGTTGGGCCGTCCCTCAACGTGGTATGTCGGACTCGATCTTTATACCGACTAAAAACTCACCTCCTCTTCCTGGGAGATGCATCCACGTCGGCACCACTTTCGCATAACTTCGAGGTGGTTCCCAGGCCTAAGCGCCTTTTTCTCCATCTTGATTGCGTCCAACCTCGGCTGTGTTTTGTACTTTAGTTTCCATTATTGACATTGTGATCTCTCGTCAGCATTTTCTCCACTACATTTTCGGCTGATAATTTGCCTGTTTGTTCTTCTGTTGCTGCTCGTAGAGCAGACCATCGAGTGCATTCAAAAAATGTGTACTCCATATCATCAATTATGTCCTCTTCTTCAGAAAGACAGAAGGGAGAATTGCATTTTCCTCGTTTAAATAACTATTTTCGAAAATACCCATGTCCCGATAGCATCTGAGTCAGATAGTAGTTGATATCCCATTCACGTCTTTATATCTGGGATCAGTTTTGCCGTCCATCTACCACAAGTTTCTCTGTTCCAATTTGACTGCCATTTTCTAATTGTTTCATTTTTTATTTGAGCAATGTATGTTGGGAGCGCTTGACTTTGTATATTTTCAGCCGTTCTTCCGCCATTAGTTCTATAGGTATCATACCAGCTATGATTTGTATAGCTGGTCCTGAAACGGTATGAAGATGGATTGCCGCAATTTGAACTTCTATATCTCAATAACGGTAAAACCTACGAAATAATCATAAAGGTCAATCTTGTAAAGAATTTTCACAGCTACAACATTTTCTCTAGTCCCATTTCGATGGGACTTGCGGTTCCCAAGCAAAATCGTGAAAACCTAAAAATGTCAACTTGAATCGCGATTTATTTAAAAAGCGCTCCGCGGATTTTTTTATTTTTCTCATCTATGAACATTGTAGTTTCGGAATCCACAAAAACTTCCCAGATGTAAGCACCTTCCATTTAAAGTTGCTTCAAGAACGCCGCTCCAAGGTAGGTAATAGGTTTCTGCGTGCGAATAATGAGGTCGTTTACCCGCATATCGATTTGTGCGTAGCTAATTCTAACCCATGTGTCTCTAAGCAAACTCTGGTTCGTAACTTGTCTTATTTTGCGTTGAACACCTTCCGTCTTCCTTGCCTGTATTACAGCTGCTATGTCGTCTGCGTACCCCACTAAAACGTATTATCTGGCATATCTATTTCCAGAATTTCGTTATAGCTTATGTTCCAGAGGTCAGAGCCCAGAATGGAGGCCTGTGCGGCACCTGATGTGACATATTTCTACTTTGTGCCCTTTCAATCGTATGACATCTTCTATTCTTGGTTTTAGAAGCCTCTCGTAAAGTTTTCCGGCTGTGTTCAGCATACACAATGGTCTGTATGACGAGGGAGCTTTTGGGTCTCCCTTACCTTTGCTAATAGGAACCAAATGTTGCTCTTTCCACGAGGATGGAAAGATTCTCTCTAGCAAGCAATGGTTGTACATGTTCAACAGTACATCTGGTCGTGCTTCTGCAATCTCTCTGAGAACCTCTGCTGGGACGCCGTTCGGTCCAGGAGCTTTATTATTTTTCAGTTTTCTTGCAGCTAGTTTTAGTTCCTCTGCCCATAAACGTTGTGGGAGTGGTTATTGGTTCCCTGACAGGACTTCCTCTTCTAATTTTATGAACGGGGAAAATGTGTTCACAACATTTTCCATTGTTTCATCGTCCATTTCGTTCGCTGGAGTTTGAGCTCCTATCTTCTTCATGACGACTTTATATCTAAGTCCGAATGGATCTCGGTTTACATCTTCTCTTAGTTCTTCTCATTTACGTTGTTTGCTTTCTTGAACAGCAGGTTGGAGGGCTTTTTGCTTCTTTGTATTCAGCATGTTCTGTTGTTGCTAGACCTCTACATTTGGCTCTAGTGTATTTCCTTCTCCTTTTGAGACAGTCTCGTCTTAAATCGGCTACTTGGTTGTTCCACCAATACACTGGTTTTTTTTCCCAGGACCCATATCTTTCAGCTTTGGCATTGACTTATTACATTCTTTGATGATGTTTGTCATGGTTTTTTCCACCAGTTCCGAAGCACTTTCCTCTGGTGGCAATGGTTGATTTTGTCTGTCTATTTCTGCGATTAAAGCTGTTCTATCTAATCTCTTAGCATTCCATTTTCGGGTGCCTTCTCTCCGTCTTTGTCCTTTGGCTGGTAGTAGAGAGTAAGAGATATATTGCTTGTCGCTAGCCGTGTATATCTCAAGGACTTCCCAGTTCATAATTATACTCGCGATAGTTTCCGATAACATGGTTATGTCTGGTATGGTGCCGTTACAGCCCGGTCGTCTAAATGTTGGTACACATCCTACATTTGCGATTGCCAGTCCAAGTCTAGCTGTTATTTCCATAATTTCTGCCTCTTGTGTTCGTCTCACGTGAACCCCATTCTACTGCTCGGGAGTTGAAATCACCGGCCATGACAATATTGCCATCGATGTTCCTAGTTTCATCCTCTATTTCATTAAGCTTCGACTGAAAATCATCCATCGAGTCACTGGAGGTAAGGTAACAACTCATGACTGTGACGTTAGTGAGTTTAATCTAAACGTAGCCTTTTTCCTTCTTTACTAGTCTTCTTGTGTCTGGTATCCATATTGCAGCCGGTTTTGAAACATCCTCAAACCATTGCCCATATATTTTTGATGAGTATTGTTCGCTGATAATCATGATGTCTGCCTCTTGTTCATGCACTATCTGTGGTAGGATAGCGTCAGCAACTTTTCCTCTATGCTTGTTGAGCTGTAAGATTTTCATATTTGTTTTATATTTGAAAGGCAGCTTTTGGATCCAGGTAAGTGATCCACTCTGGCTTCTGTGCATATACAGCATTTCATCTGGTTTCTGTATTCCTTAAGTGTATGCCATTTTTCTACACAACTGATGCATAGACCCATAGCTTTCCTGTCCTGGCCATGTCATTCGTACTGTTTATGTCCGGAATTTAAAACAGCGTTTAGTCTCTTCCCTGTACTTTACTTTGCTGTCTGTCATACCAACTTTTAGCAGTCTTGTTTCTAGGATCTTCATGAGGCCATGTATGAGCATCGTGACGAAGGCTCTTCTCTATTCCCGATTGTTTAGGGCTGTTAAGTGTACGGCGCTGTCAGTTACAGCTATTTTTGTGGTGTTATGTACTGCGAGTTGCACTTCTTCTGGGGTGGTCAATGCCTCGAGATCTTGTATTTCGACCGTGGCCTTGGGGTTTCTTTCCTCAACTGTGGCTGAGTCCTTTAAAGAAACTTTTTTGGCATCGCAGAATTTCTCTCGCTCACCACCTGTACCCATAACCAATAGTACTGTTGCTGTTCCTGCTTTGGTTTTGCTTATCGATCTTATGGCTACATCTGCTTCCTCAGATTTGACATTCTGTCTGATCTCTTTGAGTACATCGGAGTAGCTGTGCCCTGCGCTTGGTTTAATGATGACAGCATCGGGACGACGGTTTGGTGGTTTCTTCTTTCTCTTGCCCACGAGTATCCATTTTGACTCATAATCCGCTTGTTTTCTTATCGGTTTTTCTTGCAAACCGTTTTCTTTCGGCTGCTTGTTTTTCCTGTTCGGCTGTTTTCCAATTCCTTCTGTAGTCGGCAATTACATCGAATAGCTCGTCTAATTCAGAGACACCATTTTGGACATCTCTGCCAATGTTCCGCAGCTTATTGATTGCCTCTTTCATTTTTAGAAGCACATTATGGCATTTTGCCAAGGCTTCCTCTTTCAGTGTTCTCATTTGGAGTATATATTCCCGCTTTGGAGAGGTTTGGACCGACGGTACTAGAGTCGCTGCCGTCATCGATTGAGGCGTTTTTTAATTACTTTGCACAAGGGTGCGCATAATTCTTGTGCTGAGTCGGAAAGAAAACGTTTCTTCTTCTTTTAAGTTTTGGGGAATTGACATCATTTTGTTTTGTTGGGTCCCAACTCAAAGCCGTTATCTTTATCTGTAACGCAGTTACCCTTAATGTGACCCCGAGGTTACCAACGCGCATGAAGGTCCTCGCAAGGGTTGACATAAGGCCTTATGGGCCCAGATCGGGAGCTAATCAGGACAATAATGTCAACTGACCCTGGAAGGGCAATTGAATGGTGTCCTTGCCAAGGTTTTAGTGGGACGGAGGATAGCACCGACATTAACCTGAGAGCCATTTGATAATTGATGTGTGAGGCAGCCGTCCCTAACATAGGAGCAGACGCTGACCCGAGAGCCGCTCTCAGGGTTCACTGCAGACCTTCTGAGTGTAAGGCGAACATGCTTACCACGGTGGCTTCCGCCTCGGAATTATCTTTTTTACAGTTGGCCTAAGTTCTTACCTCTTACAACTTGATGAACTCAGTTTGTTCTTATCGCCGTGAACTGTCTGATCCACATTAGCTGATGCTTTTTGATTTTTTAAGGTTCGAGTCGTAATTGCTTTTGGGTATATTCTTATATTTTTCGTAACATATTTTCCTTAACATATTTTCCTTAAAAGTCATATATTTTCCAGGGTCCATTTGATGCGATCCCAAATCATAATTTTTCACCTCCCTGGAAACTAATCATATCTTTATCCCCATATCTTCCAAAAAAGAAGTTAGCATCCATTGTCAACCATGTCAAATGAACTTCCGTTGCACATAAATTTTATTTGGAAGATAAACATATTGTTATAATATTATTTCCTGCAATATACCACCCCAATCTTTAGCTCACAGGTCGTTGTTGTTTTTGCTGCTGTTGCTATTAGTTTTCTCAGCAGGAACAAAAATCATCTGCAATGAATATTCATTGTATCTGTTGTAAAAATTGGATGTGGTCCATTATCCTCCCGTAATCTAAGTATTACCTCCAATGGAATAACATGAAAATAATTTTCCAAACAACAATGTATCGGCTTAGCTGCGTTTGTTGGCAATGTTGTAGTCGTGGCTTTGGTAACAATTTGCTGCAAATTGAAAGCCAATTATGCAGCTATGCCTATGAAAGAGACTATCGAAAGCCTATAATAGATACAATAATGGGCAGTGGCGGTATTTCAAATTGTTTGAAAAGGGGAGAGAATTTGTGAAAGTCAAGGAATGTTGTAGATCGGATATTCAAAAAAATCCTTCCTACGAAAGATTGCAGCACCATTCTACTGTACCTCAATAATATGAAACCTAATTTATAATGACGAATTCCGAAGAGCGTTTTGGCATTGGTTCGCCAACACTTGCACAGAAGTCGTACAGGAACGAAAAAATAAAGTATATAAGGCAACGTAATGATCAGTAAATATCTGGTTTTGTCTTACCGGTCACTCAATTCAGAACAGTTTGTGTATAAGACATCAATTATATCACAGTGGAACCTAATATGCATGGAAATGTAGGACACACCTTATTTTAAATTTCGTTGTGTCGCCGTAATAATTGGTCTTACACGGTATCTCTTTATCTCAAAGCCTTGAAAGATAATAACGGATTTATCCATAGAGACCAATGCTATACTGTTTTTGTGGATGCGTTTCAGAAACATGTCCCTTTTTGCCAAAACCCATGGAACCGCCCTGTTCAAAATGTAACATTTTAGTTTTATATCGTTGATCACTGTTTGTTTTTTTTTTTGTTTGCTTTCTTCAACGATGCTACGTTAAACATCATACCAAAGAATAGCAAAGCAGCAACAATAACACACAAAAATAGTTGGATAATCTGTTATAGCTGCTGTTTACTGATATCGATATTCGCAGTTACAATATAATCTGTAACTCAGCCAAGACAAAAAACGGGCAACAAAAAATTAAAATAACTACAGAAATTGGTTGGTATGGTGATCATGATGTGTATTTTATTTCAGTCACCGATGCTGAATTGCAGCAATTTTTGCCTTGTTACTGCTGGTCTTCGGGTTGTTATTGAAACGACGACAAACATAAATATTGAACACAGGTTCATAAATTCGAAACCAATTAGCCATAGCGAAATGAAAATAGTTGTGAAGAATTTTCATCTTCTTTGCAGCGAGAGGACTTTCCATATATTGAGTTGAAGGTGGTTTGGAATCTGAGAAGAAATAAGTGCAACACATGAGGATCATGGGAAGCTGGTTTGTTTTATCCATGTAGAATTCAATGTCATTGGGGGCAAACGAAGGGAAGGCTACAGCGAACATTGGCTTCACATAATTTACGCATTGTATTACATTCATATTTTCATTCCCATAAACCTTAACAAGTAGCCATATTTGTTAGTCCCAAATGAAAATGGCAAATATTTAAATATAAAGGGTCCAATGCTTCTGATGATGTTTTCTCAAATCCACATACCACAAGTCCGACTTTTTTAGCCAGATGACGGGATTACTAAATATTCATACATAGTCAGAAACCTTTCATAAAGTCTTTCAGTTGAAGCACTGAGAAAAGTTGACACAACTTTATATGAAAAGTGAGCGTGGCAGCTGTAAGCTCCTGATCACATGCTCCTTTAAGTTTGCCTCTTTAAAGAGTAGGTACTAGGTGCTGCCAATAGAGTTATGACTTTTCGACATTTTTTCTCAAAAACGATTTCTATTGCACGAATGAATAAGCTTAAGCCTACTAATAAGTAAAATAACGTTTATTCTATTCAAATATTGAAAAAGGTCATGCACAAACCACTTTGAAAAAAATTGAGTTTTTTGTTAAAAAAGAAAATATACATTTATCGTTGAAAAAAGCGTTTACAACATTTTTATAATTCTCAGAATTAAAGAAAATTATTGAGAAAAAAAGGTATGTTAGTTTGGTTATCTCATGTGGATCTAAAGTTTATTTTCAATTATATATATGCTTACAGTGACTTCAAAAAGTTGCCCACAATTCTCATAAATTCAAATTTTTCAAATTTTGATATAATCGGCCCGACAATAGTCAGGAGTATTCTGTTGGATTGGTGGTAATCGTATATGTGCCGCGGAGCTGAAGTATTCGGATGCTGTCGCCTCGATGGTAGCCGTGTATGTGTGCCTCGCTTCTGAGGTATTCAGATGCTGTAAAGTCGGTGGCAATCAGGTTTGGGGTTCGGTTTATTCGTATTTGGATTGCTGTCGGCTCATTGGCAATCGTCGAGGAACATCGGTGGTGAAGCATTAAATAAACACAGCAGATGCGAAGCCAACAAAACCAGCTTCAAGAAGTGTTCCCTTGACAAAAGGTAGTATTAGTATTAGTATTAGTATTAGTATTAGTATTAGTATTAGTATTAGTATTAGTATTAGTATTAGTATTAGTATTAGTATTAGTATTAGTATTAGTATTAGTATTAGTATTAGTATTAGTATTAGTATTAGTATTAGTATTAGTATTAGTATTAGTATTAGTATTAGTATTAGTATTAGTATTAGTATTAGTATTAGTATTAGTATTAGTATTAGTATTAGTATTAGTATTAGTATTAGTATTAGTATTAGTATTAGTATTAGTATTAGTATTAGTATTAGTATTAGTATTAGTATTAGTATTAGTATTAGTATTAGTATTAGTATTAGTATTAGTATTAGTATTAGTATTAGTATTAGTATTAGTATTAGTATTAGTATTAGTATTAGTATTAGTATTAGTATTAGTATTAGTATTAGTATTAGTATTAGTATTAGTATTAGTATTAGTATTAGTATTAGTATTAGTATTAGTATTAGTATTAGTATTAGTATTAGTATTAGTATTAGTATTAGTATTAGTATTAGTATTAGTATTAGTATTAGTATTAGTATTAGTATTAGTATTAGTATTAGTATTAGTATTAGTATTAGTATTAGTATTAGTATTAGTATTAGTATTAGTATTAGTATTAGTATTAGTATTAGTATTAGTATTAGTATTAGTATTAGTATTAGTATTAGTATTAGTATTAGTATTAGTATTAGTATTAGTATTAGTATTAGTATTAGTATTAGTATTAGTATTAGTATTAGTATTAGTATTAGTATTAGTATTAGTATTAGTATTAGTATTAGTATTAGTATTAGTATTAGTATTAGTATTAGTATTAGTATTAGTATTAGTATTAGTATTAGTATTAGTATTAGTATTAGTATTAGTATTAGTATTAGTATTAGTATTAGTATTAGTATTAGTATTAGTATTAGTATTAGTATTAGTATTAGTATTAGTATTAGTATTAGTATTAGTATTAGTATTAGTATTAGTATTAGTATTAGTATTAGTATTAGTATTAGTATTAGTATTAGTATTAGTATTAGTATTAGTATTAGTATTAGTATTAGTATTAGTATTAGTATTAGTATTAGTATTAGTATTAGTATTAGTATTAGTATTAGTATTAGTATTAGTATTAGTATTAGTATTAGTATTAGTATTAGTATTAGTATTAGTATTAGTATTAGTATTAGTATTAGTATTAGTATTAGTATTAGTATTAGTATTAGTATTAGTATTAGTATTAGTATTAGTATTAGTATTAGTATTAGTATTAGTATTAGTATTAGTATTAGTGCACAATTACGGGAGATGCTTTGGAGTGGACTGTATAAATTCTATGTAATTTTAGCGGGGCACTCCTATAATTGTAAGCTCTGTGTGGATGCAATTAAAAATTGGTGACTCCGATTTGAATTTGAATTGACGATGCGGTTTCTTTATTAATATGTTGACGCTTATGCTTCTATGCAACAAGTGAAAAACAAGGCATTTTTATTTTATTTCAGACATTTTGGTTTGTTAAGTATAACGTGGAACAAATGGGATCAAAAAAAAAAGAAGTACATGAGTGAAAGCTTATTGATGTAAATTTAAGATACTTAACAGTTCTACTGCAGTTCTGTTAGTGTGGATTGTAAATTCAAGTTATAATTCATTAAGTTCGTTAAATTCAAATATTTAATAACTAATTGTTGAACAGAGTTCAACATGCCGGCCCGTTTTGTTGAAGTTTTATTTAGTATTGGCAGCCTCCGGATATGATCCAACCAGAGGCGCTACTTTGGGCAATGGGCATGTTGGAAGAGGTTTGTATAAGACCAGCCTTCAAAATCTTCGGGATTTGGTCATTGGCAATCACGATTTCAACGTTGACGGGATTGAAGAAATGAGGGTCGGCCAAGTCGGTTAGATGATTATAAAGGGCTTGAAGATTCTTATCTTTGGTGGATTCTGGTAAAGCTGTATTAAGCTGACTACGAACTTCTCCAGTGACGTGAATCTTGACGGCTTGGTCATGGAATGACTGCAGATTTATGGCTGTGAACGTTCGCCCGGCTTTTTGTGTTATTTCAAGTTGTAGTCGTTCAACTAGTTTAGCGGATATCAACGTTTGTGCTGCGCCCGAATTCAGTATTAATCTGACCTTATCGCAACCTTCCGCAGTCAAAACCTTTGCGAGTGCGGTTGGCAAGAAAACGTGGACCTTCGCCCGGCAGCTCAAACGATCGCTCACGTTGGATTTTGGCCTGCTATGTTGGGTTTTTTTTGCTTCGGTCGTCGTAGACGATTTCCGAACTGGAGATGTTGTACGGTGAGGAGGACGACTTTTCCTTTTTGGCGAAGATTCGGGCTCTAAACTGGAGTCATGAGACTTTGATTTTCTCGTCACAACGTTTTTAGATTTTGCGTCGGAATCTATGTGCAGAAGAGTATTGTGTGATTTGTGACAAACTATACATGTTTTTCTGCTGGGACACCATTCTCTTTTGTGGGCGGTGCACAAACAATTGAAACAAAATCCCTTTTGTTTGGCTATGTTTCTTCGTTTGATAACGTCCATGGCTTAGAAAGTTGGACAGGATCTAATAAAATGTCTCTCGTGACATATGCGACATTTAGGCAAAGGAGATGTAGTGCTGAAAACGTAAGATAGTGTTAAAGATGTGAGCATAGGGAGAGAAAATTAACAGTTTGGGAGAATGCAAAGTTTGACCAGGGGGCGAACAATGATTCCGTTCTGCGTGCGAATTTCGGCTACGCGAACTCTGGAATCTTTACCCATAAACACTTTAATGACTCTACCAAGTCGCCATTCTGTCGGGGGAAGGTTATCTTCTTGTATAACAACGAAGTCGTTAGGTGCTAAATTTCGCTGGGCTTGCTTCCATTTGTATCGTCGTTGAAGCGTAGTGATATATTCATTCTTCCAGCGTTTAGCAAAGTTCAATTGAATGGCTTTCAAGCGTTGCCATCGATTTATGAGGGATAAATTGTCCGTAAATTGTTCAGGAATAGCAACGAGAGGAGCCCCTCGTAGTAAGTGACCAGGAGTGAGTGGAATTAGCTCGTTAGGTTCCTCCGTTAGAGGAGACAACGGCCTAGAGTTCAGAATACTCTCAATTCTCACCAATAGTGTGGAAAATTCTTCATATGTGTATTTTGTATTGCCTGCTACCTTTTTCAAATGAGTCTTCATGCTTTTAACAGCGGCTTCCCACAAGCCACCCATATGTGGAGCATGTGGCGGTATAAAGTGCCAAGTAAAACCATGTAAATTATATTTGGAAACGATATGTTGTTCAGCAGATCGAAGGAAAGTTCTATATTCCTTGGCTAGAGAACGGTTTGCACCCACAAAATTAGTTCCATTGTCGGAAAATATTTGGCTGGGATCGAATCGACTAAAAGTTGCAAGAAAGGCTTCATGGGACAAGTCAGAACACACTTCCAAGTGAATTGCTCTTGTTGATAGGCAGACGAAAATTGATGCGTAACCTTTGTGGAGTTTTGCATTTCGTAGACAGGATGTTTTAAGATCGAACGGCCCCGCAAAATCGAGTCCAGTATTGGTGAATGGGAGGGAAAAGGTGCAACGTTCGATTGGTAATGGGGCCATGATTTGGTGTTGGGTGCGATGTTTGTATATAGTACAAGTTCGGCAGTTGCGTATACAGGATCGAACGGCGTTTTTTAGACGGATGACGAAAAATTCCTGTCGAATTGCTCGTAACATTACTTGATGTTCAGCGTGAAGTAGAATTGTGTGAGTGTAGTCAATAAACAGTTTGCAAAATCGAGACTTTTCTGGAAGGATTATTGGATGTCTTTCATTGAAACTCTCGTCAGTGTTGACTAAGCGACCGTTTGCGCGAAGTAATTTGGCTTCGTCGAGCACAGGATTCAGCGTTAATAATCAGCTTTTTCTTGGTATCGGTTGGTTAGATTCTAACGCCATATACTCCCAGGGATAGTGTGCAATTTGTGCCAATCGAATAAAATGATATTTTACGAATGAGATTTCTTGAGAGAGTACGACGTGATCCTGTAACCCGGGAATAGTGTTTGTACGACATCCATTTATGAACCGAAATACATATGCAAAGACTCGGAGAGCTCGGGCTAATGATGAAAAATCTTCCAGGAGTATGTCACCAACAACTTGGGTGTGTAAGGAAATTACCTTTTTCTCTAGTTCTGGTTCTTTGTTTGTCTTGGATTGTGGCCAATGTTCTGGTTCTTTGGCTAACCAATTTGGGCCATGCCACCAAATCTCACTTCCTTTCAGTTCTTCAGCTGTACATCCTCTAGTGCCAAGATCAGCAGGATTATCTTCAGAAGCAACATGTCTCCAGTTGGCGTTTCCCACATTGTCAAGTATTTCGGAAACTTTATTTGCAACGAAAGTCTTCCAATGGAAAGGTGGTTTACTGATCCACGATAAGGTTATTGTGGAATCAGTCCATAAATAGATTTCGGGTGATGAAATTTCCAGATTTTGGCAAACAGATTTTATGAGTTTTGACAACATGGCGGCTCCACAGAGCTCTAGCCTAGGGAGGCTCAAGGTTTTCAGAGGAGCAACTTTGCTTTTTGAAACAAGTAGGTTTGTGTGTGTAACCTGATCTGACGATGTAGATCTGATATATAAACAGGCACAATACGCTTTTTCAGAAGCATCACAATATCCGTGTATCTGAATTTGATTTTCAGGACAGAAATTAATCCAACGTGGAATTTTAATTTTCTCGATATCCGAAAATTTAGAGATGAAAACATTCCATTTTTCCAGCGAATGTGGGGTTAACTCTTCGTCCCAATTCGTGCCATCAATCCAAAGTTGTTGCATTAGTACTTTCGCAACAACGATAATGGGTGTCAACCATCCGGCAGGATCAAACAATTTCGCAACAATTGACAAAACCTTCCGTTTTGTCACGGAATCAGTGGGTAAATCGAAATGTGCCACTTTGTAAAAAAAATGATCGGAAATGGCATTCCATTGAATACCCAAAGTCTTTGTTTCACTAACGTCTTCAAGGCGTAAGAAATCTTCGCTAAGAAGATCCTCCGGGGGCAGATGTAAAAGTATTTGAGGATGATTTGATGTGATCTTTTTCAAAGGGAAACCACCGGAATGTAACAAATCAATCACCTCATGTAAATACGACTTTGCTTCGGTTAGTGAATGAGCACCGGATAAGATGTCATCCACGTAAATTTGACTCTTGAGAATCTGCGATGCTGTTTGATGCGAGTCTTTACAATCATAACTTAATTGAAGCAAAGTTCGTATCGCCAGGTATGGTGCACAATTTACCCCAAATGTGACTGTTTTCAAGCTATAATCTTCAACTTTTTCTAAAGGAGAAGATCGAAACAAAATTCGTTGAAATTGTTGATCGTTTTCATGAACGAATATTTGGCGGTTCATTTTTTGGATGTCGCCATTGAAAACATATTTGAAGAATCTCCAACGTAAAATAACGTTCATTAGTTCATTTTGCAGTGTGGGTCCAGTGTATAGAATATCATTCAATAATAATCCACTAGCAGTTCTTTTGGATGCATTGAATACGACCCTAACTTTAGTGGAAGTCCTCTCAGGTTTTACTACAGCGTGATGGGGCAGGTAATATGAGAGGAAATGTGAATTTTGAACAATTTCGGTATTTGTGGTCGATTTCATATGACCCAACGTTAGGTATTCCGCAAGTACATTATTGTATTCTATTGCAAGTTCAGGGTTCTTTTCCAATGTTTTTTCCATTCTTAAGAACTGACCCATAGCGGCGGGCCGAGAAGACCCAAGGTATTGGTCAAGTTGTAAATTTTGTTTGAACAGCAGTCTTACGATATATCTACCATCGGTTCTTCGGGTAACAGTGTTCATGTAAAATTCTTCGCACCATATATCAGATTCGGACAAGGTCTTCTCGTTATTTATGTTTTCAACTTCCCAGAATTTTTTCAGTTCTTCATTCAGTGGATCAATTGTTGCCGCCCAAGAGGCAAATGAGACAACAGAGTTAGAAGTGGGTTTACCACTTATTATCCACCCCAATTCAGTACTTTGAGCCAAAAGATCACCAGAAACATTCTTTTCTAAACCTGGCTTTATTATTCTTGGTAGAACGTCGCTACCGATGAGCATGTCAATGTGAGCAGGTTTGAAAAAGTTTGGATCAGCCAGTTTTAATTTCTGTAAGTTGGTGAAATCGTATATTGCAGTTGGAGAAGCAGGCATTAAGTGGTTAAGACTGGTTACTACGATGGCGGTGGTAGTCAACTTGAAATCAGATTGTCTAGATTTCAGAGTGATTTGACAACTTTTAGAAGAATTCTCAAGGACAGTACCACCAAGTCCAGAAATCATTGTGAATGATTTCTTGGTTGGAATATCAAAACGATTTATAATGCGACTTGATATGAAGGATTCTTGTGAACCTTGATCAATGAATGCGCGAACGGTAAATAATAGCCCTTGATGCTCAATGTCAATCAACGCAGTTGGCAAAACAGTTCTCTCTCCTGATTGAGAGAAATTAGATTGGGTATTTAGAATTTGCGAGTAAGCGGCAGCTGACGTAGTCGGCTGTTCATCATAGTATGTTTCAACATGGTAAGCGGAGGCGGATTTTTGAGGTTGCCATCTGTGGTTTGGTCGAGGACCCGCGGTTGTTGAAACAGGAATCTTATTATTACTCTCATCAGGGTGAAGCAGAGTATGGTGTGATTGACGACATTTTTGGCAACGATGTTCACTTTTACATTTGTTACAAATATGACCGTAAGAGAGACAGTTCTCACAGACTTTGTTTTCATAGACGAATTTTCTTTTGTCTTTTGTATGGTCCGGCTCGAAGGACCATGCACAATTACGGGAGATGCTTTGGAGTGGACTGTATAAATTCTATGTAATTTTAGCGGGGCACTCCTATAATTGTAAGCTCTGTGTGGATGCAATTAAAAATTGGTGACTCCGATTTGAATTTGAATTGACGATGCGGTTTCTTTATTAATATGTTGACGCTTATGCTTCTATGCAACAAGTGAAAAACAAGGCATTTTTATTTTATTTCAGACATTTTGGTTTGTTAAGTATAACGTGGAACAAATGGGATCGAAAACAAGTAAGAAAAGCGTTAAGTTCGGTCGGGCCGAACTTTTTATACCCTCCACCACAAATTTCAGCCATTTCGGTGGATTAATGTGGCCACAACCTTCAAAATACCGAAATTCGGAAGGTACCGTTCTATGGGGGCTATATGATGGCGTGGACCTATACCTAAAAATTTCTGGGGGAAAGTTTTATACGCCTAAAGAAGACTAAATACCAAATTTCAGCCATCTCGGTGTGATAATGAGGCTAAAACGTTCAAAATATCGAAAATCGGGAGATATTGTATTATGGGGGCTATATCAACACGTGGACCTATATAAACATTTTATGGTAGAAATTTTTCTTAGCCTCTGGAAACACAAAATACAAAGTTACAACCGATTCTTTGTTCAAATGGGTCTAATACATTCAAAATATATTAAAATGACGCGTACTTTATAAGGGGCCTTATGTGGGGGCTATACCAAAACGTGGACCTATATAACCCAACTTTGGTAGGACTGTTTTCTGGCCTCTGAAGACACAAAATACCAAATAACAACCAATTCTGTGGTCAAATGGGTCTAATACATTCAAAATATATTAAAATGACGCGTACTTTATATGGGGCCTTATATGGGGGCTATACCAAAACGTGGACCTATATAACCCAACTTTGGTAGGAATATTTTTTGGCCTCTGGAAACACAAAGTACCAAATTACAACCAATTCGGTGGTAAAATGGGCCAAATATCTTTAAAATTCCTTAAAACGACGACGCGTCACGCGAGTAATGATAGTATTATCATTACGAATATAATAATTATATTTATTCATTTATAATTTAATTTAATAATCCATTTATTTTCTTAAAAAGTTAATTATCTAAATATCATTCCTTCTTCCCTTTATTTCCATTAATTCAGTAATTATAAAAACAGATATAACACATTTTATTATAAATAATTAATTTATAGATTTGTTCTCTTCATTATTATAATATCAATACCTTGTATAATTCTACTTATCGACATATTTGAATTTACTGTTATTTATTACTTTCATTTCCTGTAAAACATATTTTCCATATTTTGTCACTTTTCAATTTCCTTTCAAATGAATAAGTTCTTAAATAAAATAATTTTAATTTGATTTTTGAAAATATTGAATTTCAATAAAATATTCAAGTAACAATCAACAAACGGATTATCAATCGAACTTTATATGGATAAATAAGCGGTTTACATTACTGGCGCAGTCGATATAGGATGAACCAATAGGATGAACTTTCATTTCAACAAGCTTAAGCTGTCGTGAAAGAATCGAGAAAATATCCAATGTTTACAATTTTAAATTTTTGGAGGGAAAACGAAAGAAGCAATTAAAACGGACCTTAATTCAAGAAGCTGAAGCTTTCAAGATAAAAGGAACGTATCTTTATTTAAAAAGCCTAATCCTTTTTTTGAGAATTAAACTACAAACCTATATATTTTCAGTTTTTCAATATCAATTTTGGAGGGAAAAGAATCAATCAATAAATTTTCAAAATTTTGGAGGGAAAAGTCATATACAAAAGAATCAAACAATCAATATTCAATATTTTGGAGGGAATATTCATGTACCAAGAAATCAGTCAATTTCCAACTTTTTCAATTTTGGAGGGAAAATCTGTATAGCAAGGAACGAATAAATCAATTTTTAAGTATTCAATTTTTGGAGGGAAAAGAAAATATATTTAACACAAAATGGAATCATCAACGAATCAAAATGTTAATAACAACATCCAAGCATCTTTTGTGCTCTCAATAAATGATGTCCTCAAGGATGCACAACGAATTAAAGAATTCAGAGGTGACAATAGTTACGCTCTTACGTCTTTTATAAGAGAAGTTGACACCGTTCTTTCATTGGTTGAAAGCAATGCTGAGGCAAGTAAATATATATTCAACAGAATTATTTTGAACAAAATTCAAGGAGAGGCTCTCCATGTCATGAGGTCTTTGGGGCCTAATGCAGTTTGGGATGAAACAAAGAATTTATTAATTCAGAACTTCGGAGTAAGGGAATCATACCATCAACTTTTCCATGAAGCATTTGAAGCAATAAATAATGGTATTGTAAATTATTATAAGCACTTATTATCTATTTTATGTAAGTTAAACGAAAAATTTGAATACGATTCAGAGAAACCGATAGAGTTTAGCCCTGCAAATGCAGAACAAATTATTTTGAGAACTTTTATTAATAATATAGATGTAAATTTGGCTTCCGTTGTTATAAACAGAAATGTATCTAGTTTAAGAGAAGCTTACAATTTACTAGAACAACAAGGTCTAATTAGGAATAACAGTCAGAAAATGTACAATAGCAATACTTATAATATAAAATATACATCAGAAACCTATTCCAACAAACATTTCATACCACAAATTTATGGTCAAAAAAGTAATTATAACTTTACAAATATAAATTCGGGATTTAGATATAATTATCAAAATAGAAATAAACAAGAAAACTCCCATCAATTTTCAAACATGAACATTCGTAATAAAAGAAATAATCCTCCCAATTTTATTACCCAGTACCGAAACCAAAGTACACCATCAAAAACAAGTCTTCAGTATAGTCCAAATAATTATAACAATAATTTTAGCCGCCAAACAACACATTTTAATAATCATAATAATTCCCAATACCATAATAATAGCGGTAGATACAGATATACAGTTCCCAATGTAATGGATATTGATCACATAGATGGAGTGGTTCACTGTCCGGAGGATAGGGATAAACATTTTAATTTTCATTTAACTGCTTCGAAAAGGCACTTCCCAAGCAGTATAACCAACGATACTGGTGTAATTAAAAATATTGTCAGTAGTCCTTTGTATGATAGCATTTATTTCAATACAGAAGAAAAATCGTATCAGCAAATAAGTCATATGAATGATGACTTCAGCTCTTTGTATAACAATAATGATCTTTCGATTGAAAGCAAAGAAACTAAATTTCCTGGAGATAAAGAAACTGAAGTTCCTGACATTGTTTCTTTATCTAAAGATAAAGCAACAGAACTTCTTAACAATATTAATTTTTCGGAAGGCAAAGGACCTGGACTTTCTAGCAGTATTTCTTTATCTGAAGATAAAGAACCTGAAGTCCATGGCAATGTTTATTTCTCGGAAGAACTACTTGACGAAGATACGTCTTCCAAACAATACGATACGTTTAAAAATTTGACATTATCTGATAAAATTAAAACCGGGAATACAGGGGTATTAAAAGATATCATTCATTCCGTGTCTCAGAGAGAAGATCTTAAACCATCAAAACATTGTAGCAAAAGTGGAAATAAGAAAGGCGAGAAAATACAAAATTCACTAAATAAATACGATGAATACATTAATTCTATAAATGTTGATAATAAATCTCTAAATTACAACAGAGATTCAGAAAAAATTAGAATGTTATATAAAAAAGAAAAATCACTGGAAGTTAAATATAAAAAGATTAAGGCAATCGAATATTATAATAAGAATTTTCACAAAGTTACTAAAGAGAAGCCTTTTACAAATGAATATAGAAAACGCAACAAACCAGATATTTATAACAAATTTCTAAAATATAAGAATCATAAGGTTGAGAAAAAAAATTTACATAAGGAAATTTATAAAGAAAAAGGAGAAATAGAATTCATAAGAAATTATAAATCAGTTAGAAAAAAAGGAGGACTTAAATTCAGATTTAGTGATTTAATAAATGAGCACACTAAAGATATATAACGTGAAGCCAAATAAAACGATTAGTAAAAACATTTTAATATTTTCAATAAGTATTATGTAATTTATGAAATATAATATCAATATTTATGTTATATGTATTTATTTAAGAATGATGTTATTACATCTTATTTCTTCCTGTTGTCATATATTTTAAAATTTAATTGTATACTGTACCACAAAACAAACTACAACATTATATTATTGTTTAATGGGGGAGAAGTAATGATAGTATTATCATTACGAATATAATAATTATATTTATTTATTTATAATTTAATTTAATAATCCATTTATTTTCTTAAAAAGTTAATTATCTAAATATCATTCCTTCTTCCCTTTATTTCCATTAATTCAATAATTATAAAAACAGATATAACACATTTTATTATAAATAATTAATTTATAGATTTGTTCTCTTCATTACACTGTACAACAAAATCGAACTTTTTTTAAAATTACAAGAAACCCCGCACAGATTATGAATGAAGACCGAAAAAAAGAAGACACGTGTATCGGCGTTTTGAAAGTTTACGTCGGGAAGTAACCTAAATAGGCGTGGCAAGTTCCGCCCATTTCTACAGGTTTTGAAATATTCGACATCAGATTTCGTGGAATCCTTGCATTTTAGGTATAAAGTGTCTTTGGAAATATTACTGACAACAATACGGGGTATCTTTTTATGAAAAAAATTAACCATCATGCGAGTCACCAAAGGGGTCTTTTTGGTCCATTTTTTCAAAAACATTTAAAAACTCCTTTAAAATGTGTTCGTATCAAATCAAAGTATTCCACAAAATTATTTGTCATAAAATTTTACTATAGGTCCCCGAATACACCAAAACTCTAAATCGTACCTAAACGCCAGGAATCTGCCAAAAGTAAAATCACGTTTTAGGGTTAATGTTGTACTTTAGCTGAGTTTATTAAGTTTTGTCCCACAAAACTTCATTCTAGATAGAAGACGTCAAAGACAAAAATATTCTCCATCAAATTTCAGTATAAGTCGCCGAATAAATGAAATATGTATTTGCAATATATATCAATAAAATATATACATTAAATTTGCCAACAAAACACCCAAATATTTTTGGAATAAATTTGTTTTGCTCTTTTTTCGATTTGATGCATGAAAGTAACATGAAATTTAGTTTTAGACGAAAGTTGTTAAAAGAAGAAATATTCTACACAAAATTTCACTATAAGTCGCAAAACAAACTATATATCTAAGTAAAACGCTTTGCTAAGAAAATGACGTTACAAAATTAGATATTATAGGTAGAAATTATTTGTTAAACTTTTAGACTCTTAATTAAAATTTATTCAATACTGAGTCATAATCTCCTAAAATACTTCACTTTTTTCGGATTGTGTCAAAAGATAAAATATTCCAAATCAAATTTCATTATGAGTCTCTGAACAAAAGAAATTTGTAGCTATAATATTTAACATCTCCCGAAGCTTTCCCTTTTAAATACGATTTAGGACCATATTCTACCGTTTTTATTCACATTTTCGTTATCTGCGGTCACAAAATATATTTTATTGATGTTTTTTCATAATAAATTCTTTCATAATATTATGTGTGCTCGATCCAAACTATTTTTGAAATATCTATGGTGAATATATATAGGGAAAATATTGATATCCCAGATCGGACTTTAGAAAATTACGTATTTTAGTACCATAAACTAAAATAACGTCATCAGGATAAGTCGTAGGTTCCTGATATTGTATGTGAAAATTCGGGGATAGTCTACGGCTATTGTCCAGTGAATATATATCTGACATATGAGTCCTAACATCCACGATTTTGGCATGGTCCTAAACACCATAGTGATGGCAGCTACTCCTGCTCTAACAAAATTGACTGAATTAACTCTAGGAACTGACATGAACGATCATAAAAGATTAAGTTAAGATATGACTAGTTCCTTCGATTTCAAGGGTTAATTCAGTCAATTTTATCAGAGCAGGAGTAGCTGCCATCATTATAGTATTTGGGGCCATGCCAAAACCATGAATGTTGGGGCTCGTATGTCAGATATATATTCACTGGAAAATAGCCGTAGACTATCCCAGCATTTTCACATACAATATCAGGAACCTATGACTTATACTGATGATGTTATTTTAGTTTATGGTACTAAAATACGTAATTTTCTAAAATCCGATCTGGGATATCAATATTTTCCCTATATATATTCACCATAGATATTTCAAAAATAGTTTGGATCGAGCACACATAATATTATGAAAGAATTTATTATGAAAAAACATCAATAAAATATATTTTGTGACCGCAGATAACGAAAATGTGAATAAAAACGGTAGAATATGGTCCTAAATCGTATTTAAAAGGGAAAGCTTCGGGAGATGTTAAATATTATAGCTACAAATTTCTTTTGTTCAGAAACTCATAATGAAATTTGATTTGGAATATTTTATCTTTTGACACAATCCGAAAAAAGTGAAGTATTTTAGGAGATTATGACTCAGTATTGAATAAATTTTAATTAAGAGTCTAAAAGTTTAACATATAATTTCTACCTATAATATCTAATTTTGTAACGTCATTTTCTTAGCAAAGCGTTTTACTTAGATATATAGTTTGTTTTGGAACTTATAGTGAAATTTTGTGTAGAATATTTCTTCTTTTAACAACTTTCGTCTAAAACTAAATTTCATGTTACTTTCATGCATCAACTCGAAAAAAGAGCAAAACAAATTTATTCAAAAAATATTTGGGTGTTTTGTTGGCAAATTTAATGTATATATTTTATTGATATATATTGCAAATACATATTTCATTTATTCGGCGACTTATACTGAAATTTGATGGAGAATATTTTTGTCTTTGACGTCTTCTATCTAGAATGAAGTTTTGTGGGACAAAACTTAATAAACTCAGCTAAAGTACAACATTAACCCTAAAACGTGATTTTACTTTTGGCAGATTCCTGGCGTTTAGGTACGATTTAGAGTTTTGGTGTATTCGGGGACCTATAGTAAAATTTTATGACAAATAATTTTGTAGAATACTTTGATTTTATACGAACACATTTTAAAGGAGTTTTTAAACGTTTCTGAAAAAATGGACCAAAAAGACCCCTTTGGTGACTCGCATGATGGTTAATTTTTTTCATAAAAAGATACCCCGTATTGTTGTCAGTAATATTGCCAAAGACACTTTATACCTAAAATGCAAGGATTCCACGAAATCTGATATCGAATATTTCAAAACCTGTAGAAATGGGCGGAATTTGCCACGCCTATTTAGGTTACTTCCCGACGTAAACTTTCAAAACGCCGATACACGAGTCTTCTTTTTTTCGGTCCTCTTTCATAATCTGGTCGAATTATCTTGTAATTTTTTTTAGTGTTGTACAGTGTTATTATAATATCAATACCTTGTATAATTCTACTTATCGACATATTTGAATTTACTGTTATTTATTACTTTCATTTCCTGTAAAACATATTTTCCATATTTTGTCACTTTTCAATTTCCTTTCAAATGAATAAGTTCTTAAATAAAATAATTTTAATTTGATTTTTGAAAATATTGAATTTCAATAAAATATTCAAGTAACAATCAACAAACGGATTATCAATTGAACTTTATATGGATAAATAAGCGGTTTACATTACTCGCGTCATTTTGTATGGGGGTTATACGAAAGCGTGGACCTACACAGCCCGCTTTCAATACCAAAAGTCCTACGTAAATATAACATATTTTCCCAAAATTTCATCAACCTACGTCAATCCGTTCGGACGCTAGAGTGATTTCCACAGACGGACAGACGGACGGACATGGCTATATCGATGTAGAATTGCACGCTGATCAAGAATATATATACTTTGTGGGGTCTACAATGATTATTTCGAGTAGTTACAAACGTAGTGACAAACTTAATATACCCCCATCCTATGGTGGAGGGTATAAAAAAGAAGTACATGAGTGAAAGCTTATTGATGTAAATTTAAGATACTTAACAGTTCTACTGCAGTTCTGTTAGTGTGGATTGTAAATTCAAGTTATAATTCATTAAGTTCGTTAAATTCAAATATTTAATAACTAATTGTTGAACAGAGTTCAACAATTAGTATTAGTATTAGTATTAGTATTAGTATTAGTATTAGTATTAGTATTAGTATTAGTATTAGTATTAGTATTAGTATTAGTATTAGTATTAGTATTAGTATTAGTATTAGTATTAGTATTAGTATTAGTATTAGTATTAGTATTAGTATTAGTATTAGTATTAGTATTAGTATTAGTATTAGTATTAGTATTAGTATTAGTATTAGTATTAGTATTAGTATTAGTATTAGTATTAGTATTAGTATTAGTATTAGTATTAGTATTAGTATTAGTATTAGTATTAGTATTAGTATTAGTATTAGTATTAGTATTAGTATTAGTATTAGTATTAGTATTAGTATTAGTATTAGTATTAGTATTAGTATTAGTATTAGTATTAGTATTAGTATTAGTATTAGTATTAGTATTAGTATTAGTATTAGTATTAGTATTAGTATTAGTATTAGTATTAGTATTAGTATTAGTATTAGTATTAGTATTAGTATTAGTATTAGTATTAGTATTAGTATTAGTATTAGTATTAGTATTAGTATTAGTATTAGTATTAGTATTAGTATTAGTATTAGTATTAGTATTAGTATTAGTATTAGTATTAGTATTAGTATTAGTATTAGTATTAGTATTAGTATTAGTATTAGTATTAGTATTAGTATTAGTATTAGTATTAGTATTAGTATTAGTATTAGTATTAGTATTAGTATTAGTATTAGTATTAGTATTAGTATTAGTATTAGTATTAGTATTAGTATTAGTATTAGTATTAGTATTAGTATTAGTATTAGTATTAGTATTAGTATTAGTATTAGTATTAGTATTAGTATTAGTATTAGTATTAGTATTAGTATTAGTATTAGTATTAGTATTAGTATTAGTATTAGTATTAGTATTAGTATTAGTATTAGTATTAGTATTAGTATTAGTATTAGTATTAGTATTAGTATTAGTATTAGTATTAGTATTAGTATTAGTATTAGTATTAGTATTAGTATTAGTATTAGTATTAGTATTAGTATTAGTATTAGTATTAGTATTAGTATTAGTATTAGTATTAGTATTAGTATTAGTATTAGTATTAGTATTAGTATTAGTATTAGTATTAGTATTAGTATTAGTATTAGTATTAGTATTAGTATTAGTATTAGTATTAGTATTAGTATTAGTATTAGTATTAGTATTAGTATTAGTATTAGTATTAGTATTAGTATTAGTATTAGTATTAGTATTAGTATTAGTATTAGTATTAGTATTAGTATTAGTATTAGTATTAGTATTAGTATTAGTATTAGTATTAGTATTAGTATTAGTATTAGTATTAGTATTAGTATTAGTATTAGTATTAGTATTAGTATTAGTATTAGTCTGCTTGCGCATGTAACCAGGCTTCGGACCATACATCAGCAGAGATAGTATCAGTGTTTTGTAAAGCGTTGTTTTTGTTTGACGAGATGTGGCTTTGTTCTTAAACTGCTTACTTAAGTCAAAGTAGCATTTGTTGGCCAACACTATTCTTCTTCGCATTTCACAACTGATGTTGTTGGTTGTGTTTACGGCGGTGCGGAGGTAGACGAAGTCCCTTACTACCTCAAAATTATAGAAACCAACGTCAAGAGTTGGCCCGATCTTTATGGACGCATTGCGCGACGACACCATTAACTTTGTCATCTCGCCGTTTACCACCAGACCCACTTTAGTAGCTTCCCTTTCGACTTTTTCAAAGGTATCAGTTACTTCTTCTACCGATCGACCTATGATGTCAATGTCATCGGCATAAGCAAATAACATATGTATGTCTGTTTGTATATATTGCGCCACTTCTTTTTAGCTTCGCATATCGTAAAGCCATTTCCAGCAGAATGTTGAATAAATCACACGAGAGGCCGTCTCCTTTCCTGAAACCTCTTTTGGTACTAAACTCTTCGGAGAGGTTCTTTCCTATTTTAACTGAGGACCGAGTATCAGTTAATGTCATTCTACAAAGCCGAATGAACTTTGCAGGGATACCAATTTCAGACATGGCTTGGAATGCCTTTGAACGCAGGGGACTGTCCAAGGCTGCTTTGTAATCGACAAAAAGGTGGTAGGTATCGATCTGCATCTCTTGGGTTTTCTCCAGGATTTGCCGTAGGGTATATATCTGGCCAATGGTGGATTTGCCAGGTCTAAAGCCGCATTGGTGTGGTCCAATTATATCATTGACCATGGGCTTTAGTCGTTCACATAATATCCCTGACAATATCTTCCAGGCAATATGGAGAAGACTTGGCTGTGCGGTATACATTCAATACCATCGTCTGGGATTGGATCTGTGGTATCTTTGCCGCCTTCGCTACTATCGGATACCAACAGTTTGGAAAAATGTTCTTTCCATATCCTGAGCACACTATCTGTACCATGCACGTCTCTACAGGAGGATGTACCTGTACCAAAGCCACCAGTTTGATGTTTCACTCTTTGGTAGAATTTTCGGACTTCATTTCGTATAGGAGACGATCTCGATTTGTTCACACTTCCGCCTTTCCATTTCTCTCTTTTTCCAGCGGAAAAGACGCTTCTCTTCTCTCCTTTTCTCCCGATACTTCTCTCGTGCGCTACGCGTTGCTACTGATTGTAGAGTAGTCCTATATGCCGCATTTTTCTCTTCCATAGCAGCACGACACTCCTGGTCATACCACGGATTCATTGGTGGAGGTCTCTGGTATCCAAGTATGGATTTTGCGTACTTTGTACATGGAGTGGGCAATATTTTGCCATTGTATTGATATGTTATCGGGACGAGGAGTGCTTTCATTAAGTAATTGGGCTAGTTGAGTGGAATATGCTGTAGCTCTCTGTTGTATTTGCAGCCTACCGATGTCCAATTTCCGCCTTGTATCTGTTCGTGCAACGTTTAGACGGGTACGTACCTTTGCTGCAATAAGGTAGTAATCCGAATCTATATTTGCTCCTCGGAACGATCGTACATCCAACACGCTCGATAAATGTCCTCCATTTATCACAACATGATCAATTTGATTACTTGTTCTTTGATCTGGAGAGAGCCAGGTGGCCTTATGAATATCGAGATGTTTAAATCTGGTACTGCTAACTACCATTTTTTTTTTGCCACTGCGAAGTCTATCAGCCTCATACCATTGTTAGATGTTTCACTATGGAGACTGAATTTCCCGACTGTTGGGCCAAAGATATTCTCCTTTCCAATTTTGGCATTAAATCGCCTAGATTAATTTTAATGTCACGGGCAGGGCAACGGTCATAAGTTTCTTCTAAACGCTCGTAAAATATATATTTGGTCTGTTCGTCCTGGTCTTCAGTGGGAGCATGAGCGCAAATAAAGCTGATGTTGAAGAACTTTGCTTTTGATCGAATTGTAGCGAGTCTTTTATTCACTGGGGTGAAGCTGGAGACCAGATGTTTTAACCTTAAGACCAACCAAACTCAGGCTTTGTGTCATGGCAGCTATAATACAGTACATCACCTTTAGATGTTGTTGTGACGCCTTTCCCAATCTATCGTATTTCCTGTATGGCAGTAATGTCGGCCTTGTACTTTTCAAACACATCTGCCTATGCGTATACTGCACCTTCTCTATAAAGAGTGAGAACATTACAGGTGCAGATTCGCAGATCATGGTCCATAATTCGTATGCATGGTTCGTCAACTTTAGAGGGGTTTGATTTTCGTTCGTTTTTTCATAGTAGGCTGCTAGGGGGAGGTTACTAACCCAACGCCCAAACCAAGGTTTTTAACGTTCTTATGGTTGAACGCGCCGCACATGTTAGCTCGCTACCTTTAACGGGTGTTAAAGACAGCTCCCCAGGTGACACCAGGGGTAGGTCAGTGTCCACTTGAGATGAAAGGGACCAAGATAAATCCTGGCTTTGCCATGTTAAGGCCGGTCAGGACCGTTCCTTGGTATCTTCCATCCCCTTCGTCACCAGATACTTTTTTTACTTTTTTTTTTCTAAAATTTTTACGAATTGAACGATGTGAGTGAGGAGTATTAACGAGGAATGGCTTAAGGTGTATTACATAAATGTCGTTGAAATCAATACAAGCCATGATTTTATTAACACTTTGAAAGCTTACTTTCCTTAAAAAACGATTCTAAAATCACTAACATCATCTAAATGCATCCTTAATATGATAACCTACATTTTCTGAAATATGTATATGTTTTAAAATTTTACTAGAAATCTTCCTTAACATTTTCGTTAATCTAATGTGTTTGCGTGAATTAACAACTTGACCCCAATATCATTTTAAGAGTGCATTGCACGCATCACACATCTCTCTTTTCGCTAAAACGTTGTATTTATTAATTAAATAAACATTTCTGGGGGCTTTCTATTGGTCCACTGCAAAGACTTGGGATCTGTATAGAAAAAAAAAAATATAGACTAACTTCACGAATATTGCGTGTTGCCAAACATTATTTATGTTAGCAAATTTTAGGTTAAACAACAAAAACTTTAACAACAATTGAGTTCACCTGAAGATATTTGTTTTTCTCATCTGCGGCTGTCGTTGTTTCTGCACTTCGACAAACGAATACTAAAAAATAATGTTTCTGTGTTTTATTTCACCTTTTTTGGGGGAAAAACTTTTTCACATCTTCGTTTCTTTATTTTTCTCCTAGAAAAAAATTAAAATTCCACACACACGCAAGGCATTGTAATAACAGCAATACCAACAACATCAAATATTGCCTATCAACTTCAGAGATTTGAAAAACTGCAATACAAGATCGGCATCCAAATTGAGTTTTGGTTTTATTTGTTGTTGCTATTGTCTGAGAAGTGATGCAGACAGCTTTTAACACCTTTTTGACATTCTTAGCTATTTGTCATTTTTAAAAAGAAAAAACCAAATAAATTTTAAATCTATTGATTTTTGTGTACAACAAACAACAACTAGCACGCAAGTCACGTATAAGTTTTCCTAGCTAAAGTGTTCTCTTATTTGTTGTACTATTGTTGATTTATTAAAGCGAGACATGAGGAGACACATTTTAGATTACCAAGCAACGATCCTGATTGACTTTAAGTCCATGACTTATCGGGGTCCCACTTTATCTAAGTGGACAATAATTAGGTAGCCTGAACCAAACTGATCAAAATACTACCTGTCGATAGGACAAAAAACCTTGATATTGCCCAAGGTACATCTCCGGCACTTTTTCTTAAATCTTAAACTGCATCTTTAATATATCTTAAAAACATTTTAAGTACAACCTAACTAACACTTTTAAGCTTCATTAGGCGTTTAATTTTTTCAAACAATTTTCAGTCTGATGGCCAACAATCGCAACAATGTACTTAGCCGCTTAAATATTTACCCGCATTGCCACAACAATGAATAGAAAAGATTTAAATGCAAAAGAAAGCAAATAGACGACTTTGTTTCCCCAACAGAAAACAAAACTCTATTTACCAACTGTAATACCAAAGTCAACCATAGTTATTAATGTTACATCCATATTGCTGCAGCAGGTATTGAGAAGACGTCAAAAATTGATTGCCATAAGATGTGAGAAATTTTAATTTTTTTCCTTCTTTCGATGAATATTTATTGTCAATATTGACACAAAACTTAAGGTAAATATTTTCTTCAAACTATTGCTGTGACTGAGGCCCCCTAGTCTTTTGTTTCATTTGTGTTTATTTTCATTTTGCCCACACCGCCTTTTCCCCAACCAAGAGATGCTCATGAATACAACAAAATGGTTAGCAGTTGTGCGTTAAAACTCTCTGTTTATTTTAAAAATACCCAACGCCCAATTCAATGACAATGCGCGTGAAAATGTTACTTTGGTTACGTTTTTGTTTAAAATCTAATAAGCCAAACATTGGCATCTCAATCAACAATTGGTCATCACTGGTCTGCTGGACACATGGATAGATGGTGGCTGGGTGACTGGTTTGGTAATGATGCTGCTGGCTGTCTAATAAACAAAGCCACAATATTCTTTCACAGACCGCAATATTAATTATTTAGATAAACATTAAAATTAGTTTTGTGGGATTTTTGATTTTTTTTGAATAAATGATTTGTTCATGGAATTACCTAAAATACGTAAATATTTTAAAGATGAGTAACAGTTTATGGAAGTGTGTTGTGATGTGACAATGAACTAATGAATGAAAGTTAAACTTGTATGTAATATGTACATTAGGGCGGCCCAAAAAATATTTTTTTTTTTTTTTTGAAATGCCTACCCCCTAATTTTTTTATATTTGATCCAAAAGACATATATATGAAATTTTATGGCGATCGGTAAACGTTAACCAGTGCACACAGAGAGATCTTTGTTTCCATAGTAATTTGTATGGGACCAAATGTCAATTTTCACGAGAATGCCTTTAGGGCGATTTCCTGAAAATTCGTCTTTTAGACACAATAATGAACTGGACCATAAATGCGGACTTTAAATGATTTTCGTGAAAATTGACCTTTGGTCCCATACAAATTACTATGGAAATAAAGATCCCTCTGTGGGCACGGGTTAACGTTAACCGATCGCCATAAAATTTCATATATAAAAATTTTGTCATTTTTGGGCCGCCCTAATGTACATACATGAAAAAAATATCCTTAAATAAAATCTTGAAAAAAAATCTCAAAAATCCTGAATAAATCAGGGGAGAGAGCGATGCGACTGCTGAAACGACAGACTTCGTTTCTCTTGAATGAGACAATTGGCGTAATTTCAGAGAGTTCACTAATCACCGCTCCATAGATCTGCCCAACCCTTCTGATGTCCGGGTATAAGAAAGGACGTTCCTAGACATAAACACTGCTGCAGCCGCTCGCCATATGACTACTCTTCGAATATCCGATCTGATACCAAAGCAGAGGCGAAGGGATTAGCAAATGAGCGTAATGAACTTCGTCGTACCAACCCCAGTGACTACAGAGTCAGGGAGCTGACACTGGAAGTCAACGGGTTGATTGGTGGAGCCGAAGTTAGTGAATTGTGGGCAATGGTTAAGCCACTGTAAAGAAGGAAAATAGGACCTCATTTAAGTTTGGTAAATTTGAAATTTTCAAACTGTCGTTCCCGAAGTCTGGAAAATGGGCAGGGTGGTCCCGATACTGAAACGGGTGCCAGCAAAGGTTAATCGTAAAGACCAATTTCGCTTTTGTCGCCGCATGTCACAGCTATCTGTGACAAACTAAGATGTTTGAACCAGGTCCTCAAGTTCCTAGCCGGTAGCATTTTTAATCCTTGTTGGCCACATATAACGCGATATGTCGGTCTGTGGTAAGCTATGCGGCCATCTACTGAGGTCTTCTATTTTACAGGAGAACTCAACTTGGGTCTTCTGGACTCTATAAGAGACCTCAACTGAGGTCTTCTGTTTTTTAGGAGACCTCAACTGAGGTCTTCTATTCTATAGGAGACTGAGATTTTCTATTTCTTAGGAGGCCTCAGCTGAGGTCTTCTATTCTATAGGAGACCTCAACTGAGGTCTTCTATTCTATAGGAGACCTCAACTGAGGTCTTCTATTTTATAGGAGACCTCAACTGAGGCCTTCTATTCTATAGGAGACCTAAACTGAGGCCTTCTATTCTATAGGAGATCTCAACTAAGGTCTTCTATTCTATAGGAGACCTCAACTGTGGTCTTCTATTCTATACGAGACCTCTACTGAGGTCTTTTTTTCTATAGGAGACCTAAACTGAAGTCTTCTATTCTATAGGAGACCTCTCCTGAGATATTCTCTTCTATAGGAGACCTCAACTGAGGTCTTATATTCTATAGGAGACCTCAGATGAGGTCTTCTATTCTATAGAATGGCTAAGCTGAGGTCTTCTATTCTTTAGGAGACCTCAACTGAGGTCTTCTCTTCTTTAAGAGACCTCTCAACTGAGGTCTTTTCTTCTATAGGAGACCTAAACTGAAGTCTTCTATTCTATAGGAGACCTCTCCTGAGATATTCTCTTCTATAGGAAACCTCAACTGAGGTCTTATATTCTATAGGAGAACTCAGATGAGGTCTTCTATTCTATAGAATGGCTAAGCTGAGGTCTTCTATTCTTTAGGAGACCTCAACTGAGGTCTTCTCTTCTATAAGAGACCTCTCAACTGAGGTCTTCTCTTTTATAGGAGGAGATCTTCTATTCTTTAGGAGACCTCAACTGACGTCTTCTATTCTTTAAAAGACCTCAACTGAGGACTTCTATACTATAGGAGACCTCAACTGAGGTCTTCTATTCTATACGAGATCTCAACTGAGGTCTTCTATTCTATAGGAGACCTCAACTGAGGTCTTCTATTCTATAGGAGACCTAAACTGAGGTCTTTTATTCTATAGGAGACCTCAACTGAGGTCTTCTATTCTATAGGAGACCTCAAGTGAGGTCATCTATTCTATGGGAGACCTCAACTGAGGTCTTCTATTCTATGGGAGACCTCAACTGAGGTCTTCTATTCTATAGTAGACCTCAACTGAGATCTTCTATTCTATAGAAGACTTCAACTGGGGACTTCTATTCTATAGGAGACCTCGACTGAGGTCTTCTATTCTATAGGAGACTTCAACTGAGGACTTCTATTCTATAGGAGACCTCGACTGAGGAGACCTCAACTGAGGATTTATATTCTATAGGGAGAGCTCAACAGAGGTCTTATATTCTATAGCAGAGCTCAACTGGGGTCTTCTATTCTATAGAAGGCCTCAACTGGGGTCTTCTGTTCTAAAGGAGGTCTCAACTGGGGTCTTATATTCTATTGCAGAGCTCAATTGGGGTCTTCTATTCTAAAGGAGACCTCAACTGAGCTCTTCTGTTCTATAGTCTTCTATTCTATAGGAGACCTCAACTGAGGTCTTCTATTCTATAGGAGACCACAACTGAGGTCTTTTATTCTATAGGAGACCTCAACTGAGGCCTTCTATTCTATAGGAGACCTCAACTGAAGCCTTCTATTCTATAGGAGACCTCAACTGAGGTCTTCTATTCCATAGAAGACCTCAACTGATGTCTTCTATTCTATAGGAGAGCTCAACTAAGGTCTTCTATTCCATAGCAGACCTCAACTGAAGTCTTCTGTTCTATAGGAGACCTCAACTGAGGTTTTCTATTCTATAGGAGACCTCAACTGAGGTCTTCTGTTCTATAGGAGACCTCAACTGAGATCTTATAGGAGACCTGAGGTCTTATAGGAGACCTCAAGTGAGGTCTTCTATTATATAGGAGACCTCAAGTGCGGTCTTTTATTCTATAGGAGACCTCAAGTGAGGTCTTATATTCTATAGGAGACCTCAAGTGAGGTCTTCTTTTCTATAGGATACCTCAAGTGAGGTCTTTTATTCTATAGGTGACCTCAAGTGAGGTCTTCTATTCTATAAGAGACCTCAATTGAGGTCTTCTATTCTATAGGAGACCCTAAGTGAGGTGTTCTGTTCTATAGGAGAACACAAGTGAGGTGTTCTATTCTATAGGAGACCCCAAGTGAGGTTTTTCTACTCTATAGGAGACCTCAAGTGATGTCTTCTATTCTATAGGAGACCTCAAGTGAGGTTTTCTATTCTATAGGAGACCTCAACTGAGGTCTTCTATTCTATAGGATACCCCAAGTGAGGTCTTCTATTCTATAGGAGACCTCAAGTGAGGTCTTCTATTCTATAGGAGACCTCAAGTGAGGTCTTCTATTCTATAGGAGGACACAAGTGAGGTCTTCTATTATATAGGAGACCTCAAGTGCGGTCTTTTATTCTATAGGAGACCACAAGTGGGGTCTTCTTTTCTATAGAAGACCTCAAGTGAGGTCTTCTATTCTATAGGAGACCTCAAGTGATGTCTTCTATTCTATAGGAGACCTCAACTTAGGTCTTCTATTCTATAGGAGACCTCAACTGAGGTCTTTTATTCTATAGGACACCTCAACTGAGGTCTTCTATTTTATAGGAGGGTAATCAAGATAAACTTGTGGCTTTGCCATTTTAGTGCCAAATAGAACCATTGTCTGGTGTCTTCCACCCCCTACATCTCCTGGCTACACTCCAAATAAAAAATATCCATTGTGAATAATAATATTTAAAACAAATTTATCTTCCGCATTTGGAGACCTAAGATAGTTTTTTCCTAATAGCATATATGCATGATGACCGTACTTAGATTCTCCTCACTCTAATTAGTGTTTGCAATAAACTAATCTAAGTAAGAGGAAATTTATTATGTGCCAACAATACAACGTTATCATACTGACCCCCAACGACAAGTGGGCCACATGAACATGACCAAAACAAACGTGGAGAGAAAAAACAAAATCCCAAACTCAAGTTCATGTAAGTTTAACGTAAACGAACACAAGAAAAAACTTGGAACTATCTCAAGGAGTTAGCTAAACAGCAACAACAAACAAAAAATAAACCAAATTGCTCTGTGTGTAAAAAGAACGAACCAACGAACGAATGAACAAGTGGACGCGGATAGACATTTAGGCATATAATTTTGAAAGCAACACAGACACTTTAGACAAGAGCATAATTTATTGGGCTTTCAAGACAAGTTTCCTGAAAGTAGTGAAAAAACTACCACGACAAGTGTATTTTTTGCGGTCAATTTTTTGTTGCTTCTTTCATAGCGAATCACTTTTGAGATCACAGACGAAATACATAGTAAAAATGTGGATAAAAGTAATTTATAAAAATAAGTAGTCAAAATAAAAAAAAGAAAAGAAAGCTAGCATATTAGTGAGCCTAAATGAACAAGTCAATACCCTATAATCGATTGGTTTGACAAATATTTTTCAAAATGTAAACCATTTTCCATTTATTCACAAAAATCACGTCCCTGCAACGGATGTGACTTATAAGCAGTCCTTTGTCGATGCCATGAAGTGATTGTGTTTGTGTTCGGGTGATATCTAATGGACTCAGTACTGACTTCAAATCATTTACTTTTATTACAATTAAATAATTATTTCTAAGAATTATATTTTATCTTTGATCCATTATCAATTTGTATATTAACGTTTATTTTTTACCGTCCTATAACACCAATAGCTTTCTACGTTTCACAACCCCACATTCCCGACCATAGGGTACTGCACTTCTGTACAACGGAAACTCGCAATAAAAATGTGGCATGACATGATTGTAATCGCAACAACATAATTTAATTGATACATGAGCCATTGGACTTAAACATCATACAAATAAATAGGCATAAAAACGACTAGACAGACAGACGGACTGGCGGAATGCATGCAGTTTGATGCTGATGATGCTGCTGCTAACTACATACCTAAGTAGCATAGCTATATTTTGAAATGTCTCCAGTCTATTGTAACGCTGTCTATAGTGCTGGTAATTTAATGAGAAAATGATACATTTAAGATTTCCATTCTTCAAGATGTAAATAAATTAAACGGATGGAACTAATTATCGCCAGTTAACATCTCCCTAGATTTAAGAGCAAATTGAAAGCATAAATAGTTCATGTACATCTACGTGTAGTTTGAAGGCAATAGCGGTATTAAGTTTACACCATTTTGCGAGGAGTGTCCATACAAAATCTGGGAAAATTGACTGAAAACTGCAAAAAGTTTAATTCATACGAAGTTAATTTGTGGTGTTCAAATAAATGAAAAAATTTTTAAATTTCTAGTAGGATGGATTTTGGTTCCTCACTTATGTCAAATAGAAACATATGGGAAAAATCAAATTTCCTTTACAATTCCATTAGAAAAAAAAATTAAAATTTTTTTTGCGAGCACGTCTACGATTTTCTTATAAAGAAAAAAATATTTAAAAATTTCCTATTTGTTGTATTGAGAAAATGTATGCATCTATCAGTAACAGCATGACTTTATGCTTGACAATTCAAAAGTAGGTATTTTCTAACTCAAATTTCTTTACAAGTGACACGCCGCACAGTGCGAAATATGGGAAGTTTAGTGGAACTTTAAGGAATTTTGAAGTACATAAAATTAATTAACTTAAAAATGCACTTAAAGTTGCACTTTTGTTTCATAATTTTTTTTCTAAGAAATATAATTTGGATTCATTAAACAAATAGCGTGGCGCGGACAAATGATAAGTCAGTATGCCATTATTTATTTTTCCTAATATTTTACAAAACAATTATGATATTTTACTCTTTAAAAAATGCAAAAAGCTTTTATTGTTTTCACGCAATTTTAATTGGAAAGAAGTGC
This sequence comes from Musca autumnalis, assembly GCF_047663935.1. Classification (NCBI taxonomy): domain Eukaryota; kingdom Metazoa; phylum Arthropoda; class Insecta; order Diptera; family Muscidae; genus Musca; species Musca autumnalis. Next base: position 315,900,636 of record NW_027411644.1, on the reverse strand, counting down.
TTTTTTGAAGATTTCAACATTATTTATTTATTTTCGGTGGATATTTCAAAATTGAGTTCCGTACATTTCCGTGTTAAGATACATATATATGATCTGAAAGTTTGGGGTCTCCTCTGTTTGCAAAGCCATAAAACAGCTGCGGAAACATGCGGTCTTCGGTGAAATTCGAGTTTTTTTAAATGATTTCGAAAATTTAATTTAATTGCATTTTTCAAAGTGGAAGGTAAACGCGACAATGAACGCCATTGTTGACTGTGTTTTGAAGAAATGGACTCACTAATTCTAACAAATTACGATTTCTGTTAAATTAAGAATCCTCTCTCAATTTTTCATAGTTTTGACCTGTAAATGTTGGTGATTTATATAAAGTGCAAAATTTTCGGATGCTGTGGTACAAGTACGAATATACGTTAAAAATTGTAGCGCAGTTCCAACCTGAACTTGATCTGAGAGACATTATTAATAAAATTAATGGTACAGACCTGCTAAATAGAACAATAAACATTATAGCTACAAATGAAAGCAAAAAATTATTGACATTTTACTCCTTAATGGATGTGTAGGGTTGTGGGGCTTCACCCAGAAGTGGACCTATGTTGACAGATTTTATCTGAGGAGGATGTTTATTCGCTAATATCTTAAAATTTTCATTTGCATCAAAGTCGGTTGGGGGCAATACCAAAAACGCGTATCTACGATGCTAATATTTGGCACAGTGGTTTTCTATCTACGAAGAACATAAAATTCCAAAATACAACCATATACATTAGAAAATGTGCCTGTAACATTTAAAATAGGTCCCATCTACCGGTACCGTTCAATGGGGGCTATACCTAAACGCGAACCTATATTGAAAATATTTTGTACCTATGTTTTCTATCCGCTGAAAAGTGAGTATACCAATTTGCAGCAAAATCGATTGAAAAATGAATGTAAAACGTAAAAGCGGCAGACAGCGTTACATGAACGCTATGGAAAACCGCGGGCCTATGTGATCCAATTTGAGCCCCAAATTGCACTGTGCGCCCTCCTTAATCGACAATAAACAATAGATCTCATATCATTGACCTAATATGAATCGGGGTGCACTCATTGATATGAGAGAAGTCTCCATTGTCCTGCATGAAATGCTTGTGTAACAATTATATTTTATTTCATATGCTAGTAGACCCCCGTCCGCTTTGCTGACCCGTCGTAATGAGTTGTAATGACAACTTTTTATGGACTTTATGCTTGACAATTCAAAAATAGGTATTTTCTACCTCACTTCTTGGGTCCATTGTCAAACAAAGGAGGATTTTAAATTTACCGGCAAATTTTGTCTGTAACCTTTCTTTTGTCTTAAGGGCTGTCGGATTTTTTCGTCCATTGATGCTGTATAGGATGTCCCCTGTCTTTATTCTGCCGCTTCTTGAGGCGTACATGTTTTAGTTTTTCATGTCTTATAGACCGTTGAACCTCGCCATTTAAAGAAATTTGTAAATATATCGGTTTTCTTGATCGGGGACGCAAATTAATTTGTAAGCCGGTGTAATCATAAGTTTAGCAAATATAGCGATTATAAAACAACTAGCAAAATGCCCGCTACTTCGTATGCGAAATAGGAATAATATACAAATAAACAATATTTAATAAGGCGAACACTGAAAATTTTGATGTATTAATACCTATTTGAATTGATATTTAACTTATTTCAAGTACTGTTCGTACATTTTAAATTCCAGTCCATATTTTATTAGAACGGTATGGATATTTTGAAGATTTTATCCACATTTTCCAACCGAATTTTGGAATTTGTGATATCAAAGTGTAGAAAACCTTTATTCAAAAGATGTTACCCTATATAACAGTTAATTTATGAGACGCTTTATTTTAGGCCTTTTTATTCTCAAATGAACTTACTATAACGTTCAGAATAGATTACAAAATAAAAACAATTCTGTTGAAAAGGTACGTTTGACTTTTTGATTTCAGTACATTATTTAGAAACCGAATTCGTGTTAACACAGAAACAATAGTACATTATTCAGTAAAATTTTTAAAATCCAGGACTTTAGCTCAAATGTTACAGTTTTAGCTCTACTTGTTCACCCAATGCCAATGGTATTACATGTAGAAACCTTTCATACATTTAAAGGCGGATTTTAACAAACATTCTGATCCAATATCAACAGTGATCCTAATAACAAATTTCATTTATCGATTCACTCAATACCAGTGCTTCAATATTTAGTATTACAGTATTTCCCTCTTATATGCACCCCGGATATAAGCATTCCCCGCTTAATAGCCCTGAAATTTGTGCAAATGTTGTTTTTGGTCAAAAATACATTGACTTTATTTCAATATATGCAACCCGCTTATATGCATGTCCCTCTTATAAGCACTTGAAATTTAGTAATCATTTTTTCATTCTGGCTTAAAAAAATTCGTTTATATGCACCGGACCAAAATAATTTGGATGATTGTAAAAATTTTCATCGGTGGTAAATTGTCATATTGGATATGAAGAGACGCAAAAAATAGAGCTATATGTGAAAAGGACAATTAAGTGGAGAAAAACTTGTCAAGTGGAGAAGGACCAGTCTTCGGAGGTTGAGAGTGCACCTAACTTCTGATTTAATCAAATGCTTTCGTCTGGAGCTGTTATTTCAGGCAATATGCTTTTAGAGAAAGCTGAACTAATTCCAATAAAAATAAACAAGCCATTTAATCCTTCTACTGACTGGATGTGGCGGTGGCAAAAAGGCAAAAAACTATTAATGAAAATCAATAAATATTGTAAACTAATTTAAAAGGGTATATTTTCGTATTTACTTACAATGTGATTTTTGACGTGCAGTGCAAATTATGTGAAATAACCGTGGAAGAGGATTTTGATGAAAACCATGCAATGGGTATCATATCCGATGAAGAATTTAAAGATTTCGTGCAATCTGATAACAACCTACAATGTTATGCAAAGCCAAGGGATGGAGATATCATTAGAGAAGTTATGTCGAAGAATAATTATCTGAAAACGATTCATCAGAAAATGAGATTTCCCCCAAAAATTAAGTTATAAATGCAATAAGTATTATGCGTAAGGCGATGATGCCAGCCAATAAATTTCTTCGTGAAATAATCATTTGCAACACTATAAAGTATAAATATTCTTTATCAGTGTAAAATTCTGAGTCGATCTATGCATGTCCTTCCGTCTGTGGTAGTCATTCACAAAATAGCGACAGTTTGAATATGGGCCATACTCGTAACAGTATTTGGGGTTCCTAGTGGTCAAAAAACCCATTTATCCAAAATTGTGTATATAGGCCCATGTTTTCGTACAGCCCCAAAAAACGTTGCCGCCCGATTTCAGATATTTTCAAACTTTTGGCCGGCCGAATTAGCTGAGCTTAGGTATTCAGTGTTCTCAGTGATCAAAAGACTTCTCCGCCTAAAATTGTGGACATTGGTACTTTCGTAGCAGTAAGACAACGAATTATTATATATTAGTTCAGAATATTTCTCGCCTCTGTCTCGTCTCTCCTTAAATATACGTAACTGCTATTGATCTCCTTGCCTAATACTATACAAACAATTGGGATGTTTGGTTATGAATTAAACATTTTTCTTTTTTGGTTGATTAAAAACGAATAAGTTGCAGTTTTAACGAGAATTTGTGTTTGCATTGCATGTGCTTATAAACGGGAGATTTTTTATATACGCACCGATAGTGCTTATAAGCGGGATTTGTATATAAGCACTGATTGTGCTTATAAACGGGATTTTGATATATGAATCCCCCGCTTTTATGCACTGCATTGCTTGCATTTTTCGCAGTGCTTATATCCGGGAAATACTGTATTTAATACTTCTAGTACACTTATTGTACGACCACCTCTAACAATGAACCTGACAAATAAATAATATATTAGAATTCCACTTCTATTCCTTAGCCCAATTTATTGCAATTTTGTACTTTTCACACACTAATTATATAATTCCAGCTTCACACAACGTCAAATTTAATACCGTTTAGTACATTTCGTATTTCTCAATAAATCAGTCACCCCTCCGCCTAATTTCAGAATTTATATGCATTTCAAAAAGTCCTTACCTAAACACCAACACATACCCTCATACAACAATTCAAATTCCACCTATTTCTCTTCATGGTACCAAATTTAGTACTTATAATATGTATAAGTTTCAAAAATTACTTCCTTTTATCCAAAACTATATCCCAACCGCGATTTAGTATTTATACCCTATACCACAATGTGGAAAAGGGTATTATAAGTTTGTTTTGGTAAAAATTCATGCAACACCGCGAAATATTCGTCGGAGACCCCCAATGTGGTATACCAATCTTCATATCTCGACGAGATAAAGCGATTTTGAGATGTGTGTCCGTCCGTCAGTCCGTCCGTCTGTCCGTCTGTCCATTATAAATTGTAAACACGCTCCAGGCCGCAATTATGGACCGATCGTCACGAAATTTTGTATGGAGGTCGGGTTCAGATCAGAATAGATCCCTATTCTTATTGGTGATGATCGCGAAATATTTAGCGGGTGAAATGGACCAAAAACATAATATTTATTCAATTTTCTAGCGGCTCTGTAGGTCTCAATAATAGTCCGATCAACGCGTAATTTTAAATAAGGTAAGAGTATATCACAAAGGAGAAGCTTGCAGTTTAAGACGGCGATCGGATAATATTTAGAGGGTTAAATGGACCAAAACTTTTGTGTGAAAATTGTAAAAATGTTTAATATACAGCTTATATCTTAATTCCTGGAAGTGACATTGCGGACAAGTGAGATATACTTGAAAGTGGAACGCTTGACCTTTCAATTGATGCCAATTATATTGGTGTGTATGATCAGATAACAGAGTTACAGCCTAATATATTCCGTTATTTGTTTGTAGTGTAATAATAAACTCGCTAGAAGTCGCAATTATACATCAATAGTCACGAAATTTTGCACCGGGTAAGAGAATAGGTCGAAAAAGATGCGTACAATTTTGAATGATGATCTGATATTCTTTAGCGGGTGAAATGGACCATTACTTTTGTATGAAAAATATAAAATTTTATTTATGGTCGATATTTTAATTCCTTGAGGACATATATATTTCGCAAAGTAGCCTACATATGGGAAAAAACTACTGACCTTTCCTCTGATGTAAATTGCAATAAAGTGTTTGTTAGATAACGGGCCTACTGCCTATATATATATATATATATATATATATATATATATATATATATATATATATATATATATATATATATATATAATGGGTTCCGTGTAGAGAACCACATTTTTATCCCATGCTACGTATTGTCTCTCCAAAAGTTTGTGTAACACCACGAAATATTTGTTCTAGACATCTTATTTGGTATGCCAAAATTCATATCTTGACGAGATAAAGTGGTGTGTGTCCGTCCATTAAAAATTGTAAACAATCTTAAGGCCGCAATTATGGACCGATTGTAACGAATTTTTTAAGGAGGTTGGGTTCGGGCCAGAATAGAAATGATTAGTTTTGCTGATGATCGTGAAATGTTCAGGGAATGAAATGGACCAAAAACAAAATTATAACCAATTTTGTAGCGGCTCTATAGGTCAAAATAATAACCCGCAAAATTTTAAGCAAAGTTTGAGTTTATGATGAAGAAGAAGCGTACAAACCAACGTGAAGATCAGATAATACTTAGCGGGTTAAATGGACTGAAACTTTTTTGTGAAATTGGTAAAAACTTCAATAACGTAGCGGTTAAACAACTTATGTAGTAGTACTACATAAGTGGGTTTCATTACATTTTAGTTTGTGAGAACTAAATTTTCCTTTCCTGCTACAAAAATGTCTTTGTCATGCTAGATAACTTTTTGGTTTTGGTCATAAGTATTATACAATTCATCTCTGATATTTGATAATTAAATTTTCACAATCATTGAAAAGAAGTTCCGTGGAGAACGATTGTCCAGGGATAGTGGTATAGGGTATCCCATGGTCGGCTCCGTCCGACTATAGACTTTTCTTACTTGTTTTCGTATACATAAGTACGAATTTCCGAAACTTCCTCTCTATCTCCACTCTAAACGTCAACTGCTATACTAATACCGAATTTCGCAATTTCAGCTCTACCCCTTTACACAATAACAATTTGAACCAAATTCTGTGCCATTTAGTAATTTTCGTACACTTATTGTACGAAATAAGTACGAATTTCCAAAACTTCCTCAATCCTACACTCCAACAATAAGCTTAACTCGGTTCCAGCTCTATCCGTTTACCTAAATATAAATTATACCAAATTTAGTACCATTTAGTACTTTCCGTACCCATAAGTACGAATTTGCAAGACTAACTCAATCCTACATTCCAACAGTAATTTTAATTCCAAATTACAGCTCTATTCGTTCCCCCAAATCTAAACTGTACCAAATTTAGTACCATTTAATACTTTCCGTACCCATAAGTACGAATTTCCAAAACTACCTCAATCCTGCACTCCAAAAGTAAACTTAATTCCAAATTTTAGGATTCCAGCTATATCCGTTCACCTAAATTTAAATTGTACCAAATTTAGTACATAGTATTAGTATTTTTCGTACCCATAAGTTGGTTTTTTTCAAAACTACCTGGATCCTACACTTCGACAGTAATCTTAATTCCAAATTTCAGGATTCCAACTCTATTCATTCACACAAATCCAAATTGTACCATTTAGTACTTTTCGTATTCATAAGTACGAATTTTGAAATCTTTTTCAACCCTACAGTCCAATAGTAAATTTATATTTCAGGATTCCAGCGCTATCCGCTCACCCAAATTCAAATTGAACCAAATTTAGTATTTTTGGTACTCATAAGTATGAATTTCCAAAACCACCTCAACCAGTAATCCAACAGTAATCTGAACTTCAAATATCAGGATTTAAGCTCTATCCGTTCTCTCAAATCCAAGTTGTAAAAAGTTTAGTACTATTTAGAACTTGTCAAACGCATACATAAGTACGAATCTCGAAAACTACCCCCATATCGCAATCCTATACTCAGTCAGTAATCTTAATTCCAAATATCAGGTTTCTAGCTCTATCCGTTCACCCAAATTCAAGTTGTACTAAATTTAATACGATTTAGTACTTTTCGTACACATGAGTACGAATTTCACAAACCATTTCCTTTTATAAACACCACTTCTCAATCTTCATTTCCATACCAAATTCCAAGTTTCTAGCTAAATCTGTTCAAAATATACATATAACGGTACCTCCCGACTTACATTTTTGACTGAACTATCTGTAACTTTACATTTCAGATTTCCCTGCAGCCGCGAAACTTCTTCACCAAAAATTGTCAGCATAAGCCAATGTTTTGGAATATCCCCCATATAACGGTACCTCCCAATTTTAAGTAATTTCAGTATTTCAGCTACATTTGAAATTCACAGTAGTCACATAACAAAAAAAAAAAAATATATAGTGCCACTTTTTGGTATGGGCCCCATTAAGCGTACCTACCGATTTCGGTATTTTGAGAATTTTAGCTTTATTTCTTGACCGAACTTGCTGTAATTTGACATTTGAAGCTTCTATTGAGCACAACATTTTAGGTTCCCTGCAGTAACAACATTTTTCCACCAAATATTGTCAACATAGGTCCACCCTTTTCCGATTAGACTAGATCAGATTAGATTAGGCATTTGGGTCATCCGTGTTCGAAAATTTGTTGTGCTTATAAATTTGGAGAGGAAAGAAAACTAATTATACCATTTTAGTTAAGAATATTAACGTGGTGGGGGGTATAAAAAGTAACGACTTTTTACTTGTTTTTTTTTAGTACCGCAGAAGATTGTTATTAAAGAAGCAATTTGTTATTGAAATTGAATATAATACTTTTTATGTCAGATCATTCCACATAAGTTCAGCACGCCATTTTCGCGATCACGATATTCTGAGCCTTTCTTTTAAGATGTATGTATATATGTATATACATTAGGGCGATCCAAAAAAACCACATACATTTTTTTTCATTTGATCCAAAAACCTTATATATGAAATTTAATGGCGATGGGTTAACGTTAACCCGTGTCAACCGAGCGATCTTTGTTTCCATAGTAATTTGTATTGGGCCAAAGCTCTTTTTTCACGAAAACGAATCCTAAAAAAATTGTTAATTTCGGATCGGGTTTTGATATAGCTCCAATATGCGTTTTTGGCCGATTTTAAGTATCTTGGGACCTAAATGGCTATAACAAAATTCAATCCGTAAGAGTTCCAAAAACATTTTTTTGTATCGCCCTAATATACCCATAAATGATTGTTTAAAAAATTAAAATAAACATTTTTATAAAGAAAAAAATTATCAAAATGTTATAACCCTAATTTGCCGTTTAATGATTATTTTCCTAATTGCAACGATGTAAAATTTTTCGTAAGCAAGCTCATGCTTTCCGACATAATGGGCACGACAACTATCGAAGGTTGTAGCTAAGATAACATAGATATAGACACCTCCTCCACATGTTCAAAACATTTGCACCTTTACCCAGTTTTAGGCAACTTCTTGGATCGTGTTGACTAGGGATAGGTAAATCGACTTTCGATTAATCGATTAGTCGACTTTTTTTAAAAGTCTAAAAATCGTGGTCGACTTTTGGCCGGAGGGAAAATCGCATGATCGATTATCTTGTGATCGATTTTCGAGTTTATCCATTGATTGCTGACTTGGCGGTTTTACAGTTTTGGCGGTTTTACATTTTCAACAAAAAACTCGAAAATCGACGAATAATCGATCATAATCGATTTTCTGCGGTTATGAAAAAGTCGAAAGTCGAGTTTTATGACAAGTGTAATAATCGCCAGACCGAATAATCGCATTTTTAGTTTTAGACCAAAATCGAAAAGTCGAAAAATCGATTATTGCATTCCATTACCTATCCCTAGTGTTGACCATGACTACAACAATATGTTTCAATATTGGTGTTGCCTTCGACATGTCCCAGTATTTAGGGTCACTACTTAACTCACCACCCGCACAGTTAGTCTTTGTGATCTTTATTCCAACGCTATTATTTCATTCTCCATATTTCTATAATGACCCGAAAGTTCTACAAAACTCCGCCAATGAATCTGTCAGTAGAATAGTTATACCCCCTACAAACTTTTGCTGGAAACTTCCAAAATACTTCCACCAAAAATGCTATTTCTTTTTTAAAACTAGGGGGCTGTTTTTTTTGTACCATCGCACAGTGTCCAAATTTCCGAAAAACCTAGCCAAAAATCAAAAAAACAATTGTATTAATTTACACTAAATAGTGCCAAATACTGTTTATAGGATCCCACTGCGTGTAGTTAAGAACAAAATATATACGTTTCTTGTTTAGTGAGTGGAAAAAAATTTTTTCTCAATATTTAAGTTGTTTTTTAAATAATAAAAATAAGGAACGTCTTTAAAATATTTTTTTTGTGATTGTAATGAAACGTATGTGAAACGAATTTAAAATGTTCAGTGTCGCCAATTAAGTCTGCGTTTTTTAATAATTGATGTCCGTAATTGTTGATTTTTTTCAAGGTCAATTTTCACAATTAATGATGAAAATAGTTGTAAGTAAGATCGAGTTGGGCTGTGTACCTTATCATTCCATAAAAAGGAAAAATTTTTTTTTCCAATTTCCATCGAAACATCCTGCACATATTTGCACTTTTCGTTTTTATGTGATATTTTGACTTGCAGATATATACACATTTTCGATTATTCAGAATGTCAGAATACAGTATTGTTTAACTTCCTGGCGTTTCGGTCAAATTTAGAGTATTTATGTACTCTAGGACGTATAGTCAAATTTTATGGCGAACAAATTTCTTGAATATTTTGATCTGATACGATCACAAAAGTATGAAAAACAAGTAAAAAAGTATCAGTCGGCTTTGCCGACCGAGATATACCCTCAGCCTGTGTGGATTGAAATACTTTTTTCCCAAAACAAACTTATGTATTTAGGGAGGTTTTCAAAAATTTGGGCGTATGAACCGACAAAAATATGGATTAGATTAAAGCTCAAAAATTTGCGGGGATATCGGTAGATAGGGCCTTTTTTACCATAATAGCCTACGAAAAACATAAAATCGCTGTGAACAGGGCCACTAGGAAAACCTTCGGTAAAAATGTCCAAATGATCCTCGAACAGTCAGTTAACCACACAAAAATGTTGAATATTTGTGTGGGTGTACTCCAAGGATAAGACAGATATGGTCCAAATTTGAACATACACTTAGTTTCCACAATATTTGGAGATCCACAGTTTGGTGCAATTCGGTTGCTACGTATATGAGATATCGCGCGTACCATTTTAGCGAATATTTTTGAATTTTTGTGGGGGAGGTACCGGAAGGAGTAGACCTATAAGCACCAGCTTCGAATTGCACTTTTCGGGCTGTTTTCTCAAGAAGTATGGGCATTCCCCCTGAAAAACTTTTACCGTCATAATTGAGGCACCGAATGAAAGTTGCTTCAACAAAAATCAAAATGATTCCGGACCATGTCTTAAAGTGAACTTATCCGAACTTTTGTGTGGGAGGAACCCAAAGGAGTGGACAAATATAATCCATATTCGAATCTGATATATATTTGGTAAATATATTAGGATGTGTAAAGTATGGACCAAATCGGTCACTACCATCAAGAGTTATCATGAACACAATTTTTCCGAAAATGTTTTGAATTTTTGTTTCGAATTTAAACTATGTTTGGACAAAAAATTTAGAAGGCCAAATTTTGGACCGAATCGGCAGATCCGTTCGAGAGTTATCTTGCGCTCCATCTACTACACATGGTGTTATAGGGGCTATTTGCATCTTTCAGGATATTTTCTTAGGAAGTATGGACTTGCCCCTGATGAAACTTGTACCGTTGTATGGGGGGGCAATGAATACAAGTTGTTGCAACAGAAAGCAAAGCGATTCGAGAGCAGGTCCTAATCTGAACTTATCCGAAATTTTGTGTGGGATGTACCCGAAGGGGTGGACAGATTGAGTTCATTTTTGGAAACTCATCTAAGTTTAGTAGAAATTTCACAATGTGCAAAGTATGGACCAAATCGGTTACTTGCTTCAAGAGTTATCGTGCGCACAAATTTTCCGAACATTTTCGAACTTTTGTGGAGGAGGTACCGGAAGGAGTGTACCGATATAGCCCATCTTCGAACTTAAACTAAGTTTGGACAAAATATTACAAAAGCCAAAGTTTGGATCGAATCGGTTGATCCGTTCGAGAGTTTCGTGCGCACCAACCAGCCAGACAGACGGACAGACAGACAGACAGACGGACGGACATTGCTCAATCGACTCCAAATTGTCTGAAACACATTTGGTCCAAACGTACATGGGGTCTAAAACCATTATTTCGATGAGGCACATTTTGCCCGTAAGAAAGTGTATATACCGTCGTTAGCATAAATGCTGAGGGTATAAAAAGAGAGTTTTTATGGAAAATATACACAAGAAAAATATAACCCTACTACTTGGAGATTTTAACGCCCAAATATGATCTAACATTGACGGATATGAACATATAATTGGGACTCATGTACTAGGAAATCGCAATATAAACGGTGAATTATTATTAGAGTTGTGCATGAACTTTGACCTAAAGGTTGGGGTTCCCAATTTCCTCATAAACATAAACATAAAAGTACATGGAAGGCACCTGGTGGTAATTATGAAAATCAAATAGACCACATATGTATTTCAAAGAAGTGGTTCAACATATTATGCGACGTTCGTAACAAAAGAAGTGCAGAAATTGGTAGCGACCATTATCTTGTTTTAGCGGAGATAAAGCTAAAGTTATTTTATAAACACAATAAGAAACCACCTCAAGTCAGAAAATTTGCCATTGAAAAACTAAAAATCAGCCAAATTAATAATACATTTTCAAATAAAGTGAGAGATATAAACCTAAACACCGATGAAACTATGGAAGAAAAATGGAAACGATTTAAAAACAGGATGACGGATATATGCAAAGAAGCCTTAGGATTTAAAATACGACAACAAGATGAGGAGTGGATGACCAATCTCTCCTGGGATCTTATCGAAGAGCGGAAGAACATGAAGCTTAAAATGCTCAATGAACAGGAAGAGAATCATATAGAAAAATACAAAACAAAGCATAAACAACTGAATAAAGAAATAAAGAAAGAGATAAAACTAGACAAACGAAGTTACTACAGCACAATGGGTCTGGAAGCCCAAAATGCAGCAGACAGAGAAAACACCAAAGACCTCTACAAAACTATAAGAAAACTGAGTGGAAAAATTTCTCAGTGTACAAACACTCCGGTAGAAGATGAAAGGGGATGTTTTTTTACATCAAAGGACGACCAAATTAAAATTTGGAAAAGGCATTTCAAAAAAACCACGAATTTTACTCAAAATCATCAGGAACAATTTCATATATCTAGATTCCATCCCACAAACCAGCAGGTTAATATTGAAAATCCTACCAGAAATGAAATTATAATAGCTATTGAAAGCCTATAAAACGGGAAAGCCCCCGAAAATGACAGCATTCCATCAGAATGTTACAAGGTATGCAGCACAATAATGGCCGATATATTATTTCCTTTATTTAAACAAATATGGGAGGAGGAAAATATCCCAAGGACAGGAAAGAATCAATAATTGTTAAACTCCATAAAAAGGGCTCTAAACCCAAATGTGGTAACTGGAAAGGTATATCACTGCTACCATCAATACTACAGATATTTAACAAGATAATACTGAACAGGATAACAGATCCCTTGGAAAAACGCTTCGCAAGAACCAAGCAGGATTCAGAGCTGTCAACTCATGCATAGATCATATATGCACAACTAGAATTATCATTGAGCAAACTATTGGATACAATGTAAGTTTGTATTTGGCCTTCGTTGATTACGAGAAGGCATTCGATGCAATTAATAGAAATTATATCTGGGACGCTCTCTCATCCAATGGGACACCCAGAAAAATTGTGAAAATCATAGAAAAGAGCTACGAAGGAACAACGTCTAGAGTCTTACACGAGGGCAACTTGAGTGAAGCATTTGTTACCACTAGTGGAATTCGTCAAGGCTGCACACTATCACCTTTAATCTTTTTAACAGTGCTTGATACAGTATTCGAAAACCTAGACTCCGTCCCAACTGGTGTTAATTGGAGAATGTTCGGCAAACTTGGTGATTTAGAATATGCAGACGACGCTGTTTTATTGACAACAACATATTCGGATATGCAAAACAAGTTGAATATACTATCTGAAGAGTCCATCAAAATCTGGCTTAAAATAAACAGCACAAAAACAAAGACAATGAAAATTAATCCAAGCAATAATACCCCGTTTAAAATCTATCAAAAAAACATTGAAATTGTAGACCGCTTTAAATACCTCGGTAGTATTTTATCAATATCGGGAGGAACGACATATTCAATGCGTGTGTAAAATCAACACTATTATATGGCTCGGAAACATGGCTCGTTACCAGCAACATCACCAACAAATTACATGTATTCATAAACAGATGCCTCCGGAGAATTTTGAAAATATGGTGGCCGCAAACCATATCTAATTAGCGATTGTGGGTCGTTACACGGCAACATGGAACATGATCCGATATAACCCGGTTGGCTGGGCCAGACATTGAGGAAAAGCGAGGACGAAATTTCCCACTCGGCTCTTAGATGGAATCCACAAGGACGTCGCAAAAGAGGCAGACCAAAAACTACATGGAGAAGAACAATCATGTCAGAAACTAATCAAAATCTAGATCAATTACGATATTAAGCAAATAATAGAAACACATGACGAAACTTTGTAAATATACTAAGTTTGTAATATGAAAATCATTTATAAACATGTCATAATAATGATAATAATAATACATCTTACAGAAGAGAGATATTCGCTTTGAAATAAAACGTTGGCCTTTTCTCCAAATACGTTTTTTAACATTCCGAGATGTATTACCGAATATTGCGATATCTTTTTTACTTAGCCACCTACGCCAACCTGCATTACATCGTTGTAAAGATGGGATTTTCTACTTTCAGAGTCAGACTTTTGTAAAGTCCCCAACCAAAGCTGTGATATTCGTCATTATTATTAAAATCGGAAAAATGAAAAGTTAGGTTCTATTAACGGCTATTGCGATATCTTCGTTGTTTGACCACCTACGACAACCTTACCTTACATAGTTGCAAATGTGATATTTGCTAATTTCATTAGCACGTTTTGCTTTTGATATACCCCATATAGAAGCGGAGATATTAGCTTTGAAATAAAATGTTGACTTTTTCTCCAAATACGTTTTGTGCCCATTCCGACCCCTGAATATTATCCGACCATCAGCAAAATCAATAGGCTTCTTTCCCTCCGGGACCTTCATCAACACCTAGAATTTGGTGGCGATCGGATTAAAATTGGGACCTGTAGCGTGATTACAAGATTTAGATGGACAGGCGGACGGACGGACACACATAGCCAGATCGACTCAGTTCGTCGAGATATTAATTTTTGTATATATATGTATGGGTCTACGACCATTATTTCGATGCGTTACAAACTTTTTGGCCAAAATCAACTTCAAATACCCTCCCTACATAGTGGTGTAGGGTATAAAAATGAGGTCCGAATCTTCGTAGGCCCATAAAGCTATTTCTTAAGCAAAACTGGAATACACTGGCCTTTTTGACCTTTCTTTACGTTGTGGTATTCGCATATCCCTATTTTTCCATGACATAAAAAGTTAAACACAGTTTTGTTTAAAAAATTTAATTTTAATTATTATATTTAACTTAAATAGATGTTTGTAAACTTTTTATTACAAACAAAGCTCTTTTGAACAAATTTCATAATTACAAATAACTTCCTTGTGTCAAATTGTCTTATATTATTAACGTTACGGTTACTTTACTCACAGAAAATATTATCTTATTTCACAGCGAACTTTCATCGCGACTTCATAGTAGTTCTATGGCTTTTTTTCTTCTTGAATCTAAAGTGTTTTTCTCATTAATTGATGTTTAATTTTAGAACGTGTTTTAAGACCATTTTAAGTTGCCTTAAATCCACTTGAATGCAGGAAAAACAAAAGGAAGATACACAACCAACCACATCATGACTGATCCAGCTGGCAAAGTAATCTAAAAACAATAAGAAAACGTTTAAGACAAGTGCAAGTTTAACGCTTACATCTCTTACACCACCACTGCACTGGCAGAGGGATCATTGAGTGCAACAAGTGCAGCGATGTACATTAATTGTGCAATGATGGCGAGTCTCCTCCATGGCGATTTTCAGTTTGAGAAATGTAGGAACAAAACAAAAGACTTAAGACACAAACTTTGTTAGCAACATCATGACATGGACAGCAGACCAAAAATACATTTTCTTGTTTCGTAGCCAAAGTAAGATTATTTTTGATTTTATTTCTCTCTTTTAGAGTTGGCTTTTTGAAGTTATTAAGAACTATTATTGCGAAAAGGGGAATAAATTTTCAAATTCTAACGAGGTCTGTTGGGAAATGAGTGAAAATGAAATTTGGATTAGTTATAATAATAATAATAATTGTTTCACAAACATCCCATACGGGACAAGGGAGACTTCTCTCATATCAATGAGTGCACCCCGATTCATATTAGCTCAATGATAAGGGACCTACTGTTTATTGCCGAGTCCGAACGGCGTGTCCTAAGACACCACTTGTAGAGAAGTTTTACATGGCTGAAATACTCAGGAAATGTCGCCAACATTACTGAGGGGTATTTTGCCACCGTTGAGAATTTTGATGTTGCCTGGCCGGGGAATCGAACCCACAACCTTTAGTGTGCAAGACGGGTGTGCATACCATTGCACCACGGTGGCACACATTTGGATTGGTTGGGATATGTTTTTCAGCTACTTGTCGTAATTCAGACTATGGTACAGTCACCAAGCTAACAAAAGAAGAGATCCGGCAGTTACCGGAGTTACGAGACAAAGTAAGGGGTCACATTAGTATTTATGTTAGTACGGAGACCCTCTATCAATTTTCTGATAGCTCCTTCGTTCTGGTGATTTGACTCCAATGTGTGTCCCTTACATTGGGTTAGTCTTGGGGACATTTAAAATGTACCCTCGTTCCTACATAAAACCTCAAGCATAAAAGCGAAATTATTCCTGTTAGTTTATTTTTGGCAGCCAAGCAGTAGAAGAAGAAGACTTCATCCGGAGATTTTTTTGGCTTCCCGCAGCTTTTTAAAAATAATTAATTTTAAAATCATATTTCCAGAGCTTTAGTGTGGAAAATAAACAAAAAACAAGAAGAACAACAGCTAAACAAAGGGAAGCAGCATAAGCCAAAGCAGTCAAGTGTGGCAAACAAAAAAATGTTAAAGCAAATGATGGTTTAAGACATATTTACCACTCATCCCCAACAGAATCAAGGTGAGGGGTTGTTAACCGCCAAAAGGAATAATAGCTTAGCTCTTTTCCATTGTCTACCAACGAGATCTCGTTAAAACCTTCCAAAAGAAGGTATTTCTTGTTTAATCCAGGAAACATGTTTGGCCAACATAAACGGCAGCAAGGCTATCATAAAAAGCTTACCAAACGAAACGCCAAGAAAAACTTAAGCCAGTGTATAATTCTTAATTGCTTTTTTCGCCGAGAGATTAAAAGGTTAAACTGTTGGAAACTCACAATTTAAGCGTAACACAGACATTCAGACCGGTAACAGAAATTAAACAAAAATGGGCGATACCCAATTTCGAACTTTTAGATGTTTTGATTTTCGATTCTCTGTTGATTTCATTTTTCAAAAATCCTCTCCACTATTGACTTCTTTATATACACACAAATATTTATTCATTCATAAGTTGTAGCTTCTAAAATCCAGAGTACATATTTAGATTAAAAACATGAATCATCAGAAATGGAAACACCGCCGCCGCCACAACACATTTTAGGGGGTTTTTAATTTTATTTGGAGTGATAGATATTCTCCACTCCATGTAGACATTAATAACATGCTGATTTTAGTTTTGAAACACATTTGTTTTGTTGTACCCAACCGCCAGTCAACTGCAGTTTCGAGAAACACATAACTAGACAAAAAAAATGATAAATCTATTTTTAACAAATCTACAACACCTCAAATAGTTTCATGTAAACATCATCACCATCAGACCATGTCAGTTTCAATTGTTATGGCGGCTAAATGTTGTCTTAAGCAGGTCCAAGCATACACACATGCTCGTATACAATCGCCATTAATATTAAATAATTGTTATGTTTTTTGTGGGGTAATAATTTCATATTTTAAAAAAGAAGAAGTACCTCTCTTATCACCACAGGAAGTATTTGCTTTTGGAAGTTACAATTTGTTTTGGTCGGTATTCACCCGCAGTTTTGGGAAAGAAAAATTGATAATCACCTATAGCAAATTTTTCTGAACACAGCAGACAATTTATTTTTTAATATTCGGTAATGCACATTGGTCCATACAATTTACGAGTAATATTCTCTGAACATTCTTAGTAATGTTTCATCTGGTAGCTAAATGGTCACAAGATCCAAAATTAAATTTATGTCGATATGACCGTTCACACCACTTACATAATACCCGATTTCATTTTGGACTTTACGAAGCACCTAACGATGGTCATAAAACGCAAATAAAATAGGACATTATCCCCTTTTTATACCCTCCACCATAGGATGGGGGTATATTAAGTTTGTCATTCCGTTTGTAACTACTCGAAACAATCATTGTAGACCCCACAAACTATATATATGGATTCTTGATCAGCGTGCAATTCTACATCGATATAGCCATGTCCGTCCATCTGCCCGTCTGTGGAAATCACTCTAGCGTCCGAACGGATTGACGTTGGTGGATGAAATTTCGGGAAAATCTATTATATCGACACCTCCAAATAATAGTATGCTATGTCTAAAAAGTGAGTTTTGCAGGAGAAGCTCTCAAAGTGTGGACATTTTTTTGAACTTCAGTACTATGCTAAGTTAATATTTGTTTATAACTTCTGTTCGGATTGACCGATCATTACCAAAATTTGACAGAATTTAAGTTAAAGGACGTTCGACACCTTCAAATAATAGTTTGCTAATTCTGAACAGTGAGTTTTGCAGGACAAGCTCTAAAATTTTGGACAATTCTTTGACATTAAGTACTATGCTAAGTAAATATTTGTTTATAACTTCTGTTCGGATTGCCCGATTATTACCAAAATTTGACAGAATTTAAGTTAAAGGACGTTAAATATAAAAATGTAAAGAACTTGAAAACATGCTAAGTCGACTTAGCATACTATTGTTTGGAGGCGTCGATATGTACGTAGGACTTTTGGTATTGAAAAGCGGGCTATGTAGGTCCACGCTTTCGTATAGCCCGCATACAAAATGTCGCGTGACGCGTCATCGTTTTAAGGAACTTTTAAGATGTTTGTCCCATTTTACCACCGAATTGGTTTTAATTTGGTATTTTGTGTCTCCAGAGGCCATTCCTACCAAAGTTGGTTTATATAGGTCCACGTTTTGGTATAGCCCCCATATAACGCCCCATATAAAGTACGCGTAATTTTTAAATATTTTGAATGTATTAGTCCCATTTGACAACAGAATCGGTTGTAACTTTGTATTTTGTGTTTCCAAAGGCTAAGAAACATTTCTACCATAAAATGTTTATATAGGTCCACGTTTTGATATAGCCCCCATAGAACGATATCTCCAATTTTCGGTATTTTGAAGGTTTTGGCCACATTATCACACCGAGATGGCTGAAATTTTGTATTAAATCTTCGTTGGGGGTATAGAACTTTCCTCCAGAAATTTGTAGGTATAGGTCCACGCCATCATATAGCCCCCATAAAACGGTACCTTCCGATTTTCGGTATTTTGCAAGTTGTGGTCACGTTAATCCACCGTAATGGCTGAAATTTGTGGTGGAGGGTATGAAGAGTTCGGCCTGACCGAACTTAACGCTTTTCCTACTTGTTTGGTTTATAAAGGTAAGTTTTCTTTATAAGGCGGACTTCGGCTGGGATTTAAGACGTTCACTCTTGGACAGATACAAATTTTGATACGCTTATAGAACTTTCTTTATCTTATAACCTGGCCTTGGGTCAGGGCAAAAAACATTCACCCATGGAGAGAATTAAAACCAGCTACGGGTTTAACAGTTGCCTGTTCCTTAATAAATCTATTAATAAAGCACTCAGAAGCCCCAAAGTGCTTTATGACCAATTTAATGTCATGCAGGTTATAGCGCCCAAAATTTATTTTGGGTTAATGACCGCTGCCAGACGGCCGTAATACCTAGAATTCATTGTGGGTCTTATGTGCAACAGAAAAGGTGCTATACTTTTGTACACCTAATTATGAGGATAACCACATGAGAGGTGTAGGGATATTTTTGTAAAAATAATCTCTTAAAGCCCTTGTAGACTGAAAGGCAATTTCGGAAAGAATTATCACTGCCAACTTAAGAACTAAATACAATATAATTACCGTAATCCAGTGCTACGGTCCCACAGAACAAAGTGATTTAGTAGAAAAAGAGGCGTTTTATAGTCAGCTGAGCAGCGTACTTGCTAATGTACCAAGGAAAAATTTTGTACTACTGCTTGGAGATGTTAATGCTCAAGTTGGCTCTGATAATGATGGATACGAGAATGTTTTAGGAACTCATGCAGTATGAAACCGGAACATTATTGGCGAACTACTTTTAAATTTGTGTTGTAACATTGAGCTTATAATCGGTGGTTCGCTTTTCCCACACAAGAGAACCCATATAGCTACGTGGAAAGCACCTAGAGGGAATTATGGAAACCAAATCGACCATATCTGTATATCAGTATTCTCTGTGATGTTCGCAACAAAAGAAATTGGAAGTGACCGTTATCTCGTTTTAGCAGACTGAAACTAGAACTATATCCCCAGAAACACAAGATATTCTAGAATAGAAAAACCTTTCATGTTGAGAAATTAAAAAAAAAAAACAGGACAACCAAGAATATATTCATAAATTGAGTATGTGATATTAACATAAGTTCTGTTGAGGCAGTAGAAGAGAAATGGCAACGATTTAAGCACAACGTAACGGATATTTGCAAGACAGTTTTAGGATTCAAGCGAAAACAAAAATATGCTGATTGGATAACCTTTAAGACATGGGATCTTATCGAAGAAAGAAAAGTCATAAAGGTCAAATTGCTTAACGAAAATTCTGAAAACGAGATGGAACTACATAAAATTAAGTACAAAGAATTATCCAAAGATATAAAAAAGAGTCTTATTATGGAAGATTGGGAAAGGAGGCTCAAACGGCCGCTAACAAGGGAACTCAAAAGAACTTTATAAATTACAAGAAAATTGAGTGGAAAGGATTTTGTCTTAACTAACACGCCAGTAGAAGACGAAACATGATATCTCGTAACATCAAAAGACATTTTGAACAAGTAAAAAAGTATCAGTCGGCTTTGCCGACAGAGATATACCCTCAGCCTGTGAATATTGAAACAATTTTTTCCCCAAACAAACGTATGTATTTAGTTGGTTTTAAAAATTTTGGGCGTATGAACCGACAAAAATAGGATTAAAGATCAAAAGGATTAAAGATCAAAAGTTTAGCGGAGGAGATACTTAAAGGAATGGTTTGATCATTAAGGAAGTGTGTCTCCAGCCACTACACATGGTGCCATAGAGGGTTTTTACACCCTTGGGCTGTTTGCTCAAGAAGTATGGACTTGTCCCTGAAAAAAAAAACTTTTACCATCGTAATTGAGGCAGCGAATGCAAGTTGCTTCAACATAAATCAATGTGATTCTTAAAGTGAACTTCTCAGAAATTTTGTGTGGGAGGTACCGGATGAGTGGACAAATATAGTCCATATTTTAACCTGAACTATATCTGGTAGATATATTAGGATGTGTAAAGGATGGACCAGTTCGGCCACTCCCTTCAGTAGTTACCGTACGAACAAATTTTCCGAACATGTTTGAACTTTTTTGGGGGTGGTACCTGAAGGAGTATACCGATATGGCTTATCTTCGAACTAAAACTATGTTTGGACAAAATATTACTAAGTCCACATTTTGGACCGAATCGAATTTTGCGCTCCAACCACCTCACACGGTGTCATAGGTTTTTTTTTGCAACTTTCAGGCTATTTTCTCAGGAAATATGGATTTGCTCCTGAAGAAACTTTTAACGTCGCGGTGAATACAAGTTGCTAAAACAAAAATCAAAGAGATTCGAGAGCAGGTCCTTATCTGAACTTATCCGAAGTTTTGGATGGGAGGTACCAGAAGGAGTTGACCGATTGAGTCCATAATGGAACCACATCTAAGTCTGGTAGACATTTCACGAGTTGCAAAGTATGGAACAAATCGGTTACTCCATTTAAGAGTTATCGTACGTACAAATGTTCCCTACATTTTCGAACTTTTTTGGGGGGGGGGGGGAGGGGGGTACAGGAAGGAATGGGCCGATATAACCCATCTTCGAACTTAGACTAAATTTAGACAAAATATTACGAATGCGAAATTTTTGGACCGAATCGGTTGATCCGTTCGAGAGTTATCGTGCGCTCCAGCTAGCCAGACAGACGGACGGACATTGCTAAATGGACTCCAAATTGTCTGAAACACATTTCTTCCAAAATTGGGGTCTAAAACCATTATTTCGATGAGGCACATTTTGCCAGTATGAAAGTGTATATACCCTCGTAAGCATAAATGCTGAGGGTATAACAAGTAAAAATGTTAAGTTCGGCCAGGCACTTGAACTTGAAATCAGACGGTAATGTTATATGGGGGCTATACCAAAACCTGGACCTATGTCCACACATTTTGGTAGGAAAGTTTCCCGATCAATGATAACTCCAAATACCAAATTGCAGCCAATTCGGGCCGAAAATATAGATAGAAGAGTCAAAATACCTGAAATCGTGAAATCGGGCTATGCCAAAACCGGGGCCTATGTCAACAATTTTTGGTGCAGGAACCCTAAATACCAAATTACAGTGAATTCGGGCCGAAAATATATATAAGAACTTCAAACTACATGAAATCGGGAGGTACCGTTATATGGTTACTGTACCAAAACCTGGACCTATGTCCACAACTTTTGGTGCAGAAGATGTCTGACTACTGGGAACCCTAAATACCAAATTACAGTAAGTTCGGGAGGAAAATATGGATAACAGCTTCAAAATACCTGAAATCGGGTGGTACGGTTATATGGGGGCTATAGACCCATAATGATGATTTTTTGGCTAAAGTATATTTTACTTATTTTAAGCAATTACTAAAAAATTCAAATTGTACCAAATTTGGTACCATTTAATATACGAATTTCCAAAACCTCCTCATTATGACCACTCTTTCCACAAACTGACATCCCAATACCGAATTTAAAAATTTCAGCTCAACTCCTTTAGTACTCACCTCCACCTCATCCATATCAAAACTACTCTCACCAACAACGATTATAATAACAAATTTTAGAGATCTAGCGCTGTATATATTTTCTAACCCACCTCCATATGCCAAAGATACACTGCGGCTCCATTCCTACATCCAATAACAAATTGAGTACAACTTAGTGCTTTTTCGTATACTTATGGTACGTATTTCCACAACCACATCAATATCTTTAATAGCAACATCGAATTTTCGAACTCTAACTCCAATTTTAAATTTAATATCATTCAGTATTTTTAGTACATTCTACCTACACATCAACTTATTTTGCTTACTTACTTACTTAGCTGGCCCATTACAGAACATTTGTTCCATAGAGCGAACTAAGAAAAGATCTCCAATTCTCTCTATTTGTTGCTTCGCACTCTGGAACACCGTGCCTTTTCATCTCTTTATACACTTGTTTGCGCCATCTATTCCTTGGCCTGCCAATTCAGCGTGCACCACCAAGCGGTTCGTATATATACGCCTTTTTAGCGGGTTCATCTTCGCCCATTCTTATGATATGGCCTAGCCAACGCAATCGCTGCATCTCGATACGTTTAACTATATTGATGTCGTTGTTTACATCAACACATCAACAGTGATCCTATATTACAGCAAATATCAAATGCTTCAACATTTAGTTCCACTTAACACATTTCGTACACATAAGTACTAATTTCCGAAATAACTCAACCCTACACTTAGTTCCAAATTTCAGCATTCCAGCTCTATCCGTCTACCCACGGCCGCCACATTACCCCCTTCCCAAAGTGAGTCAATGCCTTTAATTGTCTGCATATGAAAATCAATCGAATCGAGCCGAAGGTTACTCTGATCCGCATAGTCTGAGATGAGTAGGTTTCAACATTACTGTGGAGATATCGCCAGGGCCTAACGCTTTAGATGACTTAACATTCCTTATGACATTTGTACCAACGTCCATTGTAAATTGTGGTGGTTCCTCCTCGGCAGGAGAAAATCTAATATAACGTAGCACTCTTCTCTTCGCCTTGTCACTCCCGGAATGCTCCACAAATTGCCGAGTAAAATATTTTACGTACTTCCTCGGATCAGTTAGCGTAACGTCGACCAACGCGAGGTCCTATAGAGAGTGTCTTACCCGTTACCCACAATTCACTAATTCCGGATCCAATGTTGCGACTCTTCAAATGATTTTACCACTTGCTTCACTTGTGCTTAGCGACCAACCTATTAACACGCTGTGTCAGCTTTCTAACTCTGGGATCACAACGTTTGACTCGACGAAGCATCTGCTGGGATATTTGGTATCACTTCGGGTATTCGAGCGGTATATAACAAGCGGCTACAGACGTGATTATGTGCCAAAACAATCTTTCTGTTACCCGAATATCAAAAGGCTTGGACAGTTCCTTGAAGCGGTGATTGGTAAACTCTCAGAAACTAGACCAATTAGCATTCCCATGATTGATGAAATTGTAGCGTTAAGATGTAATGAAGCCGGGTGGTCTGTTGATGGAGACGATTATAGGAAGATGGCGTGACACAAGACAGACCGGTTTGAAGTTAACGTGATTTGATAGATCAGGAGACACGATTGTTGTGTCTAGCAAACTATTGAACTCTCTGCTAATTCTACTCCTCAGTGACCATACAAAACGTAGAGGAATCAATCTGCGCTATACCCCTCTGGTCATTACCAAGGGTAGAATTACACAAATTTTAATGATCATAAAAATCCCCTAAGACCAGTCGGCTATGACCTCCCAAAGCGGCCTATTGTTAGGCATATAAAGCGGAATTTAACTGTGTTAGGTCATCAGCTTCAGGCCCAGCGAGATTTTCGTGTATTGAACAGACTGGTGCAAGAGGAATGCTAGACCCCACATCCACTCCTGGTGCGATTCTTCCTTAGTACGTAGTAATCATCACAACGCTGTAAGCTGCAGTTGTTGTTGAGCTTACCTTCCTGCACAGCCGCGACTTTGATATTCTCACTAAGACCAATATTTTCTCCATATTACTTTGGAATTCAATTGTGACCTCGGATTACATCAAAATTTTTATATCTAACGTGGGTAAAAGATTAAGATAACGTGCTTAGGCTATGGAAGCTTTCACAAAAGCCTGTTCCTCAACACATATGTAGTACACAATATTTAAGGGAGGTCTTAAAAAATTCAAAGTCTTACCAGAAATGGCTCGACTCGGAAGCCTCGATTGAAATCATCTTTTATAATAACGTAGACAGCCAATGTAAATATCTTTTTATCAAAGTCTCTTTAGACGTGATACACTATTTCATGTGGTTCACAAATGTATTATTAAAGTAGACTTTAGATTCGCTTATTTGTGTCTCAACATTTGATACAACCCCAATAATTGTACTCCATTATAAAAATGTCATTCTGCTCTCTATGGTCATTGCATTTTTTTCTGTACTCATCTAATAACAATATTATTGTCACATTTGAAATCATTCACAGAAAAAAGTGCGTCATTATCCTTTCATCTGTGGTTAAATGGATGGAAAATCGAATCGAAAATAATGATCTAACCTAAATATCAATGCAGGCAGGCAGTCGCCGATAAATGCACGTTTGTCTGCAACACTTAACTTTTCTTCTTAAATAACTTGCGACAGTCTTAATTCCACTTGATGCAATCGTGGCAGAAACTGAAAATAATCTTTTTGCAATATCATGTTGATGATGATGATACTCCTCCTGGCAAGCGGACACCTTTAACTTCTTTCTTTCGTTCGTTTGGCCATCACAATGAATTTAAACTACTACCAAGCACTACTTCATCTTTTGTTCATTTCATCATCATCGTCATCATCACTACTGCTTGTGATGGCCATGATGGCTGTGATGGTGGTGGAAGTGATGCTGGTTGTGGCAGCGGCGGCGGTGGCGGATACAGCCCCAATGTCCAGTTGAATTTTTGTGGCATTCCAATTTTTGTTTGATGCTATGGAAAAAGACGATAACAACTCATTAATGAGGACGATGTCATGCAAATTCCAAAGATTTCCACAAAACTCACAAAAGACGTAAAATAAGAGAATGAAAAAGAAGAAGAAGTAGCGACACATATCTTTGACGTATGCTTCACCAATAGCTGCAATACACTTAACTTGAGAAACTTTTTCTTATGTTATTTCATTCTTAACCATGGGATAAAAGAATCAACCCAAAGAAGAAGAGGACCACCAACACCATTATATGATGTTGCAGAAACAATGTTCGCCTCTACATCTCTCACTCACTGTTCATTCATATTATCATTGTCACTTGTGTGAGTACTCATCATGATGGACATGTTTACTAAAGAATTTTCTTTTTGTTATAGCTATACACTTTGATCGTCAGAAGTTTATCTTGGTTAACTATAAGTCACACAATGTAATGCTATTCCGGTTTTTTATACAGGATAATGATTTAAATTATATGTCATTTTACAACTGCGCCAGGGTATGCAGGAAATGTATATGTACTTATATAGATAAGAGCAGTGTTCTTTGCGTAAAATGAGCACAGCGACCCAATTTTTCGGTTTATAAAATTCATTTTTGTTGTATATGCCGACCATCTGAGCACGTTCCTCACGGTCTAACGCCTACATATGTATGTATGATACTAGATTACCTTGCTCATCGGCTTGATATTACAATGTTTGGTAGACATTTCTAACATCATTTTGACACCTGTAACTATACATAACACGACAGCTATAATACATAGCGTCAATTTTGGGTATCGTTGTGATGTCCTTCCCAATCCATCACACTCTCTTTAAGACATAATATCGGTCTTGTACTTTGCAACTGCTACTGGGAGTAAACATTACATTATTTATAAAGAGTCCGGACAATCCATTTCCATTGGTTTACTAAGCATGCGTCCAACCCTAGTATTTTTTCGTTCTGAAGAGTGAGAATGCATCACATGTTAAGAGACTATGTATAACTAGTCAAAAGGTTCCCAACGAGATACCAGTGTCAGCGTCCCCATTTTATAATAGAGGGACCAAAATTAATCCCGGGCATTGCCTTGTTAAAACAGTTGAGAACCGTTTTTTTTTTGTATCCATCATTCACTGGTGCCAACTTTACTGTGTGTACGGTATATAAAATAACAAAATTACTCCAGACTATCATTCTTGAAAGTACAAAATCTGACACTTAATTCATACTGGGCATTAGTAGCAAATTAAGCAGATTTGTGCAACATAATAATAAAATACAATTAGCCATCAATTAGGTTTGACACTTTGCCACTGAAACCACAACAAGGTAGCAGTCATTCCATGTACATGCATATTTTCGCAGCATTGTCTCTGGAGACAGTATAATGTGACAAACCGTTAGCATTTCTCCATGGCCAGCCACAAAAAAGAAGTTCCAATCTTAAAGAATAAATAAAACTCACAAAGTTATGGTATTTTGATTAACATTTATCCATGACTTACCCTTAATTTGTGCCTCTTTTAATATTACCGCTTTGCGTAGAGTACCGTCAGTAAATGAGGTTAAAGTTATGCCAGTACATTTGTCATTAATTGTTTTGCAGATGATATGTACTCTTGTATGTTAACCGAACGAAATGTGGAAAAATGCATTTCTAAACCAGTAGGAAAAGACCAAGGAGTTATCGTTATATGGGGACTATACCGAACCGTGGACCTATCTTGACAATTTTTAGTGGAGCAATTTCGCGGCCATTGGGAACCTCAAATGTAAAATTTCAGCTGGTTTGGGCAACAAATGCGGCTAAGATCCTTAAAATACCTTAAATCGGGAGGTACCGTTATATGGGGACTATACCAAAACTTGGACCGATATAGCCCATCTTCGAACTTGATCTTCCGACGGCTAAAAAAATGGTATTCCCCAATTTTCAGCGAAATCGGTCAACAAATGCGACCTGTATGTTGCAAACGGACGGACATGCATAAATCGACTCAGAAAGTGATTCTATGTATATCCCTAGAAGGAACTATGGGTCTAAATCGCTTCCTTTTTGTATGTTACATACAAATGCACTAACACATAATACCCCTTACCACATAGTGGTGTAGGGTATAAAAATTGGAAAGCTAAGTAAATTTTTGTTTTTTTCACATCAAGTCTTCAGTAGACGTTTGGAAGAAGTTGGTAGTTTTGAACAAAATATGTAGCCACAGCCAACATGGCGAATACCAGAGGTGCCTAAATGTCTGAACTTTTTAAGAACCATGATCTGTGAAACTCTAGATTCCACTCGATGACATACTAGTTTCAATTCGGGTAAAAGCTAAATTATTCAACATCAGTCTTATTTGAACACAAGCTCCAACCGAACACAAGGACGAACAGCTTAGGTATACGTAATCAAAAGCAAGAGTCAATATAAGAAGAGGAAAGTCGTGCTGCTACAGAAGATTATTATCTTTCAACACAAGAGGGTATCGAGAGAAAAGGAGGAAGAAAAAAGATACATGAAAAACAGGAGTGTAAAAAGGCCGAGATGTATGAAGTCCAAAAATTCTAGAGCGAAACATTAAACTGATGATTTTAGTACAGGCATATCATCCTGATCTGATCTTAGCCGCCTCAAAGACTACTGCGATAGGAGTTATATTGCTGCCTGCCAGAACTTCTCCCTGGGTGTCCCCAACTTTGTTGTCGTCGGAATACGAGATACAGTATCCCCAATATCACATACGGTTGTTCAGTGCCCCGAAAAAGTATCGTTCTTACAATTCAATAGCAACGGTCTCTGCAACAAAATCATAGTCGTCGCGATCCGTGCCCTGTTGTTTGCAATGTTGCGATGGTTGCAACATATTGCGAACGGATCGTACAAGAAGCGGAGGAGGAGGACTTACAGACCTATCTCGCTTCAGCTTTACTCAAGCGATCCATACATGGAATATATGGGGGTAAAGTGTGGACTCATCTTGAGCTTTTTATATTGTCTACTACAATGACCAAAGGGGGATGAGCGCTGGAAGAGCAAATTTATAGCTCCACATTTTGCACGGTGAACAAAAATGCTCCTTCGAGGATAAGAGCAGATTGCCCCAACTCGTCAGACATCACCCCCCTATCTACATCACGTGTCCTGGCAACCCGCAATTTCCCTTGGCTCTCATCATCTTCTTATTGTCGTCTCATTTAATAGACCACCCGACTTCATAACCTCTAAGTCTGTTGGCAAGGTTTGAGTGACTTTGCCAATCACCGCTGAGAAAAATGCCCGGTATATCATCACATCTGCAGCCGGTATGCAGGTAGCATACCTACTAGCCGAATGAACGAAAAACGGGACGGGGCTAACAAATGAACGTGATGAGCTTCGTCTTACGAAGCCTTAAAACCCAAGAGTTAGCGAACTTACTCTTGAAGTCAACAGGCTAGGAAGCGGACACAAACGAATAAAGTGCCTAGACCATCAAAAGCAATGCAACATTGGTGTAGGAATACATTTATAAAACCCTCCCAGCCGAGGAGGAACCACCACAATTTACGAAGAGTGGTGTTGCAGACGTAATCCGAAAAGCGAAATCATCCAAAGCGTTGGACTCACAGGGAATCTCAAGGGTAATGCTTAAGCAATTGAATGAACCCGGATTTAAGTATTTGATAAGTGTCCTCAATATATGGTTAGCCACACTTATTGTACCAGAAGTCTGGAAAGTTGCCAGGGTAGTCACGTTCCTAAGTCAAGCGATGATGCCAGCAGAGGCGAATCGTACAGCCAGATCAGCTCTTGTCACAAGTAGCATGATGAGAAACAGGTTCCCACTTGTCCAACAGTATGGATTCCGGAAAATGCACAGCAACACCGCAGCATTACATGCCATCTCCTCACATGCTATATCCTCCTCGACCTATCAAAGGCTTTCGGTACCGTCAAACATGCTAATCTGTTCCAGTACTTCCCTCCAAGCAGTTTTTGTAACGTTTTTTAACACTGTGCAAAATTTTTAAGGTAATCTTGTGCAAACAATTTGAGCTTAGGATTTTTTGAGAGTACAGACCAAACGACAAAACCCTCATTGGGTTTACCCCTATTTGCCAAGAACATGTACAATACGAAATGGTTTTCGTTCCCATAGGATATTAGTTTATGTTACACATTTTTTAATTTTTGAGTAAAATTTTAAACTGTTTAAAATTTTTCAAGAAATATGTTAAGTATTTGGAGGAAGTATTACAGAGAATTATTTAACTACATTGGTATACTTATTGTTCAACATATTTGAAAGTATAAAAATAATGAACACTTTAGGCTGTTTGAACAATATTCTGCATAGTTGTTTAAGCGTTTATTGGTAATTTTAGGCTGACTGTAAGTGTTACTGAGTTTAGAACAACACGTTTATTTGTATTTATTGAACGTTTGTAGCATATTACCTCCAATACTTTGGCTTATAAACAATATCTAGAAAAAAGGTTCTTGCGATCTTTTGTTTTTGAAATTTTTGATAAGAGCAGTAAGTGTATAGACTCTAACACGTTTTTGTGATGAACTATTTTGAACATCATAACAATTACAAATTCCACTGTGAACCGAAATTTTGGGGAACAGATAATTCCTTTTGGGGATGAAAGCCCTTGGTGAGTATATTAAGAATCCCGAAGGACAGATCCGCCGTGAGTCGAATTTTCGCTGAGAAAATTTTAGGTACGAATCTCGTTGACAACTAATCGATTTTGTGGCGTTTTCATGGTCATTTTTGACATTTACCCTGTTTTGGCTCAGAAACTATGTTTTGTGTTTTCGTATAACGGATATACAATAACCAATAAATAACGGATATACAAAAAAACAAAATATAGTCTTTTTCTAAACAAAACCGGGTAAGTGTTAAAAATGACTATGAAAACGCAACAAAATCGATTAGTTGTCAATGAGAGTCGTACCTAAAATTTTCTCAGCGACATTTGTGCAGAACATTTTGAAGCTGTCATCTTGTGATACTTTTATAGCCGTTCTTAAAATAAGGAACGAAAAGGACTTCGAAGGAAGCGAGTTAGAAGGTAGAAATGCTCTACGAAAATAATCCTTATTCGATTTGACTGAAGTCATGCCATCTCTTAAGTAAGCTAAAACAATAGTTAACAAAGATATAATAATAATTTCAGATGCCTTACAAGATCTTCAGCAGAAACTTCATCACGCCATAACTCGGAAGTTCGATTAGCGGCGGATCTGTCCTTCGGGATTCTTAATATACTCATCAACGGCTTTCATCCCCAAAAAGAATTATCTCTGCCCCAGATTTTCACCTCCATTTTGTGTCACAGTGTTCTTCATTATGTTTGAAATTTGCAAAAAAACTATATCAACAATTTTTTAAGATATAATTTCTATTCCACCGCAGTTTCGTCCGTTGAGATTATTTGAAACTAGTCTCTTCCTACAAATTAGTAAATGCCTATTGCACAAAAAAGGATTTTTCTGTCGTATTTTTAAGTTTTGTTCGACCTTTCGAATGTTAATAAAATCAAGATTATTGAGATAGAGGTCAATGTTTATATTTTATTTATTTCATATTATTTCCAATATTTCGAAATTGCATTAAATTTCATATTCAGGAATTTTTCTGTCGATTACTCTTTGAATTGTATTTTGGGAAGTACTTTCAATGGATGCACATTTCTAGAATTGTTCCATTTTCCTTCTTTGGCAGAGGACTTTATAACGACAAACGAAATCAAAGAGGAAAAAAACTGATCGGAAACAGATTCAGATTCGTCAAGATCTCAACAAGTATCAGTCCGCTTTGCGGACAGGAATATACCCTGAGCCTGTGTGTACTAAAACTTTAATCTATAGACAGATCGAATAGCGGCTACACAACCAAAATCCTTTAACCCAAAGCTATGTATTAGGAAATTTTCAGAATTGTGTAGCCATTTTCGGACGTACATATGAACTCACCAACAAAATATGGATTTTATCATTGATCAAAAATGTTAAGGAGGAGGTACCTTTTTAATTTTGGAAGTAGATCTTATTTTGGGAGTCATTCCTTTTAAAAGGTATTGCGCCCATCATTTCAGTGTGTCACAGTATAATTTTCAGTTTTTTTCAGGAAATATGGACTTGCCCACCAAAAACATTAGACCGCTCTAAACACAAGGAATACCGGCCTTGAACTGCATTAAACTACTATTTTGAAGGTTTGTCGGGATGTACCGATTTTCGAGCTAAAACTAAGTTTGGACAAAATATTACTAAAACCAAAGTTTGGGACAAATCTGTTGCTCCGTTCAAGAAAAATCGCACATACCACTGTACCTACAATTATTGCATTTTTTGGGAAGAAATCTGTTTCTGTCTTAAACTTACACAGGTATATTTACTAATTATACCGAGAGGTCTTAAACTGCACTTCTCTGAAAATTTTTGAAATACTCTGTGGAAGGTTATTGAAAGAGTGGATCGATATTTGGACAAACTATCACGCAGGCCAAATTTTGGACCGAATCGGTTGATCTTTTCTAGAATTATCGTGTTCTCCATGCAGCAGATTTCTTCCAAACATACTTTGACACTAAAACCATTATTTCGATGAGAGTATAAAAAATGTAGATTGGGAAAAATTGTGTTTATGGATTTTTGCTACAATTTTGGGAGCCAGAATTTCATTTTAAAAGTATTCAAGACTGGCACGACAACAGTTTTCCTAGTTCCTGATCAATTTATGATAAAATCCACGATAGGAATACAGAATTTCTAAAAGAGAAGTCTGCCGATTGGACGCCAGGATAGCCTATTGACAGATGTACGATTGGGCGACATAAATGTGCATAAATCAATTCTCTACTAATCCCATTTTCCTTCTATAAATTACTCAATAAAATTGGAGTGGCAAATTGAAGTCGTGATTTTGAACTTTTGTGAAGTAGTAAACAAAGGAAAGTTCCTCTACATTCCATGTAAACAACAAAATTAAATGTTAAGATATTTCTAAGGTTTTACGATTGTATACTTTTTCTTTTGGTCTTACCGAAGTGATATCACTGAATTAAATAACATTCACTGTAGTTGTGAGTTATTTGATAAATGATACACCCAAAAGCATATGTTATTATTAATATATCCATAGTTTTGAACATATATTTACTCTGATACATAGTCAAAAAAGTTCTGAAAACAAGGGAAATTGTCCAAGAAGTCTTACGTCATTTTAATTAAAAATTAGTAATGCAAATTATTTCATCAGTAATATAAGTATACAATAAGGTTTACATCATTGCTAAATAAGAAATTTTTGCTAACTTGAACTTTCAAAATTTTGGTCAGGTGGCCCCCCCCCCCCCGAAATGAAATCCTGGCTACGTCCCTGAATACAGCTATCCAGATTGACAGGTATAGCTTTAGGGTCATAAATCATAGAACTTCTAGACACAAAAACCATTGGAAATAACATAAATTCATTTACTTTCACTAATATGTTTGCTGAAATGACAACTGGCTTTTAGTTGCGATTGAGTCCATGAGAATTTCGCAAAAGCTTTTATAACAAAAATGCTGTTATTTAGGTGTGCCCTCTGTATAACATTACAACTTGTTTTAGTAACGTTAAATAAGTTTAATAATTCACCTCACAAATCAGCGGGCCGGCACTTAGTTAATGGCGTTAATAGTGTATATTCCAAAAATTAAAAATCTTTTTTAATTTAGAAAATGTATTTGTATTGACCAAACAAGTCATCAAGTTTTTGAAACTAAGATACCTATTAATTAACATGTATGGTATGTATATAAATTTGTTTGTATAGAAAATTGAAACTAAATGTCCTGTGTATATATATTTGCGTTTACAATGAAAAAATAAACGGATTGAAATTAATAATTTTTTTTAAATGTATTAGTTCGCTTGCGAAGAGACTCATCTTAAGGTATTAAAATGTGGCAAAATAATAAGTACTCAAATATTTATTTTTAAAATTCATGTAGTAAAATAGTCAAATTCAACAAACACTACTAAAATAAATGTACACATTATCAACTTATTACAGAATAATCTATTGTATACGATTCTTTTGAATACCTCTATATATACAGATGGATGTTAATTGTTCAACTGTGCCTGTTAGCATACTTTTTATCATCGCTTTTTGAGCTTTTGTTTGGCTCACACCCTATTAACAACAAACAAAGTTAACAAAAAAAGCAACATTTTCGCGCTTCTTTCTTTTTAGTCTCTTTGTTGTTTGTTAAAAGTAAATACTTTTTGTTTCACGCTCAACTGCTAACTATTTACCTGTGGATAATTGGAAAAGAAAAGTAAACTTCGACAACTTGTAGCACAGCATCCATCCAACCAACCATCCATCAACACCTTAAACCTTTTACAAAGTGATACAACTCGCAACAAAAGATTTGGTGTGGAGATTTAAGTCATTATTGACACTACAAATATAAACATCGCGAGAAGAAAAGATTTGTTTTGAATAGCAAGCTAAGGCATGTCTAGTTTGGATTTTATTTGAATTTTAAGAATATGTTTGTACAAAAGCTGAAGCTGTATTTTTGGAAAAGATGAATTCATGGAGTGTGTGTGTTGTAGAGAAATAACAATAAATTAATAAATAAATTCAATAATTATTAATAAAATTACTTATTGAGCTGGCCCATTACAGAACATTTATTCTATAGGCCGAACTAAGAAAAGATCTTCATTTCTCTCTGTCTATTGCTTCTCTTTCTGGAATACCGCCCCTTGTAATCTCTTCATCCACTTGTTTGCGCCATCTATTCTTTGGCCTGCCAATTCTGCGTGCACCCTTAAGCGGCTCATATTTATACGCCTTTTTAGCGGGTTCATCATCGCTCATTCTTATGATATGGCCTAGCCAACGCAATCGTTGCATCTCGATACGTTTAACTATATTGATGTCGTTGTACTCGTATAGCAGATACAGCTCGTGGTTCATGCGCAAGTACCCAGGCTTCGGAGCCATACATCAGCACTGGTAGTATCAGTGTTTTGTAGAGCGTTATTTTTGTTTGACGAGATGTGGCAATGTTTTTAAACTGCTTACTTAAGCCAAAGAAGCATCTGTTAGCCAATACGATTCTTCTTTTTTTTGTGTTTACGGTGGTGCCGAGGTAGACGAAGTATTTTACTACCTCAAAATTATAGGAACCAACGTCAACAGTTGGCCCGATCTCTATGGACGCATTCCGCGCCGACACCATCAACTTAGTCTTCCCGCCGTTTACCGCTAGACCCACTTTAGCAGATTCTCCTTCGACCTTCATAAAGATATCGGTTCCTTCTTTTTTACTGATCATCCCATGATGTCTATATCATCAGCATAAGCAAGATACATGTGGTTATTGGAGTAGATTGTGCCACTTCTTTTGACGTTTGCCTCTCGTATAACCTCTTCTAGCAGGATGTTGAAAAGATCACACGAAAGGCTGTCTCCTTGACTTAAACCTCTTTTGGTACAAAACTCTGCGGTGAGGTTCTTTCATATTTTAACTGAAGATCTTGTGTCAGTTAGAGTCATTTTACAAAGCCGAATGAGCATTGCAGGGATATCAAATTCAGACATTGATTGGAATACCTTTGAACGTAGCGGGCTGTCGAAGGCTGTTTTATAATCGACAAAAAGGTGGTAGGTGTCGATCTGTATCTCTTGGGTCTTCCCTAGGCTTTGCCGCAGTGTAAATATCTGGTCAATGTTGGACTTGCCAGGTCTAAAGCCGCATTAGTATGGCCCAATTATCTCGTTGACCATAGGGTTTAGTCGTTCGCACAATATCCCTGACACTATCTTGTAGGCGATAGGGAGAAGACCTACGCCCCTATAGTTGGAGCATAAAGTCTTATCTCCTTTCCTATGGACGGGACAGGATGCTCAGGTTCCAATCGTCGGGTACGCGTTCTTCCTGACAGATGGAGGTAACTAGCTGATGCATGCACCTTATTAGCGTGTTGCCTCCGGTTTTAAACAGCTCGGCTGGTAGGCCATCAGCTCCTGCTGCCTTATTATTCTTCAGCCGGTTTATTGCTGTCTTTACCTCATCTTGGCCGGGTGGTATACATTCAATACCATCTTCTGGGATTGGGTCGTCGACTTCGCTACTATTGGATACCAACAGTTTGGAAAAATGCTCTTTCCATATCCTTAGCACACTATCTGTATATGTAACCAGATCACCTTGCTGGTATCTACAGGAGTATGTGTCAGTTCCAAAGCCATCAGTTTGATGTTTCACTCTTTGGTAGAATTTTCGGACTTCATTCTGTCTCCTGTACATCTCGATTTGTTCACACTCCCGCTTCTCCATGTCTCTCTTTTTCCTGTGGAAAATACGTTTCTCATCTCTCCTTTTCTTCCGATACTTCTCCCGTGCGCTACGCGTTGCTACTGATTGTAAAGTAGACCTATATGACGCATTTTTCTCTTCGGTGGCAGCACGACACTCCTCATCATATCATGGATTCTTTGGTGGAGGTCTCTGGTATCCAAGTACTGATTTTGCGGCTGTTTGCATGGAGTGGGCAATGTTTTGCCATTGTCCTAATATGTTATCGGGACGAGGAGTGCTTTGATTAAGCAGTTGGGCCAGTTGAGTGGAATATGCTGTGGCTATCTGTTGTGATTGCAGCATACCGATGTCCAACTTCCGTGTTGTGTCTGTTCGCACTTTGTTTGCTACGTTTAATCTGGTACGTACCTTTGCTGCAACAAGTAGTGGTCCGAGTCTATGTTTGCACCTCGGAACGATCGTGCATCAAACACGCTTGATGCATGTCTTCCATCTATCACAACGTGATCAATTTGATTTCTTGTTCTTTGATCCTTATGAATATCGAGATGCTTAAATCTGGTACTGCTAATTACCATGTTTCTTGCAGCTGCAAAGTCTATCAACCTCATACCATTGTCAGATGTTTCACTGTGGAGACTGAATTTCTCGGCTGTTGGGCCAAAGATATTCACCTCTCCAATTTTGGCATTCAAATCGCCTAGTATAATTTTAATGTCATGGGCATGGCAACGGTCATAAGTTTCTTCTGAGCGCTCGTAAAATATATCTTTGGTCTGTTCGTCCTTGTCTTCAGTGGGAGCATGAGCGAAAATAAAGCTGATGTTGAAGAATTTTGCTTTTATTCGAATTGTAGCAAGACTTTCATTCAGGGGTGTGAATCTGGAGACCAGGTGTTTTAACTTCCGACCAACTACAAATCCGCAACCAAACTCATGCTTTATGTCATGGCAGCTATAATACAGTGCATCACCTTAAGGTGTTATTGTGACGCCTTTCCCATTCCATCGCATTTCCCGTATAGCAGTAATGTCTGCCTTGTAATTTTTAAGTACATCTGCCAATGCGAAGACTGCACCTTCTCTATAAAGAGTGCGAACATTCCAGGTTCAGATTCGCAGATCATGGTCCTTAAAACGTTTGCGGGGGTCGTCAACTTTAGAGGGATTTGTTTTTTCTTTTCTTTTGTTTTTTCATAGTAGGCTGCTTTTTCTAGGGGAGGGTTACTAACCCGGCGCCCAAACCCAAGTTTTTAACGTTCTTATGGGTGAACGCGCGGCACATGTTAGCTCACTACCTTGAACGGGTGTTAAAGGAAGCACCCCAAGTGTGTCAGGTAGTGTCCACTTGAGATGAGAGAGGGGCCAAAATAAAACCTGGACTTTGCCATGTTAAAGCCGTCCGGACCGTTCCTTGGTACCTCTCATACCCTACGTCACCATGATCCAAAGGATTTTTGCAGTTGACAACAAATTAAATTCGGAACTGAACTGTTTGATCATACTTGTGGAAATTGTGAGTTGGTCCAAATCTTTAGAATATTAACCGATAAGATTTGACCTTTGCGTTTATCAAATCTTATTGTAAAACAAGTAAAATAGTATCAGTCGGCTTTGCCGACAGAGATATACCCTCAGCCTGTATATATTTAAAAAAAAATTTCCCAAAATACGTATGTATTTAGGGGGTTTTAAAAATTTTGGGCGTTTGAACCGACAAAACTGTTGATTAGAATTAAAGATCATAAGTTTTGCGGAGGAGATACTAACATAGGGTGCCACAACATTGTGTGGGAGGTACCGGATGGAGTGGACAAATATAGTCCATATTTGAACCTGATCTATATCTGGTAGATATATTAGGATGTGTGAAGTATAGACCGATTCGGCCACTCTCTTCAAGAGTTACCGTACGAAAAATTTTTCCGAACATTTTTGTACTTTTGTGGGGGAGGTACTTGAAGGAGGGGTCCGATATAGCTTATCTTCAAACTTATATTTGGACAAAATATTACTAAGGCCATATTTTGGACCGAATCGGCAGATCCGTTCGAGAGTTATCTTGCGCTCCAACCACCTCACACCGTGTCATAGGGGTTTTTTTGCAGCTTTCATGCTATTTTCTCAGGAAGTATGGACTTGCCCCTGATGAAACTTGTACCGTCGTATGGAGGGCAGTGAATACAAGTTGCTAAAACAAAAATCAAAGCGATTCGAGAGCAGGCCCTAAACTGAACTTTTCCGAAATTTGGTGTGGGAGGTACCCGAAGGAGGGGACCTATTGAGACCATATTGAAACCTCATATTACTCTGGTAGAAAGTTTAATCTATACGACAGTTATCGTGTGCACAAACTTTCCGAACATTTTCGAACTTTTGTAGGGGAGGTACCGGAAGGAGTGGACCGATGTAGCTCATCTTCGAACTTAAAGTAAGTTTGGGCAAAATATTACGAAAGCCAAAATTTGAACCGAATCGGTTCATCCGTTCAGAGCAGAAATATTACTCATAGATCGACTCCAAATTGTCTGAAACACATTTCGTCCAAACATACTTGGGGTCTAAAACCCTTATTTCGATGAGGCACATTTTCATCGTATCAAAGCCTAAAGGCTGAGGGTATAATGATCTAAAAAATGTATGCAATTAAACATGCATTTTCTTTGCTCTCTCATACAGGTTCAGGTTCATTAACACGCAAATGAGGTCAGTTGTATATTTTATTTAACGCAAATAAAATTATGAAAATTTAAAATTCTTGGCACACGCAAAACTCAGAACAGAAATATTACTCAGCCGATGATGACAACGGCAACGTCAACTGCCTGCCACTAAATATGTTTGAAAAATGATTTATACTTTACTTGACACCTTCTCAACACTGTACTCATTTGTCATAACATAGCGGCCGCCGACAGAGTCTAGGAAAAACTACCAAAAGTCTTTAGAAAGACATCGCTCGCTTTCATTGTGAAAGAAGAAAAACAAATCACGTAGCATTTCAGACATCACCACCACCAGTCATTGTAAGAGCATTAAGTAAAAACTAGAAAATTGTTTTATTTTATAACAATAATAATCTGTAGATGAGATGAGTCGAAGGGGGAGAATGTTAAATTGCTTTATTGTGGCAAAAGTTAAAAGCTATTTATGTTTACAAAGACGATTATGTTTTCTCTCTTTCGTTTTACACCTGACACTTTTAAGCGGGAAAGAAACGAAGAAACCATAACTTCTAAAAGCCGCCATATTTACGTAGTTAGTTACTTTCTGCAGCTCTGTGTCATTATAAAATGTTTTCTACGTTTACATGACAAAAATTTTAAATTTAGTAACATCATAAGATTTATCTTCTCTCTGCCTACATACATCAGCTGTGTACCGTTGTAACACGAAACAAGACATTTCTTCTTATATCACTTAACATTTGCCACTATCTGGTAGTTACGAGATGAAAATTAGTCTTAATAAACTGTAAATGTTTGTGACATTCTTTAATGAGGTCTATATGTACTTCGGATGCATATCAATGATGAAGTGATGAACACAGCTTAAGGGTGAAAACAGGCAACAAGAACATGCGTGGCAAACCACTAAAAATGAATTTACTTAGGAAATACTTCGGATGGTCCCATGGGGGCAATTCATATTTGAATTTTATACTTTCTATCTTGAATATTACATCATGTGCAAGTGTTCATTAAAATGCTCAAGTACATACACGTGCAATACAAAATCTCGTTGAATGAAAGTGCTTATAAATTAAATGTGTCGAATTTGCCAATAATCCAAAACATTGCGCAAATAGAGGAGTTCTTGTTCAAAATGTTCTCATTCGCATATCTTTCAAGTGTTTGGAAAAAGCAAGACGCCATGCAAAAGCAAACAAAAATCTTCTTAATTAAATAATTTAAATTAATCAATAAATGACAATATTGAATAAGTGACTCTACGCAGGAACAGTCCATATCAATTAAGAAAGTATTACTTGATCTTTGCCTTTAACCAACTTAGCGCCAAGAATTTTTTTACGAGAAAACTTAAAATTGTTTATGAAAATTATATTTTTGAGACTTTTTAAGGATTTAAAAATAAATAACCTTTTGATTTAAATGTGTTATCCAAAAGTCGGAAATTACAAAAAAGTCGATTTTTTTGAATAGCTTGGGTTTTTGGCCAATTTCGTGGAAATGTATGGACCAAATGAAATTGTATATACCCTTTTATATAACCCGCATATTGTGATTGTATATTATACAAGTTAAATGCTTTTGTATAAAATTAAATGTTTTTTGATGTGGCAAAACATATTTTGGCTTAAAAGTGGAAGCTGTGGTCCTATTTATGTTAAACAAGTAAAAAAGTGTCAGTCGGCTTTGCCGACAGATATATACCCTCAGCCAATATGAAGTGAAACTTTCACCTACGGACAGATCGAACGTATTTAAGGTCTCTTCAGAATTTTGTGGCCCTTTTTTGACATTTGAACTTACCGACAAACATGTGGATTAGGAATTAACTGCACTAAGGCACAAATGTTGAGCCTTTGTGGGGGAGGTACCCTTAACACCTTTCGTCGTAATGGAGGTAGCGAATGCAAATCGTATCAACAAAAATCAAAGTGATTCGAGAGCAGGTTTTAAAGTGAACTATTCCGAAATTGTGTGTGAGAGTTACCAGAAGGAGTAGACAAATATAGTTGATATTCGAACCTGATCTATATCTGGTAGATATATATGGATGTTCAAAGTATGAACTACATCGGTGACTCCCTTCAAGAGTTATGGTGGGCACAATTTGTCCGTGGGGGAGGTACCTGAAGGAGTGGAACCATATGGCTTATCTTCGAATTTAAACTATATTTGGACAAAATATTACCGAATCGGCAGATCCGTTCGAGAGTTATATTGCGCTTCATCCGCTACACACGGTGTTATAGGTTGCAACAAAAAGCAAAGCGATTCGAGAGCAGGTCCTAATCTGAACTTATCCGAAATTTTGTGTGGGAGGTACCCGAAGGAGTAGACCGATTGAGTTCATTTTGGAAACTCATCTGAGTTTAGTAGAAATTTTACGATGTGCAATGTATGGGCCAAATCGGTTACTTCCTTAAAGAGTTATCGTGCGCACAAATTTTCCGAACATTTTCGAACTTTTGTGGGGGAGGTACTGGAAGGAGTGGACCGATATAGACCATCTTCGAACTTAAACTAAGTTTGGACAAAATATTACGAAAGCCAAACTTTGGATCGAATCGTTTCATCCGTTCGAGAGTTGCCGTGCGCACCAGCCAGCCAGACAGACGGACATTGCTCAATGGGCTCCAAATTGTCTGAAACACATTTCGTCCAAACATACTTGGGGTCCAAACATACTTGAGGCACATTTTGTCCGTATGAAAGTGTATATACCCTCGTTAGCATAAATGCTGAGGGTATAAAAATGGGTGTATTTTCTTGTTATACCCTCAGCCTTTAGGCTAAAGAGGGTATTTACACTTTGATACGACCAAAAATGTGCCTCATCGAAATAATGGTTTTAGACCCCAAGTATGTATGTACATTATCCGTTTCAGACAATTTTGAGTAGATCTAGCAATGTCCGTCCGTCTGTCTGTCGGTCTGGCTGGCTGGTGCGCACGATAACTCTCGAACGGATCAAATTTTGGGTATCGAAATATTTTGTCCATATTCGATTTAAGTTCGAAGATGGGCCATATAGGTCCACTCCTTCAGGTACCTCCCCCACAAATGTTCAAAAATATTCGGAAAAATTGTGCGCACGATAACTCTTGATGGGAGTGACCGATTTGGTCCATACTTTACACATTCTCATAATGTCTACCAGATATAGATCAGGTTCGAATATGGACTATATTTGTCCACTACATCCCGCACCTCCCACACAAGATTTTTGATAAGTTCACTTTAAGTCCTGCTATTGAATCACTTTGATTTTTGTTGAAGCAACTTACATTCGCTGCCTCAATCGCGATGGTAAAACTTGTTTCAGGGGCAAGTCCATACTTCTTGAGAAAACAGCCCGTAGGGTGTAAAAAGTCGCTATGGCACCCCATGGTCTATGTCGGTCCATTCCTTTAAGTACCTTTTCCTCAAAATTTTTGAACTTTAATCCTAATCAACGTTTTTGTCGGTTCATACGACCAAAATTTTGAAACCCCCAAAATACATAAGTTTTTTGTGAAAAAAGTGTTTCAATTTGCACAGGCTGAGGCTATATCTCTGTCGGCTCAGCTGACTGATACCTTCTTACTTGTTTTCTCTCGATTAGTGGGTATAGCAAAAATTTTAAAAAACCAAAATTCCCACAAAGCTAAGTTTTAGTGGAGAGCTAGGGTTTGCCATTTGAATCAATGTGCTAAAAGTCTCCATCGACACCAGTGATGTAGTCATGACATTGTTTTATAAGAAGGCGCTACAGTCAATCCATTGTCCTAATTTGAAATTATATATCTCAATAACGGTAAAAACTACGAAACATCATAAAATTCGATCTTGTAGAAAATTTTCATGGGTGACGTAGGGGTTGGAAGATACCAAGGAACGGTCCTGACCGGCTTTAGCATGGCAAAGCCCAGGCTTTATCTTGGTCCCTCTTTCAACTCAAGTGGACACTGACCTTCCCGTGGTATCACCTGGGGAGTTGCTTTTAACAACCCGTTAAAGGTAGTGAGCTAACATGTGCCGCGCGTTCACCCATAATAACGTTAAAAACTTGGGTTTGGGCGTCGGGTTAGTAACCCTCCCCTAGAAAAAACAGCCTACTATGAAAAAACGAAAGAAAAGAAAAACAAATCCCTCAAAAGTTGACGACCCCCGCAAACGTTTTAAGGACCATGATCTGCGAATCTGCACCTGGAATGTATAGAGAAAATGCAGTTTACGCATTGGCAGATGCACTTGAAAAGTACAAGGCCGACATTACTGCCATACAAGAAATACGATTGATTGGGAAAGGCGTCACAATAACACCTAAAAATGACGCACAGTATTATAGCTGTCATGACACAAAGCCTGAGTTTGGTTGCGGATTTGTAGTTGGTCGGAGGTTAAAACACATGGTCTCCAGCTCCACCCCAGTGAATGAAAGACCCGCTGCAATTCGATTAAAAGCAAAATTCTTCAACATCAGTTTTATTTACGCTCATGCTCCCACTGAAGACAAGGACGAACAGACCAAAGATATATTTTACGAGGGCTTAGAAGAAACTTATGACCGTTGCCCTGCCCATGACATTAAAATTATTTAAGGCGATTTTAATGCCAAAATTGGAAAGAAGAATATCTTTGGCCCAACAGTCGGGAAATTCAGTCTCCACAGTGAAACATCTGACAATGGTATGAGGCTGATAGACTTTGCAGCTGCAAGAAACATGGTAGTTAGCAGTACCAGATTTAAGCATCTCGATATTCATAAGGGCACCAGAAAAAGAAATTAAATTGATCACGTTGTGATAGATGGAAGACATGCATTAAGCGTGTTGGATGTACGATTGTTCCGAGGTGCACACATAGACTCGGACCACTACCTTGTTGCAGCAAAGGTACGTACCAGATTAAACGTAGCAAACAAAGTACGAACAGACACAACACGAAAGTTTGACATCGGTAAGCTGCAATCACAACCATAGCCACAGCATATTCTACTCAACTGACCCAATTGCTTAATGAAAGCGCTTCTCGTCCCGATAACATATCAGCAGAATGGCAAAATATTGCCCACTCCATGCAAACAGCCGCAAAATCAGTACTTGGATACCAGAGACCTACACCAAGGAATCCATGGTATGATCAGGAGTGTCGTGCTGCCACCGAAGAGAAAAATGCGTCATATAGGGCTACTTTACAACCAGTAGCAACGCGTAGCGCACGAGAGAGGTATCGGGAAAAAAGGAGAGAGGAGAATCGTATTTTCCCCAGGAAAAAGAGAGAGATGGAAAAGCGGGAGTGTGAACAAATCGAGATGTACAGGAGCCAGAATGAAGTCCGAAAATTCTACCAAAGAGTGAAACATCAAACTAATGACTTTGGC
Organism: Musca autumnalis; assembly: GCF_047663935.1. Taxonomy (NCBI): domain Eukaryota; kingdom Metazoa; phylum Arthropoda; class Insecta; order Diptera; family Muscidae; genus Musca; species Musca autumnalis. Next base: position 315,856,821 of record NW_027411644.1, on the reverse strand, counting down.
ATTGGCACATCCTCCTGTAGAGACCAGCAAGGTAATCTGGTAACTGATAAAATTAGTGTGCTAAGGATATGGAAAGAACATTTTTCCAAACTGTTGGTATCCAATAGTAGCGAAGTCGACGAAGATACCACAGATCAAATCCCATTGAATGTATACCTCCCGGCCAAGATGAGGTAAATACAGCAATAAACCGGCTGAAGAATAATAAGGCAGCAGGAGCTGATGGCCTACTAGCCGAGCTGTTTAAAACCGGAGGCGACACGCTGATAAGGTGTATGCATCAGCTAGTTAGCTCCATCTGGCAGGAAGAACGCGTACGCGACGATTGGAACCGGAGCATCCTGTGTCCCATCCATAAGAAATGAGATAAGACTTTATGCTCCAACTATAGGGGCATAAGTCTTCTCCCTATCGCCTACAAGATAGTGTCAGGGATATTGTGCGAACGACTAACGCCCATGGTCAACGAAATAATTGGACCATAGCAAAGCGGCTTTGGCAAGTAAGTCCATCATTGACCAGATATTTACGCTACGCAAATCCTGGAGAAGACCCAACAGATACAAATCGATACCTACCACCTTTTTGTCGATTATAAAGCAGCCTTTGACAGCCCGCTACGTTCAAAGGTATTCCAAGCCAAGTTTGAATTTGGTATCCCCGCAAAGCTCATTCGGCTTTGTAAAATGACTCTAACTGTCACAAGATCTTCAGTTAAAATAGGAAACAACCTCTCCGAAGAGTTTTGTACCAAAAGAGGTTTCAGGCAAGGAGACAGCCTTTCGTGCGATCTTTTCAACATCCTGCTAGAAAAGGTTATACGACAAGCAAACGACAAATAGCAATGCGTTACTTGTTTATGCTGATGATATAGAAGGCATCATGGGACGATCAGTAAAAGAAGTAACCGATACCTTTATGAAGGTCGAAGGAGAATCTACTAAGGTGGGTCTGGCGGTAAACGGCGAGAAGACCAAGTTGATGGTGTCGACGCGCAATGCGTCCATTGAGATGGGACCAACTGTTGAAGTTGGTTGCTATAATTTTGAGGTAGTAAAAGACTTCGTCTACCTCGGCACCGCTGTAAACGCAACAAACGACATCAGTTGTGAAATAAAAAGAAGAATTGTATTGGCCAACTGATGCTACTTTGGCTTAAATAAGCACTTCAAAAACAAAGCCAGAACTCGTCAAACAAAAATAACGTTTTACAAAACACTGATACTAACCGCGCTGATGTACGGTTCCGAAGCAAGCAGATAAGGCAGTGCTTGGCGTGTTTGAGAGAAAATTTCTTCGAAAGATTTACGGACCGATCTGCGTTGACGGTGAATATCGACGTCGTATAAACCACGAGCTGTATCTGCTATACAACGACATCAACATATGGTCTGTTCCTTTACTTTTGAAAATGTTAAAACCGGCAAAAGTAGCAAAAGTTGTAAACCGCTCCCATATGAATTGTATGGTGTCTGAAGTAAAGGAACGCTTTTCTAGTAAAAAGTGGTAAAACTTGAAGATTCTTGCACGTAAAGGAACAGAGCTATGATTAAACGTATCGAGATGCAGCGATTGCGTTGGCTAGGCCATATAATAAGAATGAGCGATGATGACTCGGCTTAAAAGGCGTATAAATTCGAGCCACATGGCGATTCACGCAGAATTGGCAGACGAAAGAATAGATGGCGCAAACAAGTGGATGAAGATATGACAAGGCGCGGTATTCCAGAAAATGAAGCACTAAACATAGAGAATTGGAGATCTTTTCTTAGTTCGGTCTATGTAACAAATGTTCTATAATGGGCCAGCAAAGTAGGTAATAAGACACTCTTTAAGTAAACGAGCGATATTTGTAAAGGTTATAACTTTGGTTAACTAAATGTTACAATATTGAATAGTGAAATTATTTGAATCTGAAGCATTTCGACATCATTTCGTTGTTCGTTTGATTGTTTTTCATTTTCTGTCAATTTATATTCTAATTTCGATTTTCCAACAGCCTTATGTCTAGCTTCATTGACATAATGAGGACAACATATTTAAAGACCATTATCAGTTTCAGAACTCGATCTAGACAATGCACTAACACGATAACTCTCGAATGGAATAACCGACTTGGCCCCATAGACTATATCGGTCTAGTATTTGATTAAGCGTAGTTTATGGAAATCGTTTTGAAATTTTTACTGAAGGTTGTCCTTGTGGTCCTGATTACACTTTTTCATCGACAAGAAAATAATTCCTGTGATAATGTTCCAAAAGAACCCAACCGGTACCAACGAATTGTATCCGACTTAACAGAAACTTTACTTACTTAGTTGGCCCATTACAGAACATTTGTTCCATAGACCGAACTAAGAAAAGATCTCCATTCCTCTCTGTTTTTCGCTTGACTTTTTGGAATACCGCGCCTTTCCATTTCTTCATCCACTTGTTTGCTCCATCGAAGTTTAGGCCTGCCGATTCTGCGTGTACCGCCATGTGGCATGTATTCATACGCCTTTTTAGCGGGTTCATCATCGCTCATTCTCATGATATGGCCTAGCCAACGCAATCGTTGCATCTCGATACGTTTAACTATATTCATGTCTTTGTATAGCTTATATAGCTCGTGGTTCATACGACGTCGATATTCACCGTCAACGCAAGTCGGCCCGTAGATCTTTCGAAGAACCTTCCTCTCAAACACACCAAGCACTGCCTTATCTGCTTGCGCAAGTACCCATGCTTCGGAGCCATACATTAGCACGGGTAGTATCAGCGTTTTGTATAGTGTTATTTTTGTTTGACGAGAATTGGCTTTGTTTTTAAATTGGTTACTTAGACCATAGTAGCATCTGTTGGCTAATATAATTCTTCTTCTTATTTCACAACTGATGTTGTTTGTTGTGTTTATGGCAGTGCCGAGGTGGACGAAGTCTTTAACTACCTCAAAATTGTAGGTACCAACTTCCACAGTTGGTCCGAGCTCTATGGACGCTTTGCGCGTCGACACCACCAATTTGGTCTTTTCGCCGTTTACCGCCAGACCCACTTTCGCAGATTCTGCTTCGACATTCCTAAAGGTATCAGTTACTTCCTTTACTGATCGTCCCATGATGTCTATGTCATCAGCATAGGCAAGTAACATGTGGCTATTGGTGTAAATTGTGCCATTTCTTTTGACATTTGCATCTCGTATTACCTTTTCCAGCAAAATGTTGAATAGGTCACACGAAAGGCTGTCTCCTTGTCTGCAGCCTCTTTTGGTACAAAATTCTTCGGAGAGGTTCTTTCCAATTTTAACTGAGGACCTAGTATCAGTTAAAATCATCTTACAAAGCCGGATGAGCTTTGCGGGGATACCAAATTCAGACATTGCGTGGAATACCTTTGATCGGAGGGGACTGTCGAATGCTGCTTTATAATCGACAAAAAGGTGAAATATGTCGATCTGCATCTCTTGGGTCTTCTCTAGGATTTGCCGCAGGGTAAATATCTGGTCAATGGTGGACTTGCCAGGCCTAAAGCCACATTGGTATGGTCCAATTATTTCGTTGACCATTGGCTTTAGTCGTTCGCACAATATCCCTGACACTATCTTATAGGCAATAGGGAGAAGACTTATGCCCCTATAGTTTGAGCATACAGTCTTATCTCCTTTCTTGTGGACGGGACATAGGATGCTCAGGTTCCAATCGTCGGGTACGCGTTCCTCCTGCCAGATGGTGCTAACTAGCTGATGCATACACCTTATCAGCGCGTCGCCTCCGGTTTTAAACAGCTCGGCCGGTAAGCCATCGGCTCCTGCTGCTTTATTATTCTTCAGAACAGAAACTTTACCAATCGAAATATTTCTTCCAAAGGTACTACAACTGCTTAAAAAATAATGGGTAGTTCAAGGATAAAATTTTAAATGTTTATCAAAGAATTTTGATGTCTTGTTTAGAACGATATAACGTTTTTCGTGGGCAAGTTTATACATCCTCTAAAAATCCTGCAGTTACCAACCAAAATGGCACAATAACTATCGACAGGAGTATAAGATTGTTCCCTCAAAATTAATTCAAATTTCCATACCAAAAATATTCAACACTTTTGCGCTTTAATTCAGTTTAAGGCCACAACAGTAGTCCTTCTATGGGAATCCAATATTTCTCGAGATATGGACCCGAAATATCCCAATATTTAGAGAAACTCCTTCTTATAACTCCCATATAAAAGTTCAGGTTAGTCCAGGTTTTACTGCAAGTATTCTTTGTGGTCTCTATAAGAACTTTATAATGTTATTCTCCATACTTCCTTCCATGACGCGAAATATCCAAGAAAAACGTACAAGTGCTCTTCTTGTAGTATATGATGGATTATACATTTTATTGATTGGGTCTGTAAGTGGAATAATTAGGCCCATTGTTTATGATACTTATCCTTTTTCCACTTTTTCTTTTAAATTCCACTAGGATCTCCAAACGTTCTTTTGTCATGAAAATCCTATTACTTCTTATATCACTGTGAACACAAATTTTGGGGTAGAGATTTTTCCTTTTGAAGATGAAAGCCCTTGGTGAGTATATTAAGAATCCCAAAGGACAGATCCGCCGTGAGTCGAACTTCCGCGTTATGGCGTGATGGAGTTTTTGCTAGAGACCCTGTAAGCCGTCTGGAATTAGCGTTATATCTTTGTTCAAAGTGGCTGTAGATGGCATGTCTACAGTCCAATCGAATGAGGATTATTTTCGTAGAGCATTTCGATCTTCTAACTCGCTTTCTTCAATGTCCTTTATTTTAAGAGCCGCTATAAAAGTACCTCGAGATGACGTTGTCTGCAAAAATGTCGCTCAGAAAATTGTGATTTTGTATGTTGTTATTTGCAATATCTTTTACGAACTAGTGAATCCAAGGTAATCCTCAGTACTATGTACACATTTTAAATGCATAATTTCTTACAGTCACACATATTTAGAAGCTGATCTTTCAGTAGCTAAACATCAAAGTTCTAAATATTTTACATATTAAATGTTTCCACTATAACGATACTATTAAGAACTCATTTTTGGAACTTAATCCGACGAACCACAATCGTGTGACTTTTAATAGAACCAATCAAAGAACAACAAATGACCTACAAACACAGTATGAATTATGATTGGCATCTAAACATTGGCCAAGATTAAAGCATGATAATTTATTATTCCATGCCGTTTAATTAAAATTAGATGAGGCAATCGTCAGTACAAAAAATTACCCACCATAACATAAAACCACGAATCAGTAACAAACAAATCGAGGCTACCAGCAGCAAACGATCTTCGATAGTTTGTATACAAAAATATATCGAAAACTGTTGATGATGATGCTGGTGGTGGTGCGATTTGTATCCTGTTCTTCTTTTTTTTGCTCGCTGATTCAGTGGCCTCAAATTTGTTTAAACAGCAACTGTGGATACCCAACCACCAGCCAACCTACCATCGAACCGACATCATCATTGTCTGCCATTAATTTCTGTTAAATTTTTTTTTCTTCGCCTTCATCCAGACATTCTGTGATTTACTTTTGATTTTGTTTCTCTTTTGGTTTATTTTTTTAATTTCCCATCATCGAAGATCTTTTGGGATACCCAGACAGCAGTCACAAGATTTTGTGTTAAGATCATCGCCAGCAATTGCCTTGCCGCTGGTCTTCTTAGATGATGTTATTATTGTTGCTGTTGTTGTTATTGTTTATTAGTGAGGATTAAGTGAGAGACCTTCAAAATTTCGCAAGAAAAAAAATAACACGAATTATTGGTTTGCATTTTCATTTTAATCTGTATTCAGTTGTATTTATTTTTGTTTCGTTTTTCTCTTTATTTTGCATTTGGTTTGGAGTCAATCTTGTTTTGATGATTTTAAAAGTGAAGTGATGAAAAGAATTCAGTTTAATTTTTTAGAGTAAAATAATATTCAATGATCTTGGATATGTCGCATGGAGTTTTTTATTTTTTTAACATATGGCAAGCACATCGGCCTTGCACTCAGAAGGTCTGAGTTTCAATCTTCGACCATAACATACACATTTTCGGCGGCGACAAATCCCCTCAATGTAATGTGGAATAACATTCCCAGAGTATGAACGACTTTTCTATATGTGGGGTCGTAAGACACGCCGTTCGCACTCGGCGATAAAAGTAGGTCCCATATCATTGAGACAATATGAATCTGCTTGTCTGATATGATGGAAGTCTCCCTTGTCCCTTCGGGGATGTTGTTGCAAAATATGTATGTATGTGTCTAACGATGGATGATGATAATGGCTCTGCGTTAAAAAATACGAGCCTATTATAAACTCCCATGAGAGCGGTATCATTGCAGAATATCTAGACTAACACCATAAGTAAAAAAAACTATGGAACTTAACGGACCAGGAACTTATAAACGGAGATTAAACATAGGAAATGAAGACGGACAGGCCATATCCTAAGAAAAAATATCATGATAGCATGACCTTTGAGTTGAATCGAAGGATCGCAAAATCGATATTGATCAAGAATCAACTGACCACGAACAGTAACCCAAAAATGAAGAAGTTGTCACCGATCTGGTACCAGTTTAAAGATGAAATATATCTTTCCACCCCTCCGGATACTTTCCCCACAAGAAATTATAGTTATTGATTTTTAGTTAAGGTAGTATCTGTTGTTGTTGTTTCTATAGCAACTCAATTATGTTCGTTCGTGTATTATTTCAGTTATTAGGTTGTGGTTCCTCTGTATCCAGATTCAAAAATTCTGCAACTTGGACTGGTTGCGTCCATTAAGAATCAGGATGATGCTGGTGGTGGTAGGTAACAAATACAGCGTGTCGTATAGTACAAATCCACATGCCAGACATATATTGGATATCGTGGCATCAATTCCGGCACGATACATATTGATACGGCTGCACCGTCCGGATCTTAACTAGGCTAAAACCCCACGCGTTTGCCTTGGCAGCTGATGTTCTTCTGCTGCGATGGATGAGGGTGGTCCCCATGTACGGCATTCACGCTGTCTCTCTGTACTGCCTGCGCGACTGTATCAGTGTGAATGCTATCCAAGCCTGCCTGGTAGGCTCGTTGGTAGATTCTCGCTTATACCTTTGGAACTCTCTCTCCTGACGTGACTGGGTGGGAGAAGCCATTCCATTAAATTGTGACAGGGATGCTCACTGCGTTGACACCCAAGCAGGTACTGCATCGACAACATCCTGTTGTTTTGATGCACCAGCAAAACCATCGTCTCCTCCTGAAGATGGTCCACTGGTGTCATGAGGAGGCATCCTGTTGCAGTCCTCAGGGCGGCTTTCTGGCAGGTTTGAATATTCTGCCACTGCATATCACATATGTCATACCGGCCTTTTGCTTTATAAGATATCAATAATGTTTCTTTGTCAGGACCCCGGGCAGCCACTTGAGGACCCTTTTTTTCTATTTCTGATCTCATTGTGAAAGCTGGCCAAAGGTGTGGATCGATTTAAACACGCTATCGAACACTACATCCAAAATTTTGGGGTTGTTAGTGGTCGATATCAGTGCCGTCCGAGCGGTGAACAGACAGTGGATTTAGCTGCGGATATTTTAATATTCCTCAGATGGAAGAAGCTATGTAGACATTTAACCTATCACATATGTCATCGACGATAGGAATCGACTCAAAGATCGTACTATCATCCGCATACATTAGGAGAAGGAGAGTGGTCGTCTCCATACCCTCAAACAGCTTGGAATGGTTGACGGTATCGTGCCAAGTGCCACTTTGACCGTACGGTAGCGCGTCCTATTCTGATTCAGTCCTCTACTGCTGTGTGTGGATATGGAATGTAATGCTGTAGTAGTACAATGCTTGCGGAATCGAAGTTGATATTGGACAACTGGAACTCTGCTTCTCATCGTGGGGAGGAGTAGTGCCTCTAGAATCTTTACTACCGGCGACAGGAGGGAAATCGGCCTGTACCTCTGTTGGCAACCTTACCGGACTTCAGTAGATGGACAAAGCACCCTGCCAACTTTCCACACTTCTGGAATAATATGAGTGTGCTAACTATAGGTTGACGACACTTCGGGTTCATCCAGTTGCTTAGCATTACCATTGATCCGAATGCTTTGGGTCGCCCATCGTAAACGGTGGTGGTACCTCCAAGGCTCTTCTTATACGGCATAGCATGCTCCACTTCGCCCTAAAACTCTCGGCTGCTCTATCAATTGCCGGGAAAAATAATACGCACATCTCTTCGGATCTGCCACTGTCACACCGTTGAAAGTAACTGCCGCTTTATCATCCTTCTTCTTGGGTCACCAGGGTTCCTACTACGAATTTCATCACGCTCGTTAACTAGTCCCGTCGCCTCTACTGGGAAATTTGGTCTGATTTCTGGTATTTCGCCAGAATTTATGTAACAAGCGGCTGCTGCAATGATGATGTCTCGGAAAGTTCTCTCAGCTACACGAGGATCTGAAAAAGTGGACAGCTTTCTGAAGCGGTGATTGGTAAATTCTCTAAATCCTCGCCAATTTGCTTTTGCCTGGTTCGGAAAAGTACGTCGTTCAGATCTTATGAAGTTGGGTAGTCTATTTACGGGTACGATGATAGGATGGTAATCTGAGCCAAGGGAAATTATGGGTTGCCAAGATACGTGTATTTTCAGACCTGGAGCCACAATCGATATATCTGGCGAGCTGTGGCAATCTCCTCTTATCCTCGTAAGAGCGTCTTCATTCACCGTGCAAAACGTCGACTTATCAATTGCTCGACCAGCGCTGTACCCCTCTGCCCATTACCTATATTACCTACAACGGAATGCCAAAGCGTATGATGGGCATTGAAGACCCGTAGAACCAGAACAGATATTTCCCCCTAAAAGCGAACTAGTGTTGGGCAAATATCCCAGCAAATATTAAGCAAATCTACCTCGGCAGTACCAAACTACGGTCAAGCTCAAGCGAGATAATTCCGTACTGGACAGACTGGTATATTAGGAAGGCAAGTTCCACTCCTCCGCTACCTGTGTGACCCTTCCGCAAAACGTTGTAACCATGATGTTTTTCGGACTCATAAAGTTCAAAATTTCGCTTTCGGAGACCGTTGCAATTGATGTAATTCCTGATGCAATTCCGGGCCGCTAATGCTTTTGTTGTTGTTGACTGCGGTGGCGTCTCGTGTTCCGATACTACAGGGTCCATGCCCTGCATCCATTACATCTCACCATAGTATAATGACCCGTACATGGAATGTATGGGGATAGCAGTCAGGTGTGGAACTGCCGAGATATAATTCCTCAACGTATACATTCCGCCGATAAATGGCTGTATCTCAGATTACAAGCCTAACATTAGCAAGCTTTTGCAAGGTCATAATCGTCTAGTCTTGGGGGCTTTAATGTGCATCATGATATGTTGCGTTCGGCAGATTGATAGCTCTACGTTTTGTTCGATCAATGAGAACGCTCCTACACAAATTAGATGAGAGTTCGCCAGGCATAACCATGGTGTCACTGGGTCTGACAAATGACGTTACCTAGCAGTCCATCATTTCCCTTGGATCAGACCATCTCCCCATAATTGCCTCCATAAGCAGACCACCTCTGAACGCCGCACATTCCTCAATCATAAGAAAGCTGATTGACCAGGTTTCAGAGAGTTCACCAATCATCCTTCTGATTTCGGGTAGCGGAAAGGACGTTCCGAGACATCATCACTGCTACAGCCGTCCGCCATCTTCCTGCAGAAGATGAACCACCACAGTTTACAATGAATGATGTTGCGAATGTCATCAGGAACGCTAGTGGAGTATCTCACTAAAGTTCTCAACCTGTCGCTAGCCACCCTCACTGTTCCTAAAGTCTGGAAAATGGGCAGGGTGGTCCCAAAGTGAATCGTACAGGCCGATTTTGCTTTTGTCGCTTGTAGCAAAGACTCTTGAGGACTTTGATACTGTCAGGCACTCCACGCCAAGTCTGAAACGTTTGATAATCAATTACATGTGTGGACGCCAGTCGTACGTGGAATTCAGGAACAAGAAGTCCAAACCCCGTAGAATCAAACAGGGAGTTCCCCTAGGTGGGGTGATATCGTCTGAACTGTTTAACCTCTACCTCTCTTGTATTCCGTCCCCTCCAGACGTATGCGGACTATTTTACGATCCCTGATGACATCTGTGTGAGACTGAACTCCTATTTAGCCGACCTCACCATCTGAAATGCAGAAACAAGGCCCCCAAGTCCCTGCACTTGGGGTGCAGATAAAGAAACCTTGTTGACCACGGTGCCAGTTTGGTCCCCGAATTTAGTTGATACGCATTGGAACAGAACGCAGCCCTGAGAACTGCAACAGGGTGCCTCTTCAAGTCTTCAGTGGACTATTTACATAAGGAGGCAAAGATTCTTCCAGTACCGCAACACAATGCGATGTTTTCGTTACAGTACTTGCCCGCGTGTTACCGTGAGAGCCATCCATATCTCCATCTGCTGGCTAGGCCCGACACACCCAGGCATATTAGGAAGGAGATTCATGCTCCAGATCAACAGGCATATTAGGCAGGTCTGAATAGCATTCACACGGACGCAGTTGCTAAGGTAACAAGCAAATAAAGTGTGAATAAAGTCCTCGGAGTACATTCCCCATCTATCGCAGCTGAGGAGCCTCAGTTGCGACGATAAACCAGAGAAGTTTTGGCTCAATTCCGCTCGGCATATTGCAGTCGCCTAAATTCTTTTTGGGCGGATACTGGTCACGCCGTGCAAAACGTCTGCCCAGCATGCGGCATCGGCCCGACACACTGCACATTTTCAACTGCTCTGCCATACCTATTCATTCTGTGGGGACATCCCATCAAAGCAGCCACTTTCCTGGAACTGGAGATAGAACCAGAGCCAGATTGTTCAGAAAAACGAACACGGAAACACACAATAGTAAACACTGTTACAACAACAACAATAGTTGGCATGTGTTGGCTGCGGATTTGGTGACTGTTTTTGGTTGAAGATTCCTTGGAGTCAATCCGGTACATAGAACCGGCCACCGTGAGATTGGGTAGTATCTGTGATGTAATTGGGTGACGTATGGGTTGGAAGATACCATGAAACGGTATTTATAGGCACATGTCATCGCATATAGTCGAAATATAATCCCAAAATAATCATGCAGCCGTATTTCCATTGTCTCACTTGCCTTCAAACTTGTTCCATTTTTATACCCTCCACCATAGGATGGGGGTATATTAAGTTTTGTCACTACGTTTGTAACTACTCGAAATAATCATTGTAGACCCCACAAAGTATATATATATTCTTGATCAGCGTGCAATTCTACATCGATATAGCCATGTCCGTCCGTCTGTCCATCTGTGGAAATCACTCTAGCGTCCGAACGGATTGACGTAGGTTGATGAAATGTTGGGAAAATATGTTATATTTACGTAGGACTTTTGGTATTGAAAGCGGGCTATGTTGGGCCACGCTTTCGTATAGCCCCTTACAAAATGACGCGTGACGCGTCGTCGTTTTAAGGAATTTTTAAAATATTTGGCCCATTTTACCACCGAATTGGTTGTAATTTGGTACTTTGTGTCTCCAGAGGCCAAAAAATATTCCTACCAAAGTTGGGTTATATAGGTCCACGTTTTGGTATAGCCCCCATATAAGGCCCCATATAAAGTACGCGTCATTTTAATATATTTTGAATGTATTATACCCATTTGACCAAAGAATCGGTTGTAACTTTGTATTTTGTGTTTCCAGAGCTAAGAAACATTTCTACCATAAAAAGGTTTATATAGGTCCACGTGTTGATATAGCCCCCATAATACAATATCTCCCGATTTTCGATATTTTGGACGTTTTAGCCTCATTATCACACGGATATGGCTGAAATTTGGTATTTAGTCTTCTTTAGGCGTATAAAACTTTTCCCCAGGAATTTGTGGGTATAGGTCCACGCCATCATATAGCCCCCATAGAACGGTACCTTCCGAATTTCGGTATTTTGAAGGTTGTGGCCACATTAAACCACCGAAATGGCTGAAATTTGTGGTGGAGGGTATAAAAAGTTCGGCCCAACCGAACTTAACGCTTTTCTTACTGGTTTAATATTGGTCAGACATTTAAAACAAATCTTTACATAATTAACTAACACATTTTGCCACTTTGTAACCTCGACGTTTTGCAACTGTTCTTTTTTTTGTTTCCTCCTTTGCCAAGTGTTGAAATTCTACGCTCACCTTTGTCACATTACACAGAACAGACAGAAGAACATGCCAGAACCATTTAGTGGCTAGTTTTCTTCTTGGTAAATGTGCCATCTGTTGAAAAGTTAGTGTTAATCTTTGCATGTAAAATCAAGTGAAATATAGACCATCGGTTGGGTACTTTTTCAAAATCTTCACTAAAAAACTCTTTCATTTTTACCGATTCGAAGAGAGCGGTGTGAGAAACCAGATAACCCGATCGTAATGCCTTTAATGATTGTAAAATTATGGAGTTTTATTTGTCATTTATTGTTGCTTCCTTATGGAATTCTTGCTCTCCCCGAAATGATGGTGGTGCTTTTGGTTTTATTTGAAAATTGTCTTTTTGTCTTTACCAGTAAATGGTAAAAGTTGCCAGAAGGCTCCTTGGATTATGGACAATGAATGTATGGTTATTAAATTGACAATGTTAATGTTAGTCATAAATAGTTATCGGGATATTAGATGAGTGTTACTAAGCAGTGGTGACATTTTTTGTAAAGTCTAGTAGTTAGATACCATATTTTGTGAATACATAGTTTCTTTAGTGGATCTTTAAAAATATGTTGAAATGATTGAAGTTATGAAAGTAACGGAAACAAAGTGAAGGTTAATGGTGGAGAAGAATGCCAAGTAATGTTTCTAAGGCGAAGCAAATGCCTCGTATTATATACTAATTTTTAAGGAAATTAATAATATATACTTGGAATAAAACTACAACAACGTTTATAATTATTTCAGATGTATGGTCCATTATATCTCTATCAAAGGCCTTCGGCAGACTTTCTACTACTAAAGGAACCTTACATTGTTTATCAAAAATTGCTTTATTCTGCACCAATAATACCTTTGCCATTTAACCGAAATAATAGTTATCAAAATTAGAGGAGATGTTGAAGCTTTATACAGGTGGTGATTGTTATCATAATTGTGCATTTTATAGCCCTTATAATGGTCACTGATTGCCATTTGAATTCTACCAACTTTCTGTTCTGTATGTATGTATTTTTATGATACGTTTAAGGAACTGCAAAACAAGTTTATTTTGGGTTACAAAAACAGTAACATTGTAATTTTATGGGGAAACGCTTATGCTAAGTTTACATTTACGAAATCCACTCGATTTTAACTGTCAATTCCATAGCTCAAACGCCAAATGAAATCTCATCTGGATTTCATTTGACGTTTAACCTATGGATTTGACAGTTGAAATCGAGTGGATTTCGCAAATGTAAAACAAGCATTAGACTAATTTTAAGTGGTAAACAAAGAGTGGTGTTGTATTGACGAACAGGGATCCCGTAATTACAACGGCGAACGCCTTAATTTGTAATACTTTGAATAAAATATTCACAATTATACATGGACCTCTTCAGACGGAAATCAATGTGACCACATTATTATAGGCGGAAAATGGAAATATTTCTTGTTTGAAATATGGGTGCCACCGTGGTGCAATGGTAGCACGCCCGCCTAACACTTCATGTACACGGGTTCTTTTCTCAGGCCAAGCAAGTATGATGTTACTTTCCAACGGTGGCAAAATACACCTCATCATATGATAGGCGACATTTCGTGAGTATTCCAGCCATAAAAAGTAGGTCCTCTGTCATTGAGCTAATATGAATCGGCGTGCCATTGAAATGAAAGAAGTCCCCCGTGTCCCTTCGGGAAAATAAAGGAAACACATGAAAGATGTGACTGCAGAGGCCGAAACCGCAGCCGAAAAACATCACAAAAGAACTATACAACATTAGAAAAAAAGTATCAGACGGCTTTGCTAACAAAGATATACCCTCAGTCTTACTTACTTAGCTGGCCCATTTCAGAAAATTTTTCTATAAGCCGAACTTAGAAAAGATCTCCAATTCTCTCTGTTTACTGCTTCGCTTTCTGGAATACCGCGTCTTTTCATCTCTACATCCACTTGTTTGCTACATCTAAACTTAGGCCTGCGTGCACCGCCATGTGGCACGTATTTATACGCCTTTTTAGCGTTTTCATCATCGCTCATTCTTAACGGCCTAGCCAACGCAATCGTTGCATCTCGATACGTTTATCTAAACAGATGTCGTTGTATAGCAGATACAGCTCGTGGTTCATACGACGTCTATATTCACCGTCAATGCAGATTGGTCCATAGATCTTTCGAAGAATTTTTCTCTCAAACACACGAAGCACTGCCTTGTCTGCTTGCGTAAGTACCCAGGCTTTGGAACCATACATCAGCACGGTTAGTATCATTGTTTTGTAAAGCGTTGTTTTTGTTTGACGAGATGTGGCTTTATTTCTAAACTGCTTACTCAGCCCGAAGTAGCATCTGTTGGCCAACACTATTCTTCTTCGTATTTAACAACCGATGTGGCTTGTTGTGTTTACGACGGTGCCGTGTGTTTACGGCGGAACCAACGTCAACAGTTGGTCCGATCTCTATGGACGCATTGCGCATCGACACCATCAACTTGGTCTTCTCGCCGTTTACCGCCAGACCCACTTAAGCAGATTCCATTTCGAATTTTGCAAAGATGTCAGTGACTTCCTTTACCGATCGGCCCATGATGTCAATTTCGTCGGCATAAGCAAGTAACATATGGCTGTTCGTTTATATTGTTCGACCTCTTTTGACCTTCGCGTCTCGTATGACCTTCTCCAGCAGGATGTTGAAAAAATCACACGACAGGCCGTCTCCTTGTCTGAAACCTCTTTTGGTAATAAACTATTCGGAGAGGTTCTTTCCAATTTTAACAGAGCAGGGAGTATCAGTTAATGTCATTCTACAAAGCCAAATGAGTTTTGCAGGAATACCAAAATCAGACATGGCTGCTATATAATCGACGAAATGATGGAAGGTGTCGATCTGATTTTTTGGGTCTTTTTCAGGATTTTCAGAATTTGCCCGGTCTTAAGCCGCACTGATAGCGTCCAATAATTTTGTTGACCATGGGCTTTAGTCTCTCACAAAATATGCCAGGTACTATCTTATATGCAATAGGGAGCAGACTTATTACCCTGTAATTGGAGCACACAGTCTAATCTCCCTTCTTGTGCACTGGACATAGGATGTTCACGTTCCAATCGTCAGGTACGCGTTCTACCTGCCAGATGGTGCTAACTAGCTGATACATACACCTTATCAAATTTTATGGAAGTATTAACATAACAAAAAAAATACGGACTTTTAAGACTTTTTAACCTTTAAAAAAATAAATAAAAAACAAGAAAGAACGGCGTTTAGTTCGGCCGGGCCGAACTTGTTATACCCTCCACCACGTGTTGTAATGAAGTAAAATGGAACAATTAGTTGTCTTTCGTTTATGAAGAAGACTAAATACCAAATCGGTAGAAGAGGAAGCCACAACCTGCAAAATACCGAAAATCGGTAGGTACTGTTCTATAAGGGCAATATGAAGGCGTGGACCTATACCGACAAAATTCTGGGGAAAACTCAACGAAGTCTAAATACCAATTTTCAGCCATTTCGGTGTGATAATGAAGCTAAAACTTTAAAAATACCGAAAATCGGGTGGTATAGCCCATTTGCAATACCAAACATCCTAGGAGTTGTAGAAACGTCTATACCAAATTACAAAGCTCTATCTTGCGAGCTGTATCTTCAACAGATGGAAGGACGGGCAGGCGGACACAAAGGTGTACCGGCGCATTGGCTTGATATGTACACTGGAAATATTTTTGGCCACTTTCTCCATACAAGTGGATCCACAGTGGATTGCAATGGCGTACGTATAAATAGGGGCTCCAAATGACGAAAATTGTCTAGCAACAAACAACGTCTAATATGTCTGATGATGTTAACCTAACCAGTTAACGACACGATCGTCGCTTAGTGGCTGAGCTTTAGGACTTTGCTAAATATCAGATCTAAATTTTTAAAGAATTAAAACATTTTGTTTGCTTCTAACATATTCTTAGTAAATAAATTTTTTGAATAGTTTCCACAGCTAGACACGCACCTGACACATATGACATATGCAATTGGAGTTCTGCAGTACCTTCGTGTGTATTTGCCAAAATTATCAAGAACTTTGCTAAAAATCATATAATAAATAACATAATGCACAAGATTTTATTAGTGACTATTCAAAGAAAGAAGTTGTTTGTTATAAATCAGTCACAGGATGTTGGTCGTAATTCAGTTGTTCAAACCGATCTTCGAACTTATTGTACATACATATATTGGTTATTTGACGAGTACATATTCCTGATCGTTTGTGTGAGTTTGAAAAATGTAACAAAGAGTAGAGCATAAAGTTTCTTCTTCGTATGTTTCGTCGTTATAGCCGATAGCAAAATCCAAATGTTTGACCAATAATACGACGTAACGACCGATATGTCGTTATAAACAATGTCGTAACAAGCGATATTTATTTGTTTGGGCTATAAAGGGTAGAAATTCGGGACTTTTGGATTTCGACGTTATAAGCGATTTCGGTAGTATATCATTTTATTTCATTCATCGTATCAATTAAAAGTGGTTTGTGCGGGACCTTTTTCAAACTTAGGCAAAGTTCATTCTTTCTCGCTACAGGAAATCAGTTTATAAAAAAATTCAAAGAGTCATAACCCATATGTTTGCATACCATTGTACTACGGTGGCGCCCAATGAACGCATAGCAGTGGGAGATATTTGTCTTGTTTACAAATGCAGTTGTTCGAAATTAGCTAGTGCCAAATATATTTTCAACAAGTAAAAAAGTATCAGTCGGCTTTGCCGACAGAGAAATACCCTCAGCCTGTGCAAATTGAAACACTTTTTTCACAAAAAACTTATGTATTTAGGGGGTTTCAAAACTTTGGTCGTATGAACCGACAAAAATGTTGATTAGGATTAAAGTTCAAAAATTTTGCGGAAAAGGTACTTAAAGGAATGGACCGACATAGACCATAGGGGGTTTTTACACCCTGCGGGCTGTTTTCTCAAGAAGTATGGACTTGCCCCTGAATCAACTTTTACCATCGTAATTGAGGCAGCGAATGTAAGTTGCTTCAACAAAAATCAAAGTAATTCAATAGCAGGCCTTAAAATGAACTTATCCAAAATTTTGTGTGGGAGGTACGGGATGGAGTAGACAAGTATTATGAGTATGTGTAAAGTATGGACCAAATCGGTCACTCCCATCAAGAGTTATCGTGCGCACAATTTTTCCGAAAATTTTTGAACTTTTTTGGGGTAAGTACCTGAAGGAGTGGACCGATATGGCTTATCTACGAACTTAAACTAAGTTTGGAAACAATATTACGAAGGCCAAATTTTGGCCGGAATCGGCATATCAGTTCGAGAATTATCTTGCGGTTCCACCCATAAACATGGTGTCATAAGGTTTGTTTTTAAACTTTCAGGCTATTTTTTCAGGAAGTATGGACTTGCCCCTGAGGAAACTTGTACCTTCGTATAGGGGACAGTGAATACAAGATGTTACAACAAAAACCAAGGCGATTCGAGAGCAGGTCCTAAACTGAACTTTCCCGAAATTTTGTGTGGGATGTACACGAAAGAGTGGACCGATTGAGTCCATATTGCAACCTCATCTAAGTCTGGTAGAAATATCATAATGTGCAAAGCATAGACCAAATCGGTTACTCCCTTCAAGAGTTATCGTACGCACAAATTTTCCGAACATTTTCGAACTTTTGTGGGGGAGATACCGGAAGGAGTGGACCGATATAATCCATCTTTGAACTTGAACTAAGTTTGGACAAAATATTACGAAAGCCAAATTTTGGACCGAATCGGCATATCCGTTCCAGAGTTATCTTGCGCTCCAACCACTACACACGGTGTCATAGAATTTTTTGTAACTTTCAGGCTATTTTCTCAGGAAGTATGGACTTGGCCCTAATGAAACTTATAGCGTCGTCTAGAGGACAGCGAATACAACTTGCGTAAACAAAAATCAAAGCGATTCGAGACCAGTTCCTAAACTGAACTTTTCCGAAATTTTGTGTGGGAGGTACCCGAAGGAGTGGGCCGATTGAGTCCATATTGGAACCTCATCTAAGTATGGTAGAAATTACACGATGTGCAAAGTATGGACCAAATCGGTTATTTTTGAACATTTGTGGGGGAGGTACCTGAAGGAGTGGACCTATATGGCCCATCTTCGAACTTAAATAGAATCTGGACAAAATATTTCGATATCCAAAATTTGAACCACATCGATTGATCCTTTCGAGAGTTATCGTGCGCACCAGCCAGACAGACGGACAGACAGACAGACGGACGGACATTGCTAGATCTACCCAAAACTGTCTGAAACGGATATCGTACAAACATACTTGGGGTCTAAAACCATTATTTCGATGAGGCACATTTTTGGTCGTATCAAAGTGTAAATACCCTCTTTAGCCTAAAGGCTGAGGGTATAATTATTATGTAGTAGACTGGTTTTAAATAAAAAGTGGAATTATATGAAGAATTTTCTAGTCTGGGCATTCCAATGAAGATTGTTTTTTTTTTTGTTTCAGAAAAATTTGTCGATGGAACTGATTTACATTACTATGTGCAAAATGTCTAGTAATTGTTCCTAACATTTTATCTGTTATAAAGATCTTTATATATTTGGCCCAACAGTCGGAAAGTTCAGTCTCCACAATGAAACATATGACAATGGTATGATGCTGATAGACTTCGCTGCTGCAAAAAACATGGTAGTTAGCAGCACCAGATTTCAACATCTCGACATACATAAGGGTACCTGGCTGTCTCCAGATCAGAAAACAAGATATCAAATTCATCACGTTGTGATATATGGAAGACATTCATCGAGCGTGTTGGATGTGCTTTCGTTCCGAGGAGCAAACATAGACTCGGACCACTACCTTGTTGCAGCAAAGTTATGCACCCGGTTAAACGTATCAAACAAAGTACGAACAGACACAACACGAAAGTTAGACATCGGTAAGCTGCAATCACAACAGATAGCCACAGAATATTCCACTCAACTAGCCCAATTGCTTAATCAAAGCACTCCTTATCCCGATAACCTATCAGCGAAATTGCAAAGCATTGCCCACTCCATACGGGAATTGAAAATGAAGTCCGAAATGAAGTCCGAAATGAAATCCGAAAATTCTACCAAAGAGTCAAGCATCAAACTGATGGCTCTTGTACAGACGTATCCTCCTGTAGAGACCAGCAAGTTAATTTGGTAACTGATACAGATAGTGTGCTCAGGATATGGAATGAACACTTTTCAAAACTGTTGGTATCCAATACCAGCAAAGACGACGAAGATACCACAGACCCAATCCCAGAAGATGGTATTGAATGTATACCGACCAGCCAAGATGGGGTAAGGACAGCAAAAAATCATCTGAGGAACAATAAGGCAGCAGGAGCCGATGGCTTACCAGCCGAGCTTTTCAAAACCGGAGGCGATACGCTGATAAGGAGTATTCATCAGCTATTTAGCACTATATGGCAGGAAGAACGAGTACCCGACGATTGGAACCTGAGTATCCTGTGCCCCGTCCACAAGAAAGGAGATAAGACTGTATGCTCTAACTATAGTGGCATAAGTCTACTCCCTATTGCCTACAAAATCGTGTCAGGGATATTGTGCGAACGACTAAAGCCTATGGTCAACGATATAATTGGACCATATCAATGCGGCTTTAGACCTGGCAAGTCCACCATTGACCAGATATTTACCCTGCGGCAAATCCTGTAGAAGACCCAAGAGATGCAGATCGACACCTACCACCTTCTTGTCGATTTAAAGCAGCCTTCAACAGCCCGCTGCGTTCATAGTTATTCCAAGTCATGTCTGAATTTGTTATCACCGCAAAGTCCACCCGGCTTTGTAAAATGACTTTAACTGACACGAGATCCTCAGTTAAAATAGGAAAGAACCTGTCCGAAGTGTTTTGTACCAAAAGAGGTTTCAGACAAGTTGATCTTTTCAACATCCTGCTGAAAAAGGTTATACGACAGGCAAACGTCAAAAGAAGTGGCACAATCTACACCAATAGCCACATTTTACTTGGTTAGGCTGATGATATAGACATCATGGGACGATCAGTAAAAGAAGTAACTGATACCTTTATGAAGGTCGAAGGAGAATCTGGTAAAGTGGGTCTGGCGGTAAACGGTGAGAAGACCAAGTCTATGGTGTCGACGCGCAATGCGTCCATTGAGCTCAGACCAACTGTGGAAGTTGGTTCCTATAATTTTGAGGTAGTAAAAGACTTTGTCTACCTCCGCACCTCCGTAAACACAACAAACGACATCAGTTGTGAAATAAAAAGAAGAATTGTATTGGCCAACAGATGCTACTTTGGTTTATGTAAGCTTTAAGTAAGTTTAAAAGCAAAGCCACATCTCGTCAAACAAAAATAACGCTCTACAAAACACTGATACTACCCATGCTGATATATGGCTCCGAAGCCTGGGTACTTGCGCAAGCAGATATAGTAGTGCTTGGTGTGTTTGGGAGAAAAATTCTTCGAAAGATCTACGGACCCATCTGCGTTGACGGTGAATATCGACGTCGCATGACCACAAGCTATACCTGCTGTACAACGACGTCAATATAGTTAAACGTATCGAGATGCAGAAGGAGTGGACAAATAACGTCCATATTCGAACCTGATCTATATCTGGTAAATATATTTGGATGTGTAAATTATGGGCCAAATCGGTCACTCTATTCATGAGTTATTGTGCGCACAATTTTTCCGAACATTTTTGAACATTTGTGGGGGAGGTACCTGAAGGAGTGGACCGATATGACTTATTTTCGAACCTTAACTATGTTTAGACAAAATTATATGCCAAATTTTGGACCGAATCGGCAAATCAGTTCGTGATTCATCTTGCGCTCCACCCACTACACACTGTATCATAGGCGTTTGTGCACCTTTCAGTCTATTTTCTCAGGAAGTATGGACTTGCACTTGATGAAACATGTACCCTCGTATGGGGGTCAGTGTTGCAACAAAAATCAAAACGATTCGAGAGCATGTCCTAAACTGAACTTTTCCGAAATTTTGTGTGGGCGGTACACGAAGGATTCGACCGATTGAGTCCACATTCCAACCTCATCTATGTTTGGTAGAAATTTTACAATGTGCAAAATTTGGATCGAATCTGGAGGTACCGGAAGGAATGTACCGATATAGCCCATCTTCGAACTTAACCCATATCGTACCGAGACAAATTTTTTACTTTTAAATTATATTTTTAAAATCGATTTGTGCGTGAACTTTTTTTATATTTCAATGGAATAAACGATAGCGTAGTGATTATTAGGCAAAAGTTAATTCATCCCTGCTACAGGAAATCATTTTTGAGAAAAAATGTCAAAAAGTCATAACTATATTATACATATACCAAAACTTGTTTAAAATTTATCATTTTTCATCCATAAATAATTTTTTGAAAAAAAGTGATTTTACTGTTTGAAAAATCGAACACCTAGTACGAAATGGGTTAAACTGGACAAAATATTACGAAGGCCTAATTTTGGACCGAATCGGGTGATCCATTCGAGAGTTTTCGTACGCTCCAGACAGACAGACGGAGCTAAATCAACTCCAAATTGTCTGAAACGGATTTCGTCCAAACATACTTGGGGTCTAAAACCATTATTTCGATGAGGCACATTTTGTATGAAAGTGTATATACCCTCGTTAGAATAAATGCTGAGGGTATAATGAAAGAAAACTATTCCCGAGAATTCCAAAAGTTTATTTAGATATGTGTGCAGATAAGCCATTTTCATATTACTCATCACAATTATTTAAAGTGAACAAAATTTACCTAAATTGTATTATAAAAAACACATTCATAAAACAATTATGCAAACTTATCGATAAAATGAAATCAGTAGCATCTTGAAATTTATTGTTATCTTAAACAAGAAAACAACTACAAAACATAATTTGTTTCTGCTGAACTTTTCATTCTCTCCATTAGTGAAGTAAGTCAACAACACTTCCAACTTCATTCATCTTTCTGGAGATCTCTCAACAAACCACTTGAATTGATGTTTCATAATTTGCTTGTGGCTAACCAGCCGGACAGACAGTCAGTCAGCCACTATGATAAGTGATTTTTGAATGACAATGACAAACATTTATTTAATTTTTTTTTGTTTAACTGCAACGATGGCCCTATTAACATCGGTGAAAATTGACAGTAAGATCAGTTAAAAAATAAATGTTGTGAACGAAATGAAACAGAGGAATGTTTGTTTGTAGTAGACACTTGACCGTAAAACGCTTTTTATCTTTGATGTTACATATGGGTTATGTTTGTTTGTGATGTTGTTGGATATATTCATACAACATCATCAGGTTAATGAAATTTGAATGTGGAACGGGTGCCACCAAGAAATAGTATGTTTTTTTAAATGTAGATTTATTGGTAAATGAGGGAAAAGTTTTATCGGTGAATTTTAGCCCACTACTTCCCAGATAAAACCCTTAAGGGACCAGTGTCCACTAGAGATGAAATGGGGAGTAAGATAAGTTACTAACTTTTTCCTGCTAAAGACAATCTCAATAAATTACCGTTATTATTATTACACACCTACATTTGAATATTTAATTTTTTCCACAGGTATTGATTTCCAAGTAAATCTAATTAAAATTTCTTTCTCTTTTACCTTTTTAGTATCTTCTCTAATTTCCGTACAACATCTTCGAAAACATCTCCTACCACCTACCCACTTTTGATGGTAACTAGCCATAGAATGTGCTAAACATGATACTCCTGTATAGGAAACTGGACACTGACCTTTGACACACTAGGTAATGGGAACATTGAATCCACTATGATCAACGTCTTGCATTTGGATTCCGTTGCTGCCGCTGATGATGACGATGATGGTGGTGGTAGCTTCGAAAATGATGTTTCCTCAATTAACCCCTTAGTGGTCTGTGAAGAAAACTTACAAACCCGATTTGGAACCAATTTCTGGTGCTGTTCTTGTTGATGGTGTTCATTTATTTGGCAATTGGTTTGAGTTGATGTTGAAGCTTTTGCTTTGGCGGAGGATGATGTGTGGCCAAACAGTCAGGATGGGATAGTTGGTTGCTGATTTGCTTTTGTGTTTTCCATTTAGTAAAACTCAAACAACAACACAAGATGGGTGGTGTACTCGTTGTCATCATCATTGTCGTCTTTTTTCTGTTGTTTGAGAAAAATGGTAATGTTTTTTGCTTTTCGAGGTTGTGATGCTTCTCCTGGATTTTGATGTTTTGAAAAGCATCATCAAATGGATTTGAACACAAAAAATCCTAAACACGAATTGCATTCCGCTAACAAAGTTAGTTTGATGCGACATACATTGGGCTGATCCCAATGCTTACCGAAACAAAAAAACAAAGTGAGGAGTTTTTCCAACTTGTAGTTGCTGTTGTAGTTCGTTCGTTCGGAAAACGATCTTGGTGGCAATTGTTAACAGAAATGTAGATTTGTTTTGTTAAATCGCAAATGTACAACCAGTAACTATCAGCAAAAACAAGCGAAAAGTAATGTTTTCTGTAAATTGAAATCAACGTTGGCGTTCAAAACATAGAACAACGGTCGTCAACAACAGTCATCGCAAAATGTTAGCGAAAAGTTCAAAAAAAGAGGAATTTTTTCTCGTATGGCATTTTGAAAAAAAGGGATGCAAAATTAAAAAAATGTTTAATATTTTTTATTAATTTTTTACAAGGACGTGAATTTTTTGAGATTTTTTTTCCAGGACGTGGATTTTTTAAGAATTATTTTCCAAGGACGTGAATTTTTTAAGAATTATTTTTCAAGGAGGTGGATTTTTTAAGAATTATTTCCAAGGAAATGGATTTTTTCAAGAATAATTTTCCAAGGAAGTGAATTTTTAAAAAAATATTTTCCAAGGACGTGGATTTCTTTGATTTTGTTTAAACTTTAATGTTTTATGAATTTTTCCAGGACGTGGATTTTTTAAGAATTATTTTCCAAGGACCTGGATTTTTTAGGAATTATTTTAAGGGAAGTGGATTTTTTTAAGAATTATTTTCCAACGACGTGGATTTTTTAAGATTTTTTTTCAAGGACGTGAATTTTTTAAAAAAAATTTCAAGGACGTGAATTTTTTAAAAAAAATTTTCAAGGACGAACATTTTTTTAAGATTTTTTTTCAGGACTTGAAGTTTTTAAGTTTGTTTCAGGACTTGGATTTTTTAAAAATTATTTTCCATGGACTTGGATTTTTTAAGATTTTTTTTTCCAAAGACGTTAATTATTTAAGAATTTTTTCCAGGACGTGGCGTTTTTTAAGAAGTATTTTCCAAGGATGTGGATTTTTTAAGTTTTTTTCAAAGACGTTAATTTTTTAAGAATTTTTTCCAGGACGTGTTTTTTCAAGAATTATTTTCCCAGGACGTGGATTTTTTAAGAATTATTTTCCAAGGACGAAGATTTTTAATATTCTTTTAAAGGACATTGATTTTTTATGAATGTTTTCGAATGGCGTTGCTTTTTGAGAAGTTTTTGAATGATACTTTAATGTTGATAGTTGACCTTTGATCTGGTAATTCTTCAATAGTTTGTTTGGCTCGAGGTCAGTAATAAAACAATGATAATTTTGCTTTATTATTTTATTTAACTTCCGATATTTCGATCGTCTTTGACGATCATCATCAGGGAATTCTGATTTTAAATAGAACATAAAAACATAAATTACATCAATGTCAACAAAAATACATTAAATAATAATTACATTTTATAACAACTTCACTTTCTTTCTATTGCACAGGTGATTTGCTACTGAAACTTATGTTCTTACTCTCTTAATTGTTTGGTCTTTTGGACAATGTTCCTATATATTTGTGCACAGTGTTCTGTGTCAGTTTTGTAATTCATGCGACTTTCATTTGGTACGTTAATAATATGAAGCATTTCCAACATATATCTGCGCTTATAATTAGTTTCTTGTGCCATAATTTTTAATAACACCAATAACAATTTTTTCGGCAAAACCAAATCCAAAATCGCAAAGGAAGACAAATCAAATGTAGTTTATAAGATAGGATGTAACGGTGACAAGTCCAACGTATGCCCGAAGGTATACGTTGGCACTACAAAGACGAAACTCAAAACCAGACTTAGTGGTCATAAGTCTGATTTAAAGCTAAAAAACAAACCATTGGAACAAAAGACAGCTCTTGCTGCGCACTGCTATCAAACAGGCCATACTCCAAACCTAAAGGACGTAAAAATTATGGCACAAGAAACTAATTATAAGCGCAGATATATGTTGGAAATGCTTCATATTATTAACGTACCAAATGAAAGTCGCATGAATTACAAAACTGACACAGAACACTGTCCACAAATATATAGGAACATTGTCCAAAAGACCAAACAATTAAGAGAGTAAGAACATAAGTTTCAGTAGCAAATCACCTGTGCAATAGAAAGAAAGTGAAGTTGTTATAAAATGTAATTATTATTTAATGTATTTTTGTTGACATTGATGTAATTTATGTTTTTATGTTCTATTTAAAATCAGAATTCCCTGATGATGATCGTCAAAGACGATCGAAATATCGGAAGTTAAATAAAATAATAAAGCAAAATTATCATTGTTTTATTACTGACCTCGAGCCAAACAAACTATTGAAGTTTTTGAATGAAGTGAATTTTTAAGAATTTTTTTCTTCAAGGACTTTCTCAGACATAAGCGCGTATTTTTTAAGAACTTTTTGTTCCACAACTTTTTCAGCCATAAGCGTGTATTTTTTAAGAACATCTTGTTCCACAACTTTTTTAGTCCTAAGCGTAGATTTTTTCAAGAATTTTTTGTTCCACAACTTTCTCAGCCATAAACAGTTTTTTTAAGATTTTTTTGTTCCACAGCTTTCTCAGCCATAAACGGTGATTTTTTAAGATCTCTTTTCAGCCATAAGCGTGAATTTTTTTAAGAATTTTTTGTTCAAGGACCTACTCAGCCATAAGCGTGAATTTTTTTAAGAATGTTTTGTTCCACAACTTTCTCAGCCATAAGCGTGCATTGTTTAAGAACATCTTGTTCCACAACTTTTTTAGCCATAAGCGTGCATTGTTTAAGAACATCTTGTTCCACAACTTTTTTAGCCATAATCGTAGATTTTTTTTAAGAATTTTTTGTTCCACAAATTTCTCAGCCAGAAAAGGGTTTTTTAAGATTTTTTGTTCCACAACTTTCTCAGCCATAAACGGGGATTTTTTAAGATCTTTTTCAATGACTTTTTAAGCCATAGGCGTGAATTTTTTAACAATTTTTTGTTCAAGGAGTTTTTAAAGAATTTTTGTTCAAGGACCTACTCAGCCATTAGCGTGGATTTCTAAGAATTTTTTGTTCAAGGACCTACTCAGCCATAAGCGTGGATTTTTTTAAGAATTTTTTGTTCAAGGACCTACTCAGCCATAAGCGTGGATTTTTTTAAGAATTTTTTGTTCCACAATTTTTTCAGCCATAAGCGTGGACTTTTTAAGAATTTTTTGTTCTACAATTTTCTCAGCCATAAACGTTTTTTTTTTTTAAATTTTTTTGTTCCACAATTTTCTCAGCCAAGACTGAGTACCATAAGCGTGGATTATTTTAAGAATTTTTTGTTCAAGGACCTTCTCAGCCATAAGCGTGGATTTTTTTAAGAATTTTTTGTTCAAGGACCTACTCAGCCATAAGCGTGAATTTTTTTTTAAGAATTTTTGTTCCCCAATTTTCTCAGTCATAAGCGTGGATTTTTTTAAGAATTTTTTGTTCTACAATTTTCTCAGCCATAAACGTTTTTTTTAAGATTTTTTTGCTCCACAACTTTCTCAGCCATAAACGGGGATTTTTTAAGATTTTTTTCAAGGACTTTTTCAGCCATAGGCGTGAATTTTTTAACAATTTTTTGTTCAAGGACCTACTGAGCCATAAGCGTGGATTTTTTTTATGAATTTTTTGTTCAAGGACCTACTTAGCCATAAGCTTGGATTTTTTAAGAATTTTGTGTTCAAGGACCTACTCAGCCATAAGCGTGAATTTTTTGTAAGAATTTTTTGTTCAAGGACCTACTCAGCCATTAGCGTGGATTTTTTAAGAATTTTTTGTTCAAAGACTTCTCATTCATTAGCGTGGATTTTTTAAGAAGTTTTTTGTTCAAAAACTTCTCAGCCATTAGCGTGGATTTTTTAAGAATTTTTTATTCCACAACTTTCTCAGCCATAAGCGTGCATTTTTTAAGAACATCTTGTTCCACAACTTTTTAGTCATAAGCGTAGATTTTCTTTTAAGAATTTTTTGTTCCACAACTTTCTCAGCCATAAACGGGGATTTTTTTAAGATCTTTTTTCAAGGACTTTTTAAGTCATAGGCGTGAATTTTTTAACAATTTTTTGTTCAAGGAGCTTTTAAAAAATTTTTTGTTCAAGGACCTACTCAGCCATAAGCGTGGATTTTTTTAAGAATTTTTTGTTCAAGGACCTACTCAGCCATAAGCGTGGATTTTTTAAGAATTTTTTGTTCAAGGACCTACTCAGCCATAAGCGTGGATTTTTTTAAGAATTTTTGATTCAAGGACCTACTCAGCCATAAGCGTGGATTTTTTTAAGAATTTTTTGTTCAAGGACCTACTCAGCCATAAGCGTGGATTTTTTAAGAATTTTTTGTTCAAGGACCTACTCAGTCATAAGCGTGGATTTTTTTAAGAATTTTTGATTCAAGGACCTACTCAGCCATAAGCGTGGATTTTTTTTAAGAATTTTTTGTTCAAGGACCTACTCAGCCATAAGCGTGGATTTTTTTAAGAATTTTTTGTTCAAGGACCTACTCAGCCATAAGCGTGGATTTTTTTAAGAATTTTTTTGTTCAAGGACCTACTCAGCCATAAGCGTGGATTTTTTTAAGAATTTTTTGTTCAAGGACCTACTCAGCCATAAGCGTGGATTTTTTTAAGAATTTTTTGTTCAAGGACCTACTCAGCCATAAGCGTGGATTTTTTTAAGAATTTTTTGTTCAAGGACCTACTCAGTCATAAGCGTGGATTTTTTTAAGAATTTTTGATTCAAGGACCTACTCAGCCATAAGCGTGGATTTTTTTTAAGAATTTTTTGTTCAAGGACCTACTCAGCCATAAGCGTGGATTTTTTTAAGAATTTTTTGTTCAAGGACCTACTCAGCCATAAGCGTGGATTTTTTTAAGAATTTTTTGTTCAAGGACCTACTCAGCCATAAGCGTGGATTTTTTTAAGAATTTTTTGTTCAAGGACCTACTCAGCCATAAGCGTGGATTTTTTTAAGAATTTTTTGTTCAAGGACCTACTCAGCCATAAGCGTGGATTTTTTTAAGAATTTTTTGTTCCACAATTTTCTCAGCCATAAGCGTGGATTTTTTAAGAATTTTTTGTTCTACAATTTTCTCAGCCATAAACGTTTTTCTTTTTAAGATTTTTTTGTTCCACAACTTTCTCAGCCATAAACGGGTATTTTTTAAGATTTTTTTTCAAGGACTTTTTCAGCCATAGGCGTGAATTTTTTAACAATTTTTTGTTCAAGGACCTACTCAGCCATAAGCGTGGATTTTTTTTAAGAATTTATTGTTCAAGGGCCTACTCAGCCATAAGCGTGGATTTTTTTAAGAATTTTTTATTCAAGGACCTACTCAGCCATAAGCGTGGATTTTTTTTAAGAATTTATTGTTCAAGGGCCTACTCAGCCATAAGCGTGGATTTTTTTAAGAATTTTTTGTTCAAGGGCCTACTGAGCCATAAGCATGAATTTTTTTAAGAATTTTTTGTTCAAGGACCTTCTCAGCCATAAGCGTGGATTTTTTTTAAGAATTTTTTGTTCAAGGACCTTCTCAGCCATAAGCGTGAATTTTTTTTAAGATTTTTTTGTTCCACAACTTTCTCAGCCATAAGCGTGGATTTTTTAAGAATTTTTTGTTCCACAACTTTCTCAGCCATAAGTGTGGATTTTTTAAGAATTTTTTGTTCCACAACTTTCTCAGCCATAAGCGTGGATTTTTTAAGAATTTTTTGTTTCACAACTTTCTCAGCCATAAGTGTGGATTTTTTAAGAATTTTTTGTTCCACAACTTTCTCAGCCATAAGCGTGGATTTTTTAAAAATTTTTTGTTCCACAACTTTCTCAGCCATAAGTGTGGATTTTTTAAGAATTTTTTGTTCCACAACTTTCTCAGCCATAAGCGTGGATTTTTTAAGAATTTTTTGTTTCACAACTTTCTCAGCCATAAGTGTGGATTTTTTAAGAATTTTTTGTTCCACAACTTTCTCAGCCATAAGCGTGGATTTTTTAAGAATTTTTTGTTCCACAACTTTCTCAGCCATAAGTGTGGATTTTTTAAGAATTTTTTGTTCCACAACTTTCTCAGCCATATGCGTGGATTTTTTAAGAATTTTTTGTTCCACAACTTTCTCAGCCATAAGTGTGGATTTTTTAAGAATTTTTTGTTCCACAACTTTCTCAGCCATAAGCGTGGATTTTTTAAGAATTTTTTGTTCCACAACTTTCTCAGCCATAAGTGTGGATTTTTTAAGAATTTTTTGTTCCACAACTTTCTCAGCCATAAGCGTGGATTTTTTAAGAATTTTTTGTTCCACAACTTTCTCAGCCATAAGTGTGGATTTTTTAAGAATTTTTTGTTCCACAACTTTCTCAGCCATAAGCGTGGATTTTTTAAGAATTTTTTGTTCCACAACTTTCTCAGCCATAAGTGTGGATTTTTTAAGAATTTTTTGTTCCACAACTTTCTCAGCCATAAGCGTGGATTTTTTAAGAATTTTTTGTTCCACAACTTTCTCAGTCATAAGTGTGGATTTTTTAAGAATTTTTTGTTCCACAACTTTGTCAGCCATAAGCGTGGATTTTTTAAGAATTTTTTGTTCCACAACTTTCTCAGCCATAAGCGTGGAATTTTAAGAATGTTTTGTTCCACAACTTTCTCAGCCATAAGCGTGGATTTTTTAAGAATTTTTTGTTCCACAACTTTCTCAGCCATAAGCGTGGAATTTTAAGAATGTTTTGTTCCACAACTTTCTCAGCCATAAGCGTGGATTTTTTAAGAATTTTTTGTTCCACAACTTTCTCAGCCATAAGCGTGGATTTTTTAAGAATTTTTTGTTCCACAACTTTCTCAGCCATAAGTGTGGATTTTTTAAGAATTTTTTGTTCCACAACTTTCTCAGCCATAAGCTTGGATTTTTTAAGAATTTTTTGTTCAAGGACTTTTTCAGCCATAAGCGTGGATTTTTTAAGAATTTTTTGTTCAAGGACTTTTTCAGCCATAAGCGTGGATTTGTTAAGAATTTTTTGTTCAAGGACTTTTTCAGCCATAAGCGTGGATTTGTTAAGAATTTTTTGTTCAAGGACTTTTTCAGCCATAAGCGTGGATTTTTTAAGAATTTTTTGTTCAAGGACTTTTTCAGCCATAAGCGTGGATTTTTTAAGAATTTTTTGTTCAAGGACTTTTTCAGCCATAAGCGTGGATTTTTTAAGAATTTTTTGTTCAAGGACTTTTTCAGCCATAAGCGTGGATTTTTTAAGAATTTTTTGTTCAAGGACTTTTTCAGCCATAAGCGTGGATTTTTTAAGAATTTTTTGTTCAAGGACTTTTTCAGCCATAAGCGTGGATTTTTTAAGAATTTTTTGTTCAAGGACTTTTTCAGCCATAAGCGTGGATTTTTTAAGAATTTTTTGTTCAAGGACTTTTTCAGCCATAAGCGTGGATTTTTTAAGAATTTTTTGTTCCACAACTTTCTCAGCCATAAGCGTGGATTTTTTAAGAATTTTTTGTTTCACAACTTTCTCAGCCATAAGTGTGGATTTTTTAAGAATTTTTTGTTCCACAACTTTCTCAGCCATAAGCGTGGATTTTTTAAGAATTTTTTGTTCCACAACTTTCTCAGCCATAAGTGTGGATTTTTTAAGAATTTTTTGTTCCACAACTTTCTCAGCCATAAGCGTGGATTTTTTAAGAATTTTTTGTTTCACAACTTTCTCAGCCATAAGTGTGGATTTTTTAAGAATTTTTTGTTCCACAACTTTCTCAGCCATAAGCGTGGATTTTTTAAAACTTTTTTGTTCCACAACTTTCTCAGCCATAAGTGTGGATTTTTTAAGAATTTTTTGTTCCACAACTTTCTCAGCCATAAGCGTGGATTTTTTAAGAATTTTTTGTTTCACAACTTTCTCAGCCATAAGTGTGGATTTTTTAAGAATTTTTTGTTCCACAACTTTCTCAGCCATAAGCGTGGATTTTTTAAGAATTTTTTGTTCCACAACTTTCTCAGCCATAAGTGTGGATTTTTTAAGAATTTTTTGTTCCACAACTTTCTCAGCCATATGCGTGGATTTTTTAAGAATTTTTTGTTCCACAACATTCTCAGCCATAAGTGTGGATTTTTTAAGAATTTTTTGTTCCACAACTTTCTCAGCCATAAGCGTGGATTTTTTAAGAATTTTTTGTTCCACAACTTTCTCAGCCATAAGTGTGGATTTTTTAAGAATTTTTTGTTCCACAACTTTCTCAGCCATAAGCGTGGATTTTTTAAGAATTTTTTGTTCCACAACTTTCTCAGCCATAAGTGTGGATTTTTTAAGAATTTTTTGTTCCACAACTTTCTCAGCCATAAGCGTGGATTTTTTAAGAATTTTTTGTTCCACAACTTTCTCAGCCATAAGTGTGGATTTTTTAAGAATTTTTTGTTCCACAACTTTCTCAGCCATAAGCGTGGATTTTTTAAGAATTTTTTGTTCCACAACTTTCTCAGCCATAAGTGTGGATTTTTTAAGAATTTTTTGTTCCACAACTTTGTCAGCCATAAGCGTGGATTTTTTAAGAATTTTTTGTTCCACAACTTTCTCAGCCATAAGCGTGGAATTTTAAGAATGTTTTGTTCCACAACTTTCTCAGCCATAAGCGTGGATTTTTTAAGAATTTTTTGTTCCACAACTTTCTCAGCCATAAGCGTGGAATTTTAAGAATGTTTTGTTCCACAACTTTCTCAGCCATAAGCGTGGATTTTTTAAGAATTTTTTGTTCCACAACTTTCTCAGCCATAAGCGTGGATTTTTTAAGAATTTTTTGTTCCACAACTTTCTCAGCCATAAGTGTGGATTTTTTAAGAATTTTTTGTTCCACAACTTTCTCAGCCATAAGCTTGGATTTTTTAAGAATTTTTTGTTCAAGGACTTTTTCAGCCATAAGCGTGGATTTTTTAAGAATTTTTTGTTCAAGGACTTTTTCAGCCATAAGCGTGGATTTTTTAAGAATTTTTTTTTCAAGGACTTTTTCAGCCATAAGCGTGGATTTGTTAAGAATTTTTTGTTCAAGGACTTTTTCAGCCATAAGCGTGGATTTGTTAAGAATTTTTTGTTCAAGGACTTTTTCAGCCATAAGCGTGGATTTTTTAAGAATTTTTTGTTCAAGGACTTTTTCAGCCATAAGCGTGGATTTTTTAAGAATTTTTTGTTCAAGGACTTTTTCAGCCATAAGCGTGGATTTTTTAAGAATTTTTTGTTCAAGGACTTTTTCAGCCATAAGCGTGGATTTTTTAAGAATTTTTTGTTCAAGGACTTTTTCAGCCATAAGCGTGGATTTTTTAAGAATTTTTTGTTCAAGGACTTTTTCAGCCATAAGCGTGGATTTTTTAAGAATTTTTTGTTCAAGGACTTTTTCAGCCATAAGCGTGGATTTTTTAAGAATTTTTTGTTCAAGGACTTTTTCAGCCATAAGCGTGGATTTTTTAAGAATTTTTTGTTCAAGGACTTTTTCAGCCATAAGCGTGGATTTTTTAAGAATTTTTTGTTCAAGGACTTTTTCAGCCATAAGTGTGGATTTTTTAAGAATTTTTTGTTCCACAACTTTCTCAGCCATAAGCGTGGATTTTTTAAGAATTTTTTGTTTCACAACTTTCTCAGCCATAAGTGTGGATTTTTTAAGAATTTTTTGTTCCACAACTTTCTCAGCCATAAGCGTGGATTTTTTAAGAATTTTTTGTTCCACAACTTTCTCAGCCATAAGTGTGGATTTTTTAAGAATTTTTTGTTCCACAACTTTCTCAGCCATATGCGTGGATTTTTTAAGAATTTTTTGTTCCACAACTTTCTCAGCCATAAGTGTGGATTTTTTAAGAATTTTTTGTTCCACAACTTTCTCAGCCATAAGCGTGGATTTTTTAAGAATTTTTTGTTCCACAACTTTCTCAGCCATAAGTGTGGATTTTTTAAGAATTTTTTGTTCCACAACTTTCTCAGCCATAAGCGTGGATTTTTTAAGAATTTTTTGTTCCACAACTTTCTCAGCCATAAGTGTGGATTTTTTAAGAATTTTTTGTTCCACAACTTTCTCAGCCATAAGCGTGGATTTTTTAAGAATTTTTTGTTCCACAACTTTCTCAGCCATAAGTGTGGATTTTTTAAGAATTTTTTGTTCCACAACTTTCTCAGCCATAAGCGTGGATTTTTTAAGAATTTTTTGTTCCACAACTTTCTCAGCCATAAGTGTGGATTTTTTAAGAATTTTTTGTTCCACAACTTTGTCAGCCATAAGCGTGGATTTTTTAAGAATTTTTTGTTCCACAACTTTCTCAGCCATAAGCGTGGAATTTTAAGAATGTTTTGTTCCACAACTTTCTCAGCCATAAGCGTGGATTTTTTAAGAATTTTTTGTTCCACAACTTTCTCAGCCATAAGCGTGGAATTTTAAGAATGTTTTGTTCCACAACTTTCTCAGCCATAAGCGTGGATTTTTTAAGAATTTTTTGTTCCACAACTTTCTCAGCCATAAGCGTGGATTTTTTAAGAATTTTTTGTTCCACAACTTTCTCAGCCATAAGTGTGGATTTTTTAAGAATTTTTTGTTCCACAACTTTCTCAGCCATAAGCTTGGATTTTTTAAGAATTTTTTGTTCAAGGACTTTTTCAGCCATAAGCGTGGATTTTTTAAGAATTTTTTGTTCAAGGACTTTTTCAGCCATAAGCGTGGATTTTTTAAGAATTTTTTGTTCAAGGACTTTTTCAGCCATAAGCGTGGATTTGTTAAGAATTTTTTGTTCAAGGACTTTTTCAGCCATAAGCGTGGATTTGTTAAGAATTTTTGTTCAAGGACTTTTTCAGCCATAAGCGTGGATTTTTTAAGAATTTTTTTGTTCAAGGACTTTTTCAGCCATAAGCGTGGATTTTTAAGAATTTTTTGTTCAAGGACTTTTTCAGCCATAAGCGTGGATTTTTTAAGAATTTTTTGTTCAAGGACTTTTTCAGCCATAAGCGTGGATTTTTTAAGAATTTTTTGTTCAAGGACTTTTCAGCCATAAGCGTGGATTTTTTAAGAATTTTTGTTCAAGGACTTTTTCAGCCATAAGCGTGGATTTTTTAAGAATTTTTTGTTCAAGGACTTTTTCAGCCATAAGCGTGGATTTTTAAGAATTTTTTGTTCAAGGACTTTTTCAGCCATAAGCGTGGATTTTTTAAGAATTTTTTGTTCAAGGACTTTTTCAGCCATAAGCGTGGATTTTTTAAGAATTTTTTTGTTCAAGGACTTTTCAGCCATAAGCGTGGATTTTTTAAGAATTTTTTGTTCAAGGACTTTTTCAGCCATAAGCGTGGATTTTTTAAGAATTTTTTGTTCAAGGACTTTTTCAGCCATAAGCGTGGATTTTTAAGAATTTGTTGTTAATGGACCTGTTCTTGCTGAGAAGGTATTTCAGCAAAAGATTCTGGCCTTCATACTTTTTTCTTCTTTGTCTGAACTATCATTACTGGCATTGTTTCAAGCGATAAAAAGAAATTAGCGGATCGACCTAAAAAAACCAAATTAATTACAACAAATTTGATGTCACAAGAGTCTACATTATTTATTAGTCAAGTCTTTTGGAGTGGTGACCCTCAAAAACGAAACAACACACATTAAACAAAAGTGGGCAAAGAATTGACCAACTATACCCTAAGATATTAAAGTCAACGGAACAGTATGACACGACATATTATGGGAACACACAAACATTAGGCGAAACGAAAACCTCGCATGTACGTTCATTCATAGATATATCTCGA
This sequence comes from Musca autumnalis, assembly GCF_047663935.1. NCBI lineage: Eukaryota > Metazoa > Arthropoda > Insecta > Diptera > Muscidae > Musca > Musca autumnalis. The sequence goes on along the minus strand of NW_027411644.1, from coordinate 315,821,574 downwards.
GGAGAAGAGACTTAAGACATTTTTCATAGATACAAAGTAGGAAAAGGAGCAGCAACATACGGATGGACGAAGAACTTAAATGTAGTCAAATAAGTATGGAAGTGGACAGACGGACAGGCACTTTAGACAAGTGCTTGATTTATTACGCTTTCAAAAAAAGTAACCGTGTACTTAAACTGTAAGAGAAAAATGACGACGTCACCAACAACAACAGCAAGTTTTGCATTACAAAAACTTAACTTTTGCAATAAGAATCACAGTTGGGTTTGAGAAAAAAAAGCCCAGCGCCACTAACATAGAGAGAAGAAAACTAATACCTTTAGTCATTTCATTTACAATAAAATTTGTGACATGACATGATTGCAATCGTAACTAATTTAATTGCTTCTTACACTGATGACTGGCCAGATGGATGGATGAATGGATGGTTGGCTTGGACATATTGCATTGATAAAGCAAGGGAAGGGGGAATATGAATAACTGCTTGTAATGTAGTAAATGAGTTTTTAAAATCTAATATAGAACAATGTAATATTGATGTTTTTTAAATATTTTTGCTGCGTTCCTTTCGGTGCATGTTGATCCATCCTGTTGCCATTGAGTCGACACTGATGATTGGCCAGATGGATGGATAAATGATTGGCTTGGACATATTGCGTTTGTGAACAATTCAAATACCATACATCGATCGAAGTAATTTATATTGACCTTCTGATCTAATCGCAAAAAACTGTTGCTGCCGCGAATGTTCCAAATTAGCTATCGAACGTCACATATGTTGGGGTAAGTTGGTATCGGAATTAGGACGTTCTCGATCAATGTGGCCAAAGAACTCTATTTTAGGAGTTCATGTGGTGAAAACTGTAGCATAGTTCCGGAGACGGATTTTGGACTTTTCATACCCTAAATTTTATGACTAAAGAAGGTGTGCACACTAGGGTTATAGCCGAAGAATATCACGTCAGATCCATATGGGAAATATTGTCCCGACAAACCTGCCACATATACGTTACATTGGCCACTCTAAACGCTACCGTACAGCAACTCCCAGCAACACTCAGTGTAACTGATGACATAAGTAAGTTGGTATTTCAGTTATTGATAACGAAAGGATGATGGCTACCAAAGCGAACTGGCCACACGGGCTTTGAATACTTGTGTCTGAAGAAGAAGGTATCGTGGTACAGGCTTTACCTTCTGGCCACCATCCAAATATACGCTATTATCAATAAAGAAATAGTTTGAGATCTTTGCACATAGCTCAAACCTACTGCTCCGAACTTGTATAACTTCTATATGCCGTCTTGACCGAGGACTTTGGATGGCATGGACTTAGAGATGATTCTTTCAACTCTGCTGGATGCGAAGGAGATGGACGGCAATTCACTCATAAGTGGCTTGCATTTCCGGAATACAGGTTGCTTGGACCTGTTTTGCAGGGATGGATGTTCTATAAACTGATGGCAGAAAGTTGTTGCACACTTTTGGCATCAGAATTGAAGACGATAGGCGACTAGGGCTAGTGCTTTATCTATAAGTTTATTATAATTTTAAATTGTAATAAATATTTAAATAAATAAAATGGCATCAGAAACGAAAATGTAATTGAAGGCTGTAGCAGGGATATTTTTGTTCTTATTGGAACCAGATACACTTTTAACTGTGGGACAAAGTCGCCTAACCGCTTGGAACGCAATGTCCGTTGGAAGGGGCTAAAGACTGACGATGGAAATGTCCATAGAACTGACGGTAAAACTAGTGGAGGAATCCTCATTGCTGGAAGCAAAGTCGGATGCACCTATCTCATTTGCAGTTAAAACACCACTTGAATAGTTCGGCAGCTGCGAGTTCCATGCCTCGTGATGAACATTGAAATCGCAAAGGACAATTCTATTATCTCCATTGAATCAGTTTGATTTTGCTGGGGTAATAACTCGTCCCAATGCTGTTGATGGGCAGAATGTACACATTTATGAATAGTAGCATGTTTTAGAGGATAGCTCAAACGGCTGCAACACGAACAATGAGTTTCCGAACAACTGCAACACGAACACGTTCTTCCAAATCAGCTCTTGTGCGAGGACCGAAACATCGAGTTCGCGATATTCTTCAAATCGTCGACTTCAGAACATCGAAGCATCGAGTTGCCGCTCATCTTCTAGTCGACTGGTTAGCACGACAACTATCGAAAGGAATGTCTCCCGTAAATAGTTTCAGTTCCACAATTGAATATTGCGAGAGACAGACGATGGAGATATCCGGAGGGCTCGAACATCTGGCTGTAACACTATCCAGCATAAAAAAATCCTCAAAAAATAATGGGTTTTTATAGTACTTTTTGGTATTCGATGACCAATATAAACACTAGAATAACTAGTTCTTTTATGGCCACTGCAAGTTGAAAAATAAGCTATAAGTTAAAAAATTATATTTTCTATTTTTAGAACAGTTGAGGTGGAATTTGTTGTCAATTTCAACACACTTACCCTCCACCATAGTATGGGGGGTATATTAAGTTTGTTTTTCCGTTTGTAACACAGTGAAATAATCATAAAGCTATGAAGTATTTATATTCTTGATCAGCGTAAAATTCTGAGTCGATCTATGCATGTCCGACCGTCCATCCGTCTGTTGTAATCACTCTAGCGTCCACAAAAATGGAGGTAGAACGCTGAAGATGCGTCTTTTGTTTGCAGGCAGGTCAAGTTTGATGATGGGCTATATCGGTCCACGTTTTGGTATAGCCCCCATATAGCGGTACCGCCCGATTTCAGGTATTTTGCCGTTTTTAGTCACATTTTCAAACCGAATAAGCTATAATTTGACATTTAGGCTTCCTAGTGATCAACAAATTTTTATTTCAAAAGATATGGGCATAGGTCAATGTTTTGGTATAGCCCCCATATAACGATACCTCCCGATTTTCGGTATTTTGAGAATTTTAGCTACAATTTTAAACGGCACTCGCTGCAATTTGGCATTTGAAGTTCGCAGTGGTCATGAAACTTATCCACATAACATCGTCAACATAGGCCCATGTTTTGGTATAGCCTCCATATAACGGTACCTCCCGATTTTCGGTATTTTGAGAATTTTATCTACAATTTTTAACCGAACTAGCTGCAATTTGACATTTGAGGTTCCCAGTAAACATGAAACTTCTCCACCCCATATAACGGTAATGCCCTATTTTCGGTATTTTGAGGTTTTAGCAAAAACTTTTACCGAACTAACTGTAATTTGACATTTGAATTTTCAGTGGCCACGAAACTTCTTCCCTAAAAATCATCAACATAGGTCCATTTTCCACAAAAAATTATAAAGATAGGTTGACTCTTTGATATAACCCCGTAAGTGAGACCTTTCACCTAGCTGAACACATTTTTACATTAGATTATATAATTTAGGCAATTCGAATATCTATCCATAGTCGAAAATATTTTCCATCTACAATTGTGAAAGGACACTAATTATTCCATTTTAATTAAAACTATTTGATGGTGGAGGGTATAAAAAGTTCGGCCCGGCCGAACTTAACGACTTTTTACTTGTTTTTATTTCGGTTCAAATTTTGGCTTTTGTAATATTTTACCCAAACTTAGTTTAAGTTCGAAGATGGGCTATATCGGTCCACTACTTCCGGTACCTCCTCCACAAAAGTTCGAAAATGTTCGGAAAATTTGTGCGCACGATAACTCTTGAAGGGAGTAACCGATTTGATCCATACTTTGCCCATCGTGAAATGTGTACCAGACTTAAATAAGGTTTCAATATGGACTCAATCGGTCCACTCCTTCGGGTACCTTCCACACAAAATTTCGGAAAAGTTCAGTTTAGGGCCACCTCTCGAATCGCTTTGATTTTTGCTTTAGCAAATTGTCTTCACTGCCCTCCATACGACGGTACAAGTTTCATCAAGGGCAAGTCCATACTTCCTGAGCAAATAGCCTGAAAGTTGCAAAAAAAACTCCTATGACACCCTGTGAGGTGGTTGGAGCGCAAGATAACTCTCGAACGGATCTGTCGATTTGGTCCACAATTTGGCCTTAGTAATATTTTGTCCAAACATATTTTAAGTTTGAAGATAAGCCATATCGGGCCACTCCTTCAGGTACCTCCCCCACAAAAGTTCAAAAATGTTCGGAAAAATTGTTCGTACGGTAAATCTTGAAGGGAGTGGCTGAATTGGTCCGTACTTTACACATCCTAATATATCTACCAGATATAGATCAGATTCAAATATTGACTATATTTGTCCACTCCATCCGGTGCCTCCCACACAAAATTTCGGATAAGTTCAATTTATGACCTGATACGGACTCATTTTGATTTTTGTTGAATCAACTTGCATTCGCTGCCTTAATTGCGGTGGTAAAAGTTTTTTCAGGGGCAAGTCCATACTTCTTGAGCAAACAGCCCGAAGGGTGTACAAAACCCCCTATGGTACCATATGTAGTGGCTGGAGATCCATTCATTTTAGTATCTCCTCCGCAAAACTTTTGATCTTTAATCCTAATCAACATTTTTGCAGTTCAAACGCCCAACATTTTTACATGCGTTTTGTTTCAATATACACGGGCTGAGGGTATATCTCTGTCGGCAAAGCCGACTGATACTTTTTTACTTGTTTTGTTTAAAAAATTACCCGGCCGACGGTGAGCGTTCAACAACCAATCATTGCATTTGTAGTCGGACACACAAGCCCTGTGCCACTGTACTCATTACTTAGTAAGGGGTACTATATGTATTTATTTTTGCACACATTACTTTGTAATGGGTTACATAATGACCAACAGATCCGAATTTTTGCTGGGTAGTGGAGAATTCCTCATTGATGGAAGGGAAATCAGATTAATCTACCTTTACCTACCTGCTTTAAGAACACCGCTTGGATCGTTCGGTAGCTGGAAGTGCCAGTATCGTTCGGCGAAATGTACACTATTTTGAGTAGAAGTTTTAGAGGATAGTTCGTAGCAAAATCACTAACGAACGACAGCAACACGATCGCTGGGTTTCGAGCAACCATAACGCGAACACTGGGTGCCCAAACAACCAGCAACACGAGGACCGAAACGTCGAGTTCTCGAACTTCTTCAAATTGACTGCATTCAAACATCATAATCGAGAATCCTCGGGTTACCGATAATGTTTAAATGTACCACAGGATGAGTTTCAAAATTGACTATGTCGGTTCTTTCAACACTTTTGTGATTTAATCCACTTCTCAGATGGTGTATAATACGAGTGCTGCACGAAAACTACCTCGCCTAGGCAACACCGCGTATTGTCAGGCGCCATTTCAGAAAATTTGTCGTACGACCATGTTATGTGTTATTTACAGTGACTTGAAAAAATCACTTTGCAAAAAATGGAATTTACATATTTGAACATTTTCGTCCAAGAATTGTTTACAAGTTTCGACGTGGATAATCACCACAAGAGTGTATCGATCAAATTAAATATTTGTATGTTGATAAAGGACCATCCTATAGGACTATGAAAAACTTCAGAAAAACTGACCGTGTGGCGACTATATGGCTTGAGAAATATAGGATGGTTAATTCTGAGTGGTGCACTATAACTTGTTTGCCTGAAGTTTCCTGAGAAATTCGAAAAACGAACAAGTGAAGACAAATCATTCTAATTCATGACTGTCGAGGATTGGAGCGTTTCGGAGAGAAAATAGATAATTATTGTTTCCTCGACTATTATCTTTTGGCGCCAACTACTATATCGAAGAGTTACCATCCCTATCTGTCGAATCGAACTGTAAAGCTGGAAGCAGAAATCAGCATCTTTGCCACAAAATAAATATAAATAAAACCGAAGTTCAGACCGCCAGCATCTTTCAATTTAAACTAGCGTTTTATTTAAACCTACACCACCTGTTTACCAATAACAACAATTAAGTATCGCCTGTATACTTTTTGTGTTGCTTATATTCATTAAAGTGTTGTTGTTCTTGTTAGTCTTTGACAACAATTAATTTTGGTTCTAAAACTACTCTGTAGAATTAGAAGCCCTACAAGTCCATGCACCTGTATCCGAACTTGAACAATGACAATGTGGGCTCTCTCTCACACATCGATTCAAACCAGAGCTTGTTCGACCAGAAAAACCGTGGAATTGATGGGTCATCCGCCGAACTGCCCTGACTGGGGATCCAATGGCTTCATTTGATTCCAGCACATCAAGAAAAAAGGCGTGGTCAACGATTTTTGTTGCCTGAAGTTGCGCAAAAACGTTCAAAACCCATGTTTTGGAGGTGTCTCAATCGGAGTGGAAAAAGTGTTTCACGAATAGGTTCGACCGCACAAAAAAGTGTATAAATCATGCTGGAGACTAATTAAGAAAACAATAAAACTGTTTTTGATGGTAAATATTCGCGTTTTCATTGTTAGGCCAGATAGTTATCGTTCAGCCCTCGTACCGGCTGCCATTGTGATCTTGGCTACAAAATTTAGTTTTTTCCTGGCGAAGCCTACGAAATGTCGCAATATTTAGAGTTAGTCCATTAACCTCTCGCATTATAGTTTTTTTTGTAATCTTTGTGATTTTTGTTTCAACGCCATAATTTATTTTGATAATGAATCGAATGTTTCAAAACTTGGACCTTTACTTTATGTTTCTGGTGAGCTAGTCAAATATGCGTGCAACCACAGATACCAACCTGATTAGAATGTATTGCAAAAACCATTCAAAAATCCATAATCAAACTATGTTTCGGTCTTGATGTTTATCGATATATAGTCGGAGGTTTTCCTTGTTATAGAGGAGAATTTCCCCTGGCGAGAAACTCCCAAAGAAACTCAAAAAAAATTAACTGATGACAAATAGTGGATTCATCCGAAACTATAGTCTTTCCTTCCTCCGCCCGTGGCTAATGAATTTCACTTCCACTGTAATCCATTTTTGTGGACTTTAGGCTGAAACGAACACATAAACATATTATTTATCTCTTAAGCTTAATACATTTGCGCCCATTGAAAGCAAACAAATATTTTAACAATACAATTAAACTGCATTTCCATGCAATTGTGAAATAATTTTATTTCACAGTGATTTGAAAAATGTCCATTCATTAACGCAACATCAAAAATATTCAGGTGCCGCCGATTAATTAAAGCAACGGAAATCGCTTAACGTTTTGTCTTTGGCTTTGCAGAAATGCAAAAAGCAACTGTCAATTTTGTCAAATCTTAAACAAAAAAACAGTCACAAATCACACACAATCTCTCTGTAGAGTCGGAAAAAATGTCCTGATTGTTGTTTTTGTTTGTTTGGCATAATCGTGACATGTAAATAGAGGAATTATTGTCTGTCCATAAATTTCATAAGCCATTTTCCATTCCATTTTGTCAGTCATTGGGTAACAAAAAGACAAAAAAAAACAAGAAAAGACGCACAAATCGAACATCTGCGTGTGGCCGTCATTGATAGAATGATTAGTGGCGTTTTAAAGAAGCCTAACAAATGGAAATGGTCGTCGTCTGTTTAAATAGAAACTTTATGTGAGAAAGAAAAAAGTGAAGATGCCACTGTAGGATGTCCACTGCAAAGCGAAGAAGAAGTCCAATTAAAATCAAACAACTATTTGGAAAGGTACAATGGAATTTGAATGTACCCTACCTCTGACTAGTGGAAACAATTTTACAACAAATGTTTTTTTGCAATTATTGCAATTGGGTCTAATTTTGGTTTCAATGCAATAGTACTTTATGTAGAGCTTTGTAATAAATGTATAACTTGTTTAGAATTTACTTTAGTTTTTATTAAAGTTATTTTTGTAAATCAAAATCTTTTTGTAATCACTACCTTAAAGTTGTCGACATTACTTTTTTCCCGTGAATCTTTAGAATGTTTTTGCACTTGAAAAGGTGTGGTATGGCAAATTAAGGGAGAAAAAAGAGGATAAGGAATGAGGGCAAATTAAAAATCAAATCTCAATTTTTTTAAATAATAGATTTGTTAGTAGTTACGGATACCAATATTGTTTTTCTGGGTGCAACCAGGAAAGTTTTTTTTTATAATTATACGTCCGACATGGGGCCTTTTTTATTCCCAATGCCAAAAGTCACTCAGTGAATGGAACGATTAAATAATACTTAAGATTTCAATTTGTCAAATGTCTTAAAATTTTAATCTGAGGAATTTAAGGCTGTAGTCCAAATTTTTTGCCTTAATTTTTTATTATTATTTTATTTTCTTTTTGTATATATGTGCAGGGGGAATATGGCAGCTGCGGGGTTTGGATAAATGGCAGTTATGGGTTCAGGTATATAAGAACAATATCTTCCACTCATACTGACACGATTCTAAACACCCTTGTGTAGATTAATGGGCCAAATGCCCAGTGTGTATATAACATATGGACAGGGATCTGAATAAAATTTTGCTATATAAATATTCACTAATTATAGTCTATATACATACCTCAAATCCATTAGGTACTTACAGAAAAAAAAAATACAGAATTCAATGTCAATTTTATACCAACCCAATAAAACAAGTCATCCCAAAATAATGGGTTTTTATAGTAAAGGGTGATTCATTTAAAGGTTCCTACTTTCTTTAAAGAAAAAACACAGAAAAATCAAATTGAGTAGTGAATGTTTATTATCATTTGAAAGAATACTCGATGGCATTTATTTTTTGCAGATTATGTCTAACAAATATTGTCCGAGGCTACGTCTCGCACGGTCCATCCGTTGATTCCAATTTTCAGTGACTCGTTCAAGCTTTTCGAGCTTTTACTTACTTACTTAGCTGGCCTATTACAGAACATTTGTTCCATAGACCGAACCAATAACAGATATCCAATTCTCTTTGTTTAGTGCTTCGCTTTCTGGAATACCGCGCCATCTCTTCATCCACTTGTTTGCGCCATCTATTCTTTGGCCTGTCAACACTGTGTGCACCGCCATGTGGCCCGAATTTATACGCCTTTTTAGCGGGTTCATCATCGCTCATTCTTATTATATGGTCCAGCCAACGCAATCGCTGCATCTCGATACGTTTAACTATATTGATGTCGTTGTATAGCAGATACAGCTCGTGGTTCATACGACGTCGATATTCACTGTCGACGCAGATTGGTACGTAGATCTTTCGAAGAATTTTTCTCTCAAACACGCCAAGCACTGCCTTATCTGGCTGCGCAAGTACCCAGGCTTCGGAACCATACATCAGCAAGTGAAGAGCTTACTTAAGCCAAAGGTGGCCAATACAATTCTTATTTTTATTTCACAACTGATGTCGTTTGTTGTGTTTATGGCGGTGCCGAGGTATACGAAGTCTTTTACTACCTCAAAATTATGGGAATCAACTTCAACATGTGGTCCTATCTCAATGGACGCATTGCGCGTCGGCACCATCAGCTTGGTCTTCTTTTTGCAGATTCTCCTTCGACCTTCATAAAGGTATCGGTTACTTCTTTTACTGATCGTCTCATGATGTCTATATCATCAGCATAAGCAAGTAACATGTGGCTATTGGTGTAGATTGTGCCACTTCTTTTGACGTTTGCCTCTCGTATAACCTTTTCTAGCAGGATGTTGAAAAGATCACACGAAAGGCTGTCTCCTCGTCTGAAACCTCTTTTGGTACAAAACTCTTCGGAGAGGTTCTTTCCTATTTTAACTGAAGATCTTGTGTCAGTTAGAGTCATTTTACAAAGCCGGATGATCTTTGCGCGGATACCAAATTCAGACATTGCTTGGGATAACTTTAAACGTAGCGGGCTGTCGAAGGCTGCTTTATAATCGACAAAAAGGTGGTAGGTGTTGATCTGCATCTCTTGAGTCTCCTCCAGGATTTGCCGCAGGGTAAATATCTGGTCAATGGTGGACTTGCCAGGTCTAAGGTCACATTGGTATGGTCCAATTAGTCGTTCTCACAATAGCCCTTACACTATCTTGTAGGCGATAGGGAGAAGACTTATGCCCCTATAGTTGGAGTATAAAGTCTTATCTGCTATCTTATGGACGGGACACAGGATGCTCAGGTTCCAATCGTCGGGTACGCGTTCTTCCTGCCCGATTGAGCTAACTAGCTGGTGCATACACCTTATCAGCGTGTCGCCTCCGGTTTTAAACAGCTCGGTTGGAAGGCCATCAGCTCCTGCTGCCTTATTATTCTTCAGCCGGTTTATTGCTGTCTTTACCTCATCTTGGCCGGGTGGTATACATTCAATACCATCTTCTGGGATTGTATCTGAGGTATCTTCGTCGACTTCGCTACTAGTGGATACCAACAGTTTGGAAAAATGGAAAAATTATTACACAAAAATCAGTTACCAGATTACCTTGCTGGTCTCTACAGGAGGATGTGCCAGTTCCAAATCCATCAGTTTGATGTTTCACTCTTTGGTAGAATTTTCGGACTTCATTCTGTCTCCTGTAGATCACGATTTGTTCCCACTCCCGCTTTTCCATCTCTCTCTTTTTCCTGCGGAAAAGACGTTTCTCCTTTCTCCTTTTCTCCCGATAACTCTCTCGTGCGCTACGCGTTGCTACGGATTGTAAAGTAGCCCTATATGCCGCATTTTTCTCTTCGGTAGCAGCACGACACTCCTGATCATACCATGGATTCCTTGGTGGAGGTCTCTGGTGTCCAAGTATGGCTTTTGCGGCGGTTTGCATGGAGTGGGCAATATGTTGCCATTGTGCTGATATGTTATCGGGACGAGGAGTGCTTTCATTAAGCAATTGGGCTAATTGAGTTGAATATGGTGTGGTTATCTGTTGTGTTTGCAGCTTACCGATGTCAAACTTCAGCGTTGTATCTGTTCGTGCTTTATTTGCAACTTTTAGACGGGTACGTACCTTTGCTGCAACAAGGTAGTGATCCAAATTTAGGTTTGCTCTTCGGAACGATCATACATCCAACACACTCGATGAATGTCTTCCATCTATCACAACATGACCAATTTAATTACTTGTTCTTTGATCTGGCCAACCCAAGTTTTTTACGTTCTTATGGGTGAACGCGCGGCACATGTTAGCTCACTACCTTTAACGGGTGTTAAAGGCAGTTCCCCAGGTGACACCACGGGGAGGTCATTGTCCACTTGAGATGAAAGAGGGACCAAGATAAATATCCGCCTTTGCCATGTTAAAGCCGGTCAGGACCGTTCCTTGGTATCTTCCATCCCCTACCTCACCCATTGGGGGTTATTTTGTTAAATCCTCATTTTTTCTCTAATGAAGCTGTTGAAGTCCTAATATTTTGTGGATTTTAATTCACCACTAAATATCTAAAAAATTGCATTTATAATTTATATGTATCATATCGTTATATCAGCGAAATAATAAAATTTAATCTAAAATGATAGATGTTATATTCTTTTGACTCTGACTGAAAATGCATAATGATTACAAAATTTTGCAAAAATGATTAGCTTTATAGTACTGCTTTTCCCTTTGCAATACATTTATTGTCACCTAAAAGTTGTAGGTATTTCTTATTTTAGTCCGTATTTTTTATAAATTGCAAATAAATTTTATATATTTTGACGGAATATTGTTTTGAGAACCAATAGCAAGAGAATTGCACAAAAAACCGTATAGTTTTTATATAATTTGTTGCCATAAACGAACAATTATTATTTTTTTTTCAATTTTGGTTTTTGCAGTACATATGTTGTCTAACTGTATGTATATGAAGTTTGTATATGGACAGATATAGGTCGACTACTTTGGGTTCTTCACCACAAACCTTCAAAAATCTTTGATACAATTGTAAGTACTATTATCGTTAGAAAGTTCATACTTCCTGAGAACATAGCCCAAAAGCTCTAAAACCACTGCGGGCACCAGGGACGTACGCAGGATTTTATTTCGGGGGGGGCCCAACTTGACCAAAAATCATGAGATTAAAAAATGTTGCGTAGCGTTACGTAAAGCTATTTTAATGGGTTATGGCCACTTATAAGAATCCATTTTCATGCATTTGTTTAAGAAATCTATTAAACCTTGAGTTACGTTCTATTTTTTTCTTTTTTTATTTGAAAAAATCTTTCTGACAAATGCCCGCCTATAAAGCACTGTTTTTACTAAAGCAGTTTACGGTACCCACTGTAGTTTGGAAAAGAATAAACCGATCAGCATATATTTTTGTGGGATCATTACGAACCTAATAATCTTGTCAATTATCGAAACGGAATTAAAAAAAACGATTTTAAAAACAAAAATAAAAAACTGTAAAAAATTTATATTTTTGTTGGACTCCGTCTGCAGTTTTTAAAGACTCTCACATGCTTTATGTGTATAACAGTCCCACAAAAACATATAAAGACCGGAGCATCCGTTTTCGAGCTACAGTGGGCACCGCTTTCAAAAGTGCCTCTTCGAGGAAAAGACGTTTTTAGTTTCTATGCTACATACAAAACACAATAAATGTTTCCCTTCGAAAGCTCATATCTCGGTAAATTTTTGTCCGACGGACTGGAGATTTTGACACATATTCTATTCTACATGTACTTTAAAATGAGCCAAAAAAAATTCGGTTTTTCGAATTTTATATGAAATATTGATACATAGAATATAAATTCAATAGAAAGAATTCATAATATTTAGGATACAATTTTAAATATTTACAGAGTAGGATATTAAGAATTGAAAATAGAATATAATCATATAGGTCCACATTATGGTTTATCGCAGAATTTTACAAACACAAAGAATTGCCGTTATCTCTGCTACAGCAAGATTTTCACTATTTCGATGATCTTAGCTTAATTTTTAAGAATATCGTCTGTCGTTGATATGTTTCCAAATGAAAACATTAGGAAAAATTTAACAGTTTTGGAGATATGGTGCGAAATGTATACAAATTATGGAATTTTTAGATACATATGTATATTATAACATTTGAGGCAATAAATGTACTTTTTCCAGTTCATTATTTCTCCAAATATTTTAGTCTGGCCCAAGGCATATTTATACAAGGTAGAAGTGACAACCTGCTGTATTCTTACTTTTTTTTGTAAATTTAGTCTTCAAAATGTAATAGGGTCTACTCATGAAATTTGAAACTTCGAAATTTGCCACCATAAAATTATTCTTTTCACCGTAAACGTGTAATAACAATGAATTACGACAGTTCTGTATGCTTTATATTTACATTTTGATTCAAATTTGTTCCATTTTAGAGGATTTTCAAAATGTAACTATGTCTTTCCTGAAAAAATTTTTGGAATGACCCTATTATTCAATATTTAATTTTGACAATTAATTTTCAATAACAACAATGCTGTTTTTGTAAATTTTTTCGTTGTTGTAATTATATATATATATATATAAATTTGCCTTGGTCTGGCCCTTAACTACAAATTTGCTTGAGAGGTCAGAAGAAGATTTTCATTGGTTTCAGAGATATAGCCCCGAGTTGCTTTAAAAAGTCAATATTTAACAATGTTTGGATAATCCGAGCTGGATCTGACTCAACAAAACGCAACTAGGGCTTTTGTATTTTGGGTCTGTACTTTCACAAAATCCTCACTTCAAATTGTTTGCACAAGATTACCTTAAAAATTTGCACAATGTTATTTACCGGAGGAGATAGAGTCTGATTCCAGGATTATTTTTACTTTTAATATAATGTTACAAAAGAAGCGTTATAATTTTTGTTCTTCTTAATTGTACGATTAGAAGTTTTTGAAATCGATGACAAATACTTTGATGGACTTATTTCTACAAATAACAATCGATCCTAAGTGAACCCCACATAATTATTCGCTAATAATAAGATAATTAATTTTGGAAACGGACCTTATTTTGAGAGACACTCCTCTCGATAGTTACCGCGCCCATAAGCTATTTTAGTTGGTCACCGTAGTATTTAAATTTTTGTCAGGAAGCATGAACTTGTCCACGAAAAATAGGATATCGCTGTAAACAAGACTACAAAATGTCCAAAGGATCCTCGAACAGTCTTTAAACTGCAGTTATGTTAGACTTGTATGAGGGACCTGAAGATGTTGTCCAAAAAATTCTCTTGGAACTTGATGTACTTTTGGAAGTAAATTTGCGAGTGGACCTACATAGGTAGTCCATACTAGGTTCAATTTTAGACTGAATCGGTTAGTCCCTTCGACCATTTTAGTTAACATTTTTTAACTTTTGGATAAAACATTACGAGATCCATATCTTGGACCATATCGGTTGATCCGTTCGAGAGTTATCATGAGTTCCAACCTGCCAGACAAACAGAGATACAGACGGACGGACGGTGGTAAGTACTTCCATCTTGTCTGAAATGAATATCGTCCAAACATATGTGGAGTCTAAAATCATTATTTTGATGAGACCTATTTGTTTCGTATCCTAGTGTATATAATCTCGTAACCTTAAAGTCTGAGGCTACAATTATACTTCGGTGATGATAAGGAAAAAAACAAAGTGACGCACAAAAATTCATTTGTCTTCATTATTTTCTCATACTGTTTAGCAGCTAATTTGTTTAAAATAGGATAAAAAAATGTTGGCGATGCCAGTAAAACAAATTTCTTAATGGCTTTCATGATGTAGTCCACGAAGGACCGCCTCTTCATACATTTTATCCAATAGACATTTTTTCATATTCTTCCATTCCCAGAACTCAACTCGTTATTTTTGTTGTTACAGAATGAGTTTTAAGCTTCGAGAGCTATATATAGTTCGAATATGACATAAAGTTTGGAGTATATTCATTATGGAATTCGCATTTGATAGTGGAATGATATGACATGAAGAAGTAATTCAGATTTCATTGGAAGTTTCTCTCAAAAACAGCATACAAACAAAAAATTTTCAAATATTTTCTTACAAAACTTGTTAATGATGAACATTTTCTGTTCAGAAACTTAAGAAAAGTATAAGTTTTAAATTGAAATCTTCAAACATACAACCATTTTTATGAGAAAAAAATATAATAAGTAGTTACAGTAGCTTAACAAATTTTGTTCGACCAAACCATTTCGGGGGGGGCCCGGGCCCCCTGTGCCCCCCCCCCCCCCCCTGCGTACGTCCCTGGCGGGCACTACCCAAAATGACTGACGAATATCCGGCCGTAGCTAAGCACATCGTAACATTTCATTTTGTGCAGATTTTCTGACAGTCTATTATGTTGGCTGCTTTCTGCTCATCCCTCTGCCTGGCTGGTTACATATTAGTCCGGTCAAAATAGACATTGAAATAGCAAAAATTCCCACAAAGCTGAATTTTTGTGGAGAGCTAGGGTTTGTCATTAGAAGCAACGTCCTAAAAGTCCCCATCGATCCCCTTATTCGGGGTCAAAGGTCAAATTTTAAGGTTTTTTAGGTTTTCGGATTTATTTCTTCAAAACGGTTGATCTAATCAAATAGTGACTAAAGTAAATATTGTAGACACAAAAATTATCTACGAGTTTGACCTTTATAATTTTTTCCTAGAAGGAACCATTCTTGAGAATAGCTGTTCTAAAAAACACATGATTTTTATGCACTTATAAGGGAAATATGCACATATTCAGACGAACCGGCAAAAATAAGCGAAGTAATCGGGTCTGTCCCCCAAAAAAATATATATTTTCTTGAAGAGCGAAATTATAGCTATCTTCTAAAAAAATTCCAACAAAATCGGAGCGTGTTTAGTAGAGTTATTCAATGTTAGAGTCATTTTATGCAAAAATAGCCCATTTAACCCACATGTATAATCGAAAGTGCAACGGGAACGACCCCCAACGAAAACTCTCCGATTTTTTTCAAGTTTTGCCCGAAGGTAGGATTTGTTGCGCTGATTACGGAAATGTATAATTTTCAACGGTTGCGGATCCGGTTCGCCGGTTATTCGACCAGAAAGGCCAAATTTAAAAACCGGGTTAGACTCGGTTCTACTGAACCGATTACTGCAAAGTGGATATCGTTTGAAAGCTTACGGAAGTATCTAACACATAGTGTCGTCACTTTAACCGGCTCGCCTCATAATGTACTTACGCGGCTAATTTTTTATTTGACCTTTAGATCGCGATATCTCGAAAATGGTAAGTCTTTTTTAAGAACCATAAAGACCACTCTTGTAGACAATTATTGAATCTACAATTTTTACTTTAGCCGGCTTTTGCTAAGTCTTACCGTTTTTGAGAAAAATTAAAAAACTGAATAGTGCCTCCAAAAATGACCTTTGACCCCGAATAACTTGTTTTCCACACATGGGATCGATGGGGACTTTTAGTACGTTGCTTCTAATAGCTAATCCTAGCTCTCCACCAAAATTCAGCTTTGTGGGAATTTTTGCTATTTCCCCCTTATACGCATGTCTATTTTGACCGGACTATATTAGGAATACTCTGCAGTTATTAGCAACACGCTGTGCACGAGAGAGGCACCGGGAGAAAAGAAGAGAGGAGAAACGTCCGCTGGAAAAAGAGAAAATTGGAAAGGTGAAAGTCTGGAACAATCGAGATTTATAGGAGCCAGAAGGATGTTCAAAAATTCTACCAAAAAGTGAAATATCAAACTGGTGACTTTGGTAACCAGAAATGTATCTAGACACAATTTCAAGGTTACCAACGGGTCAAATTGCCATTTCGTGGGTATCTACAAACACAAAAGCCACAAAAAACAAACACATGCATCAGTGGGTTACTGAGAGCAAGGGAGAGTAAATTTCAATGTAAAACACATTGAAATGTATGCTCACTTGCTCTCACACATTTTTAAATAGTGGTGGTTTATTGAAAGGCATAGAAATACCAAACACAAAAGAAACAACAGACACAACAGACACATGGGTACTAAAAAATTCGAAAGAAATACATTACAAACGGAATGAAATTATTTATAAAAAGTCACACTTTAAGAAAGAAAAATAAAACACATGTTCATCAAAATTGAAATCAGCAGCGGGAAATCGGCATCTGGAATCAAATGATTATATAATGTAATAAATACATAGGTACATCCATATTTCAAATATACATATCGCTCATTTACTCAAAGAGTGACACATCTCAAAAAATTGAGTTTCGAGAAAAACGCGTTTTAAGTTGTCGATTGAAATTTGACTTCCCACCTTATAAAAATTAATTCACAAAAAACAAAATAACTAATTGGACCATCTTCTGTAAAGAGCTAGCCAGATATCAGTGCTAAATTTTTGTGCAAGATCAAGTATGATTTGATGTGCTTCATAGTGCATCATAACCTCAAAAAACTTTTTTGACGATTTATGTCAAATTCCTAGCAAAAAAGGTGTAACTGGTTGAGTTCTAGAGATACCCAGCAAAAATTCGGATCCATTAGTCATTACGTAACCCATTACAAAGTAATGTAAACAAACTTCTTTTCCCATTACAAGTAATCTGAAAAGTAATGGGATACTTCTTAAAAAATTACAAGGCAAACCTACTTACTTTGCACCTCACAAAGTAATGAGGACGGTGGCACATTGAGTGTGTGTCCGACTATAAATCCTAGGGTTGTGTGTTCAACGCTCACTGTCGGCACGCGAGTTTTTTTTAATTAAAAAATAACAGTTCGTGGTGTACATGTGCACTGCACATTTAAGTTCTTAAGCAACCCTTAATGTTCGTGTGCGTGGCATAGTATATAGTGTCTTTGGCTAAAAATCAGAGGGTTCGTGTGTTCAACTCGCACAGCGAGCGAAATAAAATAAAGTAAAATAATAGTAAGAAGTGAGATGAAATTAAAAAAAAATCTCTACATCAACTGTTCTAAAAATAGAATTTTTTTTCAACTTACTTTTCAACTTCTAGTGGCCACAGAATAACTAGTTATTGTAGTGGTCATAAAATAACTACAAACTGAGTGCGACATGCCCTTGTAAAAATAATGGGGAAGAAAGGGGGTTTGCGAGTAGTTACGGCTGCCAAAAATCCCATACAAAACCCATGATTTTGGGAGGACTTTTTTTGCTGGGTATGAACTTGAAAATTTGACACAATATAAAGTATAAGTCGTAGAAAAGATAGAAATTGCTAACTCAAAAACCCCATTTGATGAGTTATGCCACTCTTTGAGTAAATGAGCGATATGTATGTACATGACTCAATTATAAAATTTCTAATTGTAAAATGTATTGGGTATTTAATTTAGGAAAGAGAGAACTGATTTATTCACTCACGTTACCGTCTATACTCAACGATTGTATTTAGAAAGCTTGCTAAAGCATGAAACACAAGTGTTTGGCCGCATACACACCACAATTTTTATAATACAGCATTCCGCAGCCGCGAGAGCCCTCCTATTACTCTCTTTGACAAAAATTCTCTCTCCACCCATAAAAAATATTCGCTAACATAAAAATATGTTGGTACCCAAACCAATAAAATGGAGATATGTTACAAAATGTTGCAAACATGTATTTGTTTGTACACAAACAAATTATGTTTGGATCGAAACATACATTTGTTTGCAACCGGTCCCAAACAAATATTTGTTTGGAACATATTTTTAACATATATTTTTCTGCGTGTATAGACTGAAAAACGGCTGAACCGGTTTTCATGAAAATTTCAGAGAATGTACATGGAGCACCGCGGTGAAAAAAATATATTTTGCCCAATTTTTTAAAAAAAGCTATTTTAGCACTCCCACTTTTTTTAAAAAATTTCATTTATCCAAGACTGCTGAACCGATTTTCCTCAAAATTTCAGACAATGTACAGGGAGGATTCGTCTTGAAAATATACCATATATTTTGTTGAATTTTTGAGGGGACGGAGAACATCCCCTAGGCCTTTTTTTTAAAAGCGCGATTTTTTAGCAAAACTGGAGAACGTATCGGTGTGAAAATTATATGCGAGGCATTGGTGGTTGTGTCTTCGACCCCAGGTACTTATTCAGGGCCTAAAGACCCGACCACACCCACTGTTTTAAATATGTTATATCTCTGAAACTACTGAACCAATTTTCCTAAACATTTCAAAGAATGTACAGGGATGAACCCTGGTGAAAATAGGCAATATATTTTGTTGAAGGCCGGGGAACCTTCACTAGGCCCACTTTCTTAAATATACCATACCAGATGTTACGAGGGCTGCACGATAACTATCTGCCCTGACAATAAACACGCGAATATTTACCATCAAAAACGATATTATTGTTTTCCTAAACAGTCTCCAGTACTTTTTCGTGCGACCAAACCAATTGGCGAGGCAATCGGTTTGAAAAAGTTCCATTCCGATTGATACACCTCCAAAACATGGTTTTTGAACGCTTTTACAGCATATTCAGGCAACAAAAATCGTTGACCACGCATTTTTTTCTTAATGTGCTGGAATCAAATGAAGTCATTGGATCCCCAGTCAGGGCTGTACGACGGATGACCCATATATTTCACGTTTTGTCCGGTGAGAGACCACATTGTCAGGATGCAGAATGATTTGTCTTCTCTTGTTCGTTTTTCGAACTTCTCAGGAGACTTCAGGCAAACAAATTATAGTGGACCACTCAGAATTAAACGTCCTATATTTCTCAATCTGTATAGTAGACGCACAGTCAGTTTTTCTGAAAAAACAGGCAACCTTTTGCTTCGAAGTGCTTCTTATATGAACAACTTTCGTTTGATTTGGCTCGCTCGAAGACCCAAACGGCTTCTAAGCATGTGACGATCTTATAAACGTTATTTGAAGCGATCGATTTTATGCCTATTTTCTTTGAACCAATTCCAATTTTGCTGGATCTGATGAGAAAAATCCACGTTAAAATTGCATATCAACACCAACATTTCTGAAGATTTTTTATTTATAGTCACTTGCAGATCCCGACTAATTAGCGATGCAAGAAAAAATATAATTTATGACTTAAGAAATGGTAACATAAAACTTTTTCAGGGGGCAGCAACGCGGACCGGATCGGCTAGTGTCCGTATAGTAGTAGTATAAATATAAGTTATCAAACTCCGCCTTTGTCTTCTAGCCATTATGCCTGATGAGTTGAATTAACCAGCGAAACAATCGTAAACATTTTGTGCTTAATCGATACTATTTTTCTTGCTTTAACTATTACCTCACCTTTAACAACCGACCTCCTTAAATACGCATCATCTTCATTGCATACTACTACTGTAGTAATTTCATAGATTTAACAACATGGCATGCCACTGATTTTGTCTGCCGATAAACATTTTCTGTTTTAATGAAATCATAAATTATACTGTGGCGGTTTGACTATCCTCATTCTGCGTGCCGTTTTTATACTTCTTCTTCCCCCTTTTTGTTGTTTTTGTTTATTTCTCTTGCTAGATGTATAACATCAAAAGACTTTGGATTTTAAGCTATCATAGAATAGTTCCAGCTAAGAAAGAAGCTAGCAGCATCTGTGAAGAAGATGAAGGTGTGCGAAAACAGAAAATCCTTGGATGGGGTTCGCAAATATAACAGCTTAACCACTTTTTTCTTACACTCCTCTGCTGACTGCAACGTGCAATGATGGAAGTGCAATATAACAACCTGGCTTTTGCCACTCAATGTCAGTGGAAAAATCCAAATGGTAGGAGAGGAGATGAAGAAAATGAAAGACTGATGTCTCTCCTCTTTGGTATGGTTTACAGCAAAGCGATGAATTCTATCAGAAAAACGTCAACGAACATTTCAATAGAGAAGAAATGACGATTGACCGGAGAGTTAAGTGTGTGCTTTGGGTAAAAAGCAAAGGAAAGTAAATAAGTTACTACAATACGCAAAGGAGCCACCGCGGATGAAAGGTTACAAATATTCAGTTGTGAAGACTTTTCTAAATATGTTAATTGAACATTTTTGTTTTTCGTTCTTAGTCTGCGATAATAAGGATCCACATCAATTTATGGAAACTATAATGCTCATATAAAATATGTATTTCTCTACTAACTAGATTTATTTATATTTATTACTTATTTCATTTTGCTTTTTATCCAGTTGTATTTATTCACGTACATCTATTTAGGCCTCGTTTTTTTTTTTGCTGCAGTTAGAATATTTTAATAAATTTAACTTCTTATCTGTGGAAGTTGCAGTTGCTTCATCATCTCTGATGCATCAATTGTTATTTGTCCAGGAATAAAAAAGTGAGGAATTTGTCGTTGATGCAGAATCAACGAATAGACTTTTAATGTGATTTCTATTTAGTTTCTTATATTATCATTAAAAAAAAAGAAGAAGAGAGAAAAACAATTGTTCTGATTTCCGTACATAAAACATAGAAGTTTATGGAGCCCCAACTTATTCATATGTAAAAGGACTGGTTTTAAACACTACCTCTTTAGGATTTTCTTATCGTGATATACCTATACAATGTAACAAAACAAGATGATATAAGCAAACATCTATTAAAACTTATAAATCTACAGCCATAAAGAAAAATAAAATAAAATAAAATAAACTTGTAATAAACTCGATCATGATAAACAACTTGAAACATTTTTAAATGCATTTATAAAACTATGCGGTAAGCGATACAGATAAAACAAGATTTTTGGAACGTTGGATGAAATAAGGCTGGGTTTTTGAAAATTCGTTCCAGATGTGTTCTAAACGGTTCTAAAAAATTTTACCGTCTTACGAAGGTCTCTGATGGAGTTTAAGGGGTACAGTTTTTGTTAAGCCATTAGAGTTGTTGTAAATTCGTACTAAGAGATAATAAAAAGCAAAAACATTTGTAAAATTGTTGTTGGCTGAAATAATAAAGATAATAATTTTCAAAATTGGAATAAGGACCACTGTTGATGTTTGGGATTGTGTTAAGTGGTACTGAATTTGGTACCAAGTAGTGTATGGATAGACTTGGAGTTCTGAAATTTGATAGTAGGGCGACTTTTATTATATACGGTTAAAATGGAACGTAACCTCACGCAAAGGGAATGAGAGATACCAACGAACGGTCCTGACCGGCTTTAACATGGCAAAGTCCAGGATTTATCTTGGCCCCTCTTGTACCAACTCAAGTGGACACTGACCTACCCCTGGTGTCACATGGGGAGCTGCCTTTAGCATCCGTTAAAGGTAGTGAGCTAAAATGTGCCACTCGTTCTCCCATAAGAACGTTAAAAACTTGGGTTTGGGCGCCTTGTTAGTAACCCTTTTCGGCAGGAAAAAGAGAGGGACGGAAAAGCGAAAGTTTGAAAGAATCGAGAATACAGGAGCCAGAATGAAGTCCGAAAATTCTACCAAAGAATGAAGCATCAAACTGATGGCTTTGGTATAGGCACCTCCTCCTGTAGAGACCAGCAAGATAATTTGGTAACTGATACAGATAGTGTGTTCAGGATACGGAAAGAACATTTCTCCAAACTGTTGGTATCCGATAGTAGCAAATACGACGAAGATACCACAGATCCAATCCCAAAAGATGGTATTGAATGTATACCGCCCAGCCAAGATGAGGTAAAGACAGCAATAAGCCGGCTGAAGAATAATAAGGCAACAGGAGCCGATGGCTTACCAGCCGAGCTGTTCAAAACCAGAGGCGACACGCTGATAAAGTGTATTCATCAGCTAGTTAGCACCATCTGGCAGGAAGAACGAGTACCCCACGATTGGAATCTGAGAATCCTGTGTCCCGTCTATAAGAAAGGAGATAAGACATTATGCTCCAACTATAGGGGCAAGTCTTCTTCCTATTGCCTACAAAATAGTGTCAGGGATACTGTGCGAACGACTAAAGCCTATGATCAACGAAATAATTGGACCATACCAATGCGAACCAATTGTAGCCCTGTCGAGGTAGAAATTCGAAGGAGGAAATGGACTTGGATAGGCCACATCTTTCGGCGACCACACAGTGACGTCGCCAGAACAGTTCTTGACTGGAATCCGCAAGGACAACGTAAGAGAGGACGCCCAAGAAACACATGAATCCGTTGTACAAAAAGAGAGCTTGATTCAGCCCATATATCCTGGGGCCAGGCAAAACATCTGGCCAATGATAGAAGGAGATGGAGAGAGCTTGTCGATGCCCTATGTTCTACCTGAACTTTTTACATCTGTTTTTTATGTAATTAATGCAATTTTTTTATGTAAGATATACCGATGTAAATAAAGGACATATATATAATGCGGTTTAAGCCTGGCAAGTCCATTAATGACCAGATATTTACCCTGCTGCATATACTGGATTAGACCCAAGAGATGCAGATCGACAACTACCACCTTTTTGTCGATTATAAAGCAGCTTCGACAGCCCACTACGCTCAAAAGTATTCCAAGCCATGTCTGAATTTGGTATCCCCGCAAGGCTCATTCGGCTTTGTAAAATGACTTTAACTGTCACGAGATCCTCAGTTAAAATAGGAAAGAACCTCTCTGATGAGTTTTGTACCAAAAGAGGTTTCAGGGAGGGAGACAGCCACTCGTATGATCTCTTCAACATCCTGATGGAAAAGTTTATATGAGAGGCAAACGTCAAAAGAAGTGGCACAATCTACACCAATAGCCACATGTTACTTGCTTATGCTGATGATATAGACATCATAAGACGATCAGTAAAAGAAGTAACCGATACCTTTATGAAGCTCGAAGGAGAATCTGCTAAAGTGGGTCTGGCGGTAAACGGCGAGAAGACCAAATTGATGGTGTCGACGCGCAATGCGCCCATTGAGCTCGGGCCAACTATCGAAGTTGGTTCCTATAATTTTGAGGAAGTAAAAGACTTCGCATACCTCGGCACCACCGTAAACACAACGAACGACATCAGTTGTGAAATAAAAAGAAGACTTGTTTTGGCCAACAGATGCTATTTTGGCTTAAGTAAGCACTTCAAAAACAAAGCCACTACTCGTCAAACAAAAATAACGATTTAACACTGATACTACCCGTGCTGATGTATGGTTCCCAAGCCTGGGTACTTGCGCAAGCATATAAGGCAGTGCTTGGCGTGTTTGACAGAAAAATTCTACGACAGATCTACGGACCAATCTGCGTTGACGGTGAATATCGACGTCGTATGAACCACGTGCTGTATCTGCTATACAACGACATCAATATAGTTAAACGTATCGAGATGCAGAGGTTGCTTTGGCTAGGCCATATAATAAGAACGAGCGATGATGAACCCGCTAAAAAGGCGTATAAATTCGAGCCATATGGCGGTGCACGCAGAATTGGCAGCCAAAGAAAATATGGCGCAAACAAGTGGATGAACAGATGACAATGCGCGGTATTCCAAAAACAGCGAAACACTAAACAGAGAGAATTGGAGATCTTTTCTTAGTTCGGCCTATGGAACAAATGTTCTGTAATGGGCTAGCTAAGTTAGTTAGCTCACCCACCCAGGTTCAACTTCCAGGTCAGGAAACATCACATTTCATCAAAGGCAAAATAACTGAGTCATGAGAAATGTGTTTCCCGCAGACAAAAGAAGAAATGTGAAAAAATCGAGATTTACAGAATTCCGAAACTTCTACCAATGAGTAAAACATCAAACTGATGGCTTTAGTAAAGGCGTATCTTCATGTACAGAAGCGCAAGGTAATCTGGTAATAGATAAAGTTAATGTGGTCACGTTATGGAAATAGCATTTGTCCAAATCATCAGACAAATCATCAGTAATTCTGTAGACATTCGTGCTGATTGCGCTAACACAGCTTGTTTGAGAAGAGTTTGTGTTCAAAACTAATGGTATGGTGGTGGTTTTGTGTGGGCTACTAATTTCGAAAGCAGAAAAATCTTCAAACTTTTGGTATCCAATACTAGCGAAGACGACGAAGATACCACATCCCAGACGATGGTACTGGGGCTACATCGCTCTGTCAAGATAAGGTTGGACCTTGCCCCTTTTGAAGAATAATAAGGCATCATGAGCCGATGGCTTATCAGCTGAGCCGTTCAAAAGCGAAGGCGTCACGGTGATAAAGTGTATTCATCAGCTAGAAGGACGCATGCCCTACGATTGGAACCTCAGCACGTTGTGCCCGTTCATAAAAAAGGATATACGACGGTGTACTCTAAGTATGCTTCCTATTGCTTATTATACTGTGTGTAATTGTTTGAGTCATGTTTTATTAACCATTTTCTGACACCGCGGTGTGATAGGAGACCACAAAAGAGAAGACACGTGTCTCGAGGCTTTTCCCTATCTCATCAACTTTCGCGGTTATAGGGCTCCAAAGGTTTGAGGCTTTGATGTCAAAAAGCATCATTTTGTCAGGATCATATCTTCCAAACCGTTAAAAAGTTTGATTTACTCTCAGAAGCAAAGTGGTAGCTCTCATCTTAATGAACAAAAATTGTGAACACATAAAATCCATCAAACATAACCTGCAAGGTACAAATCGGCAAGGTCAAATTTATTTTAAAATTTTTTCTCGGGTTTTGGCCTACAGATATCAAACCGATCAAAATTGAAACAAACAACCAACTACAAAAATGTACCTTAGATCTCAATAAACAACTTTTTAGAGAATTCAGACTCTGTAGAAACTGTTCTTAAAGGTCAAAATAGCAAAACACTTTAGAAAATATTCAATTTTTATACTTTTTTTCCTATTCTGGTCCATAGATACCAAACCGTCCAAAATTTAAGAATAGAGCCAACTACAAAATTGTATCTAAGAACTCAGTAATCTACTTTCTAGAACATATGAACTTTCTAGGAACGGTTCTTCAAGCTCAAAGTTGCTCATTCTTGTGATTCTCTAACTCATTTTTTGAGTTACCGACAAATATCGGTAAAACTAAAATGCTTATAAATTCGGCAAATTCGGCGACGAAAAGAAAGTAGTCGTAAAGTCCCACCTATAGTTACAGTGTTGTCAACTTTTATTTAATTTTACCGACATTTGTCGGTAACTCAAAAAATGAGTTAGAGAATCGCACTACAGGTCCGTTAATGCCTGAATTTTGAAGAGTTTGTTATTTACAGACCTGAGTAGGGGAACATGTTCACAATAATTGATTTGTTTGTGAAATTCAGCTTAAAGCGTCATTCCGAGAATATTCATATGTTCTGGAAAGTTGTTTATTAAAATCTTAGATAGTTTTTTGTAATTGACTGTATTCTTCAATTTTGGAGGTTTTAGTATTTATGGACCAGAATCGGAGAACAAAGTATGAAAATCGAATATTTAAGAATCTTTGGCAGACAGTTGCTGTATATTTGTATTACGAAAATAAAAAATTACCAAAGGCATTTTAACTTGTTTTCGGTGATTTTTACCGAACACGGCGCCCCTGAACTGCCTAGCTTTAAATAAAAGGTGCTACATGGACAAGAAAAATCCAAAAAAAAAATCGCCGGAAGGTTTTTAAATAAATCCTGGCCAAAGTTCACTTTTTTAGGATTTTTTTAGCTTTTACACGATTTTACACGCTTGGACAACGCAAGTCCTGTGGAAATGTTGTAGCAATGGAGATTCATTGTCATGCATTGATCGCCTTGACTAACTTTAAATGAAAACCGCTTAAACCTGGGAACTTTCTGCGGATTCTGAAACAACTATGTTCACAAAAACAGGAAAAATCGCTGGAGGAATTTTAAAATAAATCGCGGACATTTTTAGGCTTTCAGGATTTTGCTTGGAAACGGCAATTCCTATGGAAAGGAGAATTTTTACTGCTACTACATTTTGATAGGTCTTGCCGTTCTCAAGCAAAATTGTAGCAACCTA